>NC_136059.1:963330052-963930052 GCF_964261635.1 Lissotriton helveticus
TCTGGTTCGCGGACTTTTCGCGCAACGGAGCTTTGTGAAGCGAAGCTGATTGGTTCTCCGGCGTCTGTCAACATTCCAAACAGTCCGTAGCGGCCGCCATCTTGTCTCTCGGTAGGATCGAGAGACAAGAGGAGGTCAAAACAAAGGGGGAAATAACTATAAGGGGGCATAGTAGATCCTCGCTGACCCCCTAGGTTTGATGTGGAGGTTTTAAAAGGGCCCCGCGGGGCAAAAAAAAATAATAAAAATAATAATCGAACGGCTGAATGGATTTGCACGAAACTTGGCAAAATATTAGGGACTGGTAGCCCGATGTGCCTTTGCTAGGTCTCAATATATGTGCTCCAGTGGATTTTGAGAAATTAACGTTCAAAAAAAGATATATATCTGTAACAGCGCTCCGCTTCGCGTAACGGAGGTTTGCGAAGCTGATTGGTCATTCTGTCACTGGGCTATAGTTGGGCTACATCTGGCTGATATTTGGGCTACATTTGTTTTTTTGTGTGTCTGGCGGCCATCTTTGGGCTACATTGGGCTACATTGGGCTTCATTGGGCTACATTCGGCTAATTAGCAAATAGCTCATCGCAAACTAGGAATGGTAAAGAATCGCTATTTATTCCTTAAAGTTCGCTATTTAGGAAATGCAAATAACTTTGATGATACATATGGCGGTTCATCTCTAACAAGATAAGAAGCATAGGGATAGATTTATGATGACTGGCGCATCACCAGGGATGTGTTAGTCATTCTGTGCCGCTGTTCCGTCACCTATGGTGTGCTGCATTTACAATGCGGCGCATCACGGGGCAAAAACAGCACAGATGCGTGATGTATCTGTGCCGTAAAGGTGGCGCATTGCTGGAGTTGTATCGCAAGTGTGATGAAGCTCCAGCAAGGGTCGGGGGTGCCCCTGTCGCAGGGTTTCTGTTCTCACACAGAACTGTGGACAGAGGATTGGAACCTCGGCGAATTAGGGTGTCCCAAAACTCACGTTAGTAATCAAAAACTATTTAGCAAGCTAGGTACAGTGTCACATTGGATATAACAAACTCTCAATGTTTAGACAATCCAGAATATGAACTTATAGTACCTCAGGATACGTGGAACTCATGAACAGTCGGTCGTTATATATTTCTTAGAAACCAGAACATGGAGTTAAGAAGAACACATGTGTATTTGAAATGTTTATTTACTAATGCCGTCTTCTCAGGCGTAGTACCTTAGATAATAAAAGTACACATATTATCAGTAGCAAAATTACCAGCATAGTTACTAGTACATAAAAAGTGAATGGTGATAGTATGTTAACATGCTGTAAATGAATAAGAGTTAGCAACACTTATAAGCAGCCGCGGGCCGTGGAGGGAGTTACGGTGAGGCAGGGAGGCGGGGAGGGGGAGAAGCAGGGTGGAGAATACAAGTACACATATTATCAGTAGCAAAATTACCAGCATAGTTACTAGTACATAAAAAGCGAATGGTGACAGTATGTTAACATGCTGTAAATGAATAAGAGTTAGCAACACTTATAAGCAGCCGCGGGCCGTGGAGGGAGTTACGGTGGGGCAGGGAGGCGGGGAGGGGGAGGGGCAAGGTAGAGAGGGCTCCACCCTGCTTCTCCCCCTCCCCGCCTCCCTGCCTCACCGTAACTCCCTCCACGGCCCGCGGCTGCTTATATCTCACCCTCCCTAATACACATATTATATTATTTGCTAAGAAGGTCTCTTTGTGTTGGTTTAGGGCGTGCCCATACTTTAGTGTCTTAGATTTGAAGGAATCACATCAGCATACACCAGCTCTCTCTTCATGTGAACCGCATCAACTGTTGTGTATGTGTGTTCGGCAAAGCAATATAAAACCCGCCTCATGCCCAGAATTGGCAGAAGTTGCACTTATGTTATGAGTATGAAGTCGTGGAGATCAGACCTCATAACAATTCTGTATCGTGTTGTTCTTGAAACTTTAGCACTCGCTGTACAGATATAGTTTAACAAGTAAAGCAGATAGTAGACCAATAACATATTATTCTCATGTAAACCACGATGAACTACTAGGTGGAAAGCTAAAGCAACAACTAAATGTCGTGTGCAGAAGTTGCAAAAAAGGAAAAATGGCGTTTAAACCGGTAATGAGCCCATGCTAACTTAACACGGTGTAAAGATATCCAGGACCTAGATGACACCTCCCCATGATCCGGAAACGAACTGAATAAGATAATAGAAGTGCCATCTCATGAGAGCAGATTGCAAGTTTATATGTGGACGGTCCGCAAGGTAAAGCATTAAAAACTAGGAAAATTCAATGCTAAAGAAAAATAAAACAGCCAAGTACTTTATCGAGTCTTAAGCCAATAGGCAAGGTAAATAATAAAAACTTGACAATTAAGTCAATGAATTGTCAATGAAATGCTAGTACTCAGCATATGAAACATGAAAAAGGTCTATGACATAACTGTGTATGCAAAATAAGCTGCAACAGCCTCCAACAGGAAGTCACCGTCTTCATCCGAAAACAGTTCAGCCATCCAATTTAAAAGCGGAAAAGAACATACGTGCTCTCCCAGCACCGGATCCTCTATCACCATCAGAGGACAGCTCGGTGGGTTTTCAAGAAAGCTGTGTTCCAAGAAAGACTGTGCTGCCGCCAGTAAATTCCAGGGACCAAGTAGTCCATGCATCAATGCCACAGCCATAATCCTTTCGCCAGGACAAACCAACTCGTGAGTAATGATAGGAGTCATCAGCTGATTAAAGTCGACGTCAGGAGAAACCGGTCCGCAGAGACACAAATCAATGGCCCAATCGAAATCACAGGTCAGGCAGTGAAATACAGGCTGGACACAGGTGAAGTAGGAGAACCGAAAAGATAATCCATATGCCGTGCTTAATATCGCCAACGGCATTGTGCCATAATATTCTAGCATGCGATTGCGGAACAGTGTCAGCAGCTGCAGGGTCGGAGGTTGCATAGGAGGGACATCCATATTTAAAAATGTAAAAAAGCACAAGAGCGTCCGCTGGTAATGCAAGTAAAAATGCAATCCACGAACCAGAGTGGAGAAAATGGAATGAAAGGGAGCAGGGATGACTCCAAAGATTTTCTCAAATGAAGTCACGAGACCACTGGTAACAACTTTAAAAAAGTGTGCCAGGGATTTTGTGGAGGATGCGTTAAAGATAGTCGGAAACATGTTGCTGAAATTGAAAGGCAAACCTGTGTACGGGTGTTCGCTATGTGAAGTACGAAAGTTTCACGGGCCGAACTCAAGGCCACCTCTCTCTGAGACAAAAGAGCTCTTATTCTTGTCATGCCGTTGAAACGTGTCCCAAGGTTGGTATTTGTGGCCAGATTGAAAACTCCCTATGTTCATGTGTGGGAGGAAATAGAACATTTCTGCAGCAAATAACCCGTTCACTTACTGTTACGATAAAAGGAATACTTTTAATTAACTCAGAACAATCTTCATTATTGAGCATCAAATAACTATCATTTTCCAACAACTTGAACGTGGGGATGATAGCAGGAACTGGCGTGCCTTGCAACACGCAAGCCATATTTGGTCGGTGTTTGTTGCATGAATCGTGTAACTGTATGTGCCTACACATTAGTGAATGATCTGGCGTCTCAGTGCATTCCTCTCCATTCAGATAAACTTCTTGATCATCTTTGAAACATCTGTATGTGTATGGAAGCGACCAGACCTCATGAACAAAAGCACTACCTAAAGGTTCATAAAGACCTATTGGTATATATTTCATACAATTTGAAAACTTATATAAAGCAAAAGGCAGCGTTATTAAACCGTGGATAAGGCATGTTGCCAAAAAACCCGCAATCCTCTGCTGATGATGTCACTGAGCATGTCATGAATGATGTAATATGTGACATCATCAGTAGTGGATTATGGGTAATAGTATCTCTAGTTTACTCCCCTATAGCTGTCTTTCTTTTAACATAAGTGTGTGTTTCCTTCCCTTATACTTACTGTTTTTGGTTCGCTTCCAGTTCGCGTACCAGCGAGCGAACTAGGAAGCGAACTAAGAGAAATAGAGGTTGGCACAGTTCCAAATATTGTACCAATTTTTTAATAACGGGGAGGTAGTTCTGAAAAGAACTTTTTTTTTATTTTTCTGAACATTTTTTTAATGTTTTTGAATTTTTCGGAACAGTTTTATATTTTTTTGGGTTTTTCTTGGAGGGGGCAATGAAAACGATTCATTGTAAAGGGCTCAACAGGAGCAACAAAACAAAAAAAAGAAGTATTTATTATTTTGGGCGTTTCGGACAAACTTGCATATGATAGTCAATAGCTCTGTTGATCAGAGTGATGCTTCTTTCTCCGTAGGAAATGAATCCATCGCAAAATACGCAGGTGTGTTTTACTTCACCAAATCTCATTTGTATATTTGGCACCATCTCCCTGCCCTCTGGTCCCGTTACTTCCGGTACAACAGATCTTCTGGCCATAATAGGGAGATTATCTAGGTCGTTCCGAAACTGTGCAGCACTGTAGTTGTTAGGATGCCACCTAGTCATATGGCGATGCATTGTGTAGTTTCCGAAACTGTATTTTTTGTCGGTCCCTCTGGACAGTCTATCTTGACATATAAGGCAAGTTACGTATCTTGCATTTACTTTTTTCTGACCTTTGGGAATTTTAAAAAATTGCCAAATGAAGTTTTCTTTCCGGTGAGACGTCTTGGGCTGCTCAGGCAAAAACTGCCTCTCTTCGTGCTCGTCCTCCTGTTCCTCTTCTTCTTCTTCTTGTTGAATTACAACTTGAGCAGGTGGTCCTCTCTTCCTTGGAGGTGGTGGAGGTGGTGGGGAAGCACCAGCTGAAGCTACTAAAGAAGCCATTGCTCAGTGATCACAAAGGGTCTTTCTCTCACAATGATGAAAGTCAGAGTGAGGAAAGAAGGAGGGATTTTCATCATTTGGGAAAAACAAGAGTTCTCAACCAATCAAAAGTGTTCATTTTAGATTATATGACCTAGTCTTACATCATTAGGAAACCAAAAGTGAAATGAACCAATGAAAAGTGTTATTACCAAGTCACATGACTTGCTGTGTTTACGTTAAGCGCTTTGCAGGGCCTCCCGGTTTGCTTCCAGAAACCTGCGCTTTGCGACTCGCTTCGCGTACCAGTTCGCTAACGTAGCACGTCATATGACGTATCACGCGACAACGTGAAACGTCATGCGGACGGGAGGCGTCACGATGTTGTTTTCTAACGCGGCACTTGCGGTAAAGAAACGTTTACCGGCTCGCGGTCTATTTCGCGGCATCAAGGTCAGCTAACGGGAAGCTTCCCGATTCGCGAAGCGGGAACGAAGAAAAAAAAATATTTAAAAAAAAAATTATTCATAAACATATAAAATATATTTTTGGATTTAAAGAAGAATACATTTTACAGCTACAGATATTAGCTGTTAAAAAACCAATGAAATTCACAGAAAAAACCATAGGTTATAGACCATATATAGTTAGGAATTAGCATTTACAAAACCTTGAAAATTCACTGAAAAAACCATAGGTTATAGACCATATATAGTTAGGAATTAGCATTTAGAAAACCTTATTTTACTCACACAAAACCATTGAAATTCCATATATAGTTAGTTGCACTAACTATATATCGCGCACCCGCAATCCACTGCTGATGATGTCACATATTACATCATTCATGACATGGTCAGTGACATCACTGATGACATCACTGATGACATCTCAAATGACATCACTGATGACAACATCCAGTGACTGTATGTTTCTGTAAAGTTAAAATATGTCTTAGATATTGAAGAATGAGTGGATGTATAAGTGTCTGGATGAAGGATTTAGTAGGTGCGTGACTGACTGTATGAGTGAGTGATTAAATGTGTCTCACTGAATGCATGGGTTAGTGACTAAACTGTCTTAATTTGTGCATCATTATGTCTGTTGTGATGTAAACTGCTGCATGTGTTGATCATTAGCTATACGAGAGGCTATATGTGTTATTAATTGGTTGCCCAAGTATTTCTATGGGAGATTGAGTTTGTGTGGGGGTGGCTGGGAGGTGTGTGACTCTGTGCATAGATGTGTGAGCAGTTGATTCACTAGGTGTATGAGTTCAAGAGTGCATGTGGAAAAAGCTACATGGGCGGTTGACTGTGTGCATGAGTGTATTGATGAGTGAATGGATATCTCAATGCTACATGTCATAGTAAGTACATATGTAAAACACAGTACATGTGAGAGTTGGCATATATAAATAACTGTGCATGAGAGCCACTGAATGTGTGAGTGGCTGTATGGATCATTGTGAACTTGTATCAGGGATTGTATAAGAGAGTAAATATGTGTTAGTATATGTTTGAATAAGTAAGGTGTGTATAACTGTATAGTTGAGGAAATGGAGGTGAGATTGTTTCTTTGCATGACTGACTAGGTGTGTGAGTAACTCCATGGATGAGTGACAGTGTGTGAGTGTCTGTATACACTGAGTGTATCTAAGGTTATATTAGAGTCTGAAGAGGTTTATCGTATTAGCACAAGAATGATGTCAAATGAGATGTCATCAGTGATGTCATCAGTGATGTCATTTGAGATGTCATCAGTGATGTCATCAGTGATGTCACTGACCATGTCATGAATGATGTAATATGTGACATCATCAGCAGTGGATTGCGGGTGCGCGATATATAGTTAGTGCAACTAACTATATATGGAATTTCAATGGTTTTGTGTGAGTAAAATAAGGTTTTCTAAATGCTAATTCCTAACTATATATGGTCTATAACCTATGGTTTTTTCAGTGAATTTTCAAGGTTTTGTAAATGCTAATTCCTAACTATATATGGTCTATAACCTATGGTTTTTTCTGTGAATATATATATATATATATATATATATATATATATATAAATATTTATAAGGTTTAAGGGACATCATACTTTGGTGAAAAAGTCAGTTAAAACATTCCGTTTTTCACTATACATGCCATCCGCTCACATTTTAATTCCATTATCTGCCTATAAAGTCAGAAATAAATTATAGCCCACAAGTCATATGTGAACCTTTTTCATGTGGTAGCATCAAGGCCTTGATGGTTTTCCAATTCATGCCATCATCACTAGCTGGAACGGGGAGACTAGCTATGCACTGCCAAGCTCCTAATAGAACTGATTGGCACAACAGACAGCAGCTTTGACTGGGAATATTTATGTAGGTTTCCAGGCTGCCACCCAATCAACAGCTCCCATCCATCCATATCTAGTGGGCAAGGCAAAGTAGAGTGCTGGTACCCTAACTACTCGCACAAGGGGTGTGAAAGAAAGGAGACAAGTGGTCCAAAAGTCCCTGCCCTGGGGTAAGTCATGTTATATGGTGGTGACTAGGAGGCTGGATCATTTATTCGCCCCCTTCTAGTTTTCATGCCAGACCTAGTGTCAAGGAATCATATTGCTCAGGTGAGCTGTACTTTTGTTTACAAGGAGGGAACTCCATGGAGAATTGAGGACAGACTCCTCAGTGTTGTAGTGAAATCTGAGGACCAAGGCTTAGTGAGTATGATAGTGTGAAGAGACTAAGATCCAGGCTTCAGTGGCCTAATATATCTCATGTGATAAGAGGACTTCACAGCAGACTTTCTGAAGACAGCCCGAAGTTGATTATAGGTCTTTCTCATTTCTCACTGGCCAGTGAGTTTTGACATAATTGTGTACCTATACGAGTTTCAAGGGAGCCTCTTTGGAAAACTGGATTGTGTTTCTGAAAGAGAAGACATGTGTGCAGACCGGCCGGTCTCTGTATAGACTACCGTTCTTCCTCAGCTTTTCTTACAGCATCCTTACAGTATAGTGCATTGACGCTTGTCTACTTGTTCCCTGTGTGGAATCCTTATATTAGACGAAGGCCCCCCGACTCTCTCCCTTCCCCAGGCGAGCATAGTTCACATGAATCCTCGCTCAAGATCCACTTATTCTAACATATTTTAAATATAATGTTAACCATTCCCTGGCCGCCTCCACTGCTGTTAGCTGAATAACATTCTGGTGTTGGTGTAACTCATAATAAAGCATAACTGTAAACGTGTGAACAAGTCTGACTTTCAGTGACTGGATTCTAAACATTCCATGTACATTAACTTCAAGACACTCATATCAATTTCTGATCGATGTATTTATTGCACGTTAATTACTCCGTTCAGCAAATGCTATGGACTGAATGAGCCAGACAAGGGTTCCTTGCATAAATCCATGCTCGGATGCTTTCTACTGGTCTATATTCTTTTGTTGACTTCATACATAAGACCTCTCCTAAGTTTCCCACAACTTATGTAAGCCTGAAGTTCATACGTGGTAGAGTTCCACAGGATCTACTGTTTATCAATTTCAGCTCTTATTCTTTACATCATCCAACTCATATTCAAGTCATGGCATAACACAAGTGGCTCCCTCCTGAGTTGTACTCAAAGGGAACTCCGAAATCAGAGAGTCTACCTCTGGGGAACATGTGCAATTTTCATCCTTCAGAAAACCCGATAGGATCTGCTATTAACCCCTGCACTCTTTTAAACTATTGCCCGCTAGTTGCCACAGTGCCCGCCTCAAAAACCTGAATTCTGTCATTAACACTCAGCAACCCGTTGGGAAGCTCATTTGCTTTCTGTGCATAGTCAGCAAATCTTACCATAACAGATAGGAGGTCGAATGCAGCGTCACTGTATGTAATCAGGATATACTGTTCCTCTCCAATGCCTAACGGATGTCAGTACAGAAGCACTGGTGTATAAGGGGATACAGAATGCACCTAGGACAGCACTTCCTGACAACAGCAAATGAAAGGGGGCACCAAAAGCAAAGTGCTAGGGTCTTGTCCTTGTGCTTTTTGTCCTACACAAATACCTACAGTCTGGACGCAGAATAAGGCTTATCCCCCCCCCCCTTTCTGCCTGCTGCCAGCATCTGTCACTCAAGCAGCAAGACATCTCCTGATTGTTTTCTGACCCACTTGGAAACCTCCACAGGATTTACTTACAGCCCTGGCAGTAGGCTTTAATTAGCAAGACAGGCATCAGCCATTAGGCAAAACACAGAAAGAAAAGAAGCTAGATATTAGAAATCTTTTGAAGGAGCTGTTTCAGTCAGAGAATGAAGAACTGCAGCCTATTGGCTGAAGCTGGTCAGAGGTATACTAATGGGAACTATGACTTCTTACCACACAAGCATAGTTTGAGGCCTGGATTGCTGACATTAACATAGATGATTTTACCCTCCAACTGACAGATAATCACTTAGATTCACACTTGATACAGAAGTCATATTCAGAGGACACTTCCAAGAAAACTATGGCAGCATGAAACCATCTCTACCTTCTAAAGAAAGCAAAACGTTTTTTCCAGAAGTCAATTTCAGATCAACAATGCAAACCCAGGTTCACTCTCATCTGGATGGAGGCATGGGTCTGCCCAGCGTTCTTCAGTCCTCCACTGTGTCAGGCCAGTGCTTAATTTGTAAAACAAGAAGTGTCAAGGCCCTCGGCAGGAGCCTACCGCAGCTTGCATTACCCATTGTCCCTACCAGTGCTGCCAATGACAGTACCAACACAACTACTAACCATCCCACCCCTACAAGTGTGACATTTCAGACTATTCCAGGACCCCAAAGCTAAAAGAATTGCTTGGGCAGCAGATATTAGTTATTTTTAATGTATTTTGAATCAATAACCAACTGTTGTTCTCATTTCTAAATCAGATAAACAATGCCACCATGTGGCAGACTGACATAAGTCCTGGTGTTGACAATTGAGCCTCGGTGCCGAGCACTGGAAACCACGGGCACAAATTAAGCACTGCACTATCACTCCTGAAAGGTATTCTACACTCAACTGTAAATATCTTAAAAGGCTTAAAAACGTTTAAACACATCTTTCCAACATTGCAAAAACGACACTGGTCCCTCTCTTAGCCCGAATCATCTTCAAGACCAGCAACATCACAAACAAGGCTATTCTATGTTATTTAACCAGGATCTGGAATAACAACACATCAAAATCCGAACTACTCTCATCCTCCGGCAATTCTGAAAGAAACTGAAGACAGATCTCTTTAAAGAGCATTGCCCCGACACAGTAGAATTATTTGAACCTGTTTCATTGTTAAATGATGATATCATACCTGGGATGTTGCCCGCTGTTCAGGAACCTGTTGTTTCTCAACTATGTTTGCTCTGTAGAAGTACCATCAAACACTTACTTATGTACATAAATACCACAACGGCTATTTTTATTCTGAAGTTTCTTTAGAAAGCAACAGCCTGATGCAGACATGATCATTTTATACCATGTTTAGGAACTATTTTTCAGCAGATACACCAAGCCAGCCACCTTGGTCCCAAAAGGCGGCCTTCAGCATGGTTAAACACAAATAGCTACTGACTAACTCATTTTACATACGGATTACATTGTGGCAAATTATTTAAAAATATGTTATTTCAATATTCCAAAATCTGTGACTTGCATAAAAATGTGTTTTTTTGTGGAAGAAGTTAAATTATCTCTAAATTATGTCTAACTAATGTGAAAGTAAGCTAATAATCGTATCTTTTTTCTTTTTTTTTTTTATTTCAAAATATTTTTATTGAAAATAAAAATGTTTACTTATCCATAGAAAAGACATTCTTAATACTGTACTGGTCTTGCAAGATTGCGGCCTGGCGGGGCCTGTTCACCATAAGGTTAGACACAGATTCCTGGAGGGGATGCATTAGACCACTGAGCCCCCAGACACAGACTACAACTTACGTTTTGATATCATCAATCCAAACCCTCATGATATCCAGTGAGACCAGAGAGCAATCAGGCCATGCCACTCTTTAGGTGCAATGGCTTCCAGATAACAGGTTCCAGTACTGTACTGTATGCTTTCTACATCCTACCCGACTAACATGCATGCATCCAAAAACTTGTGTTCTCACAGCATTTCAACACACCAGTGTCAATGTCTCGCATGGTTCTACCTTCCATTTGATAGTCTTTCTTCAGTGAAATCACAACCCCCGTTTTTAAATCCTAAATGCTCAGTTACCAATGCATTATGGTCATTGTACTTGTGCATGTGCTTCCTCTCATTACATGCAGTGATAGATTTAGAAAAACACGTCACATGTACATGTCTTCCTTTTCTTATAATAAACTCGTCAATAGAAACACAGGTTCGTTTGCATTTTGTGAATGATTTATCTAAGAGTCTACTCTAATGTTCTTTAACAAATGGCGTTATTTGCAGGTAAAAACGGAGCAGAAGCAGGTGAAAGGGCGAGATTTTGATCGATACCTTATATCTATTGATCCAAACCTCGATCTGGTCGACTGAACCTTTGTTGCCTGTCTGTAAGGAAAGAAAGTGCACCTATTTCCAAGCTAGTTCACCCAAGAAAGGACTCTACTCCCAAAGATCACGGACAACTTCTAGTTTTCAAAAGTTTATTGTAAAGATATAATGAGCTGCAAATACAGGCATCTCAGAATGAGATTCACGAGATACACAGGTCCAATTACATACATGTGCTCTCGAAAAGCCCTCAAACGAGCAACAGAAATCACTAACACAAGTTCTAAGAATAATAAAGCTATCAGCATAGACGCATATCTCTCCTTCATTTAGGTTGGAGGAAAACAAACACAGGTTAGGCGTCCCTACCCTGCTCTAGATGGTATCCCTACTTAACCAAATCCCAACCTAACAAAGGTGTCAGCAGTGAATGACCCCCAAGGGAAGTCACTCACTCTAAGTCTCTTGGTGAAAACCTAAAGTTCTCCAGTCATGACCCCTCTCTGCCTACCCATCCGCTCTCTAAAGGGTCCTCAGGTCTCTGCTCTAACTCCACCCAGGGGTGCTGTCCCTAATACAAAACAGTCAACAACATTTGAGACGCCCCTTGCGGAACGCCCCTCACGTGGTGCAACTTCTGGCTTTTTCCATGATGCTTTGTCTTGGGCCTCATGCGTTAGAGTTGACCTTGCTTCTCAGGCTCTTCTCCGGCCCGCTGATACCCCTTAAACATTCCAAAACCCTCCTCCATGTCTGGGCCGTCTACTGAACAGACCTCTATTCATTCATTTATAATTGGATCCCCCCTTTCCTGTTGCAGACAGATATCTGTAGCCAAGAACCCAACTCTCATATACTTCTAAAAGAAAAAGGCTTGCAACATTTCTCAGCCCAGACATGTACGTGTAAATCAATGCTAAAACATTTCAGGCCTACAATATTTCTCATTATGATTATAGCATTCAACTTCTTCATTTAATTAAAGCATGTTAATACTCTTATTCTATTATTAAGTAAACATTTTTATAAATCATGGCCTATTAAATGCAATGACCAAAAACCTTAATACAATCTATGTCGTGAAAAGAACCACCTTCCTTTTCCCTCCAGCTCTGGCTCTGAGGCCTACCACGTTCTGCGTTTAACCGCATACCATCTTATGTTTTAGCAGCTTCACGACATGGATTCAAAAATAATCACATCTAATAAAGTCATATAATGTCACACATTTCTGTATTAGTTCCACTTCTACTTAAATCTCTATATTAGCTATACATTCAGAATATATTTGCAGATACTATTAGCACTCATGGCATTTCTCTTCATGATTTGTGCTTACTACAGGTAAGTGTGATGTACTCATACATTTAAATCAGTTTGCGCTCTCTCAGTTCCCCCCTTTGATGACCTCTCGGGGTCATCACTAACATTTAAACTGCAGTTATTGCTGGCATTCTCTGCGCTTCCAGAGCTCTCAGGCTCCTGTACTGATTATCTTGTATGGCCGCCAATCTCTGCAGCTGCTCTCTTTGGGCCCTTTCTGACTTTCTTGCTCTGTACCATTTGAATACCCTCACCAATCCCCACAATATTATCCCACAGATCAATATTATGATGATAGGCTTTAGGATATACCATACAAAGCTTTTGCCTAAGGTGGAAAACCACCCTCCAACTGTACTCATTCCGTGGCCCACCTTTTCCCAGACATTTTCTCTACTCAAGTCTTCGATCTCTTTGTGAATATTAGTTATGTTCTTAATAACTTTCTCAAGGGGCTTCGAATTGTCTGGAATGTAAGTGCAACATTCCTGGACCTTCAAAGCCTTACAGACTCCGCCCTCTTTTGCTAGTAGGACATCTAATGCAAGACGATTTTGAAGAACCATAGCCCTTATCGATTGCATCTCTCCTTCTACCAGCATTAAGGACTGAGCAGTGCTGGCAGACAACCTGTCGACAACTGTTGCCAGTCGTCTAATTTTAACATCATTAAGGATTATTCCCAACAGAGGAAACATAGCTCCAAAGACATCTCCAACCATTTCGGCATCACCTACATCTCTCCTTCCCCTCGATGATGTCTGACCCTCAATGATCACTAAGTCTTGTGCATGATATATTTTGGGGAAGACAATTGCCAAGTAACATGATCCATACCAGTTGTCAGGTAGTCTCACGTAAGCATTTCTTCCACATACAAAATACACATTTGGAATCACTTGCATTCCCTTTAGGAAATCCTTAGTGTAGTACTCTAAATTAAAAGCATGTTCACAGTCCACTTCACCCACGTATACATTTTCATAATACGTTTTGGCTCGGTGAAGACATAACTTTCCTCTCTGCGCTTTATCTAAAGCTATTGGACCACTACTACCCTTTCTCTTATGTGACTTCTCTTCCTCGGTCCAATCTATTTTCCCTTGTCCAGATTTTTTCAAAATCTTTTGTCTCCTGTAACGATCATCCACCTGCCCTATGAACTTCTTCTCGACTTCTGACACCTTACATGTCAGGTTATTTCTACGGGCATGTGAAGTATCTAAGGTAATCCAAGGAATGAAGAATTTGGCCAATCTGTCTTCACTCTTCCAGTAGTCCCATTTGTTCATCTGCTTATAATTTGGGACTTCCGGCAACACTGAATCATAATTAGAGAAATAGTATTCAAAACTATCTCTCTCATAAAATATACTAAGCAATAAGCTACATGTAATGCCATATGTCAGAGGGAGGTGATGGTATCTAATACCCTCGTCTACAGATGCCGGCAACTGCATGCAGACGTAGCAATCCTTAACCTCCATGGCATCCACGTATTCATACAAGAGTTTAGCATAAGCATTCGACCTAAAGTCTCCTTGGGACTCGTCTACATGTAACCTGCGGGCTTCTGCAGCCAATAACGCTTTCTCTTGAGTGTTTTCCCTTTTCTCACCAGCAACAATAGGTGTAAGCGTTACTACAGAACTCACATCAGTTACCTTTACCTCTTCTTCATTTCCCTTTACATAAGAAATTGTTACCACTAAAGCTATTAATATTATCACTCCTACTATTAGTGTACCTATTATACATTTAGCTCTGCGGTTCGGGGTGCCGGCCTCCATTTCGTCAGACAATCTGGCTCTCTCTTATCTTAGCAAAAAGTTCTTTTCTTCTCGTTCCTTTACAGTCTCTTTTCAATCCTTTTGTCTTTAGAATCCACACAACTGGAGGCTGACAACCTTCTTCGCAAAAGTTCTTTAACAGTTCAAAAAAGACAACCCTAGCCCTTCTCCATCAACTCAAGGGAAGTTCCCTAAAATTCTCTGCTTCCTGGGCGCTAGGTAATCTTCTTTTTCTGCTTGCTTTATTTACAAAGTTCTTTAACAGTCTACTATCAGATTTGTGGTTGCAGCTTCAATAGCATAGTTCAGTATTTCCAAACGAAGATTGTGCTCTTCATGTGCTGTTATCGTTGTACCAAAGTCGGGGAATTGCAATTCTGTAAGAAACATATGTTTTAACTTGCTGAGGCGGGGAGGTCTGGGGAGCATGAATGTTAGTGACCCTTCTTGTTCGACACCGGGTACCAACAGTCGTATTTCCACGGTGATAATGGGCTCAGAACTGGACACCACCACCGCTCGGATCCTCCCTGTCTCCGGTTTCACAGACATTTGTCGCCAGATATGTCCACTCAGGTGTGGAGTATCTTCTGTTAGGCACACGCACTCTTCTTGACCTTCTTCGATCCGGTGCTTCAGCGCCCTGAGCACCTTCTTCTGGGTCTGAGTCTTCTGATATCGGAGGAAGGGTTGCTTCTGGAGTTGACCTCAGGCTAGAGCTCCTTCTTTGCGGCCAATTAGCTTCTCCACGTGCCCTTCTACTCCTTCTCCTTCTGGTCTGTTCTCGCTCTCTTTCAGACCTGTCAGGGTCAGACTCGTACTCCCAGCTGCTTTCTCCTTCTGTAGCGTCGTCTGTTTCGCTGTTGTACTGACCGTCCTCAGCTTGGTCAGACTCGTTCCCTGCTTCCGCTGGCACCTCTACAGCTTGGCTAGCCCCCTCTATGGCTTCTCGGTCCTCTGCTGGACGTCTATCCGAGAGAGGAGCTGTTTCCAGAGGTGCTGGAACCCTTTTCGTATGTGACGCGTGGATCCAATTGGGCAGGCCTCCCACCTTTACAGCTGTGTTTGTGATCAGGATGACCTGGAAGGGTCCACGCCAACGAATATCCAAGCAGCTTCTTCTCACATGTTTCTTCACCAGGACCCAGTCCCCAGGATACAGGTCATGGCAAGGGCCCTGGCACGCTGGAACCTCGGCAGCCTGTACCTGAAGAGACACAGAACGCATTGCGTCAGACAGCCCCTTACAATAGTCCAGGATCATATCATCTGTGATATTTAACAGTGCAGTAGCTGGAATAGATGGCAGCCTCATTGCTCTCCCCATTAACACCTCATGTGGTGACAACCCTGTTCTTCTGTCTGGGGTACTACGAAGGCTCATGAGGACTAATGGCAGGGCGTCAGGCCAACTCAGGGTCGTTGAGGAACAAACTTTTGCTATCCTGCACTTGATCGTTCCATTGATCTGTTCCACAATTCCTGAGGCTTCTGGTCGGTAACTGCAATGCAGCTTTTGGTCAATATTTAGCGCTACACAGATCATCTTCACAAGCTCGCTGTTAAAATGTGTTCCCCTATCTGATTCCAAAAAGGCCGGCACCCCGAAGCGAGGAATGAGTTCTCTAAGCAGTAACTTGGCCACTGTGAGGGTGTCGCACCTACGTGTAGGGTATGCCTCAACCCATCTGGAGAACACACAAACAACCACCAGGACATAGCGGAGGCGGTTGCACCTTGGCATTTCAATGAAATCTATCTGCATTCGATTGAATGGACCTCCAGACCTTCCTATATGACTTAGTGCAACTGGTGTTCTTTTCCCTACGTTCAGCTGCTGGCAGGTCACACAACGCTGGCACACTGCTTCTGCTGCTATTCTAAACTTAGGATTGTACCAAGTCTGTCTAAACACTCTCAGCATAGCATCTCTCCCTAAGTGTACGGGACCATGTATGAGTCTAGCCATTGGACTCACCATCTCATTGGGCAACACTGCTCTGCCGTCTGCTGAGACCCAAAAATGGGTCTCACCCATTACACATCCTGCCTTTTCCCATGTTTCTTTTTCAGAATCAGGAGCATTTTCTTGCATGGTTGACAGTTCATCCCAAGTATCAACAGTTTCCAGTATCATGGCTAATTCAGTTCTTACATTTATTCCACCCACATCCACCTCTGTGAAAGAGTAACCTTGTTCTGCGCAATACCGCGCAACTTCATCAGCATATCTATTGCCTTTCGAAACAAAGTCCTCATTTCTGGTATGTGCGGTGCACTTTACAACTGCGATACTTGCTGGACATTGCAATGCCTCTAACAACAGGCGCACAAACTCTCCATTGCGAATGGGAGAGCCTGAAGAAGTCATGAACCCTCTTTGAGACCATAACTGCCCGTAATCATGAACTACCCCAAACCCGTACTGGCTGTCGGTGTATATGGTAACTCGAATTTGATTGCCTGCTAAGCAAGCACGTGTCAGGGCAATAATCTCGGCTACCTGAGCGGAGTGTACTCCTTCCAGGCACCCAGCTTCCACAACTCCTTCAATTGTACAAACAGCATAAGCTGCTCTCAACTGCCCAACTTCGTCTCTTACACATGAGCCATCGACAAAGAAAACTTCGTCTGGGTCGGTCAGTGGCTCATCTACGATGTCGGGTCTGGGTTTGGTGCATAGTTCAGTCACATCGAGACAGTCATGGTCTGTATATTCATCATCATCATCAATATCATTTGGAAGTGGCATCAATGTAGCAGGGTTCAAAACAGAGCATCTCTTGAGGGTCACGTTCTCTGCAGCAAGAATAACTTGCTCATAGCGCGTGAGCCTGCTATTGGTCAGATGCTGTGTTTTGGTCCTGGTCATTAACAGTTCAACAGAATGTGGCACGCACACCTCTAACGGGTGCCCCATAACGATATTTTCACATCTTTCAATGCTGACACCCGTTGCAGCAACGGATTTGAGACATCCGGGCAACGCTGCGGCTACTGGGTCTAAAGTAGCCGAGAAATAAGCAACTGGTCTACGGGCATTCCCATGGATTTGGACCAACACAGACAATGCGCAACCTTCTCTCTCACAACAGTAAAGAAAAAATTGTTTAGTGTAATCAGGCATTCCCAATGCCGGAGCACGACACAGGTCCTCTCTCAGCTGTAGGAACGCCATCAAACAGTCTTTGTCCCATGGTACCGGATCACTCACCTCCTTGTGCGTCAGTTTTTGCAAGGGCTTTGCTTTCAGTGAAAAGTTCACAATCCACTGTCGGCAATAACCCACCATCCCTAGAAACATCCTGACCTCTCTCTGTGTCTGAGGCGCATTCATTTTCATGATCGCCTCTATCCTGTCGGGTGACACTTTTCGTTTGCCTTTCTCAATTCTGTGTCCTAGGTACTGCACTTCTGTCAGGCAGTACTGCAATTTTCCCGGGGACACCTTGTGCCCATTGGCAGCTAGATGATTTAACAAAGCAATGGAGTCTTCCCTGCAAGCTTCTTCTGTTTCTGACGCCACAAGGAGGTCGTCTATGTACTGGACCAGAACTGACTTCTGGGGCAGCACTAGACTTTCAAGATTTTTCTTCAAAAGCTGGTTAAAGATCGATGGGCTCTCTGTATACCCCTGAGGGATACGACACCATGTTAGGACGCGATTTTCCAGCTTAAATGGGAAAAGAAAATGGCTTTCTTCGTCCAGAGGGATCGAAAAGAAAGCCTGGCAAAGATCGATCACAGTGAACCACTCAGCTTGGAATGGAATCTGAAACAGTATCACTGATGGATTCGGTACCACTGGACAACATGAAACGACTATGTTATTAATCTTTCGAAGATCCTGCACTATCCGAAATTTCCCATTTGGTTTCTGCAGACCCATAATCGGGGAGTTGCATGGACTACCCACGATTTCTTTCAGTATTCCCTGTTTAATCATGGACTCGATCACGGGTTTTATGCCTGCAATCGTTTCTGGAGTCAATTTGTATTGGGGTGTTCTTGGGAACTCAGCATGCGGTTTCACTACAATTTTCACTGGGTCCACCCCTTTGACCAATCCAATCTCTTCCCCAGTGAAATCCCATACTTCTGATGCCACTGTCTCTCTCAAGTCCCAGGGGAGCTCATCTACTGTCAAAGTAGAGTACAGCTCCACACATATTCTTGAGTTTGCAACTTTAAAATCTGCATCATCATCATTGGTCAATACCTCCACTCCCTGAGGTGTACAGTATATAGTACAATTCAATTTACACAACAGGTCTCTTCCTAGCAGACACACAGGACTTGAATCGCAAACCACAAACTGGTGCTCATCACTGTACTTCCCTATTTTCACCTGCACCGGTTCTGTCAATTGGCTGGTTATTCTCCTGTTTGCGACCCCTACCACCTGTATGGTCTCTCCAGACATGGGCAGGTCTGGAACTGCAGCTGATCTGATCGTGGATCTAGTGGCTCCTGTGTCCACCAGAAATGTCGTAGGGCACCCTGCTACTTCTGCTTCCACATAGGGTCCCCTCTGATCTACCTCCAAGGCTGCCCCGAGGGTGCAGTCTTCTCTTTCCACTCTCTGTCCGGTTAATGGGTCCACATAATAGCACTCTTCCCCTTCCACAAACAGGGGCATTTGTCTATAGGTCTTACCCATACTCCCTACTCGAGGAGGTTGCGGGAACTGGGCTCGGGGAGGAGCCCCCCCCCCTTTGAGCACCTTTCCTTGGTATGGCGTTACCCCTCTTGTAGGTGCGCTCTGGACCTCTTCCTCCTCTATCTCTTGCTCTCCTATCTCTACATTGTAAGGGCACTCGCGTTTCCAATGCCCCACCTCGTTGCACTGGTGGCACCTAGTCGTTTTCTTCAAGGCAGCTATGTCTATTCTGGGTCTAAAGGTGGAACTCTCCTCATTGCCCTTGTTCTGACTGTACTGCTTCTTTCCTCCTGTACCTGTTCCTTGCTGCTGTTGCTGTTGTCCCCCCTTCCCTGCTGCCTGCATCTGTACCACCATCAACTTTTCTTTTAGTTTCTTAGCCTTGGAATCTATCTCATCACAGCAGTACCTGGCATATCTCAGTATTTCATCTAGAGGTTTAGTTTGCCAACAAATCGAGTGTTGCTGAATCATTAAACTAATATCCGGTCTCAGTCCCAGGACGAACTTGGACACAAATTGCCCTATGTCTTTTGGATCCATTACATCCAAGCCGCTATACTGTTTAAACGCCTTCAGCAATCTCTCGTAATATTCGTGAACTGTCTCTTTGGGTTCCTGTCTCGTTCGGTCTATTCTGACCCAATCTATGTCTTGCATTGGCACCTTCTCTTTCAGCCAAGTCATCACTCTCTCGTATTTTGCCATCACAATCTCGGACGGCCCATTAGTCTTGGCATCTCTCTCTGGCTCCGTTGTGGGCCACTCAGCGCTAACCTTGCATGCTGTCCACAGATCGCCTGGTACTACAATGTCAAACAGCGTGTTCAGATCTATCCAAAGGACCTTTGAGATTTTTACAAATCTCTCCACTTGCTTGTACCACTCCACTGGGCTCTCACGTAATTTGGGGAAAGAGGTGGTAAAAGCAGCTAAATCTCCCCTACTCCAAGGGACATGTACATAGTTCCCATTTGCCACTTCACGCAAAGGGTATGCTTCTATTCCCTGCTGTCCTGGTGTCATACCAAGCGTGCTTCTCCTGCCGGTCCCTTTCTTGGACCACCTCTCTTCCCACTTATCTAGTGCCCTCCAGGTCCTTATTCCAGTAATCAGTTCCCTTATGTGTGTTTTCAGCCCAATCGTTCTCCTCTCATCTAGGTCTCGATCTGAGTAATGTAGCCTGTGGTTACCCTGTAATGCTTTGGTTCTTGACAAGTCCACCATATATTTGCCTGCTAGTTCGACTAACTTCTCATGGACTGCTCTCGCTTTTCGAGTAATGTCCTTTGCCATATACAGTATTTCATCCTGTTCATACATTTCCATTCTTTCTAAAGGCAGAGTACCATCTACCATGTCATCCAGGTCTGACCTTAAACTGGAGACATCGAGTCTCTTGGCTTTTATCTCTGCTCGCAATATGTCTTTTGAAGGGGGCTCACTGGTCTCCCTACCATCCCAACTTCGAGCTCTGCGTTTGGGCTCGGGAGAGTTAATGGGTGGTCTCCCTCGCTCCCATCTCTCTAGGTCCCATGCTCGGCCATCCGATCTTGGAAGGTGATGGAACACGGGCCTGTTACCCCCACTCTCTCTCTGCCCACTCTCTTCTTCTTCTCTCCTCTCACCGCACATCTCTCTGTTATTTTCCCTCTGATCGCTACACTCCCTTTGCCTCGTATCGCTCAGTATCCGATACGATCCTTCCTGGTTCCCCATATTCCCTGGGCTGCGCTCATTTCCATCATCACAGGGTCTATGGTGCGACCTCTCACAACTCCCATTCAGTTCTCTGGTGCCGGGCACACAGTGTGGACATTTAAAGCTGTTTCTGTACTCTTGTGCTCTCCTCTCCCCTTCACTGAGTATTGGGCGCGCCACCCCTTCACTCCCGGGGCCCCCGTTTTCCAGGTCTGTTCTACCTCCATTCCGGGCCCAATGGGTGACTCCCCTACTCCCTCTACAGTCCCACTCCGGGCTACTCTCCCCAGCCCCGCAGTGAGTCCGTGCTCTGCTGTCCTGACTTTCCCTTTCTGCTTCTGCAGCATTGATGCACTTTTGAGCCTTCACTGCCTCATCCCACTGCTTCATGTACTCATTTAGCTCTTGAAAGGATTTTCGTCCAGATCCCCTCAGATCCATTGGCCATCTAGGGCCCCCAGGATCTCCTCCCGGGTCCCCTGCTGTGTGCATCGGTGTACTCCACTCTCTGGGTATCGGCATCTGACTTGGGGAATTAATCGTATCGTTCCTCCTTGCCTTCTCTGCTCTTTCTCTGTCTTTCCGTACCCGTTCTTCCCCTCTTGCTCTCTCTTGGTCATATATCGATATTATAGGACCTATGGTAACAGGTACCTGTAGTGCATCTGGTAATGGGTAGGATGTGGCGCTTTCCGTTTCCGGCGCTCTTTGTACCACAAACCTCCCGACTACCTGTTGCACCTGATTAGGCTGGGACAGCTCTTTCTTTGGCTCAGGATCCCACTCTGAACTGGGAAGCGGTCTATGCTCTCCTGCATTGCCCCCCTTTTCTCCTTCAGTATTCCCGACCTCTCCCCCTGCTCTATTATACGGGGGTGGCCTGTCTGTCAATAATCTGTTTATCAAGCTATCCTCTGTTTCGCTCTCATCATCTTCTTCCAGGGGACTTTTATTTACTGGCGCCTCTAACACTGGGTACAGTTTATTTACTTCCATGTTATGCACTCTCCATCTTTTAGCATCCGCATCCCACCTGGCATCCTGTACTGCCCTTACCGATCGTTTCACCCTTTCTTGTCGTCTGTTCATATTCTTTTCATGCGCTGCCCTAAGCCATGCATCAAGGGCTTCAAACTGGGTTGGTCTAGGCAAGGGTCTCATTGAGGTCATGACTGATTTTAATCGATGTAACACCTCTAATCTGAACGTCCCGTACTTCGGGAACGTCAGTTCCTCATTTCCTTCAGTAATCTTACTCCACTCTGATATCCAAAGGATCGTATGCAACCCAACATTTACTGCCATATAACGAGCTGGCGTACCCTCCGGCGGGGCTTCTTCCCCTTCATACGATCCCCGCTTCTCTTTCTTAAACAGCGCTTTCAGCCACTTAAAACACTTCATAATTATGCGCACAAAATCCAGCCTCGCTACTCTGTTTACTTCCTGGTGACAATCCACCAATCCTGTCGCGGCTTTGCTAGCTTGGCCTATCACAGCGCGGTCTTTCTTCTGTCGGCCAATCACGTCGCGACCCTGTCTGACGTGTTCGCTAGCTGGCCTATCACAGCGCGGTCTTTCTCCGGTCAGCCAATCACTGCGCGACACCACCTGACGTCACTTTTCTCCGCTTCGCAGCAGCACCCCTCCTTTCTCAACTCGTCTCCCGGTTATGCATGCGTCCCATTCATACACCGAAAAATGACTACTTCCGACCAAGCGGTCACTTCTCTCGACTGTACGTCCACAGTCTATCTGTAATTGTCAACACAACTGACGAGATGTATCGTCTCTCTGATAGGTTGCTTACACACACAGTAACTTCCGACCAGCGTCCGTTACTCACGCACTCACTCTTACGTTCCCCCTATCTCGGTCTCTCGGGTGATCAATGGTACCTCATGACCCCCTTCACACTAGTTGACAATTACTCTGGGTGTCCGATACACCCGAACCACTTAAGCTCTCCTTGAACTTAAGATTTCCACCGGTTGCGCGCGCTCACAACCTGTTCCACAGTCACTCTACAGACATTCAACTCCGCCAGACATTACAACATAGATACAATACAAAACACCGCAATCTAACACGCATAACCCTTTATACTCACTCTCGACCGATACTGCTGCTTTTTCTGTCTCACGTCATCCGGATCTTCTCCAGCGGGCTGTTCTTCCGATCATCGATTTCTAGGGGCCTTGGGGTAAGCTAACCTGGCCTAGGTCACCGTCCTCAAGAAGGCAACCATCCTCTATAGCTACCAACTGAAAGGGCGAGATTTTGATCGATACCTTATATCTATTGATCCAAACCTCGATCTGGTCGACTGAACCTTTGTTGCCTGTCTGTAAGGAAAGAAAGTGCACCTATTTCCAAGCTAGTTCACCCAAGAAAGGACTCTACTCCCAAAGATCACGGACAACTTCTAGTTTTCAAAAGTTTATTGTAAAGATATAATGAGCTGCAAATACAGGCATCTCAGAATGAGATTCACGAGATACACAGGTCCAATTACATACATGTGCTCTCGAAAAGCCCTCAAACGAGCAACAGAAATCACTAACACAAGTTCTAAGAATAATAAAGCTATCAGCATAGACGCATATCTCTCCTTCATTTAGGTTGGAGGAAAACAAACACAGGTTAGGCGTCCCTACCCTGCTCTAGATGGTATCCCTACTTAACCAAATCCCAACCTAACAAAGGTGTCAGCAGTGAATGACCCCCAAGGGAAGTCACTCACTCTAAGTCTCTTGGTGAAAACCTAAAGTTCTCCAGTCATGACCCCTCTCTGCCTACCCATCCGCTCTCTAAAGGGTCCTCAGGTCTCTGCTCTAACTCCACCCAGGGGTGCTGTCCCTAATACAAAACAGTCAACAACATTTGAGACGCCCCTTGCGGAACGCCCCTCACGTGGTGCAACTTCTGGCTTTTTCCATGATGCTTTGTCTTGGGCCTCATGCGTTAGAGTTGACCTTGCTTCTCAGGCTCTTCTCCGGCCCGCTGATACCCCTTAAACATTCCAAAACCCTCCTCCATGTCTGGGCCGTCTACTGAACAGACCTCTATTCATTCATTTATAATTGGATCCCCCCTTTCCTGTTGCAGACAGATATCTGTAGCCAAGAACCCAACTCTCATATACTTCTAAAAGAAAAAGGCTTGCAACATTTCTCAGCCCAGACATGTACGTGTAAATCAATGCTAAAACATTTCAGGCCTACAATATTTCTCATTATGATTATAGCATTCAACTTCTTCATTTAATTAAAGCATGTTAATACTCTTATTCTATTATTAAGTAAACATTTTTATAAATCATGGCCTATTAAATGCAATGACCAAAAACCTTAATACAATCTATGTCGTGAAAAGAACCACCTTCCTTTTCCCTCCAGCTCTGGCTCTGAGGCCTACCACGTTCTGCGTTTAACCGCATACCATCTTATGTTTTAGCAGCTTCACGACATGGATTCAAAAATAATCACATCTAATAAAGTCATATAATGTCACACATTTCTGTATTAGTTCCACTTCTACTTAAATCTCTATATTAGCTATACATTCAGAATATATTTGCAGATACTATTAGCACTCATGGCATTTCTCTTCATGATTTGTGCTTACTACAGGTAAGTGTGATGTACTCATACATTTAAATCAGTTTGCGCTCTCTCACAGGTGCCCTGCGGACCATCCTTGAGCCCACAGTGGGAGCAACTCAAGCCATCACAGTGTTTTTAGCTGGTGTAGGGAGAGCTGCTCTTGCACTTAACCCCGGGATTAATGCCACAGGACAAGGTCTTTCTGTAGGACGGATCAGCCTACATACAGCAAAACAAAACAAAACAGAAACCTATTCAGCCCTTGCCAAGCGCGGGCTTCAGTTAGCCTAGCATGTATTACAAAACAACCATCACCTTAACATTTCATCAACCTAACCTACAGCTGCCACTGAAACAAATTACCTGACGCCCATCAGAGGCGGAGGCCAAATACAGCAACTTGAAAGCTGAGTAAAGCCTCTAAAACTCTCCCTGCTGTCAAAAACAAGTGCGTCATGCTTGTTATTGCATTATTATGTGACTTCTCGTCAGAAGAGGCGGATGGGTTCATTATGTCAGTGACCACATTCATCATTAGCATGAATCATACATAGTACAACAACAGAAATGCTCGCAATATAAGACCAATTCACAAACAATAGACATGAAGTCACTAATAAGGTTCTCAAAATATGGCGACATCTTGTTTGAAACCCCGGATCTAATTATAGGAATCGACAGGCACAACACCGAACACCGTTCCTTAACTCCTTGCCCTTCCTTGGAAGGGTTGCAGCACCCCCAGGGGCTCTACATTCAATTAGTTTGTGAAACATGATTCCAGATTGTTCTGTTCCAGCGCAAACAGCCAGCTCTTCTAATATAATTTTTGCCCAGATATAAGTTCCACCTTTTAAACATTAGGAACAAATACTTGAATGTGCTGGTATTTTATTCTTGGATAAACTGCTTTGCCTTCTCTAGGAATATCTGGGGTTCTCTTTAATTCTTCTATGTAATGGAGTCAATACAGTAACTGCAGCTAGGCTCATGGTACTCTACATGAGGAAACACACCCTCAACTTTTTCATGAATGTTGAAGTCCCAATTCATTCTCTTGTGACAACTTCATTAAACTACAGGCTTACTGCACAGTCCTTCTCACAACTGGATATATTAATAGGCTAGTCCATGAGAATGCTTGCAACCTACACAGGGAAACACCCACTGCTTCGGACACTAAGCTTGTCTGTTAATAGACAACAAGCACTGGCAGAGACAATACATCTCGCCTTTTGGCTTTGCCAGTACAGACTTAGAGCCTGATTTAGAGTTTGCTGGACAGGTTACTTCATCACAACTTGACGAATATCCCTTCCACCATATTACAAGCGCCATAGACTGTAATAGATGTGTAAAATGGTGGATGGGAAATCCTGCACATCTGCCAAACTCTAAATCAGGCCCTTAGTCCTTTTGCCGATCAATCTGCAAAACAAAAACAAGCATTTGCAATGCAAGGGGTCTCGCAGTTATGCGAGTTTAAGCTATTGTCATTGTAAATGACAGTGCCTTTTATTTATGTTTTTAAAACGAAAACAAAAATAAAAGGCATGGTTATTTGCAATGTCAATAGCTCAAACTCGCGTAAATGCGACACCTATTGCATTGCAAATGCCTGTTTTTCTTCATGTTTGTTTTTCCCTAAAGAGTAGAGACGGTTTAAACGAGCTGATCATTAAGCACTGTAGAGTACATGAAATTGCATAGAGCGAGACCATAACGAAAAAAAATCTATTTTTAGAAGCAGTTTCTTTCCCCACAAGCTGTGTGTTTCACCCGCAAGGACGGGCAGGGATCATGTAAAAAATTTAATTTTGGTGAAACAACTTCCCCAGCAGCTTCATTTGTAATTATTTTTAAGTAGTATCTAGTGTTACTCTGCCTGTTACTGATGTTGGGAAATACCTTCATTAAACAATGGTCACAGACTGTACCATTTACTCGAGAGGGGGGCGGTGGGCCCAACCTCATTTATACACTTTAGTATACCGCTGAAGGGCTTTTTAAACGTCAAGGGAAAGCTTAGGAGAGATTGGGTGGCCACATTCTGAAAACCAAAAAAACAGAGCATTCAACAAACACAGAAGTAGGACTACAATCGTTACTTCACCTATAGGGCACAAAATGACTTAATTGATGGTACTCAGCAACACGGAACGCATGGCAATGATGCAATGCAACACTTCCACTCAATAATGCGTCAACTAAATAACTTTCTCCAAAGCGCTGCTAACTTATTTGCACTACAACACATGAAAACGAGCCTCCCTGTGTGCAATTGATACTCTGAAAACCGATACACAAGCTAAATTTACTGAAATTTGCCAGGACAGATGCTGAAAAACGGGGACTCTCCCAGGAAGTACAGAACACCCCTAAGTAGAGAGGACGTGAGAACAACATATATTTCTCCTTTGAGGACGTGAGAACATATATTTCTCCTTTTACGTGCTGGGGTCAGCGGGCATTATCAAATAAGTAATAAGCATTAGACTTTAACGCCCCTCCCCCACCCCAAGCTTCAAAATAAGGGGCAACGGGTTCTTCAGGTCATGGAGTTCAAAAACTCGACCACCTTACCACACACCATGCGTTTTTTCAGTTGTAATCCACATTTTACACCAATGGACCTCCAAACCCTCACCTTGGGGATGTTTATCATGTGAGAAATGTTTTGAGTCTATGAATACATGTGATATTTCTTTGATATGGTTTTGATTAACCAAAACAATCAGTAATTAATTGTGGGTTGAAAAGGCGGATTCTCACACGCTGACGTACCGCAGCATGTAGTAGAAGACAAACCAACCATGGCCTTGTTCTTTCTAAAGTATAAACTGACAGGTGGCTCAGCATCAAAAACTACCCAAATGACGAAACCAGAAGGAGACCCAGGCTCCAGACACCAGTTCACACGCAAACTTCATGCAGTTACCACCACACTCCATGAACACAAGCATACGCTTATGGAAACCATCCACGCTCCCACGACCATCCCCTCCCCCCAACACACATAGGGTTACAAAAACACATGCTTTTTGGACCAATTGCAGTTTACACAAATAAAAACACCCACACTCCTCACGCCTCCTTGTGGCATGCCATACGCTCCCTTCAAACGGGTAGACTCGCAGCCTTGTCTCATTTCCCAGGACAACTCTTAACAAGCTTCTCCAGTCCACGTTTTTGCTTTGCATTCTGGGGCTTGTAGGCTTGTTAGTCCCATTTTTAAACCAGGACTACAAGTCCCAGTTTAGAATGAAAACCCAAGAGTAGCTACTCGTGCATGGACATGGGAAATTTGGCAGCTATTCACTTGCACTGTCTTTACATTTCCTTGTCAGTATTTCCACGCGCACACATGCATTGCTAAAGTATAAAGTACCTCTCTCTTCACCGAGACTAACAGATATGCAAAACTTAGTGAGCACGCCCACAAAACACATTACACCTTCAACCATATGGAACGTATTCCACTCCCACGCAAAACCCGAGCTGCATCATTCTCTGGAGACTGTTTCACCGATGGACGCCCATTTGATTCTGTCTCAAATCAGTAGTACGATAGGATCCCCTTATCCATAGTCCACCCTTGCCTAAGAATCCGCACCGACGGTTCCACCTCTTTTCAGAAGAGATGCTCCCGGTATTACCTCCTCCTCCCCACCATCCCGAAAAAATGAGGCGGGACAGACTCTGCCCCTCTTTCACAATTCAGAGCAACCCCTTCCACTTTACAAACATCTGCCGAGCGTCTAACAGGCATGCAAAGTAACACACCCACAGACGCATCTAGAGACAGAGGTGCACACAACAACACAGACACGCCCACTGGTTAAAAACGGGCATACAAAGGTCTACACATACAAAGGACACACACACCAGCATTTGAAGGCGAACAAAGGCCGACTCCCATTTAAGTCCTTGTACAAACACATAAAAGCAAGGTAAAAATAAAGTTACTAGCCATTTTAACCATTAGATTCAGAAAAGGTACTGTGCACACTTATCTACTCTCGCGTCCTGCCCTGACCGAGTATGCTGCCCACCAAGTCCACGGCGAACCTCTGGGAGACAGACTGAGCACGTGCACTACCGGAGCTTGTAGAACGGTTAGTGAGGGAAAGTGAAAGTGAAAGTAAGCTATGCACGCGCTGTGTTCAAACACCAGCCCTAAGCGGGGACAGGAAATGTGCACGCGTACAGAGTGCACATCTCCTGTCCGTACGCGTGCACATCTCCTGTCCCCCTTCGGCAGAGAAACCACGACAATAGGTCTCCCCAAGGCGGGCAGCGCATGCGCTGCTTCGCTAGGCGAGACCTATGAAGGAATAATGTAGAACAGCATTGGCAGAAAAAGAAACCAAGTACGATGATGTGTACATGTGCATGCGTTATGGAGAAGTGTGGCTCAAATGGTTTGAGCGGCAGACCTTGATGCAGAGCTCAGGCCCGGGACCAGGGTTCGATTCCCGCCTCGGCGGGTCTCGGGCTCAAAAATTCCTCTGACCTGATATTCTCGCCTCAGCGCCTATTCTAATCATGGGTCCCATGCTGCAACTCTGGGCAATAGCTTGCCTAATCTCCACAACGGCCCCCAACAGCGCTGGGGATGCCTGGTTTCACCATGGGGGTGTCCAGGAGTGGACACTTCACAAGGAAAGCCAGGAAGGGTTCCTCAGCGGTATGAGTACAAGCGCCGGGAGACCCTTGTTGGGTAGCTGTGCGCTATACAAGTACAAAAACATTTACATTTCATAGCGCTATGTCAGGACAAAGCGAGGACGCATACATGAGCATACATCACCATGCATGCATTCACATGATTCGGCTGCCATGATTTTTACTTATCATTCCAAGATGGCAGTTACTAATCTTGGAGCAGTAAATTATGATAATAATAACATAAGTGTACTTTCAAAAGGAATGGTCTGGCAGCAAATTGCAGCAGTCAGGGTCTTCAGAAAGGATTTTCTTTAAAAAGACACAGCAAGTAGGGTCAGAGGAACAACAATGGAACCTATAGTGGGTAGAAAGAAAACTAAATGCCACCCGGCACACAAAGATATACCCCCCCACACACAATGCTGCCGCCAATTAAAAAGCACAATAAAAAAAACTCTGAAAAAAATGTATGTGTGACAGCTTCATCTTCCTCCTTGCACATCTTTTCCTTTTTGTTTGTTCATTTCTTCTATATCTGTGCGGTGTATATATTTAAGCTGTTTCTAACCATTATCTGAACTAAGGGGTATATTACAAGTCCCTATCGCCACTGGAACGTCACTTTTCACAACGTTCCTGTGGTGATAGGAGCTTTGCCTTATTTACAAGGCAGCGTTAAGCCACTTAACATGGCTTAACACTGCCTTGTAAATAAGGCACCCTTTCATGCTATGATTAGCGTGAAAAGGGAGGGCAGTGGGTGTTGCTGTGGGGGTTCCACCGCAAAACCCATTGATTCTGAAGCAGCCCCCTGTTTACAAGGGAGGCGTAAATAGGAGGCAGCGCCAGAATTAGGACCAGGGGAAACCTGGTCTTACCCTGGTGCAACAAGAAGAAATAATACATGTCACCTCTTTTCATGTGTGCTGCGCTGTGCAGCAAACATGTAAACAGCAAAAGGCCAATGCTTGCTTATGTGCAGGAAGGTCCCCTTTCCTGCACATTAACAATCATTTGTAAAAAATGCAGTTTTGGGACTTCTATGTGTGCTGCATTAAGCAGCACACATAGAATTTACAAAAAGGCATTTAAAAATTGTTTATATGCAGGAAGGGGGATCTTCCTGCACATAAACAATCTTCCCCTGCATGGAGATAGTATAGTGCAAGGGTACCTGCGTTGGCGCTAGGCTGCTAAGTGTAGCACCAGCACAGGGCAAAACACAGGGCTTCACTAAATTCTTGTAAATATGGGGCAGTCCTGTGTTTTTGAAGTGGCGAAGTGAGGCGTTAAGCCAGGAAGGCTAACGCCTCACTCCGCCACTTTCCTTGTAAATCTGCCTCTGAGTCTCTTTGACAGTACAACAATCTGGCTCCCCGAGGCCAGTGCATTATATTTCTCATTTTCTATGCACACAAGGGCTCTGAACATAAATAAGTGTTGGCAATTTTACCACGATATTCATCTACCATGATGCTTTGGGAGAATTGGTGCTGACATGATGGCAGTGTGTTCCCATCACCCTTGATTGTTGGACTCCTCCTGAATTCTTCTGGCTCACAAGCGTCTAAGGGAAGTATTCATATGCTTTGAAGAGGTTCTTCACCTGATGATCTATAAGCAACATTTCATGTACTCCAAACATGATTGTTACTTCCTTCAGAAAACAAAGAAACAGCCATATAAATATGTACTGAGAAATGCAGTAAGCACCAAGGCACTGGGTGTGTCAATACTGGTGGCATAAACCCATCAACTTGTTAATAATCTTTCTATGAACTGAATCTGCCATATTGCTGTGGAAGAAATGGTGCTGACTTCCTGCTAGTGTGCCCCTCCCCTCTGGCTCAGAATATAGTGTCAGCCCCTACTTAGAGTTAGTTTTGACCCAATCTCCCTCCTGGATGTACACCTTTACCAATGCCACTTCTCTATGTGGCATGTCTGTCCCTACCTCTACCTCTGTCTCTACCTCTGCTTATGGTGGCCTAGCGCTCATCTTCAAGGCCATGCATCAGCAAGCAACTGAGGTTCATGTCACATACTTGGGCGGCATGATGCCCAAATGTTTGTTTTTCTAATTGGAAAACCTTATAATAGGTTCTCTGGGTGACATGAAGAAAACCCATTGGCAAAGCCAATAGGGCTCGCCGTTGGAACCTATTGGCTTTGCCAGTGGTTTTATCCATGCTACACAGCATCCCTAAAGCAGTGCCCATGGATAACGAATGTTAAAAGAAAAAAGCTTTTAATGCCGCCGGACGAGTTATTTTGAAAACACTCTACTTTTTTGCTTTTTCTTTACATTTCCGAGCTGGATCAATCAATCAATCAATCAATCATGAAATTTGTAGAGCGCGCTACTCACCCGCTAGGGTCCCAAGGCGCTGGGGGGTGGGGGGGGGAGTCGCTACTGCTCGAACAGCCAGGTCTTGAGTTGTTTCCTGGAGGAGAGATGATCCTGGGTCAGCCGAAGGTGGGTGGGGAGGGAGTTCCATGTCTTGGCCGCCAGGTAGGAGAAGGATCTTCCTCCAGCGGTGGCGGTGCGAACACGTGGGACGGTGGCGAGGGCGAGGCTGGCGGAACGGAGCTGGCGAGTGGGTGTGTAGAATGCAAGGCGGCTGTTGAGGTACTTGGGGCCCATGTCGTGGAGAGCCTTGTGTGCGTGGGTGAGGAGTCTGAACGTGATCCTCTTGTTGACGGGGAGCCAGTGCAGGTCTCTCAGGTGGGCCGAGATGTGGCTGTAACGAGGGATGTCCAGGATGAGTCGTGCAGACGCGTTCTGTATGCGCTGGAGTCTTTTCTGGAGTTTGGCTGTGGTTCCGGCGTAAAGGGTGTTCCCGTAGTCCAGTCGGCTGATGACGAGGGCCTGGGTGATTGTCTTCCTGGTATCGGTGGGGATCCACCGGAAGATCTTTCGGAGCATGCGCAGGGTGTTAAAACAGGACGATGAGACGGCGTTGACTTGCTTGGACATCATGAGGGAGGAGTCCAGGATGAAGCCCAGGTTGCGAGCATGGTCCGTTGGCTTGGGGGCGGTGCCCAGGGCAGGGGGCCACCAGGAGTCGTCCCAGGCAGAGGGAGAAGGTCCCAGGATGAGGACTTCCGTCTTGTCTGAGTTCAGTTTCAGACGGCTGAGCTTCATCCATTCCGCGACGTCCTTCATTCCTTCCTGGAGGTTGGCTCTGGCGGTGGTGGGGTCGTTGGTGAGGGAGAGGATCAGCTGGGTGTCGTCGGTGTAGGAGATGATGTTAAGGTTGTGTTGTCGTGCGATGGCTGCGAGGGGGCTCATGTCAACGTTGAAGAGGGTGGGGCTGAGCGAGGATCCTTGCGGAACGCCGCAGATGACCTCGGTGGCCGCGGAACGGAACGGGGGGAGGCAGACTCTCTGGGTTCTTCCGGCGAGGAACGAGATGATCCACTCCAGGGCCTTCCCTTGGATTCCGGTGTTGCTGAGGCGCTGTATTAGTGTGCGGTGGCATACGGTGTCGAAGGCTGCTGAGAGGTCCAGGAGGATGAGTGCCGCTGTTTCCCCATTGTCGAGCAGGGACCTGATGTCGTCTGTAGCTGCGATTAGGGCGGTCTCGGTGCTGTGGTTTGCTCGGAACCCGGACTGCGAGGGGTCCAGGGATCCGCTTGTCTCGAGGAAGGCGGAGAGTTGTTTGTTGACGGTCTTCTCGATGACTTTGGCAGGAAAAGGGAGGAGCGAGATGGGGGGGAAGTTCTTGAGGTCCGTGGTGTCCGCGGTGGGTTTCTTCAGGAGGGCGCTGAGCTCGGCATGTTTCCAGCTCTCCGGCTTTGTTGAAGATGTGGTGTGGGCAGGGGTCGGTGGGGGAGCCGGAGTGGATGGTGTTCATCGTGCGGGTGGTGTCTTCAGTTGCAGAGGGTGGCGGGGAGCGCTGGTTCGGTGGTTGGGTGCGTGATCTGTGCTCCAAAGCTGTTGTGTATGTCGGCGATCTTGCGGTGAAAGAACGAGGCAAGTGAGTTGCAGAGGTCTTGCGAGGGTTTGATGTCGTTGTTGCAGGCGCTGGGGTTGGAGAGCTCTTTGACGATGTTGAAGAGTTCCTTGCTGTTGTGGGTGTTGTTGTCCAGACGTTCTTTGAATGTAGTCCTTTTGGTGGTGCGGATCAGCTGGTGGTGTTTGCGGGTGGCGTTCTTGAGGGCTGTCATGTTCTCCGTTGTCTGGTCTTGGCGCCAAGCTTTCTCGAGGGTGCAGCAGGGTTTCTTGGAGTTTTTGAGGTCATTGGTGAACCATGAGGCTTTCTTGCTGCTGGGTCTGCTGGGAGGATTCTTCAGAGGTGCGAGGTCATCGGCACAGTTGGTGAGCCACTGTGTGAGGTTGCGGGCTGCTTCATTGGGGTCCCTCGTGTTGGTGGGAGGGTTCTGGCTGAGGGAGGTGGAGAGTTGGTCGGCGGAGATCTTGCTCCAGCTTCTGCGGGGAACCTGTTGCGGGTGGTGGTGGGTCGTGGTTCTCCTGAAGTTGAAGTGGACGCAGCTGTGATCTGTCCAGTGGAGTCCGGTGGAGTGGCTGAAGGAGATGTGCTTGCTGGAGGAGAAGATGGGGTCATGCGTGCGACCGGCGTAGTGGGTGGGGGTGTTCACCAGTTGCTTGAGTCCGAGGTTGGCGAGGTTGTCCAGGAGGGCGACGGTGTTGCTGTCATTGTTGTTCTCCAGGTGGAAGTTGAGGTCTCCTAGGAGGATGTAGTCTGAGGAGGTGAGGGCGTGCTGGCTGATGAGGTCTGCGAGGGCTTCGCTGAATTGTGTGCGTGGTCCCGGGGGTCTGTAGACGAGAGTGCCCCTGAGGGTGGTCTTGGGGTCGATGTGTATCTGAAAGTGGAGGTGGGCGGTGAGGGTGTCGTCGGTGTTGGTCGTGATTCGGATGGTGTTTTTGTGTACGATGGCGATGCCTCCTCCGGTTTGGTTGACGTGGTGCCTTCGGGTGATCTTGTAGCCCTCCGGGATGGCTATGGCGATGTCGGGGGCTGAGGAGGCGTTCATCCAGGTTTCTGTGAGGAAGGCGACGTCTGGTGCTGTTGTGTCGAGGAGGTTCCAGAGTTTGACGGCGTGTCTGTGGATGGAGCGGGTGTTGAGCAGGATGCACTTGAGGTGATTGTTGCTGGTGCCTGGCCTTGCGGGTGCGGTACAGGTCCGGAGGCAGGTAAATTTGCAGGCTTGGCAGGTGAAGGGTCCGTGGGTGCGTTTTGGGTTGGCCCGGTAGCAGGCGGGGTTCCGGCCGGCGTTGAGTGCGTTGAGGGTGGCGTCGTCATAGGTTCGTCGCGTGGGCTGGCGTCGTCGGGGGCCAGGGGTCCTGGTGCTGGGCGCGGTCCAGGGGCGGACGGGCGCAGACGGGCTTGCCTTAAGCGCGCCTTCGGCGCACCAGCGGCGTGCCCCCTGCGCGCGGCCGCCGTGCGACCTCCATATGAGGCGAAGTGGGAGGGAGGAGCAGCTGGGAGGCGGGAGTCCAATGGGCGGGGGTACAGAAAAAAAGGGGCTGGGGCAGCGAGGGAGCAGCGGCGGGAAGCGGGGGTCGGGGGGGGCACACCAGAGGGCAGGGGTACAAAAAAATAAACGAGGGAAACAGTAAAATGCCTAAAAATACAAAAGACAAAATCACAAATCAAGTCCCAAGTGGGCAACAGCGGGTAAAAGGTCAAGGTGGCGGCAGGGGGACACCGAGGCCAGGGGCGAACCTGCGGCGCTGAGGTCAGTGACACACTCGCAGCTGTGGAGCCATGCGGCGTGGGGGGTGTCCTGGGTCAGGAAACACTCACCTGTGCCGTGCGGCCTCCATATGAGGCCAAGTGGGAGGGAGGAGCAGCTGGGAGGCGGGAGCGGGGCGTCCAATGGGCGGGGTAACAGAAAAAAAGTGGGCGGGCCGCGAGGGAGCAGCAGCGGGAAGCGGGGGTCGGGGGGCGCACACCAGAGGGCAGGGGTACAAAAAATAAACGAGTAGAACGTCTAAAAATACAAAAGACAAAATCACAAATCAAGTCCCAAGTGGGCAACAGCGGGGAAAAGGACAAGGTGGCAGCAGGGGGACACCGAGGCCAGGGGCGAACCTGCGGCGCTGAGGTCAGAGACGCGCTCGCAGCTGTGGAGCCGTGCGGCGTGGAGGGTGTCCTGGGTCAGTAGCTACATTAAAGCAACTACTACTAGTTTTCCCTGGAACTCCCTACACCCACACATTTGATTGCATCGTAAGACATTCCACAAGTGACATCACGACCCCTGTGAGTTATGTAGAGGCTACACATGACTGAACAGTGTTTGGTGCAGCACCTATGCATAGACACCTGCTGAATGCTCATGCAGACTGTAGTCGTCTTTAAAACTGTCATACATGTGGGCAACCTGCTGCAATGTCTTGATTGCAGCGTAGGTGCAGACAATGCTATTGATACATTGAGTCAATACTGCTGCTTCATAAACAGATCTCTTTATATCAATTTGTGTGTAATTAGTGGGAAGCATAGCAGAACAGTCACTCGCCTTCATTGTACTTACGCGTCCATCATTTGGCCAAAGAGCGAGTGGGATGAATCAATCATGGGATGCTCGCTCATACCTTCTAGAGTGAACAGGTTATTGATATTTACGTGATGATGCTCTTCCTAAATGTGCTCCTCTGCAGATATCCCAGAGGCAGTGGTCAACCGTGAACAAGATTTACCTGCTGCCATCAGCTATGCTCTATGTCCTCCACTGTGATTCATGCCATCGGGCAAAGGTGCCATGCTCACCCTATGCTCACCCTATGCTCTTTCAGCATGTTGCGCAGCAGTATCGTCCTATGCTGGCTCCATTGGTGGATACAGTGATAGCTCAATGCTAGCTCCCAGGCCAGAATGACGGGGTATTTGTAATGAGGTCCTGATTCTACTGCTCTGATAAGGTTGGGGGACGCCTGGACTAACACAGCAGCAGGACAAGCAACTCTAAACAGCATCCTTGCCTCAACAGGGAGCCGGCGAAGCTCCATCAGATCAGGTGATACATGTGCTGAGAAGACTAAGCAAGTCCAATGCAGCGCACCATTCCTACAGCCCACCCTAGATTATGCCAGGGCCTGTACCACAGTACTAAATTACCATTTACCAGAATAGGTTTCATCTTTCCGAATAAAGGCAATGGGTGGAGACTTTTCCAAGCATTCCCAACTCCAAATGTTGTTGTTTTAATGGGAAGCACAATAGCGCATAGATAGAGACACAACTGCTGGGGAGCTAATTTTAGACTACTCCGTCAACCAGGAGTTACAGGAGTTATTACTGGCAGACAGAATGAATTTCACATTTCCTTTAGCCATTTGTAAACCACTGCATGAAATAGCTGGCTTTACTATAATCTTTTGGTATTTTACTCTTTCAACCTGGACGCTCAGGACTGACAACCACCGTTGATGCCCAAAACACAGGTCTATGAGGGGGCTAGATTGGGCACCAGCCACATATCCCATAAACACACAGATAGGGCAGTGACTTCTAGGGCTAGCAGTGGGACTGATCTGAGCGTCCTAAGCTGGAACGTGGCGGGGCGTCGAACTAGGCTCGAGAATCAGGATTGGTTGTGCATAATAAAGGAACATGATATAGTCATGTTCCAGGAGACCTGGGCCTCCAAAATTTATATATTGAAGGGTTTCATTGCTTCAGTGTGGTAGCCCTAAGTCCCAAAATGGGCAGACCGTCGGGGGCCTTTTTTGGGAATTAATGTGGCCACTGGCGGTAGTTTTAAGACCCTTCCGACCAACAGCAAAAATTATCAAGTTGTGCGTTTTCACCTGGTAAACTTTTATAACAATGACTTTTACTCCGTTCCTAATAAGAACTTCATTGGGCTTTTTGATTTTATTTCAAACTTGGATACCCAGCTCAATATGGGGGGCCCTACTGGCATCTTGTTGGGAATGATTTTAATGCCAAACTTACTAACAAGTGGTATGATGTGGGGATGAGCAACTCTGGAACATCTACTCGCAGGGGCGCTGAACTGGCAATGTTCCTAAAATCACATAATCTGGTCAATGTCATGGATTTGGTGGGAGGCCACAATGCAACCGGCCATACACATCCAACATTCAGGGGAAGGGGATGTTCTTCAACAATAGATTTTGTTTTCATCTCCCCTTCTCTCGAAGACCAATTAAAGGCTGCAGAGGTTATCGCCACGGATCATGGGGATCATAATCCTATCAAAATAGTATTGAGCTCTGCTACCAGACCCGTGTTTCAGAATGAACGCAGGGCCATGATTTTGATCCCCTCAACTGATGACCTAAGAGTAATATGGAAGGGTGTCGATAGTGGTGAAGTGTTTAAGAAACTAATTAAGGGACATATGCATCTTATTAACTCCTGCCTGTCATCGCAAACTATACATACTGAGGTAATTCGGGATTTTACTAAACTTTGTCTGCCCACAAAAACCCTGCTATCAAAATCTGCACTCCCAGCAGGGAGTACTCCTAGATGGTTCTACCGAGAATGTAAATTGGCCAACAGGAATTTACGTAGGGTCTTGTCAGCCAATCCGAGGTGTGTTATAGACGTTCAGCTGGCAAGGAGGGAATATAATACGGCGATTGCGAATAGGAAGAAAGTCCTCCTGACTGAACGTTGGGAAACCCTTTCTGAGGCAGCTAGCATAAAAAAGGGCAATATCTTTTGGTCCGCAGTAAGGGACCTCCATTCAATGGGCCAGTTATCAACCCCCATCAGCTGTAATATTTTCAGCGAGTCCTGGGAAAACCATTTTTCAAAAATGTATGCCACCCTCCCAACCAGAAAATGAACATTATGAGCCCGGTCCACTGGCCACCATAGAGCTAACTATCATAGAAGTAGAAGAGGCCATCCAACAGAGTACAGGGAACAAAGCACCAGGGCTAGATCGGTTGCCAATTGACTTAATTAAATGGAACCCAGACTTTTGGGCACCATTACTTTTGAATGTTTTTAATAGTTTAACTCATGCCACCTTACCCGAAACATGGGCTAAGAGTATTATAGTCCCAATTTTTTAAAAAGGAGACAGGTCCCAGCCGAGTAATTACAGACCAATATCATTGATAGATAAAACCCTAAAAATATTGGGGAGAGTTCTCTATAATAAAATTTCAACCTGGACAGAAGAAAATGATATTTTAGAGCCATGCCAGCTAGGCTTCCAGAGCAAGGTGGGCACAGTTGAACAATGCCTCAATCTTAATTTGGTTATTGGAAAATACACCATTGCACGGAAGTTTCCGGTCTATCTGGCATTTATGGATTTGTCCACAGCCTTTGACCTTGTCAATAGGTCAAAACTGTGGACAATCCTTCTGGCAAATGGGCTGGATGAGCCGTTGGTACACTTATTAGCGTACCTTCATAAAGATCTCCAGGCACAGGTAAGGATTAGCATGGGTGGAGAGGTTTCAGGAGTTATCAAAGTAGGAAGGGGGTCAGGGTTGCGCCTTGGCCCCCCTTCTCTTCATTATTTATATTAATGGGTTGAACAGCTCTTTGAAAACTGTAACCCAAGATGTTCCCATAATCAAAGGGAAACCTCTCCCTGTGCTATTATATGCAGATGATGCGGTCCTCATAGGCGGTACTCCAAATTCTCTGCGTATTTTAGTAAAAAAGTTCGTAAGGTATATGGATGGCTTGGATCTGTGTGTCAATTTAAAAAAATCTTTTTTAATGTGTTGTAGTCCTGGGAAGCGAGAGATAAGCTCTGTCGCAGTGGATAGCCAAAAACTGACATGTACTCGTTCATTCCCTTATCTTGGGTTGGTCTTTGCTGCGAACGGCTCCTGGAATGAGCATTTAGCCCATTCCAGGAGAAAGTTCTCATAGACCACCAATTCGATTCTGGGTCTCCCCCGCCCTAGGACCACTGGAGCCATCTTAGCTATTCAGAAAATCTATAAACTACAGTGCACTCCTGTGGCTACATATGGGGCTGCGATTTGGGGTATCGAAAACAGTTCATGCATCCAGCAGGAAGAAAATAGGTTTTGTAGGAAACTGCTGAGTATCCCAATCTCTAAACAACAATATATATATCACAGGAAACTCAATCTTAATTTTATATCTGATTTTATACGTGCCCAACCTGCTCTTTTTTGGCTATCAGTATGGAAGAACCAGGCTGCCTCTCTTACCCGAGAGATTATTGCGACTGTGTCATGTGTGTGAAAGGGATGGATATCCCTTGGTTGAGTGGAGTGCAACAAAATTTGCGCAGTATCAACAAGGAACATATTTTCTTAGATTCAAGTACAGTTGAAACTGTGTCCAAAAAGGAACTGAGAGATGCCCTCTATTCTTTATACAACAAAGAAAGGATGGATTGAGAATCCACTAAATCTTCTGTCCTTAAATATATGTCCCCTGATCAGTATTATCACCCTATGCATATATATATCTCACTTTACCCATGAGCCGCTGGGAAAGGAGCCTATTATTCCGTCTAAGAGCTGGAACTGTCAAATTTGCACTGTGCTTTCCTCTTGGCTACCACCGCAACCTCAATCATACACCATGTCCTTGTGATGGGAGGAGTGGTCAATCAATTATACATTTTTTATTCTTTTGTAAGTATTATATCAAATACTCTAAGTGGCTTTCAAATCCTTTTTTCAAAGAGAGACGGCCTATTCGTTTGCATGACCCCTATTTGTGTATAGTAACTCTGGACGATGAAGATCTGATCTTTTGTATAAACACTTTCCTCAGAATTGCTATTAGAGCATGTAAGTCCATGTCTGATCCTTGCGACTCTATTTTGGCATAAGTGTAAAATGTTTTAATGTTATATATTAGTAATTTATCCATTTTTTATCACCAATGAAGTCATTTTTAATCGGTAAATTTAAATTATCAAAACATTGTGTAATATTATTGTAAATTTTCATACCGTTGTGTGTTCTCAAACTCTCAGATTGTTATTTTTACTTGTTATGATATTGTGCTTTTATGGGTATCAAGGTACCCAAACAAAGTTTATGAACTATGAACTACTCTTTCAACAATTCTAACCACAGATCCCCTAAACTGCAACTCATCTCATCCAGTAGATTATGTCAGTGAAGGAAAATGTGACCATACCTGTGTAACAGTGTTAGGCTGGCGATCATAGTGAGCTGTGAGGGCGCCCTCTCTGGGAAACCTCCACTGTGGGGAAGCCTGTCTAATCCCAGTGGGGCCTGGTACACTCTTGTCGAAGACAACTGCCAAGGGGAGCGATCCCTTGTGTATGCGAGAACGCAGGTCTCCCACTACCAGCTGACTCTTGCACCACAGTGAGACCGCAAAACCAGCAACAGATGGCCAGCGAGGTTTGGGCTCAAGGGTAGGCCTCCTCAACTGGAGTTAACGCTGCAAGAGGGGGTGCTGCACGGCACCCGAGTACTGCCAGCAGTAAGACTAGGCCAGAGGAGGGAGAGGAGACTTGATCACCTGCTGCCCAGACATGTCCGCATTGAGAATGACTGACAAGCAGTTCTTTCTGCTCGGGCCTGATGGATGATCCTCGGCTGAAGCTGCTTGCCAGTGCTCTCTTGATGCAAAGCACAAGCCCTTGTGGACTTAGCCAGCCCTGAGGAAGCATCCTTTGCAACTGTGGCAGTCGTGGGGTCCACGACTGCCAAGAATGGGGCAGCAGCGGCAACGTGGATCCTGTGATGCGGCCTTGAGTGTGGCCGCAGACGTTGTGGCATGCGAACTGACGACCAAGGGAGACGAAAGGGCAAGGTCGACCGGATGCCCGATGCAGCTGCTTTGAGGAGGACTGACGGCCACTTCTTTGTGCAGAGGCCCGGCATGTAAGCCCTAATCCCAACATGCATCACCAGCTCAGGGATCCCTCCAGGCCCAAGATCACCACCCGTGAATGCAACAACACCCTGGAAGCTGGGCTGAAAGCAAGAACCCCAGCAATGGCGAGTAGATCATGCTGTGCAAATTTGTAATTTTTATTTGTCCAACCCTAAACGTTTCAACTTCTCTTAAAATGTAACCATGAGTGAATTTGCAACTTGTATATATGTAACTCTAACCACTAGTATCTGTAGTAGACTTATGTACTTACTACCATTTTCATGTGAAATTAGAGTTTATCTGTTTGTATCTTTTATGTAATTCATTTACTCTGAAATTCTTATGTTTTATAACTGGTTCTATTGTAAAGAGCTCTGACATCTTCGGGTTAAGCGCATAAATGAATACATGCTTGGGAATCCCTAGCACAGACTTTCACCTAGTGCTCGAAAATTAATCGGTCGCTTATGGCCACAAGCCCACTTACTGTGCAATTTTCACCTCAAGGCCTGAAGCTGGGCAATGAGTAACAAGAAAACACAGGCATCAAATGACACCTCCACAAGCACACTCGACTATCGCCAGCTTGAGCACTACCTACAGAGATAGCAAACAGGGTCCGTTCTAGAAATTTGAGGGCCAGGAGCAAAAAGGGAATGCGCGAGGCCCCCTAATTTGCATACAAATTGATACATTAAGGGCCGTTTGCATCTCAGTAGATGACCCTGCTCCTGAAACTGCTTTGCTCACGCCCCTCCTGGGCTGCAGCCTCTCCCTCTCAGCTACCTATTAGCACCAGGGACATCTTAAGGATTTTGGGGGCCGTGGGCCAAACAGATTTTAGGGGCCCCTGTTCAGAACAGCTTTGAATTTATGATTCAATGTCAGCACTTTCATGCCCTCTTTGGAAAGCTCACTAGCACACACAGCCAAATTCTTAATGTGTTTACATCTAATATTCAGGGATAGTGATGTGTGTTTTCAATATTGTAACATAGCAGCAGCTCGCTAATATTACTGCAAATAATCTCTGTGACATTCTCCAATTTCTTATATGTGAGATCCTGTTGTGATCTAAAAGAAACTTTTTTTTATGGATGTTGCATAAAACAAACGCATTTTTCTGCAAATTGTCTGCAATGGATTCTCGCACATCAACTACATTAACAATTCAAGGAAAATGACATCTGTTTAACCATTATTCATGGTTATCGGGCAAGACTCTGCAGAAGGGAGATGGCTGTATCCGGGGTCCCTTGTGAGGCTGGGGCCCTGGGCCAGAGCCCATTTTCCCATGCCTTAAAATGACTCCGATTTGCACCTCTTTTACATATTTTCACATATAACCCTATCAGTCATTCCTATGGCAGGCCTTATCAATCCTGAAGGCAGAGTGCTTGGTTTTGTGCGAGAGGGTGACCATGCATGAGCAGGACACCTCTGCAGCTTTCGGAATCTATTCTCCGAGGCTGTTCTGTGATGCAGCCAGACCATATACTCTTAAGTGCATTATAACCTCGGGCTAAATGCTAACTTTGGAATGGCTGCATGGAAACATGTCGTGTTTGGTGTCAAACACTTTGGAATCCTACCACCCCCCGCTAGAACTCAAGAACTACCGCCCCATCTCGCTGCTCCCGTTTCCTGCAAAAGTCATCGAGAAGACCGTCAACAAGCAGCTGGCCGCCTTCCTCGAGACGAACGGATCCCTCGACCCCTCGCAGTCTGGCTTCCGGGCCAACCACAGCACCGAGACCGCCCTGATCGCAGTCACCGACGACATCCGAGCGCTGCTCGACAACGGAGAAACAGCGGCCCTCATCCTCCTCGACCTCTCCGCGGCCTTCGACACTGTTTGCCATCGTACCCTAGTACAACGCCTCAGCAACGTCGGAGTCCAGGAGAAGGCACTAGAGTGGATCATCTCCTTCCTCGCCGGAAGAACACAGAGAGTCCGCCTCCCCCGTTCAGATCTGAAGCCACCGAAGTCATCTGCGGCGTCCCTCAAGGCTCCTCGCTCAGTCCAACCCTCTTCAACATCTACATGATCCCCCTCGCAGACATCGCACGCCAGCACAACCTCAACATCATCTCCTACGCCGACGACACCCAGCTGATCCTCTCCCTTACCAACGACCCCGCCACCGCCAGAGCCAACCTTCACGAAGGGATGAAAGAGGTAGCCGAATGGATGTTGAACAGCCGCCTGAAACTGAACTCGGACAAGACGGAAGTCCTCATCCTGGGATCCTCACCCTCCGCCTGGGACGACTCCTGGTGGCCCCCCGCCCTAGGCAGCGCACCCAAACCAACAGACCAAGCACGCAACCTGGGCTTCATCCTGGACTCCTCCCTCTCCATGACCAGACAAGTCAACGCCGTCTCCTCGTCGTGCTTCAATATCCTGCGCATGCTACGTAAGATCTTCCGGTGGATCCCCACCGAGACCAGGAAGACGGTCACCCAGGCCCTCGTCACCAGCCGTCTGGACTACGGCAACACCCTCTACGCCGGAACCACCGCCAAACTCCAGAAGAGACTCCAGCGGATCCAGAACGCCTCAGCACGACTCATCCTGGACATCCCCCGTCGCAGCCACATCTCCGGACACCTGAGAGATCTGCATTGGCTCCCGGTCAACAAGAGAATCACCTTCCGTCTCCTCACCCACGCACACAAAGCCCTACACAGCCAAGGCCCAGGATACCTCAACAACCGCCTCAACTTCTACGCTCCCAAACGCCAGCTTCGTTCGACCAGCCACGCCCTCGCCGCCGTCCCCCGCATCAGCAGAGCCACCACAGGGGGACGGTCCTTCTCCTACCTCGCCGCCAAGACATGGAACTCCCTCCCCACCCACCTCCGCCGGACCCAGGACCACCTCGCCTTCAGGAAGCAACTCAAGACCTGGTTGTTCGAGCAGTAGCGGATCCCCCTCCCCCCCAGCGCCTTGAGACCCTCTGGGTAAGTAGTGCGCTATATAAATACGATGATTGATTGATTGATAGTCCTGGCGGGGGGGCGGTAGGGGAGAGACATGTACACACTGACCTAACCGGTAGTAGTTTAAAAGAACCCTAGTATCACAAAATAGATGCTGCAGCCACAGACACGAGCCTGACCTCCTGCTGCTGGACGAAACTTCGGCAGGGGAGGCCTGGACAATAGGTTTCCTGTCACAGGGAGGTGTAACCACCTCCCATACAGGTTTTAGTGTATTGGGGCTGGGTGGGTACATTCAGAGAGTGCTTTGCAGACAGTGCTGGGGGCACACTTGGTCTCCCTGTGCATACCCCAGTTCAAACCTGTTGCAGGGGCACTCAGCCCTGGCTCTGGCGCGAAACTGGATAAAGGGAAAGGGGTGTTGCCACCCCTCCCCCCAGACCCTCCCATAGGTGGGTCCCCAGAGTATGTCCAACCCCTTCCTTAGTATAAGTATGGGACCCCAGTCCTTAGGACTTCTGAACAAACCTCTGCAATATATATCCTGAAACGTTGACATTCTACACGACTAGAAGACGGAAGAATCTCCCTTGGGGTCCAGAAGTGACTCTCCTGTTCAAACAGGCACCAAAGAAGCATCTTGCCAGTCTGCATTTCCGAAGCTCCCGTCGGACTCTGAAGGATTTGCGACTCAGGACACAGACTTCCAGACTTCTCAGAGGCTGACACGAGATCCAAGCAAAGCTGAGACCCGCAGCCCTCATGAGTAATGTGGAACCGGAACTCCTGGACACCATGCACATTTGCTAGTGCATCAACTTCCCGGCTTTCCCGAAGTTGTTTGGACTACTTGTAGTCCAAGCCCCAAGCAACATCTGCACCAAAGATTGTGGGCCTACACTTCACGAGTGTTCCGTGAGCCTGCTTCTAGCATTTCTGCTTGACACCTATGTACCCGGCTTCCCTGGGCGAGGTAACTCAAGTACTCCGGTGCTCCTGTGGGTGTTAACTCTAGAACCTCTTGGTTCTAAAAGAGTTTGCTCCAAGTCCTTTTCTAAGTGTCCTTAATCTTTAAAATTCCAACCGCGACTTTCCCCATAGAAGTTAATTGTGATTCGCTGCTGTGTTTAGACACTGCATGCGTCCCCCGTGAGTCCCCTGTCACTACTTTGGGTGGTTTCTGGTGGCCCCAGTGGGGTTCTAAAGGCTCTAGGCCTTGCCTCTATGTCAGTCGCGGTTCTTATACCACTTTCTTAATATATGGTTTGGGACGCCCCTAGGGCTGAACGTATATTGGGCTAATTTACTGTGTGCTAAATAAGTTTACTGAATGTACTTTTGCCTCTAGCCTCATAAAGAGACTAGAGGGATGTGTTTAGAATAAATACATATATTTTATATATATATACACCTGGTGTAGTTCTCCTTTGATTTGGTCATTCATGAGATTATAGACTGGTAAGACAAGCTGCTTTACATTCCTTCAAGACTTATCCTGAAGGCTGCTCTCCACAGCTACCACTAGGATAGCTTTCTATATAGGTTGCCTTTAAACCTACCATCAATAAGGGCCGTTTGGACCGGTGCAAGGTGCCTACTAGAATAGTGGACAGCATATGCCAGGGCCAACTTCTCACAGTAGTCCTCTCTGACAAGAAGTACACCCTTTTCAGATATGCTACCTTCAGTATCCCATACAAGCTGCCTTGCTTCCTCAGACTGCACAAAGACTACATCGTTCACTGAAAATCAACCAGCACTGACGCTGCACAACAAACCACCTTACGGGGACATCTATCTTCCACAGGGGCGGCTCCTCCACGTGGGCGTCAGAGCGTCGCCCACTGTTTGTTCGCAGTGCTAGAAGCAGAAATGCAAATTGGTACAAATACCATTTTACGTTTCTGCTTCTCGTACTGCGAGAAAGCAGAAAAAGGGTATGCCTGGTTGTGGGCGGGCGGGAGGGCGGGTCGGGAAGGAGTGGCTAGCCCAATGTTATGGGGGCTAACTGTTTGGTCAGCCCGAGGGCCAACCAAACCAGTCATAGCACGTTCCATTTTCTTCATGTAAGATGCTGCGCAGCCTGCATTAAGAAAACGGCCTCCCCTTAGATGCCTGTAAGGATGGCGTCCTAGCCAATCACAACGCTGCCATTGCAGCATTGTGATTGTCTTAGGGGAAGAGAAGGCGGCTGCCTGTGGCTGCTTCCTGTTAGCAGAGAAAGCAGGAGAGCGGCGCAGGAATCCAGGACCAGAGGCGGAGGTAAGTTTTTTAATTTTTTATTTTTATTAAATGAACCTCCCCACCCCCTCCCCACTCGACCCCCACAACCCCACCTGCGATTCATTCTGGCCGCAACTGATCTTACATTTACAGCATCGTCCATAGGAATTGAAAAATGTGGGGTAATATCAATGCTTCACATTTCCCCACTCCCACAGCATTCTAAATAAAGCTATTTGAAGAGAAAAATGATAACACATTGGTATCTGTAGTGCAGGTCATATGTTACCACTGCCAAAAATAGATATGTTTTCTTATTTAATCAAGCACATGTGCTTACACCTTGTATTTCAATGTTTCCGCTCTAGATGTGCCATTGCATTGCCCTTGATTTTGCTAGTAGCTAATCAATGCACCATGTCTGTTATTGAAATGTATTGTATGTTTATATATTTATTTATTTGTAGTTTTATTTTGGACAAATCAAGCCCTACGAGATTAAGGTGCTTTTGAGGGGTCAACAGATAACACAGTTAAATGCAATAGAAAAGAGGAGAGCCACCCTTATTTCTAATAATTACAGAGTGCATATAGGTGATATATCTTGCTTTATAAACCTTCTTACTTTCTCAACTTTGCTTGAAAATGCACCATTTGCCCACTTGAAAAACAGAAACAAAATCTGCCGGGGGGGGGGGCCTTGGAGAAACCCCCCAAAGCCTCTTGTGATGGTTTGCCTCGCTCGCCACAGGGACTCATACAGAAATTTTGCGACTCACCACTTTCAAAAGTTACCAGCCGCCACTGATTGGTACACACATGAGGAGTGATGCAACACAAGCTGACTTGTGAAGAATTCATTTACAAAATACCTTACAGACTGGATTTGTTGCACTACTTTCCTAAAGTGCACACAATGTTGTGCACCTACGGTGCTTTCTGCAGGCAGTTAGGTAAATTGCTAAAGACAACTGACAGCCCATCAGTTTAGTTGTTGGACAGAAACATATAAAAAATAGATATCAACAGAGTTAGGTGTTCCATGACGAAATCTGAGTGGAACAGAAGGTAAAATATGTATTGCACTACAACAACAGACCCATCACCTACATGCTAAAGCTTTCCAGGGCGCCCTTGGCTCTCCTTTTGGTAGTCAGGCTGAGCTTAAGGTGTAGCCCCGCCAGAGGTGTTGGGAAATGCCATGAGAAGCAAGCACAATGCAAAACCGTTAAGAGATAAAGTGCTTACAATTCAAAGAGTTTTTGTAAAAAAATAGAAAAAATATTCTTCAGATAATGTATCTGTCTTATTTATGTGCGCACGTTCAGTGCACAGTACACATATAGTTATTTCTTGGCATTAACAGCTGGATCAATAACAAGTAACTAATGAAAAAGAACATATCATCATTGCTAGCTGTCCACTCAGGACAAATATCCAGGGCCGGACTGGGAACAGCAACCAGCCCCGGCAGATTGCTGCTCGACCGGCCCTCGGCGGAGGGGGTACTAGTAAAAAGCAATTTTGTTACTGGGGGCCAATATTGCAGCACTGCTTCAAAACCGGCCCCAGCCCCTTGGGCCCACCGGGGAAACGCCCGGTGCCAGCTATGGCCAGTCCGGCCCTGCAAATATATTTTCAAAGATTTGCAAAACTTCTGATAATGTGTCATGTGCTGGCAGCAGAAGCACAACAGAGAAGAGACTCCGGTCCTGTAACTGTATAGCAAATTACCTGAGTCCCATCAAATGAGTGCAACATAAAGGCATTAACGGGCCCCGTTCGCCCCGTTCAGCAATGCTAAATGCCCTTTTGCAATGTACCCAGTAGAAATCGCAACTAGCGACCACGATTTAGGGAATAGCAAATAGGGATTACCTATGTATGATTCCTAAAGAACTTTTACAAAGCATTTCCTAAATGCGAATTGGACATTTCAGGAAATGCTATTACCATCGATTCAAAGTCGATGGTAACCATGTATAAAATTGCACTTACACATGCACCACAAAGTTTGGGGTGACTACAGGGGGCTTTAAACCCAGAGGCACCCTTTGGGTTGGATTTCCTAAATTGCCATTTACTAATAGGCTGGATCAGAGGTGCTCATGTTGACGAAGTCTTGGAGCAAGTAACGCAACTACTGCCAAAGCAAAAAACAGGATCCAAATCGCACAGCTAATTCCATAGAGGATTTTACAGAAGATGGCAAGGCCGAAGCAGACTTATCTAGAACATGAGTTGGTGTAGAGCAGGGCTTACTTTGTGCTGGTGGTTTCAGGTGGAATCATGACGAGCCAGCATCACTATTCAATAGTGGACGACTTCTACGAAAAACTATAGGCTACTACACTAATTTTAGGTTTTTTTTAATTACAAATTAAGGGGGGGATTAGGATGGCGGACGGACCTGCGTCCGTCTGCCACCCCAGAGTAGGAGGGACCGTCCGCAGGGGCAGCGGCGGTCCCTCCGTGCAAATTAGGATGTGACCGCCACCCTGGCGGTCACATCCTGTATTTTTTACATTGCGGCGGGCCGCTGCAATGTAAAAAATGAAAGCAGTGCATTTGCATGCACAAAGCGGCAGGCACCGCGCGGTGCCTGCCGCTTCGTGCACGCAAAGGCAGGGGGGTACCATAGGTACCCCCCATGTGCAACCACCCCCCTCCCCCTTCACCCCTGGGGGCCCGCAACGGGCCCCCAAACAAAAGTCCGTATGCCTCTCCACGGCGGAAATGCCGCCGTGGAAAGGCATGGAACTGCAGACATCCTAATATGCCTGGCGGTGTCTGATAGACACTGCCAGACATGTTAGAGCTTTTCCGCCGCGGTCGGAAGGCGACCGCGGCGGAAAAGCGGCGGACGGTCTTCCTGACCCCCCAGCCATCCTAATCTGGCGGGGGGTCTTTGAAGACTCCGCAGTGGTTTTTCCGCATCCTCCGGGCCGGCGGACACTTCTGCCGGCCCGGAGGATGCGGAAAAAACGCTATCATAATCGGCCCCTAAGTACTGTTGAAGTCAGAACAATGTACTTGACACAACTCGAATGGTGCCAGAATAGTGTTTATTTTTTAAGCAGGCTATTGACAGATGTGAGAGGTGATGTTACGCTCTCGGATACCGTAAAACGACGTTGAAACATTAAGTGCCGGATCCACAGAGAAAAATCGTAAATTTAAGCAAGCTCTCCCATGCATAGCTATAGTTTCATGGGCTTTGACAATTCACATACAATGCCAGTGGTATGACTCCCAGACTGTGACTATGGCAGGTCTCTAGGTGCAAAGGTGCACCACTGGGAAAGTCAGGGGACATTTTTCCGAGTTCCTAGCTGCGATTTGAATGCACAGTGCAACACTGCAATAGAAAAAAGCAGCCTGCTGTGCAAATGTCCAAATTTTCCCGTGTTACTTTTTTCTTTACAGGGGAAACACCGGAGAAACACAGGAGAAGCCCCTTCCTCTTCACCTCTAGGCTGCTCCATTCTTCTTCCCATCTGGACGAGGATTTACTCCAGCCCATTCCTGGAGCAAATCTCTGACCATTTCCTGGTTGGGAAGGAGCTGGTTAGGAGTTTGTGAATGGCTGTTAAACCAGATCTGGTGATACCATATCCCATACCTACGAACGCTGGGCAAGTTGTGATCTGGCACAGCACAATTTCACACATTATTTTGACCGCAGAACAGAGATGAGAGTAAAGCCCAAGATAATACTGAATGATTTCGTTGATAGAAAGAACGGAAGTGGAAGCCTTTGTTGTAAGACAGATGAAGAGCCAGTTCTGGAAATACTTGTTCTGGTATTTGTTATTTCCTAACTACACATTCACCTGAAAGATTTCTTGGCACTAAGGACCGAAAGATGCCTGAAGATAAAATGCTCCACTTAAAATGTAAAGAACACAAAGAAAAAATTGTACTTAAAGGTATATTGGTGGATACACACGGCAATATATGTTCTTTCCTTTGTTAAAAAAGGAGACATGTTCCCTAACTTCTGAATGTGGGAGGAATAAGCAGACACAAGTGCAGAACTTTAGGCAACTTTTAAGAGCTTGAAATCAACAGGTTCTCAAGGGTGTCACTGTAGTGAATAGGAACATGACAGGATCCTACCTCATCCTGTCATTGGGTTAAATGCCATTAGTCTGTCCTATCATTAAACCACCAGCAACTCGCTTTTTAGCTTGATCCAGTCGCTGCCACTCATTCACAGACGTCATTCGTAAATGGAATTATGCCAATAACAGGTCTTAAGCCAGCCTCACTATCAGCTGGAGGTCCCCAGAGTGGGTCAGCCTCGACAGGGGTCCCAGGTAGCTTCTAAGGGAGTGGAGTACAAGGGAATACCCCTGGGAATGGTAGGGAGCACTGAGACTAGAGGCAGACCTACTGCCTGGTGGGCTTTGGAGAGTAGCAATGCTGTGCAGAGCAGGTGTTACCAGCTGGCCACAACTGAGCCAACAGGATGTTCTATGATTAAAGGAATTAGGCAATACAAAGTAGATGTTTAAGCATAGGGCACCCCTATGCAATGCAGCTGCCTTCACACACCCATAATGACAGCATGCATTGTACCAATGTGCACTGTGATTCACATCTGAGGAAGTCACAAGAGGTGGCAGAAGGTGGATTAAGCCAGGTGCAGGGCTCGAGTTGGGAGTACACGGAGGTACACGGCGTCCCCCCACTCTTTTCACAGGGTGGACGCCTTCCCCCTGCCAAGAAGCTGGACCCCACAGAAATATACCGAAGGTGTCCCGGTGTAGTTTTCCAACACCGGGACACGCTCAGCACGTGACGTCATGAGGTCATGTGCATATTGTCAGTCCCCCCACTTCTTTTTATAGGACTTGTGCCCTGGCCAGGTGTCAGTTAGAAAGATGAAGGCTGTGTTTTCCTGGATATGTAAGCTGGGCACAGGAATTCGATTGGATCAGTGACCTCTATGTGCCTCTCCTTGGCCACCCAGGTATCCCTGCATCAAATGCCAACAAATATGTAATGAGGGCCCAAGTGGTAAGCCTTGTTGTCTTCCTGCTACATGCTAAAACGGGTTTAAAACATGTTTTACATCATGTTTTAATATATCGGCGTGAAAACAAAAGTTTAAACATTCAGAAATAAAAAAAACTGTGGAACTTATAATAATATAATGCTGCTGTAGGCTTTATATGCGTATAATGTATATATCTGAGGCTGGGTTTCAAATTAATAAAAGACAAGCCTTTTGTACAGTAATGGAAAGGCCCTCTGAATAAAATATGACAGAAAAAACTCCACACATTTTAAGCAACCTAAGAGAAGTGCTTAAGTTCAACGTCCTACTATAATGGACTCAGGCTTGAAATTCTCAACATTTTACCCTTGTTTCAGACTGTGGGAATGTGTACGATAGATCAGTGAAATTTGTGTTTCATCAGACAACACTAATGCAGGATCTGAGCAATATGCTACGACAGCTAAGAGGATGATGATTTTAAATGATTTTTCGAGAGACGGAATTCAATATACAACATTTATGGGTTGTAATTAAACAGGCCTCCTTTACGAATGCCCATGCAAATCCAGATTTGGTTCCAACTGGGAGTCTGGGCAAGGATCCGAGTCTAAATGCTGCATTAATCGCCACACCGGTAGGTTTTGTCTGCATGATTTTACCACGATATACTGGAGAGGTTTGTGTACGCTGCGAGTCTGGTCACCTCGCACTTGTGAACACATCAAGTGAGAACACATTATTTCCCTTCCCAAAGGTCTGGAAATACCAAGCCAGGAAAATAACACACCCTCGGGTAGTGATATGTACTGGATACAGCATTAATGCAGCAAAATTCCTATGGGACTTCTAAATCAGTCCTTAAATCGTGACAGAATTTGTTTTGCAGAACACGAACATGTGATGGCTAAAATGGCTACATTAATCAGAATTCTGTATGAACGTGTTTATGGTGTGTAGAGAGATGAAGTAATAAGGAATCAATTGTCAGTGCTTCAGGAAATGTGCTCTTGCTAATCACAACTGTTCTCCCTTAGGTCACAGGTCACCTCTTTACATACATTGTAAAGCTGTATGAACCGAGAGGAAGGCTCCAACAAGAAGGTGTTATCATATCACATGTACGCCCCTGCATGGACTGTAAAAGGAGGTTTCCCATGGTGTTCTTGTTACTCTACATCGATACATTTTATCACACCAAGGAGCTCTTTAGAAGGAAATTCTGCCTGCAATACCACATTGTGATGAGAAAACAGGAATGGACCTTTTGTTCCTGTGAAAAGAATATACTTTGACGTATTTAAATTTACTTCAGAATACATGAGGTTGAAAACAGTCCTGAATTAAACTAGAAATTGCTAATTCAGTGTTCTGAACACTAAGTAGAACACTTTAAGTAAAAAAGTTGCTTTCAGTGTTGAAGGCAAATCCATTGTTATACAGTGTTTAATGGAATGCACTCACAACACTTTAATTACTTGTAGCATTCTTAAAAAGCACTGATCCGAGAAGAGAGTATTTTTCACCTGTATAAACCCACACAAGCACTCTCACTCTCTTTACATATTCTCCAGGAATATTCACATCTCTGTTGGGTGGGGGAAATGTTATCTGCATACATACAGGTTTTTCTTTACATTCCCTAGTTGTTGTCAGGGCACAACTCCTATAAAAAGAAGTTGGGGGACTGACAATATGCAAATGACCTCATGACGTCACGTGCTCAATGTGTCCCGGTGTGAGAAAATTACACAGGGACACGTTCAGCTTATTTCTGTGGGGCACAGCTTCTTGGCAGGGAGGACGGCGTCCGCCCTGTGAAAAGAGTGGGGGGACGCGTCCACCCACGTGTACCCCAGACTCGAGCCCTGGTTGTTGTGTTGTGTGTGCACGCACGCAGTGTGTGCTTGAACGCATGTTTGTGTGTGTATGTGTATATGTGTCTGTATGTGAGAGAGATGCTCAGAACTTTTAGTCATCTTTTCTAAAGAGAGCCCCTGCCCAGCTCCTTCTCTCTTCTCTTCTTGCCCTCTTCCCTTCTGAGGGGAGGCTAAGGTGGAAGTTATATGGGTGTTTATGTCAATGCTTTCTTGCTTGGCGCCTGTGGCTACAGCCTTCCTCTTCCTCCCTCCCTGCCGTTTCTCCCCTTGCAAGGTCAGAGGGCAGATTTTTTATTGGGAGATACCAAGTGGGGTCCCCCTTGCAGCGCTGTTCCCTCCATCCTTACACTGTCTAGTCCTCCAATTTAAGGGAAATGAGCATTGCTGATTAGTTTATTGGTGTTGTTCAATCAGTGGGAGTGCACAACTATCTACTTCCTAATTTCATATAAGGTTTATATAGACATATAAATTCTACTACAGTTTTGCTGTGGAATCTCAAATCTTCACAAAAAGTTAAAAAATCCTTCTGATGGCTGTAAAAGATATTGAGACAGCTCCAAAGGAACAAGGCTTTGCACAAACAGACAGTGCTGGAATATCTATGAACACCATGCAATTGACCAACCCTCACTTTCTGCGAGGGAATATTGTTTAAGGAAAAACCCTGTACCCCTCATAATTTTAGAGTTGTTTACCACACGAGAGTTAGATCTCATCCTTGTTTTCTAGAATTGTGGGCCACATAGCAGCTCACTGATGCAATTTACAAGGTGTAGGGTCAGCTATCCAGCTACTAGACTGCTGAATAATCTTTTTTAATACCAAATTCCCCACTACTTGTAGCTTGCTGTGTTTCTTCATTGCTAGCTGCCGGTATGGATAGAGAATCTACTATGAGTGGTGATCTTCCTGGATGAGATGCCAATGTTCATCAGGTACTCATGGAGAAGATGGATACAAAGAAGCTGCGCTGGAGACAACATCAAGTATTGCTATAGTACACCAAATGGATGAGAAGGAGGCAGCATAACCCGCTTTGGTACATCACAAGTAAACACCATGAACCAGATGCACATCCATGAGCTCTTAAGGCTGTCCAGCAAACGATTTGTTCAAGTGAAATAGTTTCCCTACTTGGGGGCTTAAGCACACTAGGAGGGAGACTCAGTCTAGAGGGGGGATTACTTGATTCTTTTGCTTCTTTTTTGAGTCTAAGCCCTAGAAATCTGCATGGTGAGAAATCATCTACTTTGTGGCGGTGTGCTTTGTACCATGAGTATGACCCCCATCAGCAAGGACTGGTCAGTTATATGAGGGCAGGGCCTCACAGACTCAAGGAGTCCTTCAGAGTTTGATACAACAAGCTAATTTTATCACAGGAATTGAAACTCAGTAACTAATCATAATACAAAATAACAACTGTTCAAATTAACTCTAAAGAACACCTATAGCACTGTTGGAATGCAAAGATATTGAACATAACTTAAGGAAAGATAGGATTTTTCAAATATAAAGGCACAGTGAAGGCCACTCATAAATATTTCTCTCTACTATATATCCATTGCAAAGTGGCAGAACATGCTTTATCAAAAGACTCATGCAAATTGTGATTCTCCTAATAACATGACAAGAGAATCTGGATTTCATTAAAGAGACAGAGGCTAACATCTATACTACTATTATAAAGGAAGAACTTTGCACCTTTGAGGCGGGTAAACCTGGGAACCACAGCGCCAATCCACACACCCGATACACCGTTGGAATCGTCAAGGTGTGTAGATGGTTATAGGCTATATAAATAAAATAAAAAAACGTTATTTAAAAAATTAACATTAAAAAAAAAGTAGTCCCTTCGAAGCAGCGCCGGCCGCGACCTGCGTGCTGACGTCAGGAGCGCGGGGAGGAGTGGCGTCCAGGAACGCGAGGAGGAGCGGCGGACATGGTGCGGGGGAGGAGCGGTGACGAACGGCGGAATGACGGTGAGGACCGGCGGGCAGGCGGGAGGAGCGGTAAGTGGCGAGGAGCGGCGGAGCGGTGAAATGAGGAGCGCGGGGAAGGAGCGGTGGCTGAGGTAAGGCTCCGGGCAGGCGGGGGTCGGGGCAGGCGGGGGTCGGGGCAGGCAGGGGACGGGGCGGGGGCCCGGGCTGCTTGACAATGTCGGGGCGGGCGGGGGGCCGGGCTGCTGCACAATGTGCGGTGAAATGAGGAGCGCGGGGGAGGAGCGGCAGCTGAGGTAAGGCTCCGGGCAGGCGGGGGTCGGGGCAGGCGGGTGACGGGGCGGGCGGGGGCCCGGGCTGCTTGACAATGTCGGGCGGGCGGTGGGCCGGGCTGCTGCACAATGTCGGGGCGGGCGGGGGTCGGGGAAGCCTGATTGCTCCCGGACAAGGTTGGGACGGGCTGCTAGTAATACATATTTCTTTCAATGCTAACTCCAAGCAGCCACTTAGAAGTAATACATCATAAAACAAACAGTTCTAGAAGAGAAACTTCCTGATGTATAATAGTCATGCACATAGAACAGTTTGCCTCTTTTAAATGCAAAGTATTACGGTAAATATTCTTCTTTATAACTTTTCCTTTTCTTCTCTTTCTTTTTTACGCATTCCAAATGGAGAAAACGAACACTTAATGAAAAGATCACAAAATGAATTTGTTCTGATCATCTTCCTTCTGGTCTGAGCAGTATTGTAAAATGAACCAGTTATATTGAAGTATCTGAAATAAGAATTGTGTAAAGGCTCTGTTGTCATGTAACTGTGAGATAGCGAAACAGTAAAAAAAAATGTTATATGAAATGGAATAACATTTCTAAGATGAACAAAGGTAGTATTTTAAACAATGCATTGAATAATGTAGTATTATAAACTGTGTATCTATTCACTCAGTAATTCATTTATCAATCCTTTGGAAGGGAAGGGTGGGTTTAACGTCAGCCCCCGTGTCTTTAATGAAATCCAGATTCTCTTGTAATGTTAATAGGAGGATCACAAGTTAATGGCAAGACAGGATGCTAGCATTATGCATTAACTTTTGTTCATTAACTTCTGAGCAGCAACACTTTAAAAGCTTCAAACGTCACTGAATGGAGTTACAAAACATTAGAACATTCAACATAACATAAGCCTCCAACATTCCAAGCTCATCCTCTTTTGTTTGCTGCTTCTGACCAGATAAGTATATGCTTTATATTGGGATGATTTAATTAGGATAGATTCGATATTTTGGTGTTTAATTGTTTAAGTAGTGTTATAAGTTGAATGTTAAATGATTAAAATGTTATTTTTTAGTTTTGTTTTATTATGCTGTTTTTATTTTAATTGCCCAATTTTTGGGTGTTTTATTAGATGAATTAGTTTACAGTAGGTTTCATAGTATTTGTTATTTGGATCGGAAAAGATGAGCTTAGATTTTGAGATGAATATATTTTTTAATAAATAGAAGAGACGATATTAATCTTCTATGGATTATGTGCCTTACCATTAAAGATTTGAAAGGGGAACTGGGAGCATGATGTACCGCATTGTGCACGAGAAATGAGCTTGAGCGGAACTGCATAGCCATAAATGAGCTTGTGCGGTTCTGCATAGGCATAGGTCTTTGAAGTATTCAGGCGCGTTATGTTTCAGGCGAAGGTGCGTAGGCACAGTGAGGCCGTTTTTTAAAGGAAGTAGAGCGCATCTGGTCAACCAAATGCGTACGTTTGAAGGGAAATAGAGCTCATATTGTAAACGTGTGACGTTTACAAGTTAGCAATGCGAGGTTGCTAGGATACGGCGACCGATCGGTAAAGGAAAGTCAGTTGACTTTGTTAGTTTACAGATCGAATTGAAACAAACACTGGATTTGTAACTGTGAGCTTAGAAGAGGTTAAAGATAGTAGGAAATTGTCGATAGGTAGATAGGGAAAGGTTCAAACAATTTAAGAAAGATTGTAATTATTTTGAGAGATTTATATGTTAAATATATATATATATATATATATATAATTTTTTTAATAATTATAGGAAATATTACTAGTTGAAACAAGTGTAGTGAGAATTAAAATGAGTGAGGGTGCAGATATAAATAATAAGGAGGTTCAGGAGGAAATTATGAGATTGATAGAAAAAGAGATTGCTAATAAGGTTCAAGAGACTGTGGAGAGGTTTGCAAAAAAAGGGAAAAGAAAAAAGATAATGTTGAGGAAGAAGAATTCTGGGCTTTATCAGAAGAAGAAGAATTGCAGAACAGGGGTCCAGGTGGTAAATGTTTGAAGGAAAAGAAACACATTAATACAGTGGACAATATTTGCAGTGATGATTTAAAGAAAATGAATACAATGAGCAAAGATGTAGGTATGAGAGGTGTCTAGAGCGGTACGAAAGAAAGGCAGGTTGACCCTGCAAAGAAAAGGGATGGACAACCATCATGGCCAAATGATAATGAGGAAGAATATTTGGATGAGTATGTTTTGGACTTTGATTATAATAATGATCAGGATAAATTTTCAGAATATGCTTCTACAAATACTCATCTAAAAAGGAACTGAAGGATCCTTTTGGAAATTCTCTCTTTAATCCTACTCTGATTAAGCATCCAAGAAGTTAAGAGTGGTGGCCAGTTGAACACGTTTCTGAATATATAAAATAATGGATAAGAAGACCATTAGAGAAAAAGGAACGAAATCTCATGAGAGCGGAATGTTCTCGCCCTGTGATTGATGTTAAGGAGACAATAACTCCAAATTTGGACCCAGACCTCATTACTTATTTATTTATTTAAATTAGGTCGCGACCCTAGGAAAGGGTTAGAAAGGGCGCTGAAGCAGTGTAAGGATAACGTTTTGGATATTTTTGGTCCTGTGGCAAGAATATTTGACATGGTTGAGGAGTTGCACGTTACTGGATCTGACATTGATCTAGAACTATATTGAGGTTGGAGCCAGAGGGCTATATGCTTCATTGGCAATACTAACGCAGGATTGATTGCAGAAAGACGGAAGGCACTCCTTTTTAGGATAAGCCCGAAATTAGCCGATTTTGCTAAAAGGGAGAGCAGTGAAGAGCCAAAAGGACTTCTATTTGGAGAAGGATTAGTAAAATATTTAGGTAAACATGTGCAAATCTTTACTTCATTAGATAAGGCATATGCATCTATGAGAAGAGTATTCCGAAACTTAGATGGCAAGGCCGGACGGAGGAGTCTGTCTTTCGGCCATCCATACTCAAGAAGCCCATTCTATCAGGGAGGAAGTAATGTACAAGGAAGAGATGTTTTCAGAGGAAGCACATACCAGAGTACATTCTATCCTCATAGAGGACGAGGACAAAGGAGCAGATCATCTCAAGGAAGAGCAGGTTATCAGGCAGGAGAACAGACAAATCAAGGTGAGTAGGAGAAATATTTTTGATTTTATCCAGAAAAATGCAGGAGGAAGACTGAAGATGTTTCAGGTGAAATATAGAGAGATAACAGGAGATCTCTGGGTGTTAGAAACAATAAAAAGTGATATGATAGATTTAGTATCAGTACCAGTTCAAAAGAGAGCCAAAAGAAATATTTTTTTCAAAAAGAAGTGCAAGATATTATAGAGAAAGAAGTACAAGAAATGATGGGAAAACAAACAACAATAAAAGTGTCAGAAAAGTGGAAAGGGTTTGTAACTACTCTTTTTGTAGCGGAGAAAAAGGACAAAGGATGGAGACCGGTCATAAAATTGAAAGAGTTAAATCAACATGTTGTTTACAATCATTTCAAGATGGAGGGTATCCATCTGTTAAGGGAACATTTTGTTGAACAAAGATTGGATGGTCGAATATAGTTTAAAAGATGCGTAGTTTTCAACAGAAATAGCAGAGGAGAGTCAAAAATACCTTCAGTTCTGGTGGAAGGGACAACTTTATCAATGTGTATGCCTTCCCTTTGGTTTATCTCCGGCCCCATGGTGTTTTTCAAACATAACGAGACCGGTTGTGGGTTTCTTGAGAGAAAGAGGGGTCAGAATGTTGATTTATTTAGATGACATGCTTATTATGTATGGAGAGGTTCAGGGTTTGTTTGAACAAAGTATCTTAGTTCAGAATCTATTGAGGGGTTTAGGCTTTGTCCTAAATTTAGAGCAATCAAGTTTGAAACCTGCTAAAAGGATGGAGTTTTTAGGTTTTGTGTTGGACACGGCAAAAAAGGAATTGGAGTTACCAGAACAAAAGATCATTTTGATAAAATGAGAGGTGAGGTTACTGTTAAGGAAACAGGAAGTAAGCTTAAGACAACTAGGAAGAGTGTTAGGGCTTCTATCTTCTTCAATTCAGGCCATTTTTCCAGGCCATTTGCATTACAGAGAGTGAAAGGTGCAAGTTTAAACAAGGGTCTATGGTATGGAGACAAAGTGGAATTGGATTTAGAAGCAAAGGATAAGTTGAATTTGTGTATGGAAAATGTACAGGCCTGGAATGGAAGAGCCATTTTTGGAGCAAATCCAGATTATGTGATCGAAACAGATGCGAACAGCTTAGGTTGGGGTGTAAGATTGGAAGATATGGAAACAGGGGACAATGGCATTTGAAAGAGAGGACAAATCATATAAATTGTTTGGAATTTAAAGCGGGAGTTATGCAGTTCGCAGTTTCAGAGAGAGAATTCAGAAAAGAACAGATTTGCTGAAGATGGACAATATATCAGCTGTGACATATATTAACAAGTTAGGAGCAAGCGCGTCAAAGAGGTTAGCAGAACTGGCGAAGGATTTTTGGAACTGGGAATGGAATGTGAGCGGAATGTGAGCGCGTCAGTGTCGGGACGTAAGAAATGAAGTGATGGCATCTAATTAAGTTGACCATCTATAAGTCCATATAGGGGAAATCCCAGGTCAGTACCTCAGTCGTGAATGGCTGTGTTGAAGGCAAGATATATTCATGAGTCAGGACCAGACGCCACCAGACACAGCTTTCGAACACCACATAACTCATAAATATATCTTGCCTTCGACACGGCCATTCGCGACTGAGGTACTGACCTGGGATTTTCCCTATATGGACTTACAGGTGGTCGCCTTGATTAGAGGCCATCACTTCATTTCTTACTTCCCGACATGGACGCGCTCACATTGCTGACGTACTTCAGCTTTCTTGGCAAGATTTCAACACGTCACATTTGCCCTGAAGAAGCCCATGTCTGGGCGAAACGCGTTGGCTGTTCACCTCTGAGAATCAATCACATTTGTATTAAAGACACACAAAGGCTACAAACGACAATGTCCACTTATTGTTTTTTCAATTTGTCCACATTTTCTTTGCTATTTACTTTGAATATTTATTGCCTCTCGTATCCCCCTAGTGCAGATTCGCAGAATTATCAGAGGAGGCTTCGGAATTGTTGTATGAATCATGGGCTCCAGGAACAAGGAAAAGATATGGGAGTGCATGGAAAGTTTGGGTATGCTGGTGCATGGAAAGGGGTTTGGATCATGTGGGAACAGATGAAGTTATGATTGCAAATTTTTTTGCAAGTCTCTTCAGAAAGGGTCTGAGATACAGAACATTGAATTGTTATAGGTCTGCTGTAGCAGTGGGACATTCTTTGATTGATGGAGTCTCTGTTGGGAAAGGCCAATTGGTTTGTAGGACTATGAAAGGGATTCATTTGAGGAAACCACCATGTTCAAGGTATAGTGGTATAGTACTCGTTGGGATGTTAGTTTAATTTGGAAGCTTTTTGAGGCATGGGAATGTAATACATTTCTGAGTCTAAAGTCTTTAACATGGAAAATAGCTACTTTACTTTGTATGATTTCTTTTAGAAGAGCGTCAGATGTGAAAGCTCTGGATATTTCTGGAAGATTTTTTCACCCAGAAGGAGTGTATTTTGAAATTAGTCATAGAACAAAGACTGTGACGGAGAGAATATTTTATCCTAGGTTTGATGAACGTCCTAATTTGTGTGTGGAAAGATGTTTAAGTGAATATGAGTGCAGGGTTCGTGAATTTAGAGGTGCAGGAGTGGATCAGTTACTGATTTCGTATGTAAGGCCACATAAAGCAGTCACTTCTTCTACTATTGCTAGGTGGGTAATACTATGCGTGGATCTGGTGTAAATCTTGAGAAGTTCAAAGTACATTCAATCGGGGGGACAATGGCTTATAAAGCTTACGTTTCAGGTGGAAGTTTGAGCGAGATACTGAAAGCAGCAGATTGGTCAAATGACAACGTTTTAAGAGATTTTCATTTTAGGCCAGTGAAACATGTGAGTATAAAAGTTCTGAAAGAGTTTGAACATGCATAATGCTAGTTTCCTGTCTTGCCATTAAATGTCGATTCTCAGAAATTAATTGCATAGAGAATCGTGATTTAATTAAAGACAAGGAGGCTAGCATTATCTCCCCCCACCCTCCCTTTGGTGGGTGAGGTTATAATTGAAATATTTAAAAAAGAAAATGTAATAATAAGTAGAAATTAAAGGAAAGGTTTTAATGTTATATCTCATGCATTTTGGTTGAAGAGATTATAGTTGTTAAAATAAGTTTGTTTTTGGTTGCAGATGCACAGTAAAAGTGGTGTAGGAAATATGGAGGACAGACGAAAAAAGGAAATTGTTGAAAAGAAGAAGAGAAACAAAAGAGGATGAGCTTGGAATGTTGGAGGCTTATGTTATGTTGGATGTTCTAATGTTTAGTGACTTCATTCAGTGATGTTTGAAGCTTTTAAAGTGTTGCTTCTCAGAAGTTAGTGAATAAAGGTAATGCATAAAGCTAATCTCCTTGTCTTTAATTAAATCACGACTCTCTATGCAATTCATTTCTGAGAATCGACATTTCATTACAAGACTGGAGGCTACCATTATGCAGCTTTGTGGTTTTGTAACACCACATCTCACTTACGTTCAATTGGCTTACAATAGTGTTTTGCACAGGTGTTGGAATTGACCACCTTTCCTGAAGGAATTACTAGCCATAGCTACTCTTACTGAGTATGGCAGACATTTTTGAGGTCAAAACCAGCTAGTTGCATTGCACATTTTACCCATCTTGCTATCAAGGCTGATCTTATGGGTTTAAGATATTTCTGTAAAAGTACTTGCGATTGTAGGGAGAATCAGCAGGTGATCACTGAGGCGATTTAACTGTCAGGGGTTCCCTGACATCGCAGTCGCTTGAGCGATCAGCTGCTGAAATGAGTGTTGCCTAGACAGCCTCATAATTATAGAGGCGCTGCCTAGGGATCGTCGTGGTTACTGCCACGCAGCCTTGTGAGTATAGACGTGCGCCTAGGCAGCAGCATGTTTGGGTTTAGTTGCTTGGCTCATTGGCCTGCCCCAGATGTTTACAAGGCCGTTGCCAAGTGTTATTCCTCCGTATTACTTCCCGATGCGTGCTAAGGGGTGTCGGAAAGAATCTCGAATTCAGGTGAGAGAAAGAGTGTCTTGTTAATGAGGAACACACCAAAGCATAGGCCCCGAGAGAGCAGTGGAGTCCCGCTGTGGAGATCCATGAGGGCAAGTGGAAGCTGAGGTGTGTCCACACAGTCGGCAGTGCACAGCAGCTAGCAAAGAACGCACAGTCCTTGGACTCTGCAAGGAGCAGGGCTGATGGAGCCGGAATTTAAGTTTAAGTTACCCCAACACTAGGGGCGAGGAAAGGCAGGGGGCGGTGGTCTCTGTAAATTGGATTGGTAGAAAAACCAAATACACATCAAACCAGTCCTTTTGAAGGCAACACACACAAGTGAACAAAGAATAGTAGAGTATATTCATTGCCTGGAGCTGCACTTAAAAGAGGCAGACTGATCTATGTGCATGACTATTATACATCAGGAAGGTTTTATTATAGAACTGTTTGTTTTATGATGTATTACTTGTAAGTGGCTGCTTGGAGTTAGCATTAAAAGAAATATGCATAATGGTAGCCTCCGGTCTTGTATTGAAATTAGATCTACTACTAAATGAAGCACCTTGCTGCTTTAATTCTTTAAAATAGACTCCTCCATTTAAAAGCAGTCCACGTTGGAAAGCTACACAGTACACCACAATGTCTTTTGTATCTTATACAATAGTAGTTTCCAGATACCAAGAGGGTCTTCGTAGTGGTAAATTTGACAGTTGTCTGGGAAGTGTGGAAAAAAATAAAAGTTCCTACTTTGTTTGAAAATTTATTGTTACATTTATAAGATGATGTGGCATTCAGGTGATTAATAGTGATATATCTGCAGACCAGATTTCAATAAGGAGACATGTGTTTGTGCTGATCAACTTCTCCCTTACTCTGCGTTCAGTCTTCCTGAGAAGCAGGAACAAAATGTGATACTGTTATATTTCAAAGTATTTTTAAAGGAGACTTTATGCAGCTAATACAGCATGCTACCTGTCAGCTGAAAAACACATCAAAAGAAAGAAAACAGTACCACAAACAAATAAAATCACGTAGTCATTTAAAAGGTCATTGCTTTGAAATAAATAAATAATACAAATCAGCTAGACCTATCAACTTTACTACTGGAATTTCAAAATCCTGTCGAAGGAAGGTGCATACCATATCAATGAGTAATAATTATTAATGAAATATCTGAACTTTACAGGATGGGGTATGCTCCCTGATTAATAAACTAACAATTCAAATGAAAGAGAATTGATTTTTCTCTGTCTTTAGTTTGCAGAATGAATCTATGATGATGATTCTATTGTTATGTGTTTTCTTGTTATTCCATATGTTCCATGTTACTTCCTTCGAGTCGCTATACCAAACTACAAATCAATCTAATTTGGGTTATGTGTGTACGAAAATTAAATTGAATAAGCATAACGAATAGAGATCACTAAATAGAGGTTGCTGGACCTTATCCAGCCAGACCTATGAACTTTACTACTGGGATTTCAAAATCATTATAAATGAAGATGCATACCACATCAAGAAATAATAATTATTTATGAAATAGATACACTTTTCAGGCTGAGCTATGTTGTACTAATTACCAAACTAGCATTTCAGTTAAAAAAAACAATACATTGTTCTGTCCTTAGTTTGAAAAATGACTCTAGGATGATGATTCTACTGGTATGTATTTTCTTGTACCAGGCGATTCCATGTCACTTAACTTGACGCTTCTATACCAAATTACAAAGTAAATCTAATGTTGATTAAATGGCAGGTTTGAAACAGACTGCCCGGCAAAGAAGACTTTTAAAAAAGGATTACAAAACTCCCCAATTGACTATACCTTTATGCTAGCTTGGAACTTCCCCTTAGTGCAGGAATTTAAGGTACAACATAGCGAGGGTAGTGACCATAACCAGCTCTTATTGAGGTTAAAAGGGGGAAGGATGGAACCAAGAGAAAAGGTGATCCCACAAGAGATGGAATATCCAAAACGGGCAACAACAAAATTAACAGACGAGTACCAGGAAAAGCTAAAATCATTTCAACAAAAGATAGAATTAGTAAGCCACGAGAGGGAAAACCTGAAATGGTATGAGGAGAAAATAGCCCAAGTAGTCCAGTGCCTTAGAATAGAACTAAAAAAGGATAAAAGAAAAGGTACAATAAACCGGGTCAGTCGCCTGAAATGGTTTTCAATGGACTGCCAAAGTAAAAAAAGGGAGATAAGGGCAGAAGTTAGAAAGCAAAGGAAAGAATTTAACCAAGAGAGAAAAATCCACATTACTAATCTGAAAGCTGAACTTAAAAAGATGGTCTCCGACGCAAAAAGGGACTACGAGGAGAAATGCTGGGGTAAGCTGCTAGAATCAATTGAGGATAAGAACTTTAAACAATTTTGGAAATTGATAAAATCAGCTTCATCCTCACCAGCCGGAGAAATGATCTGCGTCGTAAGTGAGTCAGCCTGGGATAAATACCTAAGGGAACTGTATGGAGCTAGATTAGGCTTAGGAGTTACAGTACCCCCTGACTGGCAGGAAATCTCAGAAGAATTCAAATCAGATTTTACTGAAGATCATGTGGAAAAAACAGTTAAGATGCTGAACCTAACCCGGGCCGCAGGTCCGGATAATCTCCCAGCGATAATATTAAAGTTTCAAACAAAATGGTGGGCAAGATTCCTTTCTCACCTCTTCCAAGTAATTTTATCAGAAGGAAAAATGCCATTAAATTGGAAGGGCGCAATAATCAGACCTATCCACAAAAAGGGCAGTACTGGGGAACCTTAAAACTATAGACTAATAAACCTCCTAGATATAGGGGAAAAGGTATTCTCAAAACTAGTCTTAAACAGATTAAATGACTGGGTTGAGGAGAACTAAATAATACCCATTGAACAGGGAGGGTTCAGAGAGGGACACTCCACAATAGACCACTGCTTCTCTCTATGGGCAATGGCAAGGAAGTCGACTGAGCAGAACGGAAAACTCTGTTGCTGCTTAGTGGACTTCCGAGCCGCATTTGACTCTGTGGATAGGGGCTGCCTCTGGGAAACACTAATTAATAAAAATATCCCAAGAGACCTGTTGACGATATTAAAAGAATTGCACCATGCCAACTGGGCCCAAGTAATTAGAGATACTGAGGGGTCATTGACGCCAAAAATACCTATCGAAAATGGTTTGAGACAAGGCTGCGTACTGGCCCCCCAGCTATTCTCTATATTTCTATCGGAACTACCGGAGTGGCTTGAAGTGAAGGGTAGCGCCAGCTCAAGAATGAATGGCAAAAAGGTGCCGTGTCTGTTATATGCGGATGACCTCGTAATAGTGGATCAAACAGAAATCGGCCTTCAAAGAAAGCTGAACTCTTTTAACGAATTTTGTATAAAGAATTTTTTAACTGTAAATCTAGACAAAACGAAAATCCTATGCTTTGGGAAAAAAGCAATCAAGTTTAATTGGTTTTTAGGGGATCTTAAATTAGAATCTGTTAACGAATATCGCTACCTAGGCGTGTGGTTTGACAAAAGATTAAACTGGCAAACACACCTAGAAGCCCAAAAAGCGAAGGCACAAACTTCAATCGCTGGTTTAAAAATGTTTAACCATGACTATGGGGATAAATCACATCGACCACTGTTAAAAGCTTTCAATGCAATGATCCCACCACAAGTACTCTATGGAGCAGAAATCCTTTATTTGAGCGGTAAGGGAGACTGGGACCTAGAGGAAGGAAAATGCTTGAAAAACCTTTTATCCCTGCCCCCATCAGCAAAGGTGCAAGCTATAAGAACAGAACTGGGGACAACAGCTTGGGGGGTACAGTCCCAAGTTGCAGCGATTAGATTTTGGAAACGCCTCAAAAATGAACAAAAAGTTGCACATTGGTGTCGGAAAGAGATACAACTAAGTAATTTAAAATGGGCAAAAATGTGTAGGAAGAGAATGGTACAGGCCTGCGAAAATATGAAAGTGGATATATGCCGGGATACCCTAACAGTAGAGTGTTCAAAAAACGAGCTAAAGTTTAATGGACAAGCTGCTACTAGAAGTATGGATAGGGAATATCTTGGTAAGAAAATATCGGTCGAATTTATGATGAATGCATGGGCAAAGGAAAACTGGTTTCCCTACCTGGATTTCCTGCAAACCCGTGGTTTAGGCAAGAGATCCTAAGGTTACGTATTGGGATTAACCCATGGTTATCAAATAAACCAAAATGTTGGACCCTAATGGACGTTGTAAATGCAGGTTGGGTACAAAAGGGGATTCCGTGCACTTTTTGCTGGATTGCATAAACATTTTAGATCAGCGCAAACTTTGGCTGCGACTATTATTTGTAAAATACGATATAAGAACCAGGGGGAAAGCAATTGAGCTGATCACAGAATTACCTAGTATTGACATTGCAATAGCCCTAGGGAAATCTATAAAGGTAGTACAGAGTTTTATAATAAGTCAGAAATAGATTTTAGAATTTTAATCTGAATTTTGTCTAGCGATAGCCGGTTTTATAAATTTTAATTGGATAAGAATTAAATGGAGGAATCAATTGTATGAGCACCCAACGTTAAATGTCATATGTCTAGGGGAAGATTATTTTATAATCAAAGAATCAAGATTTTAATTACAAACCTGCATGAGGAACTGTTGGAAAATATTTTAACCTAATAATTAATTGTTATGTATTTGTTTAAAGATTACGATCTAAATAAACATACTTTTTGACTTGACTAATGTTGATTATGTGGGAACGAAAAATAAATTGAATAAGCATAAAGAAAAGAGATCACTAAATAGAGGTTGTTAGATACTCTAATTTGAGTGAACTTTTACACTTAACATCGTTAGGGGATTGCTCAAACCTAAATTGATTCTCAGTTGTAACTATACGATTCTTAACATTATACATTAGTTTATAAAACAATTGCTTTATGAAGGACAGAACTTTTAATAAATTATCTGAGTAGATGATTATGCAAAGAATTCAGTTTTTGAATGACCTTGATGTTTTGAAAAAATATATATTAAGACAGAATACAGAGGGTTTCCATAGTCCTTAGAGATGCACATGAATAAAAACAAAGAGACACTATTATGCATGAGTGTGTCATTGAGATTTTACTCCAGGTGCACATCCCCGGTGCTTCTCTCACTATGTAATACATTTCTAGCAGCGGCTGTGTCTCTATAAATATGCCTCTCGCAAAAGATCTCTTGCATCTGTCTCACGAGGAGGCGAAGAGGAAACACAAGAAGTAGCGGCTGGTTCAGAGTCCAAACTCTTATTACATGGATGTAAAGTCTCCAGGTTGCTACAAAATCACCACTGTATTTACTCATGCACAAATGGTGGTCCTGTGTGTTGGCTGTTCTACGGTTCTTTGTCAGCCCACGGGGGGAAGGTGAGGCTCATGGAAGGTTGCTCCTTCAGTCGAAAACAGCACCAAGTGGCATCTGCATGCTGAGTGACGATGGGGGGGGACTACCTGGACAGTATGTGGCACACAACGTCAGTTCAGGAGCAGAGCGTTGAGCCGTGGTGGACAAGTGCAAACAGTATGAAGAAGGGACATTGAAATCTGAATGTTAGATGGAAATATTAGGCTCTCATACACTGTACCTGTAGCTTTATCTATATGATTCTATAAATGTGGTTATAATTTGAATATGTAAGGGCTGAACCCGGTTTGCAGCATTGATAGACAATCTCTAAGGGCATTGTCGAGGGGCTGACACTTCTGAGAATGGAGTCTCACCCACCACATGCTTGTGTGTGTTTGTGGGGAAAGGGGTCCATGGGCACTCATTGGAACTAACTGCACCCCTCGCCTCAGGTTCCCTGAGATTACTTTTTAAATCTGAGTGCTTGATGCTCCACTACAAAATGTGGCTCAGGTTGGGTTGCCTGCAGCAGTACGAGAGAAATTAGCTGACAGAACTGCAGATGTAAAAAAGAAAAAGGTAAACATGTTAACTGCAAAAGTATGGGCTATACATGCATATTTACTTACAGAGGTACGGCATTCACCATATCCTGCCATTAAGCATTTAAGCTAAAGAAGCAGTTAGAAAATAATTGAATCCATTACTATATAAGAAGGAAACTAAGGCCTGATTTAGAGTGTGATGGACGGGTAGTCAGTCACAAATGTGACAGATAACCTGCAAGTGCCATATGATATAATCTGAGCAACTCCAATTATGCGGCAGAGGAAGGACAAATTATGTGGCATAGTTGAGTAAATTACGTGGAAGAAAAGGCAAATTATGTGCCACTATGCGGCACATTTTGTGATAGTACTACTTCATTGCTTTGTCATTGTTAAGCTTGTTAACACAGTCTGGGCATTAGTTACATCTCATTGGTACAAGTTTACCAACCGAATATAGCATTAAGCTACAGAAAGGGGACCAGTCATCCTTTGCAAAGGGCCTTCCACAGCACGAAAACACTTGTCCCTGCATTTTTAGTAACTTGTGAACCGTTTAAGCTAGAAACACTTTTTTTGTTTCAGACTATGCTGCAGATGATGGATTATGTGGCAAATGTGACAAATCTACAATTATGTGAAAATCACTGCAGCCACATAATGTCATAATTCCCGTGGCACTGCATATAATGCACTTATGATAAGGTTGGGCGGGATATATGTCATGTTTGTGATGGAGTACCTGTTCACCCGACTCTAAATCAGGCCCTGAGAATATCTGGATTTGGGAATTGATTTTTAAAAAGGTATAAAATCTAGTGGCCATACATTTTTGTGTGGCCTTAATTTTTCTGATTTAGATTTGTGAGTCTAATTTTTTAGTCTATATTTTAAATTTTATATTTTCAGATGGAACCAACTTTGGCTCCTGTTCAACATCAGCCCTTAGCCCTCCTTCTCACCATACCACATTCAGCACAAACGGTAGCCTTTTTCTGGTGTGGCACATTTGGACACTCAACAGGGAAGTGCACAGGCTTGCCCGGTCCCACAGCTCGTAAACGCAGCATGTGTAATGGAAACTTTGCAAAGAACCCCGCGCAGATAGTGACGACCCCCCCTATTCCAATGACCTGGAAGAATGTCTCACCGCACGGCCAGTTGTAAATGGGGCATAACTCACCCAGAGCGCCTCTCGTGCTGGCCAGGAAAAACGTGTAAAGCAGCACAAAACAGAATTTCAAGTGTGGGCGTTTAGAAGTACAGAAATAGCAGGTTGAGACTCTGCCATTGTAGTCACAGTTCTGCGAAAAACTGCCTACAGCTCTGCTCAAGCATGGCCCGCAGTATGACTCCAAGCAAGCAGGTTTAAAAATATACATCCGTACATCATAACTGTGCACTGTGTTGTAATATATATCTCGCGCAGATGAGCCGAAGGCTGACATTTATTACAAGCAGTGTAATTAGGTTGTAGTTTCAAGGTTATCTCTTGATATACGGCGGGCACAGGTCTCATCTAGTCTGCCATGTGAAATCTAGAGGTGCAATAGACGGCAGGAAGGTCGATTTCATAAATCATTTCTAGGGGTGGACAGGACACCGTGTATGTAAATATATGTCTCAAACTTTCGATCTTTCTAGATTACGCAAAAACAAGGACCCATCAACGCTGCCCTCTGCTTTTGCCACGTTTGATATCTCTCCTGGGGGAGTTTTGAATTTTCCGAAACATTTCTCACTATGTGCGATTTCAAGGGGCGCGCGAGCTCGGCGGGACGCGGATCCCGTCGAAGCTTTTGCACCTGCTTATCTTCTCCTCAGATCATAATTCCTTATCTAGGTTCAGAGATCGCGTTCTAGCCCCCTTATCTTACCTGTTAATTCTTCGCCCAAAATGTAACACTTTAACTAGAAGAAAATGTTGGACCGAGAAAACATCACAGCAGCAACCGCCCCATCGTAACAACAACAACCACCCACCCTGCACGTGACTGGGAAAGTTGTGCGCGCCCGAAGTGCAACATTTTCAAATGAGCAGATGTTTCATAATTTTTTTCATAGCCACATCCTCCTTCGGAATCGACAAGACAACTGAAGGCTGTCCTCTTCTTTGCATTAAAAAGCACTCATGACTTACATGTGGGCGTCTGACAGTGATTAAGTTGTAAAATAATGAGTTCCCGGTGCCCAAAGCTCGGCTCAGAAAACCCCCGGCCCGCTCCATTAAATGTCAGCGCGCCGAATACAAAAGCTACGAAGTCCTGAATCACACTCACGCCTCTTCAATCCATTGCCCGGCACTCCCTGCCCCTTTAGCTCACTCTTACAGATTCCTGCTTTCTCCCAAGTCCCAGCCTGATGGTTCCCTTTTCTCTTCCTCTTTCTTGTTTTCCCTCTATTGGGAAATGTCCGATGAGGGAAAATAAGTACCGGTCTCCAAAAAACAGTGCCAGTTGGCCCCTTGGGGCAATCACTGGCTCAAATTAAGCATTGATGGCGAGCCAAAAATTAAGAGGAAACGAATAGCCAGAGCTCAGCCAATGGCCGGCTCTGGCTGTAATAGATGGTGCAGGAGCCCAGCCCATCTAAATGTTTGGCATAAGCTAGTTAACATAGGATAAAGACTTACAACATTTTCCAAAAAGTGCACTCCTTTTTCACGTTAGTACTTCAATTACCACCCTGTTTATCTGTGAACTTTCCCTCGTCAATTGAGACCTAGCTATTTTTGTCTGATGCCTGATGGAGCTACCTGGTTTAGCTAAAGGGGAGACAGGCCGTAGATTCCCTTATTGGACGTCACCTACCCTGTCGGTCTTTAGACAGACTTCCTTTCGTCTCTCCTGTCGTCTCTTCCCTCATCCTCCCTCTTCACACTTCCCCTTTCCCCCTCCACTATTTATGTCTCTCCCTCTCTCCTCTCTCAATGTATTGCTTATTTTTAGACATAATGTGTAATTGTTATCATTTTCTGTTACATTGTGGAACCTAATGTAAAGTGCTCTGATACCTTCGGGTCTAGCCAGCGCTATATACAATCCTTTAAATAAATAAAAATAAAAATTACATAAATGATATAATTTCTCAGAAATAATAGTTTCTTTATATGATTTTAGAAACAATCATCAACCTCCCTCCTCATGATGAGGTTATTATTTGACTAAGAGGCATGTCAGGTGCCTTGTGTCCTAGGTGTCTTAGGTTGTTAAAGATGGATCAGTGATATAGTCTATTTCCCACATTACCTCAAAAGTTACTACTTTGTGTTGAGTTCTTTGAGGAGCTAAATCAGTACCCTCATAAATAAATGTGTGCATTCATCTTCTTAAATGAGGTTGACAAAATCAACTTTACTGAATATAAATTACATAGTTAAGTAAAGTTATGGCAAGGCACTGTATTTTGCATGATGATATCACCAGCTTCTCCTGACATAAACAGACCGCCTTTAGGTGAGGCTCAAAACCTCAAGAAAGACAATGACACTTATCAACTAAAAGGTCTGGGGAAGCCAACACCATAACACATCCTCACAACAACACAAGGGAAGTGCAGCACTCAGCTGGAGGCAGACTTTTGAGACAGAGCTAGGACTCTGGAAGCTTTTTGTATATGAATTACCTCATGGGGGTAGAGCGGGCAGTGGGACACTGACTGCGAAGGAGCTCTACACAATGCTCCTGTACGCACAAAGACCATGAAGGTATATAGTATTGGTCAACGCCCCTCTGCATCTCCCATGCAACGAGGTCAGGGAGGAGGCAGAACAGAGGTCTGGAGTGACCTCCTTGACACGCCTCCTCCTGGTGTCTCGGGGTATTGTCTCTACAAAGGAGGGGGCTTTATGATAGCCTGGCCAACTTAAAAGCTGGCAGAGGGTTCCTAAATCAGAATGTCTTGTGCTGTGGCTGGGTGAAGGGGGGTGGAAAGGCCTCCGAACCACTAGTGTTCAGCAGAAAAGGTTTGACTCATAATAACAGCCCCTTAACCCCTCCCATGCTCATGACAAGCTCAGCTCATCATGAGCCACGGTGGCCGTGTGCTCATGACGAGCTGAGCTCGTCATAACGGCCGCAGCGCTCGCACGCGGGGCTAAGTCCCCCGCTGTGCTGAGTGTTCTAAAGAAACGGGTGTGGCCGTAACAAGCTCAGCTCGTCATGAGCACAGCGCCACTGTGCTGCGTGACGAGCTGAGCTCGTCACGAGCACCGGGGGGCTGTGTGCGTGCCCCCCAGCACAGCGGGGGAATTAGCCCTGCAGGGAAGAGGTTAATAAGCCAGGCCAACCCCCAAGGAGCTACAGATTTTATTTGCTCCCGTGTCCCCTCTTACCCCTACCACTGCTTTGTACATGCCAGGCCGTCCTGTTTAAAGCCCAAGAGAGCGGCTTTGTCCAACTGAAACAGAGAAGGAGTTGCTTGGGTGAGGTGAGGAGCGTAGCACTCTACACTGAGCTAAGAGGGTGGGCTGCGTACAGAACCTACAGATCGGCTTGGCTAGTTTTCGGCTCAAGGTTCCAAGAGGACCTTTTGCTTGGCCAGGCCTTGGACCCGAGCGTTGGTCAAGACTTACAAGGTTTGCCCACCTCTACCATGACAATGCACACTATCACCCTAGTATTCGCTAAGCACTCTGCTGCAAGCACAAAAGGGACCAAGTGAACTTAAAAGTGACTGATCTTTAAGTATTTTTTATTTATCTTCTAATTCATCATTTATGCTGTTTTTTATAGCACAAATGTGGCCTGTAGGCATCAGAGCACTGTAGAAACTGATTAATGGTTTACAATTGTACTATAGAAAATTGACACAAGCAATATTGTTTCATCAATATTGAGAACAGATTATCAAGGGACAAATATTGGCTTTAGAGCTGTTGGCGCCCGGTGGGACAATCATTTTTTGCGTCCACCCCAAGGCCACCTCCTCAGATTCCTTCAAGACCACTAGGCAAAAGTGCCCCTCATCTCTCCATAGCCCCTCTAACACATACATTTAATTTGTTTTGAAGCATTGGTAAAAGCTTGATTTACGAATAAGAATGTATATCTACCCAAACAAAACTTTTAACCAACATTAGGAATAGATCATGAAAGACTGGGGAAACAAACAGAACGTTGTAAACTATGTTATGCAGTTTGCAGACAGCTCTTTGATGACAGTTCATAACAATCACTGTTCTATGTTAGAGTTGTATCTTATGAGCTGCGGTAACAAAAGGATGTCTGTGACAAAAGCAGTAATCTCCTCAGCTATCCATATAAAATACTGATCTGTGATCTGCATGGTGTGCGTTCTTTGCAGCAGACATTTTAAGCAGGGCTTTAGGTGGGATGAAAAAACTGGGAGGGGTGGTCTCTCAAAGGGGCATGGCCAATGTAATTAAGGACGTGGCTTATAAACACGTAAGCTTAAGAATTTTTGCTTAGCATAATGTGCCGCCCAACTTGTATTTTGATGTTTCCTTCATTTCATCCAGATATATGATACAAAAAGTAATACTATACCTACAACAGTCAGGACTATTGGCTTTGTCAATGGTTGTAAGTTGCATAAGATAAATAAGCAGCAACTATGGCCTGCTTATAATTTTGAAAAAGCTTCCACTTAAAACCCTGATGACACCATGACAATGTTGCTGCTCCTAAGTTTCAAAAAGAAAAGGGAAATACAGAGAGAAAATGACTCTCTTTAAAGGATTTCTCTTCCCCTACAACGCTCACCTGGCATGACGTCATGCCGTAATTCTCCACTAGTGAGAAGTGAGCAGTGTGAGCAGTGCACAGCGATGTGCCTGCGGTCACTGCAGTCTGGAAAAAAATGGACCACCTGTGCCAGGGCACACAACTGAGACCGATAGGGACCCGTATCAAGGCCCCCTTTAAAAAACTGCTGGTGCTCAGCACTGGTGTGACACGGCCCACTTAAAGCCCTAATTTTAATACTTTGCGCCACTTTATGTCGAGTCAAAACTGCCCCTAGACAAAATTCTGATCTCTCTCTCTCTAGCAGGAACATTAATCACAAGAGCTATCTAGGCATTTTTAATGCTGCCTGAAAACTGGACGCACAAGGAACTCTGCTAAAGGTGTTTTTAAATCGTAAGTTACTGCTAAACTCAGTGCCCCCTTCTCAGGTCTGCCCCAGTGCAGCTGCACCAGTTGCACTGCCCTAAAGCATGCCCTGAGGTAAGTGCATATTGGGAAGTATAGATTTACTATTCCTAAATCCAAATCTAACTTGAAGATATATGTACCCTGAAAATATCTACCTTGAAGATATCGACCTTGAAGATACACGTACCATGTAGTTACATTCATATGGATTTAGGTCTATGAAAACTAGACTTATTGATCTCTCGATATTTTGTTTTAGATATACTGTCTTCGATATTCTGTCCCACTGCTATTGTTGATTTTATATTCAGACGGCCCACCATAGTTTACAGGTAATAATATAAAAATATGGAGCAAAAAAAGGATGGGCTTAAGATTACAAATTAAATTTGTAGCGCACAGTGCAAGAAATGAGGGGCGTCCACCCAGATCCTGGATATGGCAGGATCCAGGCTAGTCCCAGTGAAATATGTTGAATTTGTCCAGTTGTAATTTGACAACTGCAGGACACGCCGCAGCATCTGCATCTTCTGCTTTTGATTAAAAGCAGCAAACTGTAGGGGGCAGTTGGGGTTTCTTATTTTCACTTCCAGTTTGGTCCAACACAAAAGCCTCACTTAAAGGACATCAGTTCTCTTTTTGGAGTCTCATACTGGTTGTGGGCTATCTGGAGACTAACACCTAAACATAAATCCAATTGAAGGAAATAAAAGGCTCTGTATGACTTCACAAGTGCTTAAGAGAAGCTATGATTGGAAGGCTTTTATCTTAGCTCAACCTGTGTAATGTAAGAAATAAGTACGCACTGTAAGAATGTCCAAAATATCTGTGTAATCATGATATATTAGTCATACTGATTATATATTAAGAGTGCTTGGTCTGGGGTAAAACAAAGTCAGGATTTAATACATAACATAGTGGTTAAGGTTGTCGCACTAATAACACTTTAGTGACCCACTGAACTGTCTACGTAAAACACAAATCTGTGGTCTACATGTTACGCTGTGCATTGCAGCATGCACATCAACCCTCAATGCTACTTTATGATGAGTCAAAATTGTGACTGGACAAAAAACAGGTCTATCCAGCATTTGCATTAACCACCAGAATCATCCTACCATTATTACTTTTTCTTGATAATTGTTGGAAATATGGGACACAAAAGGATCTCTGTAGCAGGTGCCTTCCCAATCTAAGAAGTTTGAAAAAGCAATCTGTGACCAAGTAAGCCAGACGAGATTTACTGTCATATTTGTCCTTTTTGCCAATATCTTTACAGCAGAGTATTTTTTAAGACTGTATAAATTGACTGTCAGACTCTGCTTTTCATGCCTCTGCTCCTCATGACTCCACTACCTTTCGGTCACACCTTGACGCCAAATATATGGGATATTTCCAGCAAAGGTAGAGCACAGTGATAAAAAAATTTTTCACCTATATGTAAACAAGGTACAAGGGAAAATAATATGACTAACTTTTCACTATGACTAATATGAAAAATGCACAGCATACAAAGTATAAGAATAAGATTAAGAATTTAGGCCTCGCCTACAGACAACTTGAGCTGGCAAACTGTATCATTATAGTCTTGGCCTGCCTTTGTGTCTGCACCTTGCTTACAGTGGAATGGCTTTCTTGTCGATGTCAGTTCCTTGTTCTTGACTGGATGACTTTCCTCCATATTCTTAAATTTGACATATTGTAGGAGAATTGTGGTCTCACCATGTTTTGATAGAATATGTTATATCCTACCACTGTTTATGTAATAACCTTAAACTGTACTACGAGGAGCTATTTTCTCTCCCTCTGTGTATCTCTCCCCTGTTCCTAACCTCCTTCTCAAGGCCCCCAATCTCTTTATCAGTTTACCCCTCCCAGTCCCATCCAACTTTCTCTACTGGTGTATTGGTGGCAACTCTCCTTAAATGGATTTGAGACCTTTCCAAGGTGACCGCTCGTGTGAACACTTTCACATGCACATGCAATGGCCATCTTGGCAAGTTTTTCCTTTTGTTTTAAGAAAAGTAACTCAAAAAATGGCTGGCAGGCATGTGGGGCAGCCATCTTTGACTGATTTTTCTTATAACCATTCCAAGGTGGTTGTCAGGCATGCACCCACATATCTGCTGGTCATCACTGGATGATTTCTCTTCAAATAAAAGCCTTTCCAAGATGACTGCGATGCATGCACATGCATAAAAGGGGTGGTCGTTGAATGAAGTTTCTTAAAACAAAACAAAAACATTCTAGGATGACTGCAGCATGTGCGCAGATGCACAGCAACCATCTTAGGAAAAAATAAGCATTGGCAAAGTCAATAGGTGTCACAGGTGCGACCTATTGACTTTGCAATTCTGTTTTACTTGTTTTGAAAGGTCATATGGTTAGTTTGAGATTTCATTACAGCTGGAAATTAAAGAGGCAAAACCTTGAACTAAGAACCATTGTACTCTTCTGGTGGAGCAAGAGACCGATGAAATATCAGTAACTGAGGGAACGCAGACATGTCCTGTGGACCGACTACATCTTTACACTGTGACAGAAAGAAATCCAGGTTAATGTGGGGCTAGATATCGATGGCCTATAGTGCTGACTCTGTCACTCAAGTTTTGTCGGACTTGACTTAAAAAGCATTAGTGGGCAAGGACTTGAAGATCGCACAAAGTCATTTTCTGGCAGCCACTGTCTTCTGGGTGCCTGGAAGGTGGAAGTCCATGGTTTCCTGGCCCAGCTGGCAATCACTGAGGGGGTACAGGGCACAGGGCATGCAGTCTGCTCTTTGCAAAGACCGTCCAAGAGATTTAAATCCGACTGCCGGCAATCTTAGTGAGACGGGCCTCTTTTGGATTTTAACCTTAACCCCGATCCAAAGTAAAGTGACACACCACATGATGTACAGTGTACTAGTGGGGCTTGCTGTGAGCTGAAATGTGGCATACATTTTAACAGCGCCTGTATATTTATGAACTACAGTACAACCCTTCATAAGAGAGTGTTTAGACGCTGTGTGACATTTGTAATAGGTCTGCTTCTTCCTAACCACACTCCATGCTGTTGACCAAAAGCCCAGAAGAAGCAAAAGCTAAACCAACACAACAAGAATAAGAACATGTGACCAGTGGCAAGAGGCACATTGGCCCACTTCGATAGCGTAATGGGTGAAGTTGTAGAGTAATAAACCACCAATGGGCGGGGGGGGGGGGGCTGATTTTCCGTAAGATCACCCACACAATTTAAAAATACTATTTGACCCAGACTAAATGGATTACAAAAAATGTGCCCATCAACAGCTTAAACTTGTAAAACTTCCATAAAACTGTTTAAAAGGTAATTAAACATGTAAATACAACTACTAAATAGCGCTGCTGCATTTTGTTAAAGAACCCGATAATCTCTAACAAAGTAAGTTTCTTTCTTTTGCCTATAATATTTAGAATGTGACTTATACAAAATAAAATCAGATATAAAGATCAAACATTTGGGTATGTATGCATTTGCAAATTCAAATGAAGTTCTATATGTTGGTACTTTTATAAAGAATGTGCCCTGTTAAAAAAACATCTTAAAGCCATGAGGTGTATTGTATTGCCCCGGCGGGCTCTGTAGCACTCTGATCTGCATGGAGAGAAATTGCAAAATTTAGAGATCCGCGAACTATACTTTTCAAAGCAGGCTGAAACAAATATATTGTTTCAAAAAATCCAAATCGTTCAAGAGAATAATGGCATATCTCTAAACTATTTCCTAGAATACACAATGTGAATTGGAGATTACAATAAACTAGTTTCCTCGTCTGATTTCTTTCTCGCTAGTTAATTAGTCTCTAAACTTGATAAAGGTGTTAAGTAATCAAAGCATCATGACAAACAAACAGAACAAACAAGTTCATTGTATTTTGCTTAATCCGGATGTTCTCTGTAAAAGGAACACCAGGCTTGATAAATTCCGTGTAAACAATCTTCTTCGTGAATCATGATACCCAAACTAAGCGGTGCGATATAAAATGATATCATGTAAACTCGGTGAGAGGCCCGTAGACGCCAGAAGCACGTGCCCCACATTCCAAGCACAAGACATGGAGTAGGAAATGCTGTCGGTGGTGCTGAAAACCTGCGTTGTAACGCTGTGAAGTACTTTTAAGCAAAACACTGATTTCTGAAAAAGGGGAAGGCACGCTGCCAACGGTTTCTGTTTGCTTCCGATGCTCTCACTGTGCCAGCCAAAGAAAATACGAAACGAGGATGACTGAGTGATATTTAAGTGCGTTGACAGCAACCAGCAACACACGTGTGGAGATTTTATAGACTTGGGGTGCTGCTTGAATTTAAGCTTTCAGAATATGTACCCTAGAAGTCGAAAAATGATTGGCAAAACCGATAGCTGGGTTTTGATAGAGTGTGTGATGGGGTGAGTACTCGGTTGGAAAGGGGTGCGTGCGTCAGCACAGCCTAGCTCTCGGACTACGTTTTGCCTCCATTCCTGTGGGTTACGGAGTCTGGTCATGTTTTCATCCGTCAGCTTTTGAGACTAATGATTAAGGTCTGACGTCACTGGCTGGCAGACTGTAGTGATCAGGCAGGCATTCCCAGTATCTACTGGCTTAGACGGTATCGTGAGGAGATTCACACAGTGTGACACCCACACCAGGGACATGTTGCGCGAAAAAGAGTGCATAGTGCTGTGCCACTTGACTGCCTGGCCTCACTCCTCACTCGCGGCCCGGAGCCTATTCTCGTGCCGGCCGCATACCTGGCTCACTCGCAAGGCCCAACCCCTGGCCTGGGCACTATGTAATGTTTACTCACACTGTCAATCAACACAATAGGTGTTAGCTGTGCCAGGAATGCGATTACCAAACAACCAACAGAGGGCAACAGGATTACCGCAAGCCACAACCTAAAAAAGCATCGTCATCATCCCACGGCTACCGGTTTCCAAGGAGACCTGCAGAGCAGACAGTCAGGGGCTAGAGATAGTAAGGGCTAGAGGCGGGCAGCAGAGGCACGGGCTAGGGCTGGATTTAGGCACCTGAGAGGGAGCAAAAGGCGAACAGAAGAAGCAGTCAGAGTGGTTGGACAGGGCAGCAAAGGTGCTCAAGAAGCGAGAGACAGGCAGCAGATATAGCCAGTCATTACAGACGAGCAGCAGAGACACGCTAAGAGACTAGCAACAAAGACAGTTAGAAGCTACATAGGACAGCAGCTACTAACGGTAAGCAGAGGCTGCCCGGAGCTAAAGATAGAAAGCAGAGAAGAGAGATACACAGAAGATAGAAACATGGATGAGCGAAGGATAGGACACTCATTAGTGCGGGGTGGGCAGAGGGGTTCGAAACAGCACATGAGGCATGATCAGAGACATGCTGGGTCAGGATGGAGACGGGCAGCAGAGACAGTGTGCGGTACAGGGTTCTATCTACCATTGGTGCAGCAGGTGCAGTGGCAGCGAGGCCCAGAGCCTTGAGGGGGCCATTGAACCCTGATCATTGCTGTATGTTACTACTTAATAGCAGTCAAAGGGCTATTCACCCGGGCCCCTGGCACCCTTGCTACGCTCCTGGTGGGACAGCAGCGGTGGCTTCCCAGAATTAGCATACATACATGGTGTCTGGATGCATTTATTCATGGGGAAGGGTCTGCCTTGTCGTTTCAATGTTTAGGGGCGGCGGGTAGCCCAAAATGAGACCCTCTGAAGCTTGCAATGGCAGTGATGATGCTACAGACGCCGGCCTGGACCATATCTGTGCTGTGGCCAAGAATCACCCACCTCAGAGACCCCTCCCTGCACAGCCCATGATGGTGACGGTGGGATTTGTGGGGAGGGACGGGGGAGGGGACAGCACTCACCAAGCACCACTGCCACTACGGTGGCGATGAGCAGCCAGTTGTTCTTCAGGATGCGCTTGCAGTCGCACCCGCCTCCGCCGTTTCCTCTGTGTGGCTTCTTGCCCCCCATCTCAGCAGCTACGGGGATGGGGGTCTAAAGGGATACACGGGATGCTTTGTATGAGAGGGCCTGGGTGTGTATGAACGACTGGGTGGGTGTGTGCGGCACGAGAGGGGCAAGTGCGTGTGCAAGACAGCGTGTGTGCGTGCAGTGCAGATTGCGTGCGTTTGCACGGTAGATTGTGTGCGTGCTAGCGTGCGTGCACAGGGCTGGCTACGTGCAGATCAGGGGGCGGTGGACGCCGATCGTGCGCTGCCTCCGTCTCTCTCCGCTCCGCACAGCCCTTTGCCGGGGATGCTTCAGCGCCGCCAGTGATTCTCCAGCGAGCAGCACCAGCAGCAGGACTCCTCCTCCTCGCCCCTCCCGTCTCACAGACAGAAGGGACTCCTGCACCTGCGGCTCTCATCCCCGCCCAGCCGGGGGAGGGGCGTGGTGGGACCTTTGCTAGCGGCAGAACTTAGAAGGGGAGGGGCCACAGGCCCGGCCACAGGCACCACCCCACCCATGACCTCTCTCTGAGCGGGCGGTGACCACCCTCTACCGAGTCCGGGACCTGTGGTGCCGCTAAATCAGTTACAGTGACCATTTGCACCAACAAATGCACACGGTTTGAAAGAATGCTCTACAACGGGTTAAATCAAAATTCACTTTCCTGTTTCGGCCATATAGCGTCGTTATTCATTCCTGAAACATGAAGTCAGCGTTTGCCAAGATTAACAACGGGAATCAACAAGAGTGACAGCCTTGCGTGGAGGCAAATACCGGACAGTGACTATACACAAGCATTGACAAAGCCAATAGGTCTCGCCTTTGGGACCTTTTAAAAGTGTGCTAACGGTCTCAGTCCGTATGGATGGACTGTAGAGTGTGCTGGGGATGCAGTCCCTGTGGATGGACTGCACAGTGTGCTGGGGTCGCAGTCCGTATGGATGGACTGTAGAGTGTGCTGGGGGCCTCAGTCCATATGGATGAAGAGTAGAGTGTGCTGGGGCCGCAGTCCATATGGATGAAGAGTAGAGTGTGCTGGGGCCGCAGTCCATGTGGATGGATAGTAGAGTGTGTTGGGGGCCGCAGAGTGTGCTGGGGCCTTAGTCCGTATGGATGGAGTGTAGAGTGTGCTGGGGCCTCAGTCTGTATGGATGGAGTGTAGAGTGTGCTGGGGGCCTCAGTCCGTATGGATTGAGTGTAGAGTGTGCTGGGGCCTCAGTCCGTATGGATGGAGAGTAGAGTGTGCTGGGTCCGCAGTCCATGTGGATGGATAGTAGAGTGTGCTGGGGGCCGCAGAGTGTGCTGGGGGCCTTAGTCCGTATGGATGGAGTGTAGAGTGTGCTGGGGCCTCAGTCCGTATGGATGGAGTGTAGAGTGTGCTGGGGGCCTCAGTCCGTATGGATTGAGTGTAGAGTGTGCTGGGGCCTCAGTCCGTATGGATGGAGTGTAGAGTGTGCTGGGGCCTCAGTCCGTATGGATTGAGTGTAGAGTGTGCTGGGGCCTCAGTCCGTATGGATGGATAGTAGAGTGTGCAGGGGGCCGCAGAGTGTGCTGGGGGCCTTAGTCCGTATGGATGGAGTGTAGAGTGTGCTGGGGATGCAGTCCCTGTGGATGAAGTGTAGAGTGTGCTGGGGACCTCAGTCCGTATGGATTGAGTGTACAGTGTGCGGGGGCCTCAGTCCGTATGGATGGAGTGTAGCGTGTGCTGGGGGCCTCAGTCAGTATGGATAGAGTGTAGAGTGTGCTGGGGCCTCAGTCCGTATGGATGGAGAGTAAAGTGTGCTGGGGGCCGCAGAGTGTGCTGGGGGCCTTAGTCCGTATGGATGGAGTGTAGAGTGTGTTGGGGCCGCAGTACGTATGGATGGAGTGTAGAGTGTGCTGGGGGCCTCAGTCCGTATGGATGGAGTGTAGAGTGTGCTGGGGCCTCAGTCCGTATGGATTGAGTGTAGAGTGTGCTGGTGCCTCAGTCCGTATGGATAGATAGTAGAGTGTGCAGGGGGCCGCAGAGTGTGCTGGGGGCCTTAGTCCGTATGGATGGAGTGTAGAGTGAATCATCAGATTTTAGGTGATTGTGTATCTATGGATAAAGCTAACAGGTTTCCCTGGCTTGTGTACGTAAGACTAATGTTTACAAGACTAGGGCGCCCCGAGATTTACACGTCAACGGATTGTATTAAAAAGGAGGATGTGAGCTGGACAAAGACTCGTTTTCTAAACATGTTAGCAATGGACCGTGAGGAGCAGGAGCTAAAGAAACCTTTTGTAAAGGCTAATTATGTGTTATTAACTACTCCCTCACTTGAGCCGTATTTAAAAATTGTAACTAGACCCTTTCATCGCCAGCTTCTGATTAGATTTCAATTCAATTTAATTCATTTAACTTTAGTTTTTTTTCCTACTTGGGGTAAACCTGAAAACTCTAACCCATGTCATTGCGACAATTTTTCAACCCAGGACACTTTGCATTTTATTATGTTTTATGAGTTCTACTCTGACATTCGGAAAACATTTTGAATACCAATATTAAGAGAAGCAGGTTTTCTACAAGTTAGCACTCGCAACATTTTTTGTGTTGCCAGTTTTTGGGTGGCTGCAAAACTAAAAGATTAGCCATCCTTAACAATCCTATATGATTTTATTCTTTATTAAATGAAATCATTGGTATTTATTTTACATTGATTGCTATTGTTGATTTTATATATATGAAATGTTTGTAACCTTGTCTTTTATGATTTTAAATAATCGAATAAAGTGTTTTTTTGACTTTGACTTTTTGAGTGTAGCGTGTGTTGGGGCCGCAGTACGTATGGATGGACTGTAGAGTGTGCTGGGGACTGCAGTCCATATGGATGGGCCCCGGAGTATGCTGGGGGCCACAGGCCTCAGCCTTACACCGTATGGGGTATCACCACAGTGTGTTTTGCTGTGCTTCTGTTCTTGTTTTTCCATGCATTATTGGACGCCGTGTTTAACGACAGGTCACTGCATACAGCTGTATTTTACTGTTCTTATTTCATTCATTTACCATATCTACAGTTCTGCAGCACTTCTTTATTCAGTACCTTTGATTTTTTTTCTTTTTTAAAACAGACTTTATTCAGTTTTGATATTTTGCACAAGTGCAACATACATATCATCTTATAAAATACATTATAAATGCAGAACCCAACAGTCGGTTGTAGCCACATCATGACATAGCCCCGCATCTCATTAGCTCGTCTAGACTGTCCTTTTCTTCTTTGCGAGGAGAGTAGTCCCTCAAATGTAGCAGTCATATCCTATCCGGCTTTTGTCATAACCCTAAGGGGCTGAATCGTGTTGCCCCAAGATTATGCGAGCACTGTCGACACCTATTTACCAGATCAGATAACAAAGAACGCAACCCCCCCCACTCACTACCCCCTACCCTGGTCCCCTCCCATTAGCCCCACCTCCCTCCTCCCCTCAGACATGCTGCTCTCCCTAACAGCGCACTTGTTGCACGCTCCGTTGGATTCCCTATGGCAGTGATCCATGTCCCACCTAGGAGGATGCACCCACGTTAGTCATCTCCTCACCTACCCTCTTACCCTGCGGCCTATGGTTGTGTTCTCATGTAGTAAAGGGTGACACCCATGTCCGGAAGGATCAGTCATCGTTCTTCAGTACCTCTGATGTATCGTGTTGTACTCTGTGTGTGTGTTCTGCTGTATCTTCTGTGTGGCCCTCCACGGTACAGCGTTCTGTTTCATTCACTGTGTGTGCACTGTCGCACTCTCTAGCATTGCCCTTTTCTGCATTGTAAAGCTTTTTACAGATCGCCTTCAGTTGTACATGTTCAGTTTATCATAGGTGTTTTGGTATGCCAATGTGTCCCACTTTGCGTGGTTGGGCTGGTTTTAAATGAGTCAGTTGAACTCTGCTAGTTGTTGCGTTTTCAGATGTTTGTCCGGCATCGAACAGGGGCCGCCTGTTCTCAGACACGGCCTTTTGGGGGTGGCTGTTGTGTGTGGTGAGGATGCAACGAAACGTTAGGGCATAATCTAGACTTGTGCCCATGCGTGTCTTTTGTACAAATCTTTGAATCCAAAACATGGCACAGGTATCGCGTGAAGCACTCAGAAGCCCCGCCTGTCTAGAGGATCCCTATATGACGTCATGGTGGTGTAAAGCGCCTAGGGCCTGTTTCAAGCAGATCACAATGCCCCTTTAAAAACAGCTGTATTGGTAAGTAGCCATGTACGTGGAGTTACTTGGAGCCTTCGGGTGTGTGTTTGTGTTTCTGTGTGTGCTTGTGATCCTGTGTGTGTTTGTGTCTCTGTGTCTGTGTGTGTGCATGTTTCTGTGTGTCTCTGTGTGTGTGTTTGTGTCTATGTGTGTGTGTTTCTTTGTGTGTGTGTCTCTGTGTGTGTGTGTCTGTGTGTGTCTGTGTGTGTGGCTGTGTGTGTATCTGTGTGTGTGTGTGTCTGTGTGTATTTGTGTGTGTTTCTGTGTGTGTGTCTGTGTTTGTGTGTATCTGTGTCTGTGTGTGTGTTTTTGTGTGTGCCAGTGTTTGTGTCTGTCTGTCTGTGTCTGTGTCCCTGTGTGTCTGTGTGTGTGTGCCTGTGTGTGTGTCTGTCTGCGTGTGTCTGTCTGTGTGTGTGCCTGGCTGTGTATGTGTGTGTCTGTGTGTGTGTCTGTGTGTGTGTCTGTCTGTGTCTCTGTCTGTGTGTGTTTGTGCATGTGTGTTTTACCCCCGAGAGCAATGTCTTCCCAACAAGCTCTTCTTGGAGGAGGGGAAAGGAGGCAAACAGCCATGGACACATTTGAGGGGAGTGGGGTGCATGAGTAGAGAAACACCCACTTAAATGCAGCAAGGAGCACCCACGCCCTCAGAACATTTATGAATTGTTAAGACTCCGGGCCTCCCAAAATCACCTTAAATTTGACCCCATGATATACAACAAAAATCTACTTTTTTACCCCATCTGTTTTTAGAAGAAATTGAAAGTGAGCACAGGTCATCACAGCCAGGCGCTTTCTTATATTAATAACACCTTTTTATTCACATTTACAGTGAACCTTTGCTATTTTAAAGTGTGAGTTAGAACTTTAGTAAAAAATATCATTTTCTTTTTGGAGTATTGGGACAGGCTGGCGGCAGAGAGAGAAACACAGGTTTGAAGTGCATCTTAAAACAGTTAAACAGATCGCGGTTTGTCGTACCTTCCAAATTCCGCGTGACAATCAGCCTGACTGGAAAAAAAGAATTTCTAAAAAATCCAATAATAATACCAGGCTTGTTAAAGGTGCGTACTCGCCCCCATCGCCACTAGGAAATGTACATAAATTATAGTTATGAATGACGGCCAGCGGGTGTGAAGAAAGAATTAACGGCGCACAAACGGAGGCAGGCAAACAAGGCACAGCGCGGGACCATTCAACGTAACAAGCATTGGCATAGCCAATAGGTCTCGCCTTTGGGCCCTTACAAGTATTTAGTTATGCAGCACAATATCCTTGGTGCAATAACATCAACTGTTGCATGGCTAAACAGTTATAAGGTCCCAAAGGCGAGACCTATTGGCTATGCCAATGCTTGTTAGCCTTTGTGAGGCTGTTTGCTCTGACAATACTCTGGCCAGTTGTAAAACTGTTCAATAATCTACTTTATACAACTATTAGACCAGACACCCCAGATTCAACACCACAGAATGTATACATAACACCACCAAAGCAATTTATGCATACAGACCCCATCGCAAATAACAGACACATGAACACAACATCAATGTAACAAGATGGCACCAATCCCGTAACCAGCACAGCATTATCTACTCGTTCACCAGACTACACTGATTACTCCTCAGAGTGACAACCGCACTCGAGTGCACCGACCAGTGGAGGAATGAGAAACACCCTCTTTACATGGCACCATGATCACTCGACAAAAGCAGAGAAATTAACCCTTGGGAAACAAAGTCCAACTATTATGCCTACTCCAGACTCCAGTTAGCATCAGCACTCTGTATAAACACAAGCTCACACGCGCCTTGTTGTGGCAGCACATGCCACTAATACAAACTGTTCACATAGGGATTATTGCACACCTGGCAATACAGTAAAAACCTCAAAACCAAGAAATGACCTGCCATTTGCTGAATGTAGAAAAGTAAAAAGCGTGGGCAAAGTAAATAGGTCTGGGGTCAATATGCTAAAGCTTTTAGTGTAAGCAAAGTAGAGCGAAACACAAAGGAGGAAGCCAGCAAGAGTAAACAGAGGGCTACATTTCTAAAGTAGTCCCACATGTAGTTTAATTTTAGGATGTGAGTGGCTGCAGGAGAGATACACTCAAAGCACCAAGGTGAGAGGTCAATAATAAACCACTTGATTAGGACGAGAACGACAGTCTCAGGCCAATGAGAAGGACAGTCTCAGGCCAATGGCTGGTCCTAAAAAGACAATAGTTGATAAGGGTCGACCCACAGACCATAATATATAGATTGTTACCAGTGGGTCTGCTGGTTAGCTGTGCTTTAAACCACAGGCCTAAAAAGTACAACAATCATTAGGGTTCATAGCCTCCTAAATAGACCCCTGAAGAGTGCGTGACTACACATCACAACTGTCATTGAGTACCATACAAAAATAAAACTGCATCACAGGTCAGCCGCTAATGAACAATCTCTCAATGTGTGCACCTCTCAAAGTATCTTTAGGAATAAAGGAAAGCAACAACGTACCTCAGACACTTTATGTTATACTGTGATTTATGTATCGCTTGATGCCTGTCACGAGCCAGTGTAGCACATTAGTTGATGGGTCGGACGCTACACCTAGGTGTGCTTGGTTGGAAGCATGATGAGTTGGAGTGTGGCCTGTGTGTGAAGTGAATATGTGTCGTGTGTGATGACCAGAACACATAATTTAAATCTGCATATGAATACACACACATTATAAACATACTTTTGACTTAATTACAAATATACTCACGAATGAAAACATGCAGCAAGAAGAGCAGACACGAGAACCATTAACTGTTTGCGATGTGACGTGTACAACAACAGATTATTGTACTGAGGGAGACTGTAAAACAGAATACAATCTACAACAGTGAGCGATAATGAGCGATAAGAATAAAAACTCTTGCTTTGGGGCATACACCACTCAAACACGGCGATAGTTACCTTGACAGCTGCCTAAAAGTAATCTTTCCTGATGCGGTCGCTCACTGTACACTGAGCAGTACAATGCACTACTTTGAGAAGTTTACTGAACTGAAATCGGCATTTTTCAGTTACCACAATTTGTGTTGACTGTCGGAGACACACACACAAATGTGCACAGAACATACTCTTAAAAAAACGCCTACCACAAATGAATCAAAAGTTAGAAATGTCTAGTAAGTACGGCACCACAGCAGAATTCTTTGCCCACGTTGAAAACAAGCACATTCGGGTGATACTCCAGGCACCAACTGTTTGTGAAGAAGTTACACGCAGAACAGGTATTTAGCGAAAACGAAAGAGTCCAATGCAATCGCACCCCACAAGGGGCCGGATGTTGTCTATGGTTCAGTCTCCTGGTTACACGCTCGTTCCACAACTGACACGAACGGAATACATGTACTGAACGTAATGTCCCTTTACACGAGGGTCAGAGGGGAAAGCACCGCATGGAAGCAGAGAAAAGGCTCAGCATGAAGTCATGGAGAATGTGCGCGAGTGTGAATCCGAGCCATGACGAACCTTAGTCAACAAGTATTAGCCGCGTGACGTGGGAAGCTTGTAGTAATGTAAAAAAAAAAAACAAGCTGGAGAGGCGGGCATGCCCAGCAGCACGTGAAAGTGATAGCCTGGAAGGGAGGCAGATGCCGGCTGCACGCGTGCACGCTCGTGTGAACGCAAGCGCTAGGCCGTGTGGCAGCACTTTGAAAACCAGTACACTAAATGTCTCGGCCAGCCAGCGCATGCGATGGATCAGGTGAGACCTAAAAAAAAAGGATTGCGCCAAACACATACTAAGTTAAGCAATGAGTAAGGCGACATGTGACCGGGGCAGTCGCCACCAAAGTCACAGCACACCCAAAGGCGGGACAACAATCAGTGTTTCGCCAAAGAAAAGTAAGCAATTTTGACTAGCATAGGATGGAATACATGGAAAGTGGTGGACGTAGTCTATGGTGCCAGAGTAGATATCCCATGCCTCGCAGAGCAGCGCATGCGTGCTGCTCGGCTCGACCTAAAAATCAGGACAATGTCAAATTGCAGGGCAACAATTCAGGACGTGTTAAAAACATGTTTATGTTTCCAAAAAGGACTGGGGAAAGGTTGTCAGAGGAGACCAACGAATCTGGGATAAAAGCTCATATCTCTTAGATGTTGACTATTAACTAATCTGATTAAGGAAGGTAGGTTTCATCTGGAAATGTAAGTATTAACCAGGACAGGTGACCAAGGACACAATGTGACTACATTAGGTGGAACATTGGTGAAACCATCTCCAGGTGGAGCAAAATGCTTTAGCACGTTCCTTGAGCAAACTTTATTTGCACAGAAAGCAGCTCTTACTGGGATTAATATTGTAATCCCCTCCAGAATATAAAGGCTTGACTAACCATAACTGTTAGCAATAGAAATGGAAGCGCAAACACCCTTTATATTTTGTAATTGATGTAGAAAAAGATGGTAGAAAGTGAAAGTCTGGATAATGTGTTACTGTTAACCAAGGCAGTCTTACGCCAGAGACCCACATCTGACTGAATGGGCAGTGAGCCATCGCCCCACTTGGCACATGCGAAAGGGCTCTATTAGTGGGTGCTTGAGACAAGAGGAAGAATAAATATGACCTTTTCAGCAGAAATGGGTCCACTGACGCTTATGTGGAATGTAAAAGAAAAACATTTTACATTTATATGAATGAGATGATTGAACAGGTGAGTCACAGCTGGGAAACACTCAATTGTTGATGAATCTCACTGTTGGGTCCTTCTGAATTTTCCCGTTTGTGCAAAGTGAAAAGGTCTATCAGGACCCACCTTTTAAAATTAGTGGAGAGGACCCTCAATACAACTTTGAAAGGGGTAGAGCTAATCCAAAGGTAGTGACACATGAAAGGCACTGGGAAGAGGTGGCATCAAATGGTTTGTTAGATCACTGATGTATTGCTGTTGGTGGCTGAACCAACAACATAGGTGAGGCAGTTGTCCTGTCTGCGGATATGTGTTTACTTGAAAAGAGCTGTGAAGCTTCTACGTATTTTATCAGATGATGTTTTATTGTTACTGCTCCTTGTAAAGAAGACTGCTTTTCTCCTGAGGCACAGCCGGGAGCGTGTTTTAGACTGCATTTTTAAAAACAGAACTGTTGATACTGTGTTTTTACCTATCCTCTACCCCTGGGCACTTTTAGACGTGTTATTCACTCCCCTTGGCATCCCAGCGCAGCCGATCTTGGCGCTGCTGTGGGAAACACCCGAACGCTAAACCGCCATCAGCTGGGACCCCGGAGGCCATGCCCAACACAGCTAGGCCACGCCCCCCGCTAGAGCACTTAAGGCGCGCTGAGAACGAGCGCGAGCCAGAAGACTGCTTTTCTCCTGAGGCACAGCCGGGAGTGTGTTTTAGACTGCATTTTTAAAAACAGAACTGTTGATACTGTGTTTTTACCTACCCTCTACCCCATGGCACTCTCAGACGTGTTATTCACTCCCCGGGCATCCCCGCGCAGCCGATCTTGGCGCTGCTGCGAGAAACACCCGAACGCTAAACCGCCATCAGCTGGGACCCCGGAGGCCACGCCCAACACAGCTAGGCCACGCCCCCCCGCTAGAGCACTTAAGGCGCGCTGAGAACGAGCGCGAGCCAGAAGACTGCTTTTCTCCTGAGGCACAGCCGGGAGTGTGTTTTAGACTGCATTTTTAAAAACAGAACTGTTGATACTGTGTTTTTACCTACCCTCTACCCCTGGGCACTTTTAGACGTGTTATTCACTCCCCTGGGCATCCCCGCGCAGCCGATCTTGGCGCTGCTGCGGGAAACACCCGAACGCTAAACCGCCATCAGCTGGGACCCCGGAGGCCACGCCCAACACAGCTAGGCCACGTCCCCCCAACGTCCCCCTCCCCCCCTATATATCATGTGTCACTTCCGGACGCGCAGCGGACGAGCGCAGCGGGCGCGACGAATGCACGCCGAAGTCGCGCTTAAGTCAAGCCCATCTGCGCCCGTCCGCGACCGGACGGGGCCTGGGGCCAAGATCTCTGTACACACTGGGCAAACCATTGTATATGTAACAAGGACCCCCTGAAAAAATGAAATCGTAATTCCTAGGTCAGGGAAACAGAGATATTTGAAAAGTAACACCCTAGGCAATTGAGCACAATAGTTTTCCACAGGATCAAGAGATATATAGCAATAGACTAAAGCTGCTTAAAAAACATGTTTTTATTAATTAATTAACATAAGTTAAAAATGAGAACTTATAATATCACATTAAAATAACAATACAAATGTAAAAATTCCATAGGGTACAATTGACAGACATAAATTAACATTTTCTAGACATTAAAAAACTTAATTAAAGCAGGTGGCATGAAAATTCGATCTCATTAAAAAACTCACACTGGGCAAACCCGCATTCAGTATGATAAGCAGGAACTGCTAAAACTACAACCACCTAAAGAGGAGCCTTGCTGGCACTCTATGGAAGCTCCTACTCTACGCAATTGTGTAAACTGTTCTTTTAGAGTTACAAGAGAATCACTAAGCGGGTCAAGTAACAGATTCGTCCAGGGAGCCCTGCTAAACTGTAGGTCGCTAAGAAAGCACAGCAATCAGATCCGGGATCTCCTTCTGGATGGTAAATTGGATTTTCTCTTTTTAACGGAGACCTGGCTAGGGGAACACTCTGATCCAGAGATCATAGAAGCTATCCCACCCTCCTACTCACTGGTCAGACTAGACAGGAGTGAAGGAAGAGGGGGGGGAATTGCCATTGTTATTAAATCACCGATGGAATGTACCCTAGAAGCTATAAGTATAGACAATTGTGAGGCTGGCTGCTTCGTGCTAAAATTGGGACCCCAATTCTCTATGTCGGGGATTCTTGTTTACAGACCCCAAGGCGGACTAAAGAACTTTAAAAGTAGTTTGTTGGAGGGCATTGCTCATCTGGCAACCAGAAAGAGCAGATTTATGATGCTAGGAGATCTTAACATCCATCTTGATGATGAACAGGATAAGGAAGCCACTAATTTGATATTAGACCTACAGGCACTACAAATGGACCTAAAAAACCACATGCCCACTCACAAACATGGCCACCTATTAGATCCGGTATTTGGTAGCTGGGACGGAATAATGACTGATACTCCCCTTCCGATCCCGTGGTCAGACCACTACTTGGTCCCATTTAAAATCCTTATTTCAACCCCTGACTCTCACCTAGCGGAGAATAAAAGATACCCCCGACGCAAATGGAAACAATTTTCCCAAGAGGTGTTCAATGAACTGTTGCTAGAAGGGGGTCCACCGGGAGGAGACGATTGTGAGCTCGCTCTCAAAAGGCTAGAACAGCGCATTCTCGAAGCCCTTGACAAGACAGCCCCGATACATCTCGCTAGACCAGGGTGCAGAAATGGGAAATCAGCACCATGGTTTACTCCTGAGCTACAAGAGGCAAAATCGGCATGTAAAAAAATGGAACGGAGATGGCGAATAGATTTCTGCCCTCTAAGTAAATCTAAATACAAAGAGGTTCAGAAAAAATATCAAACGATGATACGTGGAGCAAAAGCCACCCACTATAAGATTCGTATTGGGGAGGCAGAAAACTCATCGAAAGAGCTTTTTAAAATCTTCAAAGAGATCTCGATGATACGTGCCCCAACCACCCAGGACACTGACTCAATAGCAGAATCTAACAAAATTGCCGAGTACTTTGCAGGAAAGGTGAGGAAAATATATGCTACCTTCTCCAACAAACCGGTAGCCGGTACGGAATTTGTAGTAATCAGGTCAGTAGATAATACAGAAGGGGGACTGACATCCTTTTCAGTTCCTCCTCCAGAGATGCTTTGCAGCCTCTGTCAGGGAATTAAATCGGGCTCCCCTCGCGATCCAGCCCCTCCTAGGGTAATGAAAGAAAGCCTTCCGACACTGGAGCCGTATATTAGGCATTTACCCCAGGTCTCTTTTTCCACGGAACACCTCCCAGAAATTTGGAAAAAAGCAATTGTGCTCCCCTTAACGAAAAAACCCAACATTGCCCAAGATTTACTAGAAAATTTAAGACCCATTTCTCTGCTCCCCTATTTAGCTAAGGTTGGGGAGAAAGTGGCAAATGGTCAATTAATGACACATTTAGAAAAAACTGAATACCTGCACCCCTCGCAATCTGGATTCCGGGTGGGCTTCTCCACGGAGACAGCTCTCCTGAGAGCGACTGAATTCCTTAGACGGGGGGCGGATGCCGGTAACACCATGGCCTTGGTGATGCTTGACCTCAGTGCGGCATTCGACACTGTAGCCCATTCCATCTTACTGCAGTGTCTAGTCAAAGCGGGTGTCATCAGCTCCGCACTGGGGTGGCTGAAATCCTTCCTCACAGGTAGAAGCTTTATGGTGCAACGAGGCTCTTGCAGATCAGCAGAGATGGCCTTGGAACAGGGGGGTCCCCAGGGCTCGGCCCTGAGTCCAACGCTTTTCAATCTGTATATGACCCCCTTGGCCGAAGTGGTGCAGGCGTACGGAGTAGAACTGGTATCCTACGCTGACGACACCCAACTGCTGATCTCGCTGTCTCAAGCACCAGCAATGGCAGCATCTAATTTTAAGGCTTGCATGCAAGCATTAGCTGAATGGATGGATGCACATTGCTTAAAACTAAATGGATCCAAAACAGAGGTAATGGTGGTGGGAGGAAACAACTTGAGTTGGTCTCCAGATTGGTGGCCGACGTGTCTGGGTCCCACACCTGTTCTCTGTAAAGAAGCCAAAAACCTAGGTATTTGGATGGACCACACTTTATCCTACGAAGGCCACATTTGTCGCCTCGTAGGAAAATGTTTTGGAGTCCTAAAAACATTAAATCGCACCCTGGATCTACTCCCGCTGGAGGCCAGACGCACTATGACCCAGGCGCTGGTGACCTCCCGGATGGACTACGGGAATGTTTTGTTCCTGGGTGCTACAGAACACGGTTTAAAGCGCCTACAGGTCCTCCAAAGCACAGCAGCTCGTCTCGTACTACGACTCCCCAGAAGAGCAGCATCTAAACCAGCTTTAGCTGCTCTACACTGGCTATCGATCAAGAAGAGAGTGATGTTCAAAGCCCTCTTAATGTGCCACAGGATACTCCAACGTAAAGCCCCTCCCTATTTGTTTGATCTAGCACTCAGGTATCAGCCAACCAGAGCCCTCCGATCAGAGGGGATGGGGCTGCTGACGATCCCCCGTGTAAAAAGAGCAAAACTAGGTGGTCGCTCTTTTAGATATATAGTAGCAAAAAACTGGAATGCTCTCCCCACATCCCTAAGACTGGAAGAATCGGAAACAAAATTCAGAACAATGCTAAAAACACACTTATATAAACTAAAAGCAGGGGCTTGGGGGTGGGTGATGTGGGAAGTCTGTATGTCTCTGATAACTTGCTTTCTTCAGCGCGGGGACACGCCGGGATGGCATCATCAGGCGCTTTATAAACTACCTTATTATTATTATTATTATTATTAAAGGGTGCAATATATATGTCAGAGATTTAACTCTTGCTTGCATTGGTGACTGTATATGTATGTGTTGTGTGTGTGCTTTCATGCACAAGGAAGTGGTGTGCTGAGGAATGCATGGGTATTTTTTCCTAGTGTGGACAAACCTCTAAGGATGACCTTTTTGTCCCTGCAACACCCTCCCCTGCACACCCCATGAAAGCTTCTCCCACTGTTTACCCATTGATGGGTTCTGTCCTGTACTGTCCATCATTCAACTCTATGCACTCCTACATCTCCACACACATCTACCCTATTAACTCAGCTCTCTCTGCTGAGTACTCTATCACTGGTACTCTCATCCTCTCACTATTACTAGACTCAGCTCTGCACATTTCACTCTTTGGCCCAAACCTTTACTCACCACAACTGCTAGATTCCTCCTGTAGACTCCCTCACCAGGCCTCAGACTATCGCTGTTTGACTCTCTGCCCCTGCACCTGACACTATGGCACACCAAGAAGCTAGGCCATTATCAGGATAGAGTATTACAGGGGACATGAGGTGGGGAGGGGTCAGTAGAAATCAAAAAATGACTTATTTATTTATAGGTTTTATACAGCGCTAGCTAGACCAAAAGGTATCAGATCGCTTTACACATTGTTCCAGACCGATGCATAGAAGGGCATAAAAAAGATACAGATCAAAACATAATGGAACATCCATATAAACATGCCAAGGAAATCGATTATGTAGTCAAGGGCGTTACAGGACAATAAAACAAGATTAAGGAGTAATGACAAAGAGGAAGCTGAAAAAAATAAGAATCAGACGCATGCCTTGCAAGCTCTGAAAGGATTGTGTGTCTTCATTGGGAGCAAAGCTTAGTTAGGATGCGTATTAAAGTATTTGTTGAGCAGAAGGAATTTAAGGTCTCATTTGAAGCATGAAAAGGATGGTTACAACAGAGATCACTGGGGAGTGCATTCCAGATCCTAGGAGCATTACCAGAGAATGAGTGAGTCTGTGAGGATTTCTTTTTCAGTTTGAGAGGGATGAGAAGAAGTGAGTTGGAGCTTCTCAGCACCCTGGCTCTTCCTGCTTTGGAGAGTTTGGAATCTAGGTAGTTTGGGTTATGGGTGTGAAGGGCTTTGTACGTGATGTAAGAGTCTTGAAGATGTGCCTACCTTCGATGGGAAGCCAATTGAGGTTATTTAAAGCTGGCGTAATGTGCTCAAATCATTTGACACCTGTTAGTAGCTAAGCAGCCATGTTGAGAACGGTTGTAAGTGGAGCAAGGTGGGTTTTTGGAATTCCTGTGAAAATGGCGTTGCCATAATCCAGTTTTGAGAGGACAAGAGACTGCACTATCATCTTAAAATCATCCGGAGGAATAAAAGGTTGGATATTCTTGATATTTTTAAGAGTGTACAGAGCTCCTTTGGCTGAGTTGTTGATATGGTCATTCATTGCCAGATTTTTGTCCAGAGTGATGCCCAAGGACTTTAGGGAGTTGGAGAGTGTAAGAGAGGAGTTAAGGGCGTCCAGGTTAGTGAGCCAATCTTGGATTGGAAGAGGGTTGTTTTTCGAGGAAAAAAGTAGTATTTCCAATTTGCTGAGGTTCAGCTTTATGTGGCTGGTGTTAAGCCAAGATCGTACCTTAATTAGTGTGTTATTCAGATGAATGATGTCACTCAGTGAATTAATGTTGTAGTAAAGTTGGGTGTCCTCTGCATAAAGGTGATATCTGACCCCTGCTTGCTTCAGGATGATTGTAAGGAATTCCATGAAGAGATTGAAAAGAGAAGGGGAGAGGATTGAGCCTTGGGGTACACCATGGGAAAATGGTGTTGGATTAGAGAGACAGTTGTTGATTTTTATTTGTTGCGAGCGATGTTGCAGGTATGAAGTGATGTTAAAAATAAAAGGGATCGGCCCAACTATCCAAGGGACAGGGTACCAAAAATACGTGAGTAAAATCAATTATCCCTTGGGGAAACTAACCAAGCATTTAACACATGCTACATTCACACATTCGCCTTTCACCCTGCAATTGTGTATTGTATCCCAAATATGTCGGCGGATCCTCAATCTAAATCCCCCTACCATCCAACTTTATAAAAGTGCCTGAACAATTCAATATTACAGTCTGTATATTTATTAGTATTACAATGTCATTAAAACCATAAAACCTTCACAATAGCAGTATTATTGCATAAACATTTCTATACATAGTACAATTCGAATTAAAACCCAGAAGGAAACTTAAGTTCCGTGATGTTGTCTACAGTCATCGGTATATCAATTCAAAGGAATCACATTCACAATGTCCCGAGTCCAATTGATCAATTCTGGGATTTGGGGCCTGATGTAGGTCGGCAATTACCGGTCGGTAACGGCCGATTTCGGCCGTTACCGACCGGTATTTGCAAATGGAGATGTAGGGGCCTAAAAATTTACAGAATCGGTATATTTACTGAGTCGGTAAAGTTACCGATTCGGTAAAATACCGATTCTGTATATTTACCGAATCGGTAAATCAATATGTAGGTGGCACTGAAAACAGTGCCACAGGCCCTTACCGATTCGTTATTTACCATGTAATACTATTGCATGGTAAATAACGTATACCTGTGTACATGCACATCTGAGCATGTACACCTGTGCCATGTGGCACACATACATGCCCTAAGGGCATGTATGTGTGTCACATGGCACACAAGCCACAAACAGGGGTGCAACAGGGTGTCAAAGTGACACCCTGTCCCCCTTGGCAATTCGGTCATTTTACCGATTCTGTAATTACCGAATCAGTATTTGCCATTGAATCCTATGGGTTTCAAGGCCCATAGGAATCAATGACAAATACCGATTCTGTAATTACAGAATCGGTAAATACCGAATCCTACCGATTCGGTATTTTTTACTGAAAAATTACCTACATTAGATTTACGATTCATGAATACCGAATCGGTAAAATTCGGTATTTAGGAATCGGTAAATCTAATTTACCTACATCGGGCCCTCAGTTCCCTGAATTTGATGTTATAACAAATGCGTCGACGCATTTTGGTGTATCATTTCATAAAAAACACCTTTCTCAAGACAACATTTCTTGTCTCTTTCGTACTCACAATATGGTTCAATAAGTTTATCTAAACAAAAAAAAAATATATATATAAAAAGATATAAATAAAAAACAACATAGTACACCAGCAATTTAAAACTCTTCAGGCAATGCTTCTACTCCCTCATATTCAAGCTCATGTTTATGAATGTAGGGCATTTTCTCACGTTCCTAGGCATTCTAAAGCATTAACATATTACATCTCCAAACGGTACATAAAACCCATTCTTCAATCTGTTCCCAATCAGATCTGTGTGCAATTCCTATCAATCCCTATTCTCCCAATTTTCAGAGTTAAATAGCATCCTAATCACCATTATGTGTTGGTTCATTCTAACTGCACATCAATGAAATACCCAAGAATGTTCTACGTTTTCTTTCATGTGGATAGCTAAATGTTGTATGTTTGTTTCCTATGTCACCCCTGGACAATATCATGTCACTGTTCATAATTCTACCTAATCTGGGTGTGCCATGTGTGCCCTACCACACTTTCCCTCATACATTCTTGCACACGCATCCCTTAATTCGCATACCTAAAATCACGAGACTTGTTATACGTCCAGTGTATCCATACCCGCTTCTGCAGTGTTTCTTACTTTCACACCCCCCAGTTGTTGCTTTAAGGAAAATGAAACAAGCTTCTTTAATTACTGATGCTTCGATCATATTTCTATTAATAACGCAAACCTAAAAGGAAGTACTAAAAAATTACCTCAATAGTATTCCACCCCATAGGTCACTGGTTACAATCTCCAAATTAGGTGTTCGGTTCTCAGTGAATATTCTAAAGAATATATGCACAAACAAGGCCATCTATAAGCTTTCCGTTCTTTGGATAGATCTAATCACTTTACAGGATTATGTTGAAATTCATACCTGCAAGGGGTGTTCTGTGTTCTATGATTTTTCCTCCCAATGTGGTTTAAGATTCGCTATTCCTCTCAGGGTTACTCCAAACTCCTTACAACGACCCCAAATGTCAGATCCCCATGTACGGTGGATCCTGTAGTAAAAGCATTTTTTATGTAAAGGTTAGAACGACGTACAGGGACTTGAATATCTTTTTGTAATCATCTGTTGCTACGGGGGTCAATCACATAATTCCATGACGCTTAGTGCAAACCGAAATTGACCCTTACGCAAAGGCATGCTCTGTCCTCATTGTCTGGATAAGCCCTGCTTTTCTTGTCAATTTAGACAGGGGACCGGCAAGTGTTAAAATTAAGAGGAGTTAAGGGCGTCCAGGTTGTGAGCCAATTTTGGATTGGAAGAGGGTTGTTTTTCGAGGAAAAAAGAAGTATTTCCAATTTGCTGCGGTTCAGATTTATGTGGTTGGTATTAAGCCAAGATCGTATTAGTGTGTTATTCAGATGAATGATGTCACTCAGTGAATTAATGTTGTAGTAAAGTTGGGTGTCCTCTGTATAAAGGTGATATCTGACCCCTGCTTGCTTCAGGATGATTGTAAGGAATTCTATGAAGAGATTGAAAAGAGAAGGGGAGAGGATTGAGCCTTGGGGTACACCTTGGGAAAATGGTGTTGGATTAGAGAGACAGTTGTTGATTTTTATTTGTTGCGAGCGATGTTGCAGGTATGAAGTGAACCAGCTATGGACTGTGCCATTGATACCACTGTGGTTCTTGAGGGTCTCAATTAATGCTGGATGATTAACAGTATCGAAAACTGCAGAACTGTCAAGTAGGATTAGGAGGCATGTGTCACCTTCATCCAAGGATCGGCGAATGACATACACGATATTGAGCATAGAAGTTGCTATGCCACAGCCTTTCCTGAATCCTGACTGGAAGGTGTCATGGAGATAGAATTGTACAATATGATAGTTGAGTTGAAGAAGGATGCATTTCTCTATTGTTTTGGACTTGGAACAGGAGGTTAGTGATAGGTCAGAGGTTATTGAAGTCATTGGGGTCAGCCCCTGTTTTTTTCAGTATGGGTGAGATTTAGCCAAGTTGGAGGGAGTCAGGTACAAGACTTGAGGAGAAAGAGGATTTGATGATTTTAGGCCAGAATGAGGCGATGATATGATTGACTTGTTTTACAGGTCTTCCAAATCACCACCTCCCACGGGTTTGCCTTTCTGCTTTTACATTTTTTATTATATTTTTGACATTTCCTGACCCTACACCTCACTGAGGTGGAAAATGCAGATTACTGTACAGATCTTCCTCATTATATTAAACAGAGTAATCTGTTTCTTTAAAAAAAAATGATACATGCGTTGCAAGTCTTTTGGCGATAAATACACTTCTCCAAGATGACAGCATATGCATCATTTAAATCCCCATTGCTACATTTTGTCCTTAGGAATGTGCTGTTTCTACAAAAAACCCTTATGGATTTAAGTTCATCCTTTTCCTCTCTCACCCTGCCTCTTCTAAGTCAGTTTGCCTTTTTGGAGGAGGTTTTCTTTAAACACATTAATTACTACTTTCCACTTATATCTATGATACATCAGCTAAGGCTATGTGAAAGTGTTGCAACTAGCAAGTCACTGACCTGTGCTATGCAACAGTTCCCTTCATTAATCCATTAAACGTGCGGATATGCATAGGTACTTTCCTACCGAAGGCACTAAGGTATGCTAATGAGTACAAGCCTAATAAGTGGCAGGGCTTTAAGTAGGATATAAAGAGTGGGGGGGTCTCTAAAATGGGCGGGCCTATGTAATTAAGTGCTTAACTTGAACATTTAAACTAAATGTTTGTTATTATTTTTATTATTATTTGTTGAATTTATAAAGCGCATGAATCAACCCCGGAGGATTATCTCAGTGCTATATGCAGCATAGTAGGCAGTACAAACCAAGAGACCTAAACTCAGAGTTCTGTTTTAAGAAGTTTTTATAGAGAAAAGAATCAGAACATTTACAAAGATGTACCAGTAGCTGATTCCAGTACTAGGGTGCCAAATAGAAGAAGGCTTTACCACCTGTATGGGCTTTCCTGAAACGAGGAATGACAAGCAGAGATTTTTCCCAGGAGCGAAGGGATCTATTCAGCTGGTAAGGGATATGTTTTTCTGTTAAATAAACGGAACCTCTGACATTTAAATACAACAAATCTTGAATTTGACTCTCTTGCGTATTGGCAGCCAATGGAGTTGACGCAGAAGGGGGAGGGAGGCAGTTCTATTTGGTACATTCCTAACAAGACGGGCAGCAGTGTTTTGTACCACCTGGAGTCTATTTAAATAAGAATCATGTGTTGTCCTTAGAATGTGCCACCTGACCAGTATTTTGTGCAAGATTAAGTAAAAAATCTGAAGTACAAACTAGAACTAAATCACTGATATTGAATATCTGTATTCTTTTACATTATTTGTACAGAAATCGATCAGTGTTATTAGTCAGCAAAATAAAGGACATGAATATAGGGCCCGGTAGGGACACATTTCAATGTCCAATTTTAATTTCTAGCGGGCCTGTGAACTGGAGAGACCCAGCCCACTTTAAGCCCTGATACGTTGGTAAATACAAGAGATGTCAGGCTACAAGATTTTGGTCTAGTGTACGAGCGGAGCAGTGAGATATATTTCACACCTGAGGGGGTTGGATGGTAAGATTTTGCAAGAGGGCACACTTTAGTTCTCTAGTTAGAGTGTTGTCTGGTCTCGATTAAGGCCTAATGGATTAAAAAAGACAAGGTCAGCGCACACTGGAATAACTCAACCCTCTCAATTTTGTTCTGCACGAAGGCTTAATGAGCCACTGGCCCTGCTATATACTTGTTTATGACATCATATGGATTAAGCCAACATTGAACAAAATAGACAGGGTGTATCCTTAATTCCGAGACATGCCCTTTCTCAATGATAAACACATTTTCAACAAAACATGGACATAGACAATAGGTTGGAAACAAATGGCAAAAATGCAAAGCTACTCTGTAAAGTCACTGTGATCATTAGATTGTGGGGGATGTGCTCTCAATGTATGTTGGGACCCTCTGCTTCGTTTTTGTAGAATTGTCACTCTGTTTTGATGGATAAGGCCCAGAAACAGTATCAGTTTCTTGATGGAGATGAACACGATGACTTTAGTCCATTATAGATGATGAAGGAGACAGCAGGCTGTCAGAGTCAAAGCCAACTGAATTTTCATTCACTTTTCCAGTTAAGCAACATTCAGGAAAGGTCTTAAAATGGAGTGCATTCTTCATGATTGTATAATGACGACAGGATGCAAGGAAGTAGAACCAATCTTTATTAATCTGTCATCAGCATACTCCCATAGAATAACTGCCAACCTCACGCCCCAACTGTTAAAACCACCCTCAACATTCCAGCATTAGAGTGTGAGCCCACAAGCATCATAACAGGGTGGAAAGAGAAAAAAGACAAGATCCGGAACATAACATTATCGTTAATGTAAACGGAATTTCCGAGATGAATAAACAACTTACCAGACACTACATCTCCTCCCCTCTTTAGAAAAGGTATAACATCATAACATCTTTAAATTTCTAAGGCATTCCCACTTTGTGTTTAGGACAATTAATTCCTTTCTGCACATTATCTACTTGTCTAGAACCACCCTCTTCCATGTCACAGGGATCTTCTGAATGACTGCGTTCAATGACAGGCCTTTCAATGCATGAACTAAAATCAGACTCGTTGGCCGAGTCGTCTAGAGTGGTACTGGCACTGTACCAAACGTAGAGCCTATAGAAAAAAGGTTTTTTAGGGTACAGGGAAATACTAGGCGCACAGCACACGTTAGTGTAGATTTATAGGTGGGTCTGGGTGCAAGTAGGTGAGGGGAAAAAAGCCCTAAACCCCTCCAAGAGTGTGCGGAGCACACGCAAACAAGGCAAACACAAAAACCAAATGCACTCCAAATACAGTAAAGAGAGAGATGCCTCAATGGACATGAAATGTACAATTGACAGTGATTGATGCAGAGGAAAGATGGTTGTTGGGTGAATCCTCTTTTATTGCATGAATGGCCAGCCGACACGTGTTTCGTCGTCAAGCGGTAACAATGCTTGCACGACTCATCAGGGCTGGGGAAGATACAAAGTACAGAATGGAATCTGATGTCCACATGATGTTGCGTAAACATGTTACAATAAGTTCTGGTGACTGATTACGAGGTGCACGGGTGAGTGCTGGTGGAAAACGTGTACTGAATTAGTTATTTGTGATTGATGACAAAATGCAAGGTGGAAACACACTGTGCCACACACGGTGATGGTGAGAGAGATGTATGTAGGCGACAAAGAGTGACTAGATGGTGGTACGTGAAGGTGTGCGGAGAGAGTGGATACCATACGTCACGTGTGTGTTGATTTCATTGGGGAATGGCGGTGAGAGAGAGTATCCCGTGAAAATATTGCGGACAGTGGTACAAAAAACCCCAACGCAAGGGCGGATGTGTCCAAGGAAACATAGTAATTTCAATAATTGCTGCTAACGGTGGAAAACTATCCCAAAAAGATACATGTAGGCTAAAAATGCAAATATTCCACTAGATATGGGCGGCGGGATACTTAGCGTTTCCTACCTGTAGCGAAAGAAGGAAGGACCACAGGTCTATAGTAAGAACACGAAGAAGGAAACAAAAGGACAAGACAAAGTGTCATGACCTGTAAAATCGTGGAGTAGAGCACTGCAAGTACATTTAAAGTCTCATGGGTGGGTACAGCTACGAACACATGATATGAGGTGGACATAAAAAGAATCAGAACTCACCGCTTAGCCGGTGATACTTCCGACCCGGCTCTTGCTCGGGACCAGGCAGTCGAAGGTAAATGGATATTGCTCCAGATCCAGTGGGAAAATGTGGTAAAAAAGAAGCTGTAAACGGGAGCACAAAGGGAATACTGTAATTATGCCCCACCGTACTAAATCTGGGCGGCATGGTGGGTTTTTTTTTTTGAGAAGCCGCACCACGTTAGTGTATCAGGAAAATGTTAAGAGTCTCACCTCAGAGTAAGGAAACAGTGCTCCAACTTTCTTAGTGCGTGGATGCCACTAATGGTAGCAAGCATTCACCTCTAGATACAGGAGTATCTCAGTGGTTGATTCCGTCTAAGTAGACATTAATCTTGAGGTTGCTCGGTAGTGGCGGGATCTGTAAAAAACGACAAAGGGGATTGCGAGCGTGAGCAAGCTCATGTCTGAAAACCGAGCAGGGCGGTCTTAAACGGGATGCTGAGAGGATCGGAACATGCGTTATTCGAGTAAGAGGCAGAAGGCGAGCGAAATAAGCAAGCACTTACCCGAGATCGGGACGATGGTCAGCGGGGAGGGTGCTCCCAACAGCAGTTCCGGGTACGGACACGTGGTTCCGACCCGGAAGTAGTTTTATGTTATAGGGCGTGGGGCCCGTATGTGAAAGACTAGAACGGGAACTGCACCCGATCGGGTAGTGTGTTCTAAGAGCATTATTAGCGCGACGGGATATCCGTGGATAGGGGCGGAATCTCTATAATTTTTCAAAAGAACACACGTTTAGTCCGAAGCATATCTAAATTAAAATACAAATATAAAAATAGAAGTAAAAATAAAAAGGAGGAAAAAAAGAGGAAAAAAGTCCATAATTCGTCTTGAATGTAAGTCAGAAGAACTGGGATAATTAATGCTGCGTAGAGTATCAAAAATCATGCAAAAAGTGGTCATGCATCCGATCCACAACATGCCAAAGTGCTTAGTGATGCATTACATAGAGGATAGAAACGTTTTTCATCACATAAATCCTATCAAATTGTGGCATACAATTATTACGTTTTTTTATCATACAAATCCTGTCTCACCTTACAGGTGTACACTATAAGGTAAGTAGATAGGTTATAAACCAATTCCATCACAGAGCTCATGTGAGTACTTTCGCATTACACGGTAAAGCACGGAAACAAATAATGAACTCTTTATCATAGCCAGACGTTAGTGGAGAAAGAAATGACAGTGTAATTCTCATGATCTAATGTGAGAGAGAAAATGACACGGTGAATGCAGTATCATGTGTGGCATAAAATTGTTACTCATATGTTCTGATAAGATATCTTGAAACAGTTATGTCAAAACCAATAGTAACCCCATGTAAGCCCCATTAAGAAATACCAACCGCAAGGGTGGTATCAGGGGACATAGTAGTGAGGTCTAGTACAGTAATAACTACAGGTAAAGACAAGATTGCAGCATATGTCATAGCTAAATATGCAGGCAGTGGAAGCTGGGGTTCAGTCTCCCAGGAAGAATTGCATCTCCTGATCAAAATTAAGCCCCTGAGATACGGTACGAAGGCGGAGGATCCATGTAGCCTCCAAGCGTCTTAGTTTAAGTTCTCTGTTGCCGCCTCGTACACCAATAGGGACAGTGTCAATCCCATAGAAAGAGACTTGTTTATTATTTGTACCAAACGTAGACTGTTGTACGTTCTCCGCCACATTAGGAGTGACACGAACAGCACATTTCACCATCCCCAATTTTCAAATCTATTGGCTGACCCAGATGTTCTAACCACTCGTAAAGGCTCTCCAAAACTTGATTAACCTGTTTTTATCTTAAGACGCCTGATCCTTACCATGTTGCCTACAGTTATGTTAGTTTTTGATACCACCCTTCTCTGGTCATATTATTATTTAATCTCACACAATCGGTCATGTTTGTTGTGAGTGTTTTCTGCATTAACTGGATTACTTTTCAAAACAATGTGTGAACTCAGCTTAGTTATGGGTGTTCGCCCTCTTAACAGTTCAAATAGAGTGGCCCCAGTAACATTATGTGGTGCAGTGTGATATGCCCATAGGCGAGTATGCAATGCTTCTTTTACAAGAATCTTACCATTTAATGACAATTTAATGGTTTTTTTTTTTAGTTAGATTGGCACGTTCAACCCGTCTGTTGCCTTGGGGATGGTATAAAGATGGTTTGCAATGATTGATTCCGGAGGCCTTCAAAAATGCAAACATTTCAACTGACAAAAATTACGATCCATTGTCACTTATAATATGGCGTGGGAACCTCTCTAGCAAAAACTGTTTTCGGAAAGTTTAAAACATTGCTAGTGGTAGGACTGTCCGTGAATTTTAATGTAATAAATTAACTGTATTAATCAACATAAACTATGGTATATCTCATATCCAGTGGCAATCTGTACAAAGGTCCTATTCCCGCCTTCTGCCAGTGTCCATCAGGCCAAGGTACAGGTGTCAAGGCATAGGTATGTGTCCATATGGATTTGTCTGCAACTTTACATATGCTGCAGTTATGCAACAACTTCTCAACATCACGGTCTAGGAAATGCCAGCAATATTCCACCCATAATCTTTTCTTTGTACCCATCAATCCTGGATGTCACTCGTGAGCTTACCTGAAGAATTGTGGTCTAATATCCAAGGGGGTACCAATTTTTTATTTTTCATTATGATGGCAGCAATAGCAGTTAATTCATCGTTAGCTTTCCAATAAGGTCTTAAGGCATCTTCCAATCTTCCAATTCCAATTTCCTTAGGCCAACCTTTTATAATTAATCATTGCAAATAGCAGACAGCCCTTGCTTTCTGCTCACCACTCTCATGTCACCATGTTCTTCAGACAAGTAAGCCAATGCCACATGATCATCCATTTCACTCAATTCATCATCTTCTACTTCATCAATGCATGGCATACTTGACAAGAAGTCTGTCACAAAATTGGATTTGCCAGGTAGGTACTCTATGTCAAATACATACTCATGTGATTTGCACGCAAGCTTTGTAAAATGAGGGGACACCTTATCAGTCCTGCATGTGCTCAATTTACCTAACAAGGCTTTGTGGTCTGCATGAATGAGGAAACATTTACCCTATAGGAAACTTTAGAGAGTACTTCAATTCGGGTTCTTTCATTTGACGTAAACAAAAGCAATACACTGATTTTCCTGCTGATTGTTTTGACTAATCACTGGTCCGAGTCCAATTTCACCTGCATTTACAGGCACAATTGGCAAAGTGATTCGTCAAAAGATTTCACAGATGGGGCACTTTATATTTCTTTTTTTTAACTCATGCATACTACTTTTACAGGCATCATTCCATGCAAAGTCTGTTTCTTTTTTGATTAACTTTCACATTGGCACTCATGAGCTGATGTCTTTTTACCCCATGACGAAAGTTAAAAACAAAATTTCCCTTTGTAGTGTATGACAGCATCCATTAAGACAGGTAAGTTACTGACCCTGCTGTTTGTTGTTGAGACTACACACAAATTAACGATTGTTATGACAAAGGGTGTATGTCTTGTGAATCTTTTTTCTTTTTAAGGGATTTCTGTGATTGTTTGAATTTGGATTCATAACATTTTTAGCATTGTTTTATTGATTCATATATTTGTCATGGTGTAATTTAATTGTCATTATTTTTTAAAAAGTATTATAAATTTTTGTTAGGAGACTTAATAAACGTGTTCATAAGTGCTTTTACATCATAAGTAGAGCTTTTTTATTGTGTATGTGTTCCTGTGAGCATGATTTGTGTGACTGACGGGGTCACTAGGGCTACAGTAGCCCCAAGGGAGGCTACGGAGTCACTCCAAAGGGAAATTTTGTTTTTAACTTTCGTTATTAGGTGCTCTATTCCTTTGGATCTTGTAGAGTCCCTCTCCTTGTTTCAAGGGTTTCACCCCATGCCCAGATGATGCCATGAAATAGTCTAATGACTTTGGATGGTATGGTGGATAATATGATGAAACTCAAAAGGAATTGTTGTAGACTTGAACTGGATGCTAGCTAATGTTTATATATGTCCTGAACAGAAGTAGTGTTGCAGCATGTTTTTTATCGCATTTGGTGGTTATATAAGTTAATGATGTGAACCAAGGCTTCCTCTGACTTTGTACAATGGCATAGCAACCCTGTTTCTGTGACGAGTTTCCTCATACTGTCAATGTACTATGTCAATGTGTTGAATTGGATGATGCTACTGTGTAAATGCAATAAAAATGGTTAAAAAAACAACCTTTCACATTGGAACAATTTTTTCAGAATAATTCTTCATAATCTTTGAATAAAATTCACATAACCCCACGAAGGATCTTATTTCATCTTTTTTCGCAGGCCTGGGTAAATTGACTATAGATGAAACAAGACTGGGTTTTGCTTTTACGCCCCAGCACTTATGATATGGCCGAAATAAGTCACCTCTTTTTTTTTAAAACTTACATTTGTCTTTTTGAAGAGTTAATCCATTGAACTGTATGCAAGTGAGTACTTCCCTCTAAATTGGTAGGTGACTTTCACTATCATTGAAAAAAGAACACATCATCTTTGAAGGCTTTTATTCTCTGCATTCTGTCAAATAGTTTGTTCATGATTTTTCAGAAGATGGCCGACGCTGAACTAAGGCCGAAGGGAAGGCAGAAAGACCTGAATGTTCCCATAGGTGTTAAGAATGCTGTACCAGTTATGTACTAACATCTGGTGACATGCTGTAATGAAGACACGAGTGGAAAATATGTTTTCATCACCAAGTGTTGCGATCAATTTATGAATGTTAAGAAAGGGTTGTGTTTCAACAATTAATTTTCGATTCAGCGGCCTGAAGCCTATGCATAATCTGATCTCACTAGATTTCTTTTATGAATTAACGACTGGGGATAGCCATGATGATGCATCTACTGGCTCGATTATCTCTTTTTTCATCATCTTCAATCACAGATAGAGTGATATTTCATACTTTTTGTATAACAGGGACTGCATTGACTTTAAGTTTGATCGTATGTTGATATCCTTTTAGATGTCCCAATTTTTCCTTGAATACTGGTTCATATTCTTGTGGAACTTCCTCAAGAAGCTTGTCGACTATTATCGACTATAGCGAATACATAAGGAGATTTGCAAGGATTAATTACCAGGCATAATTGTTGGTGCTCAGACCATCCTAGAATGTTTACTCCTTGGTTGACTATATATACTTTTATTTTCATTATTCATTCTTAAAATCTGATATTTGCTTCAAAAACACATTCTATAAAGTTTTTGTTCCCTCCACAAGGTCCTGGTGCAATTTAATTAGGTTGTAATGTTTTTTTATCTGTAATTTTGTTGTATTCCTTTCTTGAAATTATAGTAATGCGAGATCTGGTATCAACAAAAATTTCCAAAGGTTGTTCATTTATTTGTATAGTACATCTTGGTTGATCATGCTGATTCGACTCATTGAGAAGAGCGACCATTAGAACAAATCACCCAAGTGCTTCTCAAGATTGCTGTGTATATCATTTCATATTCTTGTACAGTTAGGACCTTCTTAAGGCATGAACCTGAAAGACGGACGTTTGCAAAATGGTCCTTCCTACCAAATTTCCAGCAATCTTTACTTGAAGTTTGGACAGTTGTTTTATGACTCTACATGACTGTTTGATCCGCAACAGTAGCATTCTGTCTTTACGTGCTCATTTCGTTTTTGTATTGGTAAATCTGTTTTGATCCCTGTACACAGAATTTCCTCTTTGTCATTGTTTTATGTTCAAACCAAATTAATCTCATTAGTTATTGTTTTAGGCCTCCTTAACATTTTAATACCTTTTGCTGAGCGTTCGCAACTTTTTATACTACTTATGACCTTATCAAAAGTTGTATTTTTGTGGCATAACAGGGTCTCCTGTGCCTTAGTGCACATAGTATGCATTACTAATTGATCCAGGATCATTTCATCTGGATTTTGGAAGCCACACAATGAAGCAATCATTTGTAGAATGGCAGCATATGCCTCAACAGATTCTCCTTGGGCTTGATATCTGTTATAGAAATTAAGTCTCTCCATTATGATGCTGAAAATGTTATCAAAGTAATCCCCCATTCTTGTCTTTAACTCTGTATGTAAATTCCAGACTTCTTCTCCTTAAGGTTTCTCAGCTGGCCTCACATTTTCAAACAAACTCCTACCTTCTGTACAAAAACAACGTGTACAAGAGTGCTGTTTTTCATTCAGCACTGTATTACAATTTTTCAATTGCCACCAATTGCATCTGAAAGCTTTTAAATCCATTGACCCAATCTCTCCTAGGTGCACCTGGTACATCCAGGAAATTCGCTGGTGTTGAAATGGCATTCATTACACCCTCTATCTAAGATAATATGAGTAAAGTGCACAGCGGAATAAGGAAGTCATAGGTACTGTAGTATTGTGGTATTCAAATAACAAAAGAAAAAGACCCCCTGCAACTAATGTAGGCTCCTATGGCAGGACAATAGCAATCATGAAAGTAACATCCCCAGGCAACATGATCAAAAAAGGGATCTGAATCTATAACAGCATAGTCATAGAATGAAAGGACTCAGTGTACATTACACCCAAATAAAAAAATAAATCATTTTATTGATATATTTTTTTCTCCATAATAACAATTCTTTAAATACATGTAAAGAATCATAAATAACTAGACAACATTAATTGAACACAAAACTAACAAATAGTCATTGCATATGTACATGTAGAGAAAATTACAATAACTATAAATGACATTAAAATCAGACATCACATATACATGAAAGAATATCCATATAATACAAAAAACAGAGTAGTGGCAAATTGATACATTTTCTTGTATGTATTTTCAAAGGCACTGTACTATTGTGGTATTTGTACACCTTATTTTAATATATGGATTACTGCTACTTTAACTCACTCCTAAAGGTTCCTTGAATGCAGGAATCTGTGGGATTAACGTTGATTATCCTACACAACTTGTTTACATGAGTATGGTCATGATAATACTGCAGTTGCGTCTGTAATTCTTCCCACTGAGGGGAGGGGAATACGTATTAGATTCTGTGTTAATAATGTGCAGTAGAAGAAGGTGCCAGAAAGGGGCATAGCTGTAGCTGAATCACCAGCGAAACGTCGCGTGCTACAACACTGACTAAACACCAGCACAAATGACAGCTGAGGCAGAGCTACATACAGCCCAGGGCAGGGTGAACTTCACTGAAGACACATGTCAGACGTCAAGATGAAGGGATGCTTCCGAGCCACACTGTTAATGAGAACGCTGAAGGTAGCGGGAGATATAAATTAAAGCACCTCCAGGCAGGGGCGGCGAAAAACAGGGGGCATTATTGTCCATTCCGTTATCTTACCAGCCAGAGTTCTGAAGGCACAACAGCATCTCACTCTTGTCACAAATTTTCCTTATGTAGGGTATAGAGTGGAGTGGCATAGAGTGTACTGGCATACAGTAGGTCACTGTTGAGTAGAGTAGCAAAGAGTGGAATGGTGTACAGTTGAATAGCGTACAACGGAGAGGCGGGAACTGGAGTGGTGTAAAGTTGAGAAGCATGTGGTACAGTAGCGTGGAGCACTGTAAAGTGGAACAGCGTAGATTGGAGTGGTGTAGAGGGAAGCGGTGCAGAGTGGAGTGGCATACAGTGTAGTGGTGTCGAGAGGAGTGGCATAGATTAGTGTGGTGTTCATTTCATTACCATAGCATGGAGTGGCTTAAGAGTGGGGTGGCATACAGTGGAGTGGTATAGCGTGGCATATCGTAGAGTGGCGTACAGTCTTAACCTTTGTTTTGTCATTGAATATCAATGTTATTTAGATTTTAATAAAAAATATTTGAAATCATAGATTGTTCTGTCATCGAGTGGAGTGTCGTTAAGTCGAGTGTCATACAGTGGAGGAGAGTGTTGTAGAGTTTAGTGTCAGAGTGTAGTGTCATAGAGTGGACTAGACTGGAGTGGAGTGGCATGTGGTACAGTAGAGTCGAGTGTCGTGCAGTGGAGTGTCGTGGACTAAAGTGCCATGAACTGGAGTGTCTTAGAGTAGAGTGTATTTGAGTAGAGTGTCGTAGAGAGGCATAAATGGAGTAAAGTGTAGTAGAGTGGAGTGGTATAGAGTGCAGTAGTATAGAGTGGAGTGAAGTAGAGTGCAGTGAAATAGAATGGACTGGCATATAGTGAAATACCGTAGAGTGGAGTGGTGAAGAGTGGAGGGGTGTACATTCAAATGGCATTCAGTGTGTGGAGCAGCATAGACTGGAGTGGTGTAGCACCCGGTAGTGTGTAGGACAGTAGAGTGGAGTGGAATACAGTGGAATAGCTTACACTGGAGTGGCATAGAATGGAGTGGCATACATTGGAAAAGCATACAGTGGAATGGCGTAGAGTAGACTGACATACAATGGAATATCATACAGTGTAGTGCAGAGAGTAGAATGGTGTGGAGTGGTGTTGGACCTGGCACTTCTTGGCATGATTACCCCCGACTTATTGCCTCTACCTCCTCTATTTTATTGACTGGATTAGATGCTTTTGATACATTGCCACTGCTAAACACTGTCAAAGTTTAAGTGTTCCCTGTATAAAGTATAATGGTAATTGGTTGTCCATGATTGGTATGGTCGTCTTACCAGTAAAGTCCCTAGTAAATGGCACTATGTGTGCCAGGGCTGGTAATGCAAATGCTACTAGTGGGCCTGCAGCACTATTTGTTCCACCCACACAAGTAGCCTTAAAAAGGGAACTCAGGCCTGCAATGGCAGGGCCTGTGCGCAGTTTGTTAAATTGCCCTGTTGTTCTATCAGGTGCACTCACTTGCCAGACCTTACCTTTCCCTTTCTATGCACATCAGACACCCCTATGGTAGGTCTAGGGTACCCCCTGCACAGGGTGCAGTGCATACGGAAGGTAGGACATATACTAAGGTGTGTGCCATGTCCTAACAGTGAAATAGTCTCCACTTGGTTTTTACTGTTGAAAGGCCATCTTGCCCATAGGACATAATGGGAAGGCTTGGTAATATGTTTTTCAGTCTATCTTCCTAAAATCTTAAGATGGAAAGGTGAAGTTTAGTATGCCTGAACTCACAATGTAATAACACATCTTTTTATGTAGGTGGTTTTTGCATTGAGTGTTTAGAAGCCACTCTTTTAGAAGTGGCTGAGTTTTTGTGCTCTGACATTTCTGTGTGTCTCTGCCTGGCTGTGGATTGACTGGGGAATGTCTTGACCCAGGGGATGAGGTGAGACAGCAACAGTGTGACCTGCATCTGGAATGTAGGGAGAGGAGAAGACCCTAGAGGTGAAGATGCCTGAGTTACTGCTATAAAACAATTAGCTAATCTCCTGCAGAGTGATTGAGAATCCAGACCCCCCATTAATCAAAGGAAGAAAGGTGTCACTGGCAGGGAGGCACCCCAAACTGGTTTGAACAGGGATCAGTGCCCCCTGAAACACAAAAACTTCAAAGCCATTGAGGGATATAACTATGCGAGCTGAAGCCCCTGAACTTTCGAGAATTGCTTGATCAAGTGTTGACAAGACTGGAGCTACTTCGTGGTCAAGAGGACCTTTGCCAAGGAAGAAACAACTGAAGAGACTGAAGGATAGGACTGACCCTTGCTGTATGATCTGGGGCTGGCCTGCAGTTTGCTGTTTTAACCAAGGAAAGGCTAAAGGGACTTTGCTGTGTGCTGTGTCCCGCTGCTTGATGGACTTTACTGTGTTGTGTCCTGAAGTAACTTATCCCCAAGGGCCTGAGGTGAGCTGGCTCCCTGTTTGGAAACACAGGAACACAAAAGTTTCCAGGAGAGTCTCAGCAGCACTGTGTGTGCGTGCTTGTTGCAGCCTGAGACCCTCAAAAGAACTTCCCTGTGATCGTAGGTGCCTGGAGTCCAAGTGAGTCTCAGTGAAGCTGTGTGCGTATGCTTTGTGCAGCCTGAGACCTTCAGAAGGATCGGCCTGTGATCGGGGGCACCTGGAGTCCACACAAGGATCACACTACGCTGTGTGCGTGTGCTTTGTGCAGCCTGAACCCCTTTGTGAGGATTGTCCAGTGATCGTGTGCACTAGAATCCAAGTGAGTCTCATTGCCGCTGTGTGCGGGTTCGTTGTGCACCGTGAGACATTTGTGAGGATTTGCCTTGTTATCGTATGCACCGGAATCCAAGTGAGTCTCATCGACGCTGTGTGCATGTGCTTTGTGCACCATGAGACCTTCGTGAGAATTTGCCTTCATATTGTGTGCACCGGAATCCAAGCGAGTCTCATCTCTGCTGTGTGCGGGTGCATTGTGCACTGGGAGACCTTCTTGAGGATTTACCTTGTTATCGTGTGCACCGGAGTAAAGTGAGTCTTAGTGATGCTGTGCGCGTAATCTTTGTGCAGCCTGAGACCTGTGTGTGGAGTGCCCAGTGATCGTGCACCCGGAGTGAAGGAAGACTCATCGACGCTGTTTGTGTGTGCTTTGTGGCAGCCTGATGAGGAGAGGAGAGTGGGTTTGCGCCCCTCCAGATAATGTGTGTCGACTCCTGGGGCGGGGCGCTGGCTTGGAGAAAGACGATCTCGGCCTTTCTCTTGTGTTGGCAGCACAAGCCTCTGCTTCGGCTCGTGTTGCTGGTACAGAGGCCGGAGTGCAAAGCTGCACTTTGGGATAACATCGTACTGTGTTGGGGGCAACTGTGAGAGGCTGACTGCAAGTCAGAAGGAGAGGCAGAGAGACCGCCTAAGGCCCGGTGATCTTGTGCAACGGTGCAAGGGTGCCTGCCTTTCAGGCAGGATTTTGTTTGTGGAGGAAAGGACACCTTCTCCTAAAAAACAATCCTTAGAGGCACATGAGGAGAAATAAAGATATTTCTCCTTGTTGCACCTCCCCATGGAATGTATTTTCAGGTCCACCAGTATTAGCAAATCTGAAAAAGCACCAAACTCCTTGAGTGGATGTGTGGTAACACCAACACTCCACCCATGGAACGCTTTCCCAGGGCAGAGTAATGCAAGGCAGCAACTTGCGTTACTCCAGATTTCCTAAGCAACACAGGGTCATGCATGGTGGGATTGCATGCTTGGTAAATCTAAGTATTGCATTGCCCTTGCATGATGCAAGGGCAATGCACTACACTGATAAACCTGCCCCTTAGTTACCTATATATATTGGGCTATGGTTTAGTGTGGTAACTTTGCGGTACACTGGTACAATGCTGATGGAAAGTCAGTTTGTGGTTGCCTAATGCCATGTTTTTTTCACACTTTGGCTGTGTTCTGGGATTAGGACCTTAGATATAGGCATGCATTAGTTGTATTTGTTGTTCCCTACCTATTACCACTAAGTGGTATTAGGTAGGGAATTGTATTTATATTTATTTATATATATTTTTTAAATGCAGAACATTTCATTCACTGTGAGAAAAGTACAGTGTATGACATTCCAGTTGTGAATTCTGTACAGATTTTAGATATAATGTTGGCATTTGTGCAGAGTTTGGGAGATTGGTAGTCTGTCACAAATGTGACGAATATCCCATCCTCCTTATTATCAGTGCATTAAGACATAATGCACTTGTAATCAGTTGGACGGTATATTAGTCATCTTTGCGATGGATTGCCCTGCTGCCCAACTCATAATCTGGCCCATATTCTTGAAAGTGATTTTAAGAGTGTGTATCGGTCAACATCTGTTAGAAACAAGTCGTTTTTCATATTAGGACATATTAGGACATTGTTTTAAGAAATTACATATCAACGGGATTTGCGAAACAAGGCACTTCTCACTGTGCTCCAACTCAGTTACCAGCAGATCACAGTAACGCTCTGTGCCACATTGATTTCTAGTTATGTGGGAAGAATTTATAATTAGATCTGCGCACAGTTTGCAGAGTCGCGCTAGTGGAACGCCACGGAGTGGTTAAAAAACGCTAGGAGAGGGTGCACCAGTGTGTGCTGCACAACAGCCAAGTACAGCACACCATCCAGCAGTTGATGTACTGCTCTGCAGATATTCTTGGTGAGTATTATTAATTTTTGTTGTGTTTGTGTTCAGCAAAGAAGGATTGTTTTCCCGAATAGCTCATTGCTCACATTCAGAGGTAAGTTATGTTCAGTTTACGCTAAGAATATTATTATTATGTGATCCAGTTTCAGTTAGGCAGGTGCTCAGCTCTACCTAATTGTACTCCTAATTGGCGCTCGCTTTGGCTGATTAATTAAGAAGCCGTTGCAGAATTTTCTGTCCTCCTGTCACCATAGTGAATGTGTTTTCAGTGAGTTAGCATTCTCTGTGACTTTCTTTCTGTAGATCGTACAGCCCCAATCTATTTCACAGTAATGTGTAGTATGCATCTATGCATTGCAAAAAAGGGAGACTGAGTTGGTCCATCAAGGGATTGAGAAATGAAAATAGAATCAAAGATAATTCATTGCAATGCATTAGTTCCAAATGTAATTTCTATTAAGGACATTTGGAATAGGGATTTTGGGATTAGTATGGCCACCTCAATGATAGTCGATAGACTCAAAACTAGTAATATAGGTGATCTGTTTTAAATAGGTACATTGTGACTGCATTTGCCTATTATAATAATTTTGTGGAGATTAACTGAATCACTTTTTATGTTCTTTATTTCTTACATCAGTACCCAAGGGCAAGAAGAGGAGCTTTGCGGAGGCGGGTCCGGGAGTAGCTGGTCTTCTATGAAGATTACAAGGCCCAAGTAAGCTAGTATTATAAGTTATATTCACCATGTATGTTGAGAAGGCTTTCTTTTTCTTGCTCATGCTCTAACAGTTAACAAGAGAGTGACCATGGCCATTGACCATTCCTCTCAATGTCGTGCTGTGTGATTTATTTATACAGTATTTTATTTATTTATTTATTTATTTTGAAAGTTTTATAGAGCGCGAACAAGATCCTTACGGATATCAGAGCCCTTTACAAACAGAGTGTGAATATGCATACAAATGAATAGTAATTAAACAAAAACATTTGAGAAAAGGTGTAAATGGTTACAAAATAAAGAAAAACAATGTAAGGTGGCAAGGATGCAAGGCAATGAATATACATACAAAAAAACAATATAAATAGTGTCAGGAGGAAAAGTATTGAGTTACCATATTACAATAGTCAAAGTTCAGGTAAATTTGGCTAAGAGGAGAGCTTTCACTTCTTTTTTGAAGGATGCCGTGGATGAGATAAGTCTGAGTTCTGAAGGGAGGGCATTCCATATCCTGGGCGCCATTCCTGAGAAGGAGCGTTTATACATTTTTTTCTTGTGGAATCTCCTTGGTTTCAAGAGACGATTGACTGCGCTTCTTGTCGCTCTTGATCCACCAGAAATTGTCAGTTTCTGCGCGAGATAACTGGGGGAATTGTGGTGTAAAGGTTTGTGGGTCATACAGGCGATTTTCAGATGTATTCTGGCTTCGTAGGGCAGCCAGTTTAAAGCTTTTAGATCGGGAGTGATGTGTGACCTTTTCTTAGAGCCTGTGATAAGTCTGGCTGCAGCATTAATAGAGGCTTTTAATGGTGCGATTGTTGATAGAGGGAGACCACAGAGGGCAGCACTTCCATATTCCACTCGTGGGATGACCAAGGCTTGGACTGCAGTTTTGAAGTCCTTGGGAGGGAGGAAGGATTATACAAGCAGTTTCCATGAGAGTGCAGCTTCGCTGTAAATTATGAGGTCCCATTGCATTTGCCAACCAACACCATGTAATTGGAAATTATTCCACCCCTCATTGTACTTCAATGACTCTGAGTCATCATGATCATCATGTGTTATAGCTATGCCCCTCTATTATGAAAAGGTTGTGGTTGGCTTCACTACCTGGCTTGTCTACCATTGTCAAACAACAAAATGCCCAGAGTGATATTTTTGTGAGAACATTTGGCAGTGCTTACCAAACTGTAGTGATGAATGTATTGTGGTTGTATTTTTTTTATTGAAAACGTTAAGAGGAAGCGTATCTGGCATCTAAAAAATGTATAACGTTTTTTTTCTAGCCACACAGACCAACCAGTAACGCCAGATCAAATGCCAAAGTTGGAGGCGAGAAGCAGGGGCAGGGATGGGCACTGTTAAGTCACATTGCTTGCTTTTTGATAATTACTATTATACTCACTAGCTACAAGGGCATCGTCGACTCGTGACGTGAACCTCCCGCTTTACCAGCTACAGCGGTGATTGATTTAGGGCCTCTCCTCAGCAAAAGCTCACATAATAAATACAAAAATTATGGCTTGAGGGAAATGGGAAAAACAGAAGGTTAAAAGAAAGGATGGGTGAAAAGGTATATGAGTGATAGGGTAGGTAGGTGAAAGGGTGCATGGCTGGGCAAAAGGGTGGATGGGTGAAAGAATGGTTGGAAGAAAGGGTGGATATTGAATGGATGGATAATGGATTCGAAATTTTGGTGAAAGCCTGGAGAAAGTAAAGCTTAAATCATGATGGCAATGAGTGAATTAGAATAAAAGGATGAATTAATATTTGGATTGCTTGGCTGAATAAGCAAGGCACCTCTTCTCATGGAGAGGGACAAGCTGCTCACCTTCTTTACTTTCTTTGTTTTATGGTTATCAAAGCTATGGTTCAAAGTGGGTGGTATTTTCTAATTTTCGTTCTACTCCCTTGACTCACTGTATTTGTTAAGCGAGGCAGATGTATCCCACCCATCATCATTCATCACCTCCTCCCCGCTCATGGTATTTTTTCCCACCATGACAAAGTGCAATATGGTTCAATTTGTGACTGCAATGTTGGCCGTGCAATGTGCATCTGCTTCAGTTAATGCTGCATTTACAAAGTTTTCAATGCATTGCATACCGAACACACAAGGTGTGTTTCCATTTGTCCACTAAGTCACCTCATAGTACTTCACTCCTTTATTCTTTTCTAGGTTCTTCCATCCCAGCCTACCCAAAAATTTCTATTTTTGGCATGTGCCAAATTTTATCATTATGGCTATGTGAAGAGATTCAAAAATATATTTCATGGTTTCCTATAACAGATTTATTTTACGTCTGTTCAGATTTTTCACTTTCAGCTTCCATCAACTACAATGACTGAATAATGATCAGTGTAGTGACAGTGACCCCTACTAATCCCTGTACCCTACCCTGCAGTAGAGTAAGTCAAGTTTTGTTACCTTACTGCTCAGCGAATACATTTGTTGGAAATAATTTGTGGTGATGGGAGAGACCAGTGAGCAAAGTGGGACTAAGTGCATGCTTTGATTTCAAGTTTGGCGTACGGTATACACTGTGACCAACGTGCCAAATGCAATCTATATAGCCAGTGCATTTTCTTGTAGTGCAGTACATCATTTTCTCCAATGTCTACTTATGACAGACAGGATAATATCCACATTTTATTCTTTAGTTGTGTGACGTAGTATCTTCTGTATTATTCATATGGCACTTTGGAGTCGTGGTACAGAGTGAGAGGCATTTGGAGAAGAGTAGGACTATTGGTATGAAAAATGTATAATTGTCAATGTTAGTCCAACAGTCAACTACAACTGACCCAGCTGCAGACAGTAGCAAAATATCCGTAGCACTTGCTATCAATGAGCATGCCTTCATTAATTTAGCTCAACACACAATTTGTACTCCATACTGCATAATGCCTTACTCATTAATGAGGTAATTTATTTTTCCACTCAAAGTGTCTGTTTAGTTACTAGAAAGAAACAAAAATCTAATCACTGTTTTTTTAATCAGTTGATATTTTACCTTAATGCTTTTTCACCACACAGTCAGTGTTTTTATGTGAGGCATGAGTGGATACAACATAAAATTTGCCTTGTGACTCTCTTAATCATAATCACATCAAAATCCAATGTGGGGAACCAGCAATGTACTGCTGCTGTGCCACCAACTAATTTCAAACAATTGTTTGCACAAAGCATTTCAGTACAATTTGTCTTGTTTGTTTTTGTTTTTCTCATTATAGCTACTCCTGCTGGTCCACCCGTACCACCCACCAGGGAGGAGATAACAACCCATCTGTGGTTGCAGAGGCTGGACGATGTTAATCAAGAATACCAGTGACCGTGGCAGAAGAAAAGACAGAAACAGCTGCCTCTCAGCTGGCCCCAGTGCAATCGGTCACCATCGGCCTCCATCTCCCGGCCATCCCATCACCAGCACTGCCGCCAGCTGACAGGGGCCCTGACAAAAACTGCTTCTGCCACCTCTCAATTTGACAAGCCATTGCTGTGGTGCATCCTGCAGCAGCTGGAAGCTTTGGAGAGCCAGCTTGTCAGGAAGGAGCAGAGCCTGGTCAAGCTCCATACAGAAATAAACAATATTCTCTTTTAGTCCTTTTTAAAAAAAAAAAATTTCATGGGAGGGACTTGTTGCGGTTGGAAAGGGTGGGAAGGGAGTTGAGACCAGGTTTTTTATTTGTCGGACATTTGTCTTTGGATCAATTTGTCTGGGGAGAGGGGTGGGCCTATTGTGGGTTGAGAGGATGGGTTTGTTGTTTGTAAAAAAAAAAAGAAAGGGAAAAATTATTATATTTGATCAAAATGTATGTTGTAGGTTTTTTTGTGGTTTACTTTTACTTTGCACTGCTGCCTTTAGTTTTTACGCAGACTGTTTATCTGCTTGTAGAATTGTATACTGATTAGTTATAGTTAGTTATATACCTCTTTAACTATCTTGACCATTGTGGGGGTGCTGCCAGGAACTATATTGCCTACAACAACCTAGATTAACGATTGCTAGCAGTAGCAGTTACTTACTAACTTAACTAGTTCACTACACTGCTTAGTTGTCTTACCTGAATATAGATGAAGCAATGGCAGGGAATGCATCATAACTTCACAAGTGAGGTCACACTCCCACCCAGGTGAGCTCCAACTGTAAGATTAATCAGAAGGATTATACATCACAGGCAACTAAATTAAAATAAAAACACTAAGTCAGTGGGTTAATAAATTATATCAGAGCTTTACAAAGCATTGAGGCCAGACTACTACATGACACAACAAATAGCTCCTGATAGTGATAAAATGACAAAAATAGCAATAGTAACTTCTGAGCAATGGGGAGCTAGTATTTAATTAAAGCAAAAGTTACGAAATCCTTGTGTAGTTAAAACTTGACTCAAAGTCTAGATGGACAAGGTTAGGCTTTTATGGTTATGCAACACAATGCCTTAATGATGATGCAACGACTGATGTTTTTCGTTCTATATCTAAAATATGGATCACCTTTATGCGCAGGTGGGTAATTAGGGCCAGTGTGGGCCATTGCTTAGGTAATAGAAGATCCTGCAGTGAGTTGGTGTTGCTTTCAGCACATTTGCCCCAACAAGTGTGTGATTCATTGGTGGTGTAAAGTAAGTCACACCTCAAAAAATCAGCCAACCCGGGGGAAGAAGTTTAGGGGTTTGAGGAATGGATTGGAAAAGGGATTGGAGGAAAGATGGCAAAGACAAACACTATACAAGGACAACATTAATCTGGGCGATGAGCAGCACAGCATTATCATTAATCTGTTGTGTAAGGAAACAAAGGATTGAGTATGACAGAGTACAGTTAAATGCATTGCAAACAGTCCTTTTGCCCCAGAGATCCAAGTTATCAGATATCTAAATGTTCTGCCTTATAGCTTGGAAAAAATAAAATTATGGAGGAGTGAACCCACCCACCCAGGTATCCAAACATGATTGTTAAAAGAAAAATTATACTGTATTGTAAAATTAGGTGGTGCATCTGTATTTACCTTGAGAATGTCCATCACTCTTGGGTGCCTGTCTGGATTGGCCCGGTAAGTAAGCAGGAGAGTGGAGCTCAGCTTTCATCTTTCGTTCATGCAGGAGACAAGAAGGCCTGTGGATTTAAAACAGAAACTGTACTTAGGAGTGAAGGTGAAATACAGAAGCTTCATGAGAAGTGTACCTAGAAGAATCAGAGGCAGAGCAAAAAGCAAGAGGACTCAGAGTTTCAGTTTTGCCACCAGTGAAACACACACTCAGCAGCATTTCACAAATCAACGCAGCTCTTTCCATTCCAAATAGCTAAATACTATGCCTCAGAGTCATGGTTTCCCTTTGAAGTCGCTAACTTCTTTCTTCTAGCTGTTGATGAGGCAGTCCTGCCCTGAGTTCTTCCATCCTCCTCCTGACTCTGAGTAACTCAGTTCCAGTCACACCGTGAGCAAGATGGACCTTTAGTGTACAGCTGTTGAAAAACAAGCAGAGAAACAGAATTGCTATATTTTGTATAGAGTTTTGTTTGTTAACTAAAGTGACTGGTCTGCTCTCGAAAGAACCAGATAAAAAGAGCGGACCCTGAAAATAAATCTGGCTAAGTGTGCAAGGGCCAATCACCTCCCAGAAAAAATATCCTCCATCATTCAGGCCCCAAACATTGTAAATCATCTAAAGCAAGTTCCCAAATTACAGTTGAATGTCTTCCCTCACTATCTGTCACCACATACATCATCAATCATCACTCACAATCACTCAATAATAAATCACTCATAGGTGGAATGGCTACCTGCTCTAATCCAAGCATGGTGGTAGGTACACAATTGTATCTCCTCTTTGATGCAAGTAACAGATTGGAATTCGGCAGTATTGTAAATCAAATGATCTTCTGGGGCAGCCCTGCTAAGTAATGAAAAAAGAAGGATCATAGGAGTGGACCGTACAGGTTAATTTGTAAAGGCCAATCACCTCCAGGAAAAAAAGATCATTAAGGCCCAAACATTGTACATCATCTCAAGCAAGTTCCTGAATTACAGTTGACCACCCTCCCCCACTGTTTGCCACCACATGAATCATCAATCATAACTCACAATCACTCAATAATATGTCACTCCTTGGTGCAATGGTTATCTGTTCTAATCCAAGCACGGGGGTAGGTACACAATTTTATCTCCTCTTTGATTCAAGCAATAGATTGGAATTTGGCAGTCTTGTAAATCAAATGATCTTCTGTGGCAGTCCTTCTAGGTGATGAAAAAAAGAAGGATCATAGGAGTGGACTGTACAGGTTAATTTCCGCTAAGTATGTTTGTAAAGGCCAATCACTCCCAGGAAAAAAAAGATCACCCATCATTCAGGCTCCAAACATTGCAAATCATCTAAAGCAAGTTCTCAAATTACAGTTGAACATTTTCCTCACTGTCTGCCACCGCATAAATCATCAATCATTACTAATCACTTGTTCACTGTTGCAATGGTTGTAGTTACCTCTTCCAATCCAAGCACCAGTGGGTTAGGCTGTAGGTACACAATTGTATCATTGACGCAGGCAACACATTTGACTTTGGTATTAGCAATCGGATAAATCAACAGTGTTCTGGGGAAACCTTGCTAAGTGATGCAAAAAAGGATAGGTATGCGAAGGATGCAGGCATTGTCTCCAATGTCATGAAGGAATTGTGGAGGCTTCTTCACTGCACACTGGTCCAACTGCAATCCGGCAACAAATGTGACAAAAAAATGGGGGGGCGGCATAAATGTGACACAAACATAATGTTCCACTAGCTATTTCTTTTTGCAAAGAACGAAGTTCAATGAGAAATAATTAAAAAGTTTGATGGTGGCGCTGGCTTACTCAGTCTGGAAAGTAGAGTTTGTCCTTGAACTCAGGTGGTTCACCCAGAAGTTGGTAAGCTTGCTTCTCACCAGTCCTCCTTCTCTTCTGCAGTGTGAGAAACTGTGTAATTGTGTGGTATGAAATGTTGGTTAATTTTGATCACAGTCAATCTTTCCACATTGAGACAAGAAATAGGTCCTTCTCACTGAAACAATTGTACCAGCTGTACTGTTCAAATGCTCAGCATATACACTGGCCACAGGACAAGCCTGCTGCACTCTGGCCATTGGTACATCTTTCCCATACCAATACATCATTGGTTTTGATCCACATAGACCTCTTTTGGGTCATCCAGATACTCCTGAAACATCTACCTGATGGTCGTTGGTGAGGCCACTTGCTCGACATCCTTTGCCATCCCCTCTGCCCTGGACTTAAACCCAGCCAATTCAAACCAATAAAATGCAGATATTGAGTTCCATTTTTCTGTTGCTGTTGTTGCTGGTGTTTTGGTTGATGGTGCTGTTGGTGGCTGTAAGACAAGACAGCCCTCTCTGGAAGTTGAAGGCAGCATTCCAGACCTGCGGGGTGGGGCTCTAAGTTTAGGCGTTCTTCTTCTAGGTCTCAAGTTTGCTCAAAAATCCACTTCTTGACTTTTGAAATATCCCTTTCAGAAAAAAGAATGACAGTGGGTAGAACTGTTTTATACTGTGAATCAAGTAGTATGGCACAGATGTACTCTTTGGACAAGATGATGTTTTCTTCCAGCCTTGCATTGGAAGACAATTGAAAGAGTAAGCTCTCAACCAAGGCATGCACTTCTGTGTTTTTTTTGTTCACACGGGCAGGGTCGAACATTTCAGACTCATTCTTTAGCTGGCCCTGAGGCAGATGCAACAATGGGATAGCTTAGCCCATCATACTGTCCTCCTTGCCAACTTCTCGTGTGAAAACCTTAAAAGGGAGCAGCATCTGTGTCAGGCATTTGACTAGGCCCCATTTCTCTGCATCCATGGTCATAGCTTTCCTAACTGCATCCCATCGTCTTTGAATGACGTAGTCATTAACTTTTTGGACTGCTCAAACAGACATTGCAACATGTAATATGTCAAGTTCCAACGTGTTGGCACGTCCTGTTTCAGGGCTTTAACTGGTACTCTATTAGCATGCTGAATAATCCACACCTGCTTCCGTGCTTTAAAAGAATGGCTGAAATTATGGCAGATTCTTCAGCAGGTGGTCAGTATGTTGCTGGCTATGCCTTCTTTCTTTAGAAAGTCTTGAACCACTGGGTTGATACAAAGGGCCAATCATAGGACCTTGAAATGATTTGATTTGATTTAAAATTTGTAGAGCGCACGAATGCCCTGAGGCGTCTTGCCGCTGAGTCGAATGCATAGAGTCTAGGACTGCCTAAGTTGGAATTCGAGATATGCTGAGAAGAGCCAGGTGTGTACTGCTTTTCGGAATACTAATAGTGATGGGCTTTTTTTATTGGTAGTGGTAGCTGGTTCCAGGTCTTAGCTGTGTGCAACAGAAAACTTATCCCTCCCCCATCTCAGTTGTTTGAATCTGGGAGTCTTAATCAGCTTCGCGTTGCTTGATCTGAGTTTCCTTGTCGGTGCATATTGTTTTAGATTAGATTTTAAAAATTGGGAACCTATCCAGTGGAAAGCCTTGTATGCCAGGCAAGCTGACTTGAATTGAACCCTTTTCTCCATTGTGAGCCAGTGCAGGCTCCTCAGTCTGTGGGTTACCGGCTCGGACCTAGGGATGTCCAGAACTAGCCCAGCTGCAGCGTTTTGCAGACGCTGAAGTTTTAACATCAGTTGATTTTGAAGTCTTGCATACAGAGCATTCCCGTAATCCAGCCTGGAAAGAGCCAGCATGGTTACCAGAGTTTTACGGGTGTCTACGGGAATAAATGGCAATAGCTTTTTTATCATCTTCAGGATGTACCACACCGAGGAGGAGAGTTTGTTTATCTGGGCTTGAAATGTTAATTTGTCGTCAAATACAAAGCCCAAATTCCTAACTTTGTCCACTGGTAATGGGCAGTTGCCCAGTCTGTCAGGCCACCACTTATGCGATCAGATGTTGGGCTTCGCCCTTAGTATCATGACCTCGGTTTTATCACCGTTTAATTTTAGACAGTTTAGTTGCATCCATGCATTTACTAAACCTGTCTGCTGTTTCGTCTACATTGTTGGAGATGGACACCACTATTTGGGTGTCGTCGGCGTAGGAAACGGGGAGAAACCCACAGTTTCTGATGGTAGCTGCTAGAGGGGCAACATATATGTTAAAGAGGGTGGGGCTTAAGGAGGAGTCCTGTGGCACCCCCCACGGGGACTTAAAAGATTTGGATGTACATTCCTCTAGTTTGACTGTAAAGGTTCTTTCTTTCAAGAATGATGAAAGCAGTGCGAGTGTTGAGTCATGGACTCCCAGATCTGTGAGACGGGTCAGGAGTATATCATGGCTAACGGTATCGAAGGATGCTGATAGATCTAGAAGAATCAAGGAAGCCTTCCCGCCTACATCCAGTATACTCCTGAGCTCCTCCACTGCCATGATCAATGCTGTCTCAGTCCCATGTTCCTCCCTGAACCCATACTGCAATTGATCTAAGGCATGGGTGGATCTGAGAAACCTAGCCAGCTGTATGTTTAGAATCTTTTCCAGCACTTTTGCCGGAAAAGGTATTCTTGAGATCGGCGTGTAGTTTGCCGGGTCTAGTGGATCCAGATTGGGCTTTTTCAGCAGCGGTATAACAGATGCAGTCTTCCAAGCACCCAGGAAGCAATTTGCCTGTATTATTTTATCGAAAAGTAGCTGGAGTTGTTTACTGAGTAACTCTGGGAACAAATGTAGGACCTTAGCTGAACAAGGGTCCGTAAGGCCTCCTGACTCAGTTGTCAGTATTATTTGGCGTATCTGTTCTACTGCAGGGGTTGCAAACTGGAACCCTGAGTTCCCGGTTTCTATATGCCAGCAATGGTTGGGGTGTGCTTCTGTTTGTGACAATTTGGAGTTATTGGTGATAATCAAGGATTCGTACACTGATTTCACTTTATTATCAAAAAATTGTCCCAACGTGTTGCAAAGTACGGTGCTCCCTTCTGTTTGTTTGTTTGCGTCAGGATTTGTCAATTTCTTAACTGTGGAAAACAGTTCCTTACAAGAGTTTTGGCCTCATTTATTTTCTTTATAAAATATGCAGATTTGCCTTCCAGTACACATTTTTTATAAGTTGCCAAGGTCCTACAGAAGGTTTCTTTAGCCCCCCCCCCTTCGTAGTTGGCCCTCCATTTCCTTTCGGCCCTCCTACATGTCTGCTTTTGTAGCCTTAGTTTTTCAGAGAACCAATGTTCTGAAACATTTTTTCTTCTTGGGTTTGTCTTTTTATGGGGGCAGCAATTAAGACCGCAGATTAAATCCAGTTGTTTATTTGCTCGGTGGCTATGTTACTGTCAGAGTTTAGTTCTGGGGTGGTCAAAGAGAGTTGCTCCTGTAGGTTAGGCGTGTTGATTTTAGCCCACTCCTGGTGTATATAGTGTCTTACCTGGGTAGGCCTAGTCATTATTGCTTGCTCTATCGTCAAAGAGAATTTAATGACTTTGTGGTCCGACCATGGGTCCATGATTATTTCACCTATTGTAATATTAGAGTTGGAGGAGAATATCCCATCCAGTGTGTGACCGGCAATATGTGTCTCCTGTTGGACCATTTGTGTCAGTGAGCAGCTGGCCACTGTCTGCCATGACCTTGAGTAAGTTGCTGCCATTGTCTGTGGCAACAAATCAAATTCTGAGACTTCTGGATCGCAGCCATTCAGACACCTTGCTCTTAAATTCGTCCAAGATGTTTACAACTGTATGTGATTTCTCCATGGCGAACATGGCCACTGTTGCATGCCACCAAAGACTCTCAAAACTTTCTTCAGAGCAAAGACCTATAGATATCTTTTGCTTGACCCCCCACAAAAGAGATCCAGTGTGCAGTGATGCATGTATTCAGTTGCCTGACAACTGATCCACATGTCTGTCATCAGGTGGATAGTTTGAACAACACTATGCTGCAAAGCTTGTCCAACCAAATTCAGCAGATTGTGATGTTGCGCTGGAACAGCAACTCTGGCAAAATAGGTCCAAACTGGGACAATCCATTTCAGGCATATGGCTGCCACAAGTGCTAAGAATCCCACTCCTTTCACAAAAGAAAAAGGGAGGAGGCCCAACGTTAACATTTGTACGAGTTTCCCATTGTAAACCTGTGTTGCTGGGTGGGTACAGTCATGGGACCCTCCTACCTGAGCATGCCCGTAATAGTAGCCTGTACTTTTTTCTTCTTTTCTGGAGCCACTGATGCAGACAATTTTTGTGAAGCAGGTGGTAATAGACTTAGTGAGCATTGTGCTGGGGCAGTCACTGTATGCTGTGGTGTCTCCATCTGACTCAGAGTCTTGTGCCATTGTGAAGTCTCTTAGGTGGGTGATTCTGCTGGTGCAATGCTGGGGGCAGGGCTGTTTTGCATGAAGATGTCTCCCTCTTCTTCCTCATCATCACCTCTCACCCTGACTGGACTTGTAGCTGATGGTCCACAGCTCTCCTCACCTTCACCACAATGACCACGTTCAGCAATTCTTTTAAGGTGCTCCTCCCTCTGGATTGCACAGTGTTTTTTCAAATGGGTTGTTTGGCCTCTAGTACCATAATGTGTACCAGGATTACCTCCACCGACATTTGTGTGGGAAATGGTGCATATTGCAATGTGCCCCCCTCTTTGCAAACTGTAAAAAAGGCCCAAACTGAGGAGGAGTAGTCTCTTACTATGTCACTGCCAAAGCCTGAAGAAGAACTGGATGTAGGTGAGCATGTTATGGATTGCCTCTCTGAGGTGCATAGTTTTACTGAGGAAGTTGTTAGTGTAGGCCTCAGCTGTGGCTTTGCAAATATGGAAGCTGGCGGTGCTACCTGTGTCACATCCCTTGGAACAGGTTGTATAGCAGCGGCAGGTTCCTCTATGTCACCTTCCACAATGACTAGCTCATTGTTGTCTTCCTCCTAATCTTCCCCTTGCATAATTCTAAGATTTTCAGGAACTTTTCTTTTCCTTTGCATCTCCTGGTGTCTCCTGGACACTGATGGGGTCCACCCTGCATTCTTATCATCATCATCAAAAGTAGTGCTTGAAGAAGATGGTGGAGTAGTACCCTTAATTTTCCTTGCTGGAGGTGTGGGAAATAATGATTCTAAAAGACGAGGTTCTTGGTCGGCAGGATGCTCGACCTCCAGTTCTGCTCCAACATTAGTAAGATGTACTCATTATGTCTGCGGCTGCTGTCCACTTTGCATTGTTTCCTGAAACGATTGGGTACTACTTTGGGAAAGGGGCAAATCAAATTCAATGCCACTGCTCGTCGGTGTAAGCATGATTGCAATGGCTGCCTCACTGACAGACATGGTCTTGGCTTACGTTGGGGTGGTGCTGTTGATGCAGGAGTGCTGCTCCTAGTTTGCTCCCCAGAGGCCGGTGTGGCAGGCACACAATGTGGTCCGAAAAAGGTTGAGGCGGACACGCCACTTGTGGAACACTGCTTCTTCTCACTCACCACTTTCTTTTGAGAACTTTCTTTGGGGCCATCCTAAAGCTCTCAGTTGGTAGTGGCACCAAGCTGCAAAAGCGGAAGAGATTGGAGGACTGCCATGCGACGTCAATGTATAGGCCTTCTGTTTGGCAGTATAGGAAAACAAGCAAGAAAAACATTTAGTGAAATGTGACATTGTTGCAGCTTGAATTAGTACAGACAAAGGCAATATTAGTGTGGCTGGTTACTTAGGTAATAAATAATAACCACTTTAAAGTCAAACCACAACACTATACCATAAAATGTAATTCCCCATCAGGATAACACACACAATAGACAGATAGGAACATGGGTAAATGGAATATTAATCTTTTTAAAAATACAGGTATGTTTATGCACATATGGAGGGCAATATGGTCCAAGGGAAATGGAATAGTCAATAAAAAAACGGGAGGATGCTGATGTGTCTGCAGTGCACCGCAGCCAGGTTGTCCAGATGGAAATGGAGTTATACCTATCAAAAACTGAATGATGCTGCACAGCTGTGAGCCTATGGTGGAGGCATGGGTGGCTAAATGAATTGACTGAAACAAAATAAAACAAAATGTTACATTTTTTGTAATACTTCTTTTTTAAATTCAAAAATATGAAAAAAGACATTTTGAATTGTAATTTTTTTGCATCTTTTTTAAACAATAACAACTAAAAATGTTATTAAAATACAGCAAATAAAAATAAAATACAAACTTCAATTACTTTTTTTTCAATAATTGCCAATGTGTGTATGGGAGGATGAGAAGAATCCTATTATGAGACAAAGAGGTGCAAAATAAACAAAATGGAAAAATTCATGTAATAGATAAGCACGGTTCAACAAAATCATATTCTTAATATACATACTACAATCATCCCCAATCATAATATTAAACTGATATCACATCCATCCATGCACGCCTATGGCAAACAACAACACTGAGCAAGGAGGCATGTGTAACAAAGAACACATGCAAGCCTGTTGCAAAGGCACTCTGGCTGGATACACAAAATGGCTGCCAACCACATGACCAAACATCAACAGCAAGGAAGGAGGCATGGGAACAAAGAGAACACATTCAGGCCTATGGACACAGACTCCACAAAATGAGCCTCTGCCACATGTCATGGAGAACAAAGACAATTCAATGGTGGCCTATGGCAAACACATACACACACACTGGACAGATAAAGGAGGCATAGAAAACACTACCAATAATTCAGTAATGCCAAAACAAAAATTAACTGAGCTATACAAATTTCAGACAAATCCTCCCAAAGCATCACATATTATCCTACATATAAACTTTTTGTACACAAGTAAAAAATGAAATACCAAAAAAAGGCACTTTAAAAAAAATTTAATTTAAATCCATCCCAGCCACAAATGATGTTTTAAAACAAAATCTACAGCATAAACAGTTATTTCATGCACCCATGACTAGCACTGAACTGGGCATACTTGATGGCTACTTAGTAGACCGGGTCACATAGTAAATAAGTAAATGTTGCAAATTCAACAAACATGGAGAAAATGTATTGAACTGTTTAACATTGTTGCTTTATAAAAGAAGAAAGATTAAGTGCAAAAATATAACTAGGCCCCTACTGAAAAAATGCTGGCCACCCACTACAATATCTTTCAAAAGTCAAATAAAAGTACCAACAAAGACTGATGCATGCCCTCTATCAAACAAACAACACCCTTATACAAGAGTTTTTTAACTTGTGAAATCTCAAATACAGAGTCCTTAAATCCAATGGTATATATGCAATAGATAAGGAGAGTGATCCTTCCAGCTCCAATTCCAAATGAAAAGTGACCAGGAGATGGACAAAGCACTGGGAGAAGCCTGAGGGACAGGAACAGGAAGTGGGAGTCTCTGGGGCACTTCCTTCTTGTTGTGAAAAAAAAGTACGAAAAAAGGCTTCTCGCACAAAAAAAACTCCAAATGTCAGTTAGAGAAGAAAATTCAGTTGAAAAGCCTCATTAGCTGCTTCTCAAGCACAAAAGCTACCCAAGTGGTGTGTTCATCACTACATTGGCACCGTCGCAGCTGTAACCCACGTGAGCGAGCGCAAAGTCTAGAGGGAGATCGCTAGTGATACAAGCGAATGTGAAGTCATGCGTGAGCTCGCTAGCAACCCAAGAGTTTTGTGGTGCTCACTAATGAGTGCCAAAACAAATATCAAGAGCGCAAATGATAAAAAAACACTGCTTCGTACCTGGAGGGCGGAATTCAGGAACTCAGAGCTCTGCAGCCCAGCCCCCGAATTCCACAAACTTTGGAAGCAGAGCGGAGTTTACCGGCCGGGCCTATTTATAATCCCACAACAAAAAAAACCAGCAGTCTAAATAAAGCATTTAAAATTAGGAGGAGCTAGAAGAAGTTTGACACATTGAGCACATAGGTTCTCATGCAACATGGTATTTGGTATTTGTTAGGCGCTTGTATCACCCGTAGGTCTCGCAGCGCCAGCGGAATACTCAGGGGACTGTAGAAGATGACTCATTAGAGCCGGAAGAGCCAGGTTTTCAGTAGTTTGCGAAAACTTTTGTGTTTTTTTTCAGCGCAGAGATGAAAGGGAAGGGAATTCCAGGTTTCTGGACCGAATTTGGAGAACGCTCTGCCTCCATTTCTGACTGTGCGCACTTTAGGTACGGCTAGGAGGAGTTTGCTAGAGGAGCGAAGGAGTCAGGCTGGTTCGTATTTTATCAATTTATTGGCTAAGTACTTGGGTCCATTGCTGAAGGACTTGTGAACCACACAGCAGGTTTTGAAAATAATCCTCTTTTTCACAGGAAGCCAATGGAGGGCCCTTAGAGTGGGGGCTGAGTGAGAGCGAGGTGGGAGATTAATGACCAATCTGGCCGCTATGTTTTGCAGCACCTGGAGTTTGGACAGGTGTTCCTCATTGATGCCTGCTAGTAGAGCGTTGCCATAATCTAGACGACGATGATGAGGCCTTGGACAAGGGGCATCCGAGAGGGTAGAGGAATCTACCTGAAGATTTTTTTAAGGGTTCTCAGTATGCTAAAGCAGGTGTGAATAGTGGTGTGAATGTGCTCAGCCATAGAAAGTTTGTCGTCAATGATGAAGCCTAAATTGCGTCCTGCAGCTTTGGAGGGAGGGCAGGGGCCTAGGAGCGATGGCCACCAATCATTGGTCCATATTTCCATATTTTCTGCGCATTCCCCAATAGAAGAATTTCGGTTTTGCTGGCATTTAGTAGCAGGTGGTTGTTTGCCATCCAGTCATTGACGGATGCCATGCAGTGGCTAAATCTGACTTTAGTGTCACTGGGGTCTGCCCCAAGTGTTTTTAGGAGTTGCGTGTCATCAGCGTATGAGACTGTGTCAAGCCCGTGGTCACGGATGATTTTTGTTAGGGGAGACACGTAGAGATTAAAGAGTATGGAGCCCTGCGGAACTCCTTTGTCGATGTTCTGTTTTTTGGACATGAAGGGGCCTATTTGGACCTTGGAGGACCTGGCAGTCAGGTAGCTCCTAATCCAGCCTATTGCCGGGCCCCCGACACCAATCTCGGACAAGCGTAATAACAAAGTGTTGTGGGAGATGGTGTCGAAGGCCGCAGAAAGATCGAGCAGGATCAAGATCGCGGACTGTTTGGCGTGAAGAGAAAGTCTGATGTCCACGATTTCGAGGAGGGCCATCTCAGTGCTATGGCACGCCCGGAAGTCTGACTGGGATGGATCCAGTAGATTTTTTTGTTCCAGGTATTGATAGAGCTGATGATTAATCAATGATTCCATAGTCTTTCCAAACAGGGGTAGAAGGGAAATGGGTCGATGGTTTGTGAGTCATGTTGGGTCGGTCGTGGATTTTTTTAGAATTGGTCAGATAGTGGCTTCCTTCCAATGATTGGGGACTGTGGATTGTGCGAGAGAGAGGTTGAACATTTCTGTAAGGTGTGGGACAAGGACTGGGGCAATTTTCAAGATGGTCTGGGCGGATGCTGGGTCGTCGGGGGATCCTGATTCTATTTTGTTGAGGGCTAGACCTACCTCTTGCTCAGTTATTGTGCAAAATTGCTTGAGAGAGGAGGAGGACGGGGGCTATAAATGATGTCTATTTTCTCTTTAAAATAGGATGAGAGGTCGTCAACCCATTCTTGGGAGGCCTTGAGAGGAGGTTGACATGATGCGGGACTGGTGAATTCTTTGACTATTTTATAATGTTGTTTCTGTGAATTGGAGGCCTGATCTATTCTGTTTGCAAGGTACGTTTTTTTGGCTAGAGCTATTTGACCCATGTAATTTTTGTGCACTTTTTTGTACTGTTGTTTGTTTAGTTCATTTTGAGAGCGTCACCATTTACGTTCTGCCTTCCGGGCAGTGAGTTTGTTGATCTTTAGGTCAGGGGTGAACCTGGGGTAAAGTTTGGCAGGACACTTAGTGGTTTTTGCTGGGGCGATAATGTCCAGGGTGTTGCTGATTGCAGTTTCCAAGTCTTTAGTGGCTCTGTCAATGTAAGTGGTTTCCGACGGTGTGGGAATGGAAAAGTGGGTAGAGCAAGGCTCTATCTGAATGTTTTTCCATGGTCGGCATTGCTTTAATTCACGCTCGAGGGACGAGTGGGTCTGTGACCCGTGGATCAGGAACTTTATTACATAGTGGTCTGACCATAAGACTGGAAAACGCTGGTCAAAGGAGACGTTGGATGAGTTGTAAAATAGGAGGTCTAAAGAGTGTCCTGCAGAGTGAGTGGGGCCTATAACCAATTGCTCCAGCTCCAGTGAGCTCAGGCTGGTGATGAGATCTATGGTGTGGGGATCCGGCACGAGTTCCGCGTGGTAGTTTAAATCTCCTAGTAGGAAGAAGTTATTGGTGGCTAGGATGTGTGGTGCAATTATTTCAGACAGTTTGTTGATAAAGTGGATTTTAGTGCCAGGTGGACAGTAAAGGAGGGCTCCTTTCTATGATTCTTTATCTGAGAGCTCTGTGCTAAAGACGTATAGTTTGCCCCAATCTGACTGGTGGGATTCGACTATGTGAGTTTTCGTTTTGCTATTGAAGGCAATCGCTAGTCCTCCACCTCTTCTATCTTTCCTGTCCTGCTTAATTAAATGATAGCCAGAAGGAAGGGCTATTGTTATGTCAAATAGAGAGGAATCTTGTACCCAGGACTCAGTTATGAAAAAAAGATCGGGGATCTTCTAGTTCAGTAGGGACCAAATGTCCAATGCATGATTGGGTAAGGAGCATGCATTGCAATATAAACAGGTCAGGTGGGGAGGCCTCGATGGGGGGCTAATGCTCAGGTTAGTGTTGTTTCTGTTAAGAGCTTTAGTGGCTTTGTTGTATCTGTTGGGTGAGTGGATGTCAGGCGTAGTATTGATAATCCGAGACAGTTTGGTATGACTGCTCTTCTGGATACAAGAGGACGCTTTATTTAAAAGGCGAAGTTCTTGGCTAGTGTATTTAAGGATGGCCATTCCTGGGGCAGGGAGTGTGCGGTGTGGGGGTGAATAGAAGGGCAGAGGGACAGTGTGTCTGGCATCGGTCCGGCGCGGACGGGCGCAGGCTGGCTTGCCATTGCTCCCGTCCTCTTGCCGCACCTCCTTTTAACTGGGAAGTGGGCCGGACGGCGACAGCAAGGGTGGAATGCTGACCTGCCTTTGTCAGCTGTTGGGGGAAGGCAGTGGCAAGATGCGTGCAAAGATGGCGCCTACCCCTCCGCACAAACGGCATAGGCCATGGTGGACCTGGGGAGCACAGATAAGTGAATTACAGATCGCTCAAGTGAGTGTGGCAATAGTTTTAAAAGCAAATACAAGTTTTGTTAAAAAAAGGCACGCTGATACAGCGAATCTGATGTGTCTGTTTCTGTGCTCGTTGTACAATGCCTGTGGGTCTGCTGCACGCGTCCGCTCGGCGCACCTCCTTTTAATTGGGAAGTGGGCGGGATCGCGACAGCGAGAGTGGAATGCTGACCTGCCTTTGTTAGCTGTTGGGGGAAGGCAGCGGCAAGATGCGTCCAAAGATGGTGCCTAGCCCTCCGCACAAATGGCACAAGCCGCGGCGGACCAGGGGAGCACAGACAAGTGAATTACAGTACAGATCGCTCAAGTCAGTGTGGCAATAGTTTTAAAAGGAAATACAAGTTTTGTTAAAAAAAGACGCGCTGATACAGCGAGGCTGATGTGTCTGTTTCCGTGCTCGTTGTACAGTGTCTGGGGGTCCGCTGCGTGCGTCCACTCGCGCACCTCTTTTTAACTGGGAAGTGGGCGGAACCACGACAGCGAGGGTGGATTGCTGACCTGCTTTGTCAGCTGTTGGGGGAACGCAGCGGCAAGATGTGTGCAAAGGTTGTGGGGAATAATGAGAGGATGAGTGTTGACGTGACAATGGTGTGGAGAGTTGGATGCACTGAAAGAAAGCAGAAGGGCAGAAAGCATGGTGTGGCAAAGAACAGAAGAAAAGGAAGACAACACACAGTACACAAAGAGTGGTGTAGGGGTGTGAGAGAGCCTGCAACAGGTAAAATCATAAGAAGGGAACAGTGGCGGCTGTTGACTTTTGAAAGTGATAGGGTGTAAAAGATGAGGATGGCTATGTTGCGAGCGGAGTGAGCAAGCTTAATGGACAAATGTGGTGTCCAGGGTAAGTCCTCCTCCTGAGAAAACATAGAAAAAATATTGGCAAATGGTGCATTTTAGAAATGAGGTTTCTGGTTGGCTAGTGTATGCATCTAAGCCAGGCAGAACCCACCAGTCAAGTCAGGGTACGGGAGTTACACACCAAAGATAACCTCTGCTCACCCCCTTGGCAGCTTGGCGGAGCAGTGAGGCTTATCTCAGAGACAATTTGTAAAGCATTTGGGTAAAACACACACACAAAACCTTGACACAAATATACCACAAAAGGGACACCACACAATATTATATAAAAATATCTCATATATTGTATATAAACATATAGATCAAAAACCACAACTTATAAATCACTTTGCCAACAAGGGAATTGTCATACCAGTACAGGTAGTGCAATAAAGTAAAAACGTATATATTTGCACAGGTCAAAAAAATATTATCACTGTGCATAATATGTAGACCCTGAAAAGGTATTCATTATCCTTGAAAGGCATAAAATGACATCAATCATAACATCAGAGCATAAAATGCAGATAGGTTAGACGAAGCCCACATAAATTGCCAGGTAACATCACACATATGCAGCATGTAGTAAATATAATACCTCGTCACCAAATATGATCATAAACACATGCAGCACTTGGTGAGTAAAACACAAAATCACCAAAACATGTAGGATGCAGCGCATCTGCCCTCCTAAAACAAGGTATATTGTAATAAGTGCACAATGTAAGGCTCAGGCAGATGCCTCTGGGCGCCTCCTATATGAATTACGGTAGTCTTCTCAACTTTCAAAATGCGGGCAATTACCAACAGGACAAGGGGTCCTCTGTCGAGGTTCACCTCCGCAATGTCCCCACACAAAACAAGTGCCCCCTGGTATGTGCACACATAGGGAGGGGCACATCTGTCTTGTAGAAACAAGTGGACTGACCTTACTTAGTCCCCTGCATGCAGAGAAGCCAAAGACAGTTGCCCTCGAGCATGCGGTGCAGCTGCTGAAAACAAAGTTATAGCCCCTGCTGGCCTGGCGCTTCTAATGTCTCCTCTGACCTGGGCGTCAGCAGCAACAAGTGGAGGGGAGCACCCACAGTAGGACCACGTGGTGAGACCCCACTCGGTCCCTTGCAGCCCAGGCTCACAGTACCTCAGGAAGGAGAGGGGGTACCTCCCCAGGTTACATGTGGTAGGCAGTGCAGCTTTCTCTGGTGCACTGGCCTTAGTCCAGGAGTCACGAAAAGAAGGGAAGGGCGGCGCAGCCTACCTCACCGGGGTCGCCCTCCGTAGGACACAAGCAGAGATCCCATGCTATTCCCTGGAGATACAGAGTCAGACCTCCATTGCTGCTACGGCAACTCTCTCCTGCCAGAGAGGCACGGTGGGGGTGAGAAATGCAAGGTAACTCACATGCTGGTTTTCCAGAGCACCCCACATGCGCTGAGTTGGAGTTACCACAACAAGTAAATAGAAAGCGCTCACCCTTCACTTAAACTGTCCCAAAGCACAGGGCTCCCCAAGCGGTCTGGAAACGAACCACAGGCAGCTCTCACCACGCTCATCTCTGGCTACCAAGAACCAAAAGAATGAAGCGCTCACCAGGTGCTACGTTTTCAGAAACACAGGGCGGGACATCAATCACTAGGAGATGACTGGGAACACCAAGCAGGAATCGATGCAAAAGGCCAGAACACAAAGTCCTTGTATGAAAGCAGGTAGTCCTTCTTGCAGCCCAGCAGGCCACAGGTCAGCACAACAAACAAGGGAGTTTAATGGCGATTCCTCCTGGCAGCATAACAGTTCCTTCTGGAAAGGTGCAATCTGTAGAGCTAGCAGCGCCTGGTTACTAGTCCACAAAGTGACTAAAAACATGGAGTCAGAGTTCCTGTACTTAAACTCATAATCCCTTTGATGTGAAGGTAACTTCAATGCAATCTTTAGAAGTGCACAACACCCCCATTCAAACCCCAGCCCTGGCTCCAGACACACTACAGGGGGACAGAGATATCATTGTGAAAGGTAGGCACAGCTCTCTTCAATTGCAGGTGACAACTCCACCCACCACTCTAGCCCAGGAAGACCCATCAGGATATGAGGGGCACACCTCAGCTCCCTTTGTCACTGTCTGGAATGAATGGACAAAACAGGTCCCTGTCATTCCAAACCAGATGTAGATTGGAGTCAGGCTACAAAGCACAAAGAGTCATGAGCACACAGAAATGCCCACTTCTAAAGGTGGTGTTGGACTTGGGCCTTTTTGGCAGGTTCACCCCTAAACTTTTTGCCTTTAGCCTCTGGCATAGGAGTAGTGATTTTAGGCCTCTGCGCACTTTAGCACTGTGGCCTGAGTGTGTGTGGTGAGATGGCCTGCTCTCCCATAGGAATGCATGGGAGATATGTGTGCCCGTGGTAATTCGTGATATGTGTGGAGTGCAGGGGCGAGTTTGGTATGTGCGAACTCGTGAGAATAAATGCTGCGCGATGGTATGTGCAGATTTATTGTGTCTAGTGTAGAAGTGCCGCTTTTAGAAGTTAGCATTTCTGTGTGCTGTGAGATGTGCATTGCCTGTCTGGCTTGGAAGTGACAGGGGCTGGCTGGGGTGCTTGGCTCCAGGAACCAGGGTGAGTCTGCCTGGTGGTGAATAGGGAGATCTGCATCTAGATGGGAGGGAGGAGTTGCACCGGGGACCTGAATAGGGCTGTGCCTTCCCTCCACAATGCTGGCTCCACCCCTTGTGATGCATCTGATGTCCCTGGCCTGTCTTGTGAATAGGGGAGAGGAGCTGGGAAAAACAAAGTGCTCCTGAACCAGTTGTATCTGGTTCTCCCCTTGCCTACACTGCTACAACAAAGGATTTCGTGGTATAAATATAGGAGCTGTGACCCCATGTAAATGTTCTTGTTTTTGGACTGGAATCTGCCTGGGGCATGCTGCTTCTGGGGCCCAGGGGAAGGCTTGCCTTCCTGGGCTCTGCCGTGCCCCTGGATGCCTGGATGCCCTTCTTATCTTTGAGGACCTTTAGCTCATATCTCCCCTGAGGACTGATTCTTTTAGCCACAAGACCTTTTGCCTGCCCCAGTGCCTTGTGAGGACTTTTGTTGTAATTTTAAGAGCACCTGCTCTTTTTGCACACAAGGAGTGCACTATCTGGATGTCCCTGGGAGCGCTGTGCTCATTTTCCTTGTTGGCCCCTTTAAGAGGGAATCCCCAGGGTAGGGATTCCCCCGTGGTACCAACCTTGCAGGTGCCCACCCTGCATTATGTCAGCCTTTAATTTAATTTAGCAGTCCTTGCAGGTGCCCACCCTGCATTATGGCCGCTTGGCCTTTTTTATCTAGTGCGCGGGTGCCTACCCCGCGACTTTATCAGCATTTCCATGCGTGGGTGCCTACCCCGCCTATTTAATTATTTATCTGCGTGGGTGCCCACCCCGTGACTTTGCCAGAGTTTTTTTTTTTTTAAACTATAACTAAAGCGGGTGCCCACCCCGTGTTTCACCGCGGCAGCCCAAGTCACGTTAGAAACCTGCCGCCGAGCGAGAGAGTTGCTGCCAGGCCGCTGCCTAGTGCGACCTGGAAGCTGTCTGCCTGGTAGGGGGGCGGGCCTGCATCCGGCCAGAAGAGGAGTGTCGGTAGAGCCTTGCCGGCTCGACATCCAAGTCCCGGGTCCCAGGAGGGCGCCCGGGTAAAGCGGAGAAGTGGCGGCTGAGGCCTCAATAGCAGCGTGGGGCTCCCATGAAGGAGGAGAGAGCCCCGCGTCGTGCTACATGAGGCCGCCCCAGAGCCTGCCTTCTGCCACTGCGGAGACTGGAACCGACAGAGGAGGAGTCCCCCCCCGCACAGGAACCCGGTGAGTGAGGGCTGGGCAGGGGGGCACGTCTGCATTCTTACCTGAGCGGCCCCAGCCTGATAGGGAAACAACCATCACAATGCAACTTTTACAATGCATTACCATTAAAACGCAACTTTTACAACGCAAGATCTATTTCTACGCATGCTTTTACAAGGCATGCCATTATAACGCAGATGTCATTACAACGCATGCCTTTACAACATTTATTTGCTAAGTATTTATTTCATTTAGAAATGTTTAGATTATATTAATTATATTTTATTTACCCTATAATTTTTATTTGAAAACAGTTTAGCTCAAATTTATTTTATTATATTAAGTAGATAATATTTAAAAATACTTTTTCATGACTTGATTACTTTTCGAGTATTATTTGTAATACTTGAGTATTTATGAGTATTACTTTTAATACTAGAGTACTTAGTAAATTAATAAAAGTAAAAAATATTTTTTTTTATAAGAATACATTTTTTTAAAATGCATTATATTTGCTCTAAAAATATTTTGAAAAAAAAGCTTTGGTTACATTTATTTTAAAAAAACATCTAGAAAGTTAATTCAATTTAATTTTTATGAGTTGATTAATACTTGAGTATTCATTTTAATACTTGGGTACTGATTTATTTATTTAATGTCTTGATTATTTTTCTAGTATTATTTTTTAAATACTCGAGTATTAAAACAAATTGAAAATATTTTTACGAAAAATTATTTTGAGTAATTTTAAGTCATCTACTTTCCAACACTTACTCTCATTTTACACTCCCCTTGGTGTAAGAATAGTAATTTATACTCCTCCACCTTCCAACACTTACCCTACTATTACACCCTCCTATATAGTAATTTAAATCCCTCTACTATCCAACCTTTACCCTCCATTTACACCCACCTGGAGTTAGAATAGTAAATTGAACCCCTCCACTATCCAACACTTACCCTCCTTTAACACCCCTCCCTGGAGTTAGAATAGTAATTTATACCCCTCTACTATCCTACACTTACCCTCCATTTACACCCCCCTGGAGTAAGAATAGTAATTTATACCCCTCCGCTATCCAACTCCTACCCTTCATTTACACCCCCCTGGAGTAAGAATAGTAATTTATACCCCTCCACTATCCAACAATTACCCTCCATTTACACCCTCTTGGAGTTAGAATAGTTATTTAAACCCCTCCACTATCCAACACTTATCCTCCTTTAATACCCCCCCCCCCTGGTGTTAGAATAGTAATTTATACCCCTCTACTATCCTACACTTAACGTACTATTACACCCCCCAGGAGTTAGAATAGTAATTTATACCCCTCCACTATCCAACATTTACCCTACTATTACACCCCCATGGAGTTAGAATAGTAATTTAGACACCTACACCATCCGAAACTTACCCTCCATTTACACACCTCTTAAAAAATTTATTAAATTGTTTAATATTAAATGGTAAATAAAAAACATTTTAGGAAACATTTCTTTACTAATTGATTAATTTTAACTTAAATTGCTGTCTGAAAAAAATTATAAAAATTAATTTTATATTAGTTCCCACGGTTTTACATTGCTTTCAATGTAAAGTTATGGCTTCTTTTATTTCCATAGCTGACTACTTGAATGTCGTGTCTATGAAATAGGGAGCTTGTTGGAGAGTAACGGGGGTTGGAACACAAGGAAAAGGGAGCATGCTGAAGGTAAGAATAATATTTTATAAATATATACTTTTGTAAAATTACATTTGAACATTGTATATTTAGAATAATATATTAAAAAATGGAATACAACACAGTTTTTGTAAGTTAAATTAAAAAAATATTTTTTAATAAAAGAAAATATTTTTTATTATTTTTTGAACATTTTGAAACATTTTTTCAATACTATTTTAAATTATAACAAATATTCTGTTTTATTAAATAAAGTTAAAAAAATTGTCCTTTTTCTTTGTTTGCAGCTTGAGATGACGTATACGCGTGAACGTCAATCGCGTAGGCAGCCATATTGAGGAGCGTCGCTGGACAGAGCAGAAGCAAGGAGACCTGTGCTCAGGTAGGAACATTTTAAAACTTGTTATTGTAAGTAATACATGCATAGAGTGATATTTATTGCAAGGAGAGAAGAGGTAGTTTTAGATTAGTAAAATTAAAGTTTCGATTTATGTTTCGGCAAGTCCCCGATCATATTGTTAGTTTATGTACACGTCGGGTCACGTGTTTATTTCACTATTATTTGAAAAAAAAGGAATATTTGTTTTTATTTACTTAAAAAATAGCTAAACAATGCTTTTTGGATGTATTATTGGAACATTGTTTACTTTTGAAAAATGGGACACAGAAGAAGATCGATTTACGAACATTGGATTTGGAGAGGACAAAATGGATCGTTTTTCGTGGAGTCATTTTGGAATCAAGGAACACATCTATGGAATGTTTTTTGGATTGTTTTTTAAGATGGATACCAATCTTAGTAAATGGTTTTTGAAGGATTGCTGATTTCGAGTACAGGAAGAAGATGGATTGTGTCATCGATTTTTTGGGAGCAGAAGATAGTTTCGATTTGGAGAAGAATGACTTTTTCTTGGATTTGGTGTTGTATATCTATCTTTTCAAAAAGAGTACCTTTTTTTATGGAATGGGATTTAAAAAAAACAGAGTCTGAAAAAGAAGATTTTTTTAAAAAAATTTTGTACTGGATTCTAAAATTGGAATAAAAATCAAGCATGGCTTTGGATTGGATTAAAGAAGAAAATGGAAGAAAAAAGAAGAAAAAAGAAGACATCTAAGGTAAAGTTACCCGACTTTAATTTACATTTGTTTTTTTCAAAAATGCCAATTTTATTATGTGGAAATTTAATTTAGGGCAAAACAGGAAAGTAATAGTGTAGGGTGTATTAGTAATGGAGTATGTGTGCAACATTATCCAGGTAGTCGGAAGCCACACACAACGAAAATTGTTGTAATGCCGCCAATAGTCGTTCAGACATTTCTTTTGATCTTTTAGAGATGCGTGGGTTCAGACTACCTCTTAATGCTTGTGACATTCTCATTTCTTGGAAACTTTGCTCCTTCCCTAAAGTTTCCCAAAAGTTATAAAAGTTAGAGTGTGGTTTTCCAATTGTGTGGTTGAAGGAGTTGTGCCATCCCTCTATGGCAATTTTTGTCTTTGCTTTGCCTTCTAAGCAGCTAGTGTAGCAGTTCCACCAATCCAAATGGAAACGTGGCTCCGTCCTGCGACCCGACCTGCTTAGATGTCCAATCCATGTGTCTTCAAAATAATTTAACAGGGGTGCCAATTTTTCCTTATTGTTGTAAAAAATTTCTGTAATTGCAGTGTAGTTCTTGTCTGCACTATCAGGAGGAACAAAGCAAAGAGCTGTTAGTTTTTTTAATTAGAATTGCAGTTTGCTATCTGATACGTAATCTACAACTAGGGATGTTTTTGTATCTTACGCCAAAATGCCTGGGAAAAATTGAAAAAACATCCCTGAATTTGGATATCCGTGTACGTTTTGGTAATAACATTTATCATTGCGAATTCAAAATCAATAATAATTTTCCTAGGACTTTTGTTCGATGTTTTAGATTTAACCACTGTTAAAAGTTCAGTGTAGGTTGTGGATTGTTTATCAGGTAGCAAACTGTAAACTAGGGGCACTACTGTGTGGTTAATTTTAGCATGAATAGTGTATATTTGGGTGAAAGGATGGGGCGTGCTTTTAAACGCCCCATCCATCATCCAAATATCATTATTCTCTAACTTGGCTAGATTACGGGGTGTGCTAAAGATAATACTTCGTTTTTGAGGGTTTTGGTTGTCATGCAGGATGAAAGGTTCGTTAGAAATAGAAAGAGAGAGTTCAGGAGGAATTAGAATGTCAGAGAATGTTTGTGGTGTAACTCTTTGTGGGTTACTTGCCTGTTTTTTACGTTGAATAATTTGTCTCAGATTAGGTATAATGGGCATACTGCTGGCAACTTGACTAGGGACATGCTGAGCAACCTCCCTCAAAATAGAACCAGAGGAGTCATTGGAGGTGCTTGCAATATCCTTTATTTTGTTAATAGTTTCTGCAGAGGCAGAGTAGTTATGCTCAGATGTTTTAACAACTGTGTCACCCAGAGTCACCGCTCTGCCTTTGCAATGGGATGAGTAGTATTTCACTCACCTCCAATGTCTCCTTGGTTCTGAAATTCTCTCCTTGCAATAAATATAACCTGCATGCTGTAGGAGACAGTTTCCTTTGCTGCTGGATATGTATTTGGCTGCTTTATCAGTTGACATGTTCTGAAATGTAAAAAAAGAATGGAAAAGATGTTGAAAATAATTACTGTTTTAATGTTATCAATATTGTGCAATTTCATTTGATTTATTAGTTTACATTTCCTCTATCTGTAGAAAAAGGGTTTGATTTGTTTGAAAAACATGGCTCTATTATATTTACCTTGTTCTTTAACTTTAGGTTGTCTTTAAGATGGAGGTTGTTCTTTGGATAGTTTGTTGTCTGTAGGTTGTTTTGTTGCAGTGTCTGTTTTAGAGTTCTTTTTGAAGATATCTGTAGTAGAATAAGAAAAATATAGGCTGTTGATTTATACATTATTAATTCCCTATTTTATGGAATTTAAAAAGTGCTTCATTTCATGGTTAGTATGCATGACAGTTTTGTGATGAAAATATTTTTTGACAGGAAAGTCTTATTTGTTTTTAAACACAAAAGGCAGTTCAAAGTTCAATTAAAGGTTTTATTCAATCTAGTGAAAAACAGTTCCTTTTCTAACATTTGTTTTTACAAAATATATTTACCTTTACGTTTGCTTTTTCGATGTCTTAGTGCTGGGGCTTTTATTTATGAAGATGTTCTTCTGGTGCCGCTTTGATGTGTTAGGAAGATATCTGTGGTAAAAAAAAATCTACACACTGTTGATTTTCTATTTAATAATTCCCTATTTTTTGGAATAAAAAAAAAAGATGCTTTTCATGGTTATATTACTTGACAGTTTTGTTATTAATTGACTTTTTATTTCAAAATTGTTTGTCTTATATTTTTATTATCCAAAATGCAATACATATTTTATCGACAGGTGTTACTCTTTCTGGTGAATATGGGTTACATTACATTTAAAAAGTTTTCAGATATATATTTACCTTAAGGTTTGGTCTTTGGAAGTATTGAAGATGGTTTTTTGTGTAGAAAGAAATCTTCTGCTGCTTTCGCTTCACGGTCGATTTGCAGGTGATCTTTCTTTCCAATTTCTGTTACAGAATATACGAAATATAGGTTGTTATTTTTTTAATATTATTCCTTTATTTGTTGGTTTTGTTCAAAACATTTTGTAATGCTTATTTTGCTTGATAAATGTTTTTACTACAGAGTCTCAATTGGTTTAGTACATTTCTGTTATTGTTTTTCAGTATCATATTTTAAAAAAAAGGTTTATTTCTTTCTGTTTATTAATGGTAATGTGGTTTATAATTTGGTTTCCGATTCAAACTTTTTCTGAAATATTATACTGAAAGCAATCGTTTTTTTAATGTGACTTTGTTTTAGCCAAAAATTATTTGAAAATATAATTTTAATTATTTACACACTTAGGGGCAGATTTATGAGGCCCTTGCGCCTCTTTGCGCTGCAATTTCGTCACTTTATTTGACGCAACGGCGCCCTATTTACAACGTGACGCATCTAGGAGATGCGTCACGTTGTAAATCCCTGTGCCATTAGGAGGCGTTCCTGCGCAGGGGGGGGCGTTCCTGCGCAGGAACGCCTCCTGAAAGTGGCTGAGTGAAATCTATAAGATTTAACTCAGCCACTTTCAGGCCAATGCTGCGTCAAAACCCTGCGCCTGCTTGAAGCAGGCGTAGTTCTTGACGCAGCATTGTGAAGATGGGGCACCCCCGAGCCTTGCTGTAGCTGCGTCGCGCTTGCGACGCAACTCCAGCAATGCGCCACCTTTACGGCACAGATGCGTCACGCATCTGTGCCGGTTTTGCCCCAAGGTGCGCCGCATTGTAAATGCAGCGCACCATGGGTGGCGGAGCTGTGGCGCACTGTGGCGCACATTAACTGGCGCATCCCTGGGGATGCGCCAGATAACATAAATCTGCCCCTTACTATAAATGTTTTCTTGGGCTTTGATATGTTCGGCTCTTAAATTATTTCACTCCCAAGTTTGTCTGAAACTGCACAAATAATTTCTGTGTATTAGTATATTAGTATATTTGATAAAAGTCGTTTTTTTTTGTTATGATAATAAAACTTAAGTATATCTTACTTACTTGTTTTTTGTAATAAGTTGAAAGGAAATTGCTCTCTGGTATTTCTTTGGTAATGTTAGCAGTGGCGTAAAATGCGTCTGCTCTCGCTCGTAGTCATCTGACCACTGACTTCAAAATGGTGGATCAGCTGTATTTATAGTTTTTGGTGTGTAAAACCATTATTTACATAAAAATATTCATTTTAATTGCTTTTTTTAGGTGATTTATTTGATGTGAGAAGGTATAATTTAATGTATTGGTTAAAAAAGTGTCTGTATCATGTGTTCATTTGAGATGAGTCCTCCATTTTGTTTGCAGAGGGTTCGATTTCGTTTCATGAAAACTGTTGTAGGACTCCGGCATCTGCAAGGTTAGTAAATGGTGGCATGTTTTATTTTCGTTTGTTATATGAAAGATGGAGTATTTTATGTTGTTTTTGTATTTACTGTATTTTATTGAAACTTTATGTGCTCTGTTTCTGTCTTAAAAATATTATGTTTACTTTTTTCTTGTTACTTAATTTGTACTCGAGTATTAATTTTAATACCCGAGTATTCATTTCAATACCCGAGTATTAATTATGTTTTCAATGCTTGTTTTAAAATATATGCTCAGTTGGGTTTACCGTTTTAATACACTTCCCCACCCAAAACCCCTATTTTCCCTGCATCCCGTGCCAGGTTTAAGGTTACAATTTTTAAAAAAAAATAAAATATGCGTAGTAATGGTATGCGGAGTATTGTCTTGTGTTGTGATGGCACTTTTATAGTGTTCTATTTATTTTGCGTTGTAATGGTATGCGTAGTATAGGTATGCGTTGTAATGGTATTTGTGTTGTAAAAAATGCGTTGTGATGGTATGCGCTGTAAAAGTATGCGTTGGAACATCATATATTCGCCTGATAAGGGGCTCGCTCCACTGAAGGGGGCACATAATTGCTTAAAGGGTCCAGAGGGGCCCATGTCCTTTGCCGCATTTTCACCCCATTGCTCCCAGAGCCTAGGTGGCTCCAACGTGTGGCCATACTTTATCGCTTAGGGTGGCATACCTTATTTCTAGAGCCTGGAGGGCGCCAATGTTCGCATCATTGGTTTCCCGAGCCTAGATGGCTCTAACCTTTGGCCATAGTTGATTAAAGGGCCCAGTGGGGTCCTCAGGGGTCCGTGCTACCCCAGCCTGCACATAGTTAGCTCAGGAGCCAGAGTGGTCTCAGGGACATACTTTATTTTTAGAGCTTAGATGGCTCCAACGTGTTGCACATTTATGCCAAGGGCCACTGAGCCCATGCCTCATTTGAATGTTCTTCAGCTGCCCAGCAAGTAGTGGGCAGCTGCACAGTTTAGGTACTTAATTTTTAGGGGACATGCTTTTGAATCTAGGAGTGAGACACACTCCTTTGCCCCATCTCTGCCAGCACAGCTGCGCAGCACTTAGTGCCAGCTGCAACGTTTAGGCCCTTCATTTCAGTCTCCCAGCTGCCCAGGAAGTAGTGGGCAGCTGCCACGTTTAGGTTAAGTTCCTGATTTATTCTTACTTTTACTATTCTTTACCAAGTGCTAATTCTGACAGTGGCCCACGTGGCCCTGTCATGTGTAAATAATCCACTGTAAATATTGCCCATGCCAGTTGGCACAATGTATATTGTGTGATTACTATCTGATGTGTTTTATTATAATACAAAGGCTATTTTTATATATAACCTTGTGTGGAGTTCCTTATGTGGTGTGCCTAGTGTGTTGTTACTGTGTGTGTTGTGCAAATGCTTTACATATCGCCACAGAGATAAGCCTACCTGCTCATGCCAAGCTACCAAGGGGGTGAGCAGTGGTTATCTTTGGTGTGTAACTCCAAAGCCCTGACTAGAGTGGTGGTCTGTGCCTGGCTTTGGCGCAAGCCTTAGCCAACCAGAGATCCTCATTTCTAACAGGTGGCATTTCTGAAATAGTAATACAAAATTTGCTTTCACCAATAAGCAGGATTTATATCCACTATTCCAAAATACCAAACATGGCAACGCTACTCCTTTCATATAAAAAACGACCACTGAAACACATATCAGGGAATTGCAGATGCAAACCTATGAGAGGAGCAGCCTCACATCAGTGAGAAACCAAATAGGCTGTTTGTCACTACCAGGACATGCCACACAACAAAGGCACATATCCTACTTTTTACCTACACAGCACCCTGCCCATAGGGCTATCTAGGGTCTACCTTAGGGGTGACCAATCTGTAGTAAAAGGGGAATTCCAAACTTGGGAAGTAACTTTAAATGCCAAGTCACTGTCGCAGTAAACTGTGCACGCAGACCTTGTAGTGGCAGAGGCCTGAGACACGACTGAAAGTTTACTTCTGTGGGTGGTGCAAGCAGCGCTGCAGGCCCACTAGTAGCATTTAATTTACAGGCCCTGGGTATATGGGATATCACTGTATACAGGACTTACAGGTAAATTAAATATGCCAAACAGGTGTAGACCAATCATACTATGGGGGTCATTATGATGGCGGATTTTCCGCATACTCCGGGCCGGCGGAAGCCACCGCCGGCCCGGAGTATGCGGGAAATCCGCCGAGGAGGCCTGCAAGACCCACCGCCAAATCAGGATGGCTGGTGGGTCTCACAATCTGTCCGCCGCTTTTCCGCCGCGGTCGGAAGGCGACCACGGCGGAAAAGCACTAACATGGCAGGCGGTGTCTATCAGACACCGCCAGCCATATTAGGATGTAGGGAAAGTAATGCTTTTCCGCGGCGGCTTTTCCGCCGTGAAAAAGCATACGGACAATCACTTTGGGGGCCCGTTGCGGGCCCCCTGGGTGAAGGTTGCGTGGGGGGTGCACATGGGGGGTACCTATGGTACCCCCCTGCCTTTGCGTGCACGAAGCGGCAGGCACCGTGCGGTGCCTGCCGCTTTGTGCATGCAAATGCACAGCTTTTGTTTTTTACATTGCGGCGCAATGTAAAACATACAGGATGTGACCGCCAGGGTGGCGGTCACATCCTAATTGCCATGGAGGGACCGCCGCTGCCCATGCGGACGGTCCCTCCTACTCAGGGGTGGCGGACGGACGCAAGTCCGTCCGCCATCCTAATCGGCCCCTAAGTTTCCAGGAGAGAGCACATGCACTAAAGTGCCAATAGTCCTTACACCAGCGAAATCAGGTAAAACAAAATACAGGAGGAAGGCAAAAAGTTTTGGGATAACCCGGCGAAAAGGGCCAGATCCAACAGTGTATTTTTGTAAAGTATCTTTTTATTGAACATTTACTAACATAGCCAGGTGAGACATTTTGCAACACAATTGACAATCTTAAAATGGAGCAATTTACTTTATATGCAATTAGATTATTATTACAATTTAGAGTTTGCGTTTTTACGTTCTCTAAGGCCCCTTCCCCTTTGTTGTCTTTCAAGTTCTCTTGTGGGAGTGAGACATATGTCCCCTCTATATGTATTCCACTTTCCCCACTTCTGGTACCGTTTTTTGGGGCAGGCTCTAGACAAATACACATCTTTTTCAGCAAACATACATTTATCCATATCTTTTGTTCATCCTTGCAGAGTAGGTATTTCACTAGCCCCCCCACCTTAGTGCAATGTTTCGTTTGGCCAGGGTGAACCCTAGTATAACCCATTGTTGCTCAGTCGCTGTCAAGTCAGTGGCCTCCCATATATTTAACAAACCTAGTTTGGCCGATAGGTGAACCTCTTTCTCGCACACTTCCTGCATCCGGGACACAATATTTCCCCAGTATTGCTAAAAATCAGGGCAACCTCAAATGATATGATTAAAATGCACCCTTTCCTGTGCACCGTCTAAGGCATTTGGTATCCTCCCTCGATCTCATTTTGGTCAGCGTTCCACTCGAGAGGTACATTCTATGTAATATTTTTAGTTGGATCAGTCGATATTTTAGTGGTATCACCGCCTCGTGTGGGGATGTCAAAGACTCCTGTCATTCCTTATCGTCTAGCTCTCCAACGTCTTTCTGCCAACGTTGTCTAATTGATAGAAGTTGATCTGGCAAGGTATTACTTAGCTTTTGGTATGTTAAGGAAATGGCCTTCTTTGTCATAGGATCTAGAAGTAACCTATCTTCTAGTGGGGAGGCCTTCGGTATCACCTCATTATGCGGAAAAGGGTGTAGTTAACACATGCTGAACTTGCAGGTATCTGAAGACTTCCTTATTTGTCATTTTATATTCATCTTGCAACTTAGTGAATGGGGTTACCTTTCCATTTTTCCAGAGATTCCCTACTGCGGAGATGCCCATACTATCTCCAATATTGAAACCCAGATGTTTCCCCAGTTTACCCAGCTGCTTTGCTGCCCACAGGGGCATGGCTAAAGTCACCTTATTGTGCCACCCAAGTTTTTTATTAGCTTTGCGCCAGACATCACTCATCAGGGATTTTGGGCCTGTTAGAGCTTGATGTATCGGGTTCGTGTACAGGGCTCCTTTATATCCTTCAGGACCCATCAAAAGTCTGTCCATCCGGAATGCGGGGTCAATGTGGGAGTCATAGACCCATTGGTCCATCAATTTGACAGCCAAATAATATAATTTAATATTTGAAGAGTGATTCCCCGTCGTACCAACTTTTCGTTAGTTTGCTTATAGCTATGCATGGGGGTTTACCATCCCACACAGTGTCCTCACTGCGCCCTCGATATTTGTAAAGTACGATTCGGCTACTGCAAAGGGGTTATTTTGAAGTATGTATAAAAACCACGGCAGTGACAGCATTTTAAACAGTGCTGCATGCCCTAATATGGTCATGGGCAGCGTTTCCCAGTGTTGCACATCCTTTTGCAATCTGGTTAGGTGGTTTAGGAGATTTTGTGAAAAAAAGAGTTTGGGATGTGGTGTGATCAAAATTCCCAGATATCAGAAGCCCTCCATCTCGATCTTGGCCTCACACGTGGGTGGCAACTTTGGCGGATGGCTTCCAACATTCAAATTATGGATTTGAAGTAATTAATACTAAAACCAGAGTATCTGCCAAACTTCATGAGTATTTGGAGAATTCTGTTGATGGACCTCCTTGGGGATGATAAATATAGTAATATGTCATCCTCATAAAAGGGAATTCTGTCTTTGAAGTTATTTGCCCAATGCAGTCCCCTAATAATTGCCCCCACCTCTCACCCAAGCCGTCAGTGGCTCCGACATCAGGACAAAAATTAGGGGCGACAGAAGACAGCGCTGTAGCGTACCTCTTTCTAGAAGGAACGTTCTGGACGTATGTCTATTCACCGACACTTGTGCCATTGGCTTGGTATAAAGCACCTTAATCCCTTTCAGAAAGTTTGGGCCAAAACCTATTTTGTCTAGGACAGCGAAAAGATATGGCCATTCTATCGTGTCAAATGCCATTTGTGCATCGAAGGAGAGTATTGCCGCCTCCTCTCTGAGTGTTGCTCTCCTACCCTGTACCCTATGTAGAAGGCGTATGTTGATTGCTGTATTTCATCCAGGCATGAAGCCTGATTGGTCTGGATGTACACCTTGGTGATAATGGTAATCAGATGTGTGACCAAGAGTTTGGCCAAGATTTTTGCTTCTGCATTCAGCAGAGAAAAAGGTCAATAAGAACCGCCATTTTCTGCAGGTTAACCTTGTTTGTGTATAACTACAATGGATGCAAGTCTCATATGGCAATGCACCTTTACTGGAGCTCTCTAAGTACATTTCCATTATATAAGGTGTTATTCGTGAGGCAGTTTGCTTAAAAAATTCAATTGGGAGGCCGCTGGGGCCCATTGCCTTCCTGGATTGCACACCACAAATTGCCGTATGCAGTTACTCCTCTGTGAGCGCACTCTGTAGGGAGTCTCGGTCCCCGGGGGACAGAGTTAATACAGGTATGTCTTTTAGGAGTTCTTGTGAGTTCTCTATCAGGGGTATGGATGTATATATAGTAGCTCGTAGTGGTCTGCGAAGGCTTTCACTATCTCCTGCGGGTCTCGAAGTGTCATATTCCCATTTACTCTAAATTCCGGTACCCAGCGCCGGGTCTGGTCTCTTTTTGTTTAACCTGGCCAAGAACTTACCAGCTCTGTCCCCCATCTCATACACCCTGTGTTGTGATGCTCTGAGTTTAGTTCTTGCTGTCTCATCTAGAAGCGACCTGTGTTCAAGACGCTTGTTGTCTAAGGTTTGTCCAATTTGATCATCAGGATTATTGATGAGCTGCCTCTCCTTATACATGACCTCTTGCTCCAGGGCTTCAATTCTAGCTCTTTGTTCTTCTTTATTCTCCACAGTGAGTGCGAGCACCTGGCATTTTATCACTCTTTTAAAGTCCTCCCATAATGTTTGCGCTGATTCAATGGAGCCAATGTTAGCACCGAAATAGGCATCTGTAAATTGTGTGATTTCTTTACGGACATTGGGAAGCTTGAGGTCCCACAGATTTAACGTGATACTTGATATACTATAATGTGAGCCTGGAACGTATCTGGCACACACCGGGGAGTGATCAACGAGCACTCTTGCTAGACATTTGACTCCCTTGAAGTGGCGTATGCCATTTGTTAGAGTCAATAAGTAGTCTATGCATGACAGACTATCGTGGGCCCCTGAGTGAAATGTGAATTGTGGTGTTTGTAGGTTACAATATCTCCAAACATCAGTCAATCCTAGTGCGACAAGGAAATACTATAGTAGTGTATTCTCACGTGTTTGCCTTTGTAGTGGGTGTTGGTCCAATTGGTCGTGTTATGTCAAGTTTAAATCAGCATCAGGGTCCCGATCGGTAGTTCTAGGATAATTTTACTTAAATCAGTCATGGCTACTTTCTGGAGGGCTGAAGGCATATATATTGACACTAGATTAACACAATCTCCTTCCCAGACTGTCTCCACCACCGCAAACCTGCCCTGTGTGTCAGTCCAAGTCTTCTGTATTGTAAGGGGGAGACCCCTTTGGACCATTATGCCCGTCCCTCTGGATCCTGTTGTGAAACCCGTATGGGTGTTCAACTTGTATCCCCCTTTATTGAACGCTTTACAGGTGTTCCCAACCAAATGAGTTTCTTGAAGGAATACTGCATCCGGGGCTTGCTGCCTTATATATTGGAGCACTATTCCTCGCTTAAGCTTATCACCTAGTCCATTTACGTTCCAGGTGATGAACTTGAGTGCAATCGCACCCATATTGTCTGACTTGTACAATGAGGAGTCTAGAAATTAGTGGCCAACCCCCACCTCTGCATTTGTTCATTGTGTTTGATGTCCCAGGTATGGCTATGTCCTTCGCGGCACTCTATTCGCTCTTCTGCCTGGCCCAGTTGGTTAACTGCTGTCTAAGGATTGGAACAAATGTGTGTACGGTTGATGCATGATAGTATACAAACTGCCCGCCTCCCCAACTTTGCAGATTGTCTGTCGCCCTCACCCAAAAATAAGGGTTGTGGTCACACCAGCCCCCACCCTACCGTACTATAGACGTCATGCAGAATGGACAACATTTTCCAATGTCAACCAGGCTGCTTTGTTATCTAGGCATTAGCAGTTTTTAGATCCTATTACCTTTTTAAGTTGATGATGATGATAATTACGTATATAGCGCATGGCTACCCGGAGGCATCCCAGCGCTTAAAACCACGTTCATTCTCAGAGTCTAGGTAAACAGGAGAGTTTTCAGCATCTTCCTGAATCTAAGATGGTTTTCTTCCATTCTGATGTAGTCTGGAAGGTTATTCCACAATTTTGTGGCCTGTGAAGAGAAGCGTCGGCCACCCATACGCACTCTCCTTGTTTTGGGGACTGCTAAAAAGTTCTTGTTATTAGATCTTAACTCCCGACCGGTATGATATGGACGGAACATTGATTGAATCAGTACAGGTCCTGATTCATTGACTGCCTTATGGGCCGTGGTCAGAGCTTTAAACTCGATTCTCTGTTGCACTGGAAGCCAGTGCAGCTGACGGAGTGCAGGTTTGGCAGAGGTTCTCCGTGGGACGTTCAGCAACATACGTGCTGCACAGTTCTGCACAGTCTGCAGAATCTTTATTGTCCCCTGAGGAGAGCCTAAGTATAGTCCATTGGAATAGTCTAGGTGTGACAATATCAGCGCCTGCACTAAAATCCTTCTAGCTTCGAAGGGAAGGAGCCTGATGATTTTCCTAAGTAGCCTGATAAGGGCATAACATGTGGCTGCTACCTTCCGAGCCTGCGCTGAAAAATTAAGAGCTGGGTCCATCCACACCCCAAGACTCTTAATTTGCGCTTTAGGCTTAGGCGGGTGGCCGAGACTATACGGCCACCAATCCTCCACCGTGGTGGGTGCCTTATGTCCCAGCATCATCACCTCTGTTTTTGTCCATTAAGTTTTAAAAAAGATTCATCCATCCATTCACGTACTTTATTAAGACAGGTAGAGAGATTTTCAAAAGGGGCATTGTGTGTAGTTAAGGAAATATTAAGCTGTGTGTCATCTGCGTACGTTACCAGTTGTACTCCCCAGGGAAGCACCACCTCAGCCAAAGGCCTCATGTAAATGTTAAATAAGGTTGGGCTGAGGGACGAACCCTGGGGAACACCGCAAGGAAGACACATTTGAGAGGAGGAAGCCTCGTTTTCAAAGACCACAAAGGACCTGTCAGACAGAAAAGAGTGCAGCCACCTTAGCGGGCGGTTGAAACACCAACCTCTCTTAACCTGTGAATCAAGATGGAATGATTCACGGTGTCGAAGGCCGCGCTAAGATCTAAAAGTAGTATGGCTGCACGGTTTCCATTGTCGACGATCTTCCTTGCTTCCTCACCCACTGTAATAAGAGCCGTTTCAGTGCCCTGATTTATTCTAAAGCCTGTATGTGTGGAGTGTAAGGAGTTGTTATCCTCCAAAAAAGCGGCAAGTAGAGAATTCACATGTTTCTCCGCAAGTTTGCTGATGGTGGGCAGAAGAGAGATGGGGCGATAGTTTGCCCAATGTTCCGGATTAAGGTTGGGTTTCTTCAACAAGGCCTTAACTCTTGCCTGCTTCCAGGCAGAGGGAACCAAGCCCGAGGCCAGGGAAGCATTTATCACCTCCTGAATCACTGGAGCTACGGTGTCTGATACCAGGTTCAGTATGACAGGGGGTGCGGGGTCGGCTGGAGAACCTGACTTTAAGTTTTTTAGAAAGAAGCTGGGTTGTAGGGACATCTAGAGGAGCGAATTCCATGAGTTCAGTTGCAGCAGTATAAGAGGATAGGCTTAGTTCGGTAGGTGTATGTTGAAAGGATGAAAATATATTAGCCACTTTGGTGAAGAAAAAGTTTGCAAGTTCCTCACACCGCGCCTGTGCTAATCCGGGGTCACCAATAGGAGCGGGAGGTGTAACAAGGGATTTAATGATTTAAAAAATTTCTCTGGGAGAATTAGCCGCCGAGCTGATTTTATCCTGAAAATAATTCGATTGGGTGCATTTAATCTCCTGTTTGTACTTCCTTAAGGCAAGCCTATAGCTGACCTTAGCAGCTTCAGAATATTTTTTTCTCCACTGTCTCTCATGTTGTTTACATACTAATTTAAGTGTTTTCAGTTCAGGCGTATACCAGGCTTTCTTGTTCTCACCACTCCTATGGGATAATTCTATCTTTGGGAGAGTGAGATCCAGGGAGACTTCCACCCACTGATTAAAACACGCATCAGCTTCCAAAGGGTCATTGGTGATTTTTGGTAAAGTATTTTTAAGATCAGTATTCCAAATGTCCGTTGGAAGTTTGGACCAGACTCGGAAGACTCTCTTGGTGAGACTAGCATGAGATACCTCCCTAAGATGGCCGCGTTCCTTCCACTTCGCCTCCGAAGATTGAGGCCGGACTGAGCCCTGAATCGGCTAAGTCACGCAAGTGAGGAGTACATTATTAAAAATGCCACGAAGGCCAAAATAACAATTTAACACAATTTAAAAGTATTTTTAAAAACGATGCTGTAATACAGATTTCTTAAAGATTTGAGTGCAGAGTGTGTGTACAACTCCCGGCTTCCGCCTCAGGAGAATAATCGGGTCTTGCAAACAACTTTCCTTCCCTGCTTAAGTACTAGCGCCGAGTGCCTTGCGCCTGAGCAGCTAGACTGCACCCAACCTGGGAGATACCTCCCTAGGATGGCCGCGTTCCTTCCACTTCGCCTCGTAAGATCGAGGCCGGACTGAGCCCTGAATCGGCTAAGTCACGCAAGTGAGGAGTACATTATTAAAAATGCCACGTAGGCCAAAATAACAATTTAACACAATTTAAAAGTATTTTTAAAAACGATGCTGTAATACAGATTTCTTAAAGATTTGAGTGCAGAGTGAGTGTACAACTCCCGGCTTCCGCCTCAGGAGAATAATCGGGTTATTAGTGAGTTTCAATACCCTGATTATACATTGCTTCCCACACCCCTCTCTGCATTCAGTTTGGGCCTCTTTGTCATTCTCGGATTGGTTATTGATCCTCCGGTTGGCCCTCATGGGCAAAAGAGTCTCAATGGTCATTTTGCGATGATCTCGCCTTGTCTCCCAATGAACCTGGTACTTTTAGGTTGTCCTGTGCCTGCTTCTGGCGGTTCCACTTCTTTTGCTGTTGATATTTATCTGTTGCATGATTTCCCACTTGTCTCCACCAATCCAGCCATTCCCATGCTTCTGGGCTGGAAAAAAACATCCTTTGCCTTTCGCTTCCACTCTGAGTTTTACTGGACACAACATGGCATACTTAATGTTTTTCTCTCGCATACATTTTTTCACATCCAGGAAGGTATGTCATTGCTTCTACACTCGAACAGTAAAATCTGGAAAGAAGGTGATATTGCTACTTTCATAGGTGACGGTTGGAGTGCCATTGGCTGTTTGCAGAATAATGTCTCGGTCTCGAAAATGAAAAACTCAAGCAAGTATCGGTCTAGGCGGGTTTAAGCCCCCCGAGGATTCTATGCACTCTTTCAATAGAGGAATAGTTAGATAGTCTCTGTAGCTGTAGATGCTTCATAATGAGTTCCTCCACAAATGGGTCTTTTGCTGGCCTCTCCGCTCGTTCTGGAACTCCTAAAATTCAGATATTATTCCTTCCCACTCTGCCCTCGTAGTCATCCAGTTGGGCCACCAAGAGTTCCCTTTTTGTCTTTAGGGCGGTGACTTGTTACTTTAGAGTAGTAGCATCCATAGAGAGAGTTTGAGTTGTCACTTCCACTTCCCTAACTTTAATATCCATATTACGCAGATCCGTCCTAATTAAGGTAACCTCGCTCGTGACTGCGTCCAGTCGTGACTCCATTGAGGTTCGCACATTGGTTATTGACACCATTATATCCTTCAGGTTGACGTTGGTTTGTTCTGTTGTAGTCTCTTTCTGAAGTTGAGTGGCCTTTGTTACATTCTCTTGTGGTTCTGTTCTCTTTTGATAAGTGAATTTGTCCAGTTTTGAATGCAGTGCTGTCCGTCCACCCTTCCCCCGCCATCTTCCGGCTTAGGGTGTTAGTTTTAGAGTTGCAGCGAGCAATCACTGCCACTTGCCCCAGGGCTATGAGTTCTCCTCGGCCTGTGGAGTTTTCTTCACCAACTCCAGATGAGGAAGCTCTCCTTGTATATGGGAGGGGGGGAGTTTCTACTGCCGCACTATGAGACAATATCTGTACTGCCTGGGTCTCCCTCTGTTTTTATTGGGGTTTCTCTCCCTTTATTTTTACTGATATTGGGGGCCCGGGCTGACCGCCTGTAACACCCAGAGGCAGCCTTCCTTGCCGTCTTCAAATCAGCTTATTCTTGACACTGACTGCCGATGTAGTGCTATGCTGGACGTTGCTGCTCTCTTTACGAGGGCGCCACTGTAACTCGATGCCGCCCCTCAGCCACTTTTTATAGCTGCTGTCTTGCCGGGTGTGACCCGGCCGCACCCCTGACCCTTTCTTATACAGCCCGCTATTGGGAGTGTGAGGCGCAACTTACTGCTGTCGTGTGTCCCAAGTGGGCTTGTCACCTGTTCCTAGCGCCGGCCCAGTCATTCTCTTCCTCGATGGCGCTCAGACTCACGCGGTACTCAATGCCCTGTCAGATAGGGCGTTTCCTCTATGCCCAGTTGCAATGTCGCCGAGCTGTCTTCTTTGGTCTTCCCGACCAGGGTCACATCTCCGCTAAGTTGCTGTGTCCGCATGAGCTGTTCACTCCTACTTGTGAGATCCCAGCTTTGCTACAGTTCTTCCTGTCTGGAGGCTGCCCTTTCACTTTCCGCTCGGATCTCTTGAGAGCACCATTTTCTCCTTGCATTTTTTGAGGCACTTCGGTCCTGTAGAAGCCGCTTAGTGGGTTTGGGCTCCGAAAGAGGTGAGATGCCAGTAGTAGGATGTGCGGGTGACAAGGTAGGGACTTTTGACACCAGTTTTATGCATTTATGTGGCGGATAGTATCAGGATTCGGGAGTGGGACTATGGAGCTGCTCTAGGGTACGCCCATTTCCTTTGGTTACTGGCCACGCCCACTGCCCAACAGTATCTCTGAAAGCAAATGAATTTAGTGAGAAACCAAGGTTTATAAAGTAGTGGGAACATATAGTCCTGAAATAATTCACATCAAACATAGCCCTATACGGCAATAATAAGTTCAACAGCTACTGTAATATACAAATTGTACAGTGCAAAAACCTAAGGCCCTTTAAAGTGAGTACTTTAACAGCATGTGGCATCGACTTTGGAAGAAAATGCTCTAACCAGGCTTCAGGAAGCACCCACAGCTGCTGGCTGCAATCAGTTAAATAGAAATATGATCAGGCGAGCTTTAAGTGGGGGCTCTGTAAAAGGGAGCATGAAAAATAAAGAGAAACCACCACTGCAATGTAAACAAGCATGGTTGTGGCCCAGTTGCCCCTGCACACTGCACATTTTAGTAGTACAGCCAGAGTGAGACATCCTTCCATGACAATAATGAGAGTAACATGACTGTCCAAACAGATTTGGTTATATCACACCTCTATGTACTCTCTATCAGGACATGCCTCTCCACAACAGACACAGCAAAAGGGGTTGCTGAATTCTATTTCCTCTCTTCCAATACCTGACCGGTATTAACGCCTTTTGTAACCTGGGCTTGTTTTCAGACATGCACCTCAAACATGTTTTCTCATTCATCATTTACAACGACTTTCGAAGCAACGAGTGGTGTATAAAAAATAGGAGGTTTAGCTCAGTGCTGGTGCTTGATTCACAGGTACAAGATACTCAGGGAAACAAAAAGAACCTTTTTATACAGGACTTTGAAAGAGCATCTTCCAGCAGAAAGGCTGTGCTGTGGACGGACATCATCTTGCCTGCTGGAAATATCTCCAACGCGCCATCCGCAGCTAGCAGAGAGTCCACAAATTTATTGAGCGGGGAATAGTATTTTGATTTGACCATTTATAGAGCGTACAGTGAATGACTGTCCTCCATATGCTTATTTAATAGGTATTTTATGAATCAAAGCAATGGCATTTGAGTCTTCAGAAACTGTAACATACTTGGCTGGAATTTAAACCAGGGACAAACAGATATCGCACAAATCTTTGCATCATGTGCCCTACCCGCTGGGCTATATGAATAAACCCAGCCCATTTTAAATGGGTTCTGCTGTACTCTCCTTTACACTATCTCGCTACTGGTGACACTGCTGCAGAGGGCTTCATCAGTGACTCCCCTCAAACTATTACATAATTATTTATAGCAGCACCTACAAGCTGTTTGTTTTACAATGTGAAATATGCAAAAAATACACTCTGACCACTTTACAGATCCAAACAATATTATATACAGCAGTCTGGAATTAGGACATCCGCATATCTGTGTTTCATCTACTTCACATCATTCTGTAGCCAATTCTGGTTTGTCTCGTACAAGCTAGGTTTTTGGTCGGTGTGCACTGAGTATTCTTCAATAAATACATATACAGTGTCTCAATTGATTGAGGAGGTGAACCCTGCAATTTCCTGGACTACTTCAATGCGCTTTACTCTTTCAGAGTTGAAACCTTCTTTTTTTTCTCTCAGTGTGCCTGACTTTGCTATTTCTGCTTTTGAAGTTTTAACCTTGCAATGCTTAATACACTCCTTGTTTTCCTTTTTATCGGGAGACTAAGAAACCTTAAGCTATCTGCTTTCATCAAGCATACTGCGCATTCAGATTCAGACTCTGTTCATAACGAAATGGAAGACATTTCTTCCCAGAAGTCCGATCATACACCAGGCGCCATTCCAAAAACACAGCTTCCAAGCAAAATATCTGTGATTTCCATAAAAGGACTGAAAAAAGATCCCCGTCTCCGTTGAATTCTTCCTCAGCCTCCATGGATGTAATTCTTGAGGAAATTCGTGCCTTGAAACCCTTCATGCAGTAAACCAATAAAATGCTTCAACACCTGGATGACAAGTGGTCTGCCCTAGAATCATGTGTACTTGTTGTGGAACGAAAGACAGATCTTCTCCAATCCATATGCTTGTGCATCTCATCTGTAGAATCTGAAATATCTCTCCTCAAAAATCACACAGAAGATTTAGAAAATAGATATCACAGGGCTAACCTCAGAATTTACGGTCTTCCTGAAAATATTGAGAGTTCCAATTCAACCGTCTTTTTCCAGACATTTCTGCCTAAGCCCCTAGAATTACCTGCTACTTCTCCACTTAATATTCTAAGGGCTCATAGACTTGGTCCCAAGATCTCTGCGAAGCCACGTGGAGCCATCCTTTTCTTTCTGCAATATACTGCTCTCCTGCAAGTTCTGTCTGCTGTCAAATCCCCAAAACACATTTTTTGGGAAGGTCATCGACTATCTTTCTCTAAGGATGTGGCTAAAGTTGCGGCAGATCTTCGGAAAAAAAATGTTGATCTCCGTCCTCAACTATGATCTATTAATGCCAGATTTGGACTAATTCATCCTTGCTTGTTCAAAGTCACCTATAAGGAAAAGACTACTACTTTTGAAGAGCCAGCTGCTTTGCAGGAATTTTTTCGTCAACATGGAGCTGATGTCATGGATACCTCAAAATCTACTTGATTTATTGTTTTGCTTCGCCCTGTAGATTGTTTTCTTGTCCATGTAATTCCCTAATTGTTGTTTTTGCTGTATTTTCGTAATGTTCAAGTATTAAGTCATCTTTATCTATTTTCTCTCTTATCCCTTTTTTCCAGGATAACATCTTATTCATAAATTTTCTTTCCTCCTTATACAGGCGTATTTTTCCCTCTATCCATTTCTCATAAGGTCTCCCATATACGCTGACATCTTCCCCTGAGGTTCGATGGAGTTCAGGTGGTGTGCTCGTCGTCTTTACGTGTTGCCATCCCCCATCTCGGCTTGTGTTTGTAGGTATGTTTTTCAGTTGTCATGTGACTGACTTGTACTGTCTTTTTGTTCTCTGTCTTTTTTTTTCTTTCTTTGGTATTCTTTTCAACAGTTTTTTCTTATCATCTTCTTCTTTATATTTCCTATTTTATTCCTTCCTTCCTTTTCCTTCCTTTCAGAATCCTAATGTTTCATTTATTTTACTTTTCTTCCTCATATTTATCATATTCTAACTTTACTTTTACTCTTGTAAGCATATTGTTTGTTCATGCTTTCATCAATAAGTTACATTTCAGGGTACTACCTGGAACATTAAAGGACTAAGCAATCCCATTAAAAAGCAATGGGTGTTATCTTATCTAGTGAAATTAAAGACTGATATTGCCTTACTTCAAGAATCTCATATTTCTAATGATGAAGCTTCTAAGTTGAAGAGATGTTGGATGGTTCATATATTTAATTTTCCAGCTTTGGGTAAGAAAAATGAGGTCTTAATCTTATGTCATAAAAACCTGCGTGTCTCTATTGTTCAACAAGAATTTGATACTGAAGGTCGTTGGATTATTGTTAAACTTCTTATAGATAAGATTCCTTTAGTTATTTTTAATGTATATGGTCCTACCTCAGTTGATAAAGTTTTCTGGACTAATATTTCTGACTAATTGCTTTTATATGATGAAGATTATATTATATTTGGTGGGGACTGTGATCAAATCCATGATCCCATATTAGATAGACATTCAAAAGTTAAGTTTGTTGCCTCTAAAATGCATTCACAATTTACTTCCACAATGTCGCAAATGGTTGATGGATATTTGGCAACTTTGTCACCTTGATCTTGGAGAATATAGTTTTTCATCTGCCTCACATCACTCACAGTCCCGTATTGATTACCTTTTCCTGAGCAAATCTTTGGCCCAACATGCCATTCAATCCGAAATTGGTTCAATTTTAATCTCAGATCACGCTCCTCTACATGTAGATATAGATCTTATCCCTTTCTCTTCACACCCAGGGAGATGGCACTTTATTAACTCACTACTTTTAGATCCCAATTTCTGTCAACCATTTAATTCCTTTACATCCAATTTTTTTATTATTAACTCAACCTTAAGGGGGGGGCTGGACATGATTTAAATCGACGCTGAAGCGAGCGCGCGGCGTTCGGTTTGCTTTCTTTTAGTGAGACGTGCTTGTAGGCTGCCTGGCAGTGGTAACCCGCTTTTTAGCATTTTTTTACTACTTTAAAAAAAAACTTGAGACTCACTTCTGCGCTGATTGGAGGGGTTTCACAAGCTTTTCCCTCATTTCCATGCATCCCGCTCTCCTTGATTGGTCGGGCCATCCGTGTGAGCGGTCCCGCCATCTTGGAGTTAGCGGTCTAGTTGTTGGGGGCTGGACGTGATTTAAATCGATGCTGATGGGAGCGTGTAGTGGGCGCGCTGAAGACCCGCCAAAGGCAAGCCCGTCTGCGCTCGTCCACGCTAAGGACGCGCCTAGTGCCAGCCACACTGCTCCTGACTTTAGGGAGGTGGGCATTGACAGAGGGCATCGGCGGCTCTGTTACTCTAGCGCTGAACTTTGCCACATGGATGTAATAGGCAAAGGCAGGGGGCTTATTGTTTTGAGGAGTCGGCCCTGCCTCTGTCTGACTTTTTGGGTAAGGGCCTCCTTTCCTGTGGGCTCTTAAATGTTAGATCATTACCTAAGCATAAGGTGGAAACTCAATTGTTGTTGGAAGCCCATGAACTCGAAGTGTTGTTCATGACGGAGACCTGGACCTGTTCGGACTGTGAGGTTGTTCTTGGCCTGGCGTGCCCCCCCGGCTACAACATTTTTCACAAACCAAGAGCTAAGGGAAGGGGTGGGGGAGTTGGGCTGATTTATAAGGACACTTTTAAAGTGGGTATTATAGACATTGATATGGTCCCGGGATTTGAACAACTAGGCTTTGTCATTAGGGATGCTTTCGGCCAGGCTCTAACAGGGATTATATGTTATAGACCCAGGGGGGCCTTTAGTACACAGCAGCAGCAATTGCTGCTGGAGACCTTTACTAATATGGCCGCTTCCCATCGTAGACTGGTGATCTTAGGGGATTTTAACTTGTGGCTAAATGGCCCTCAGGATGGGGGCTATGCAACATCCTTCAGTCATGTGAGGCCTAGGTCTCTTTCAGCAAGTGTCTAAGGTCACTCATAATGGCGGGCATATTCTGGATTTAATTTTCTCAGAGGTTAATCACCTGTTTCTTGGGAAGTTATACCTCTGGTCTGGACAGACCACTTTCTGGTTACATTTTATGTGAATTGTGCTATGCAAGAGCCTCGGGCAGCTGACCCTTGATATGAATATCTGAGCAGAGATTGGAAGGCTCTGTTACGCAAAAGGGGTCGGGACCCACTGTTCTTGGTTGAGGACTGTTTTTCCATCGATCTTCAAGTTGAGGAGAATTATTCTGCGCTCTGCTCTAAAATTATGCTGGCCCTGGATTCTTTAGTCCCCTTAAAGAAACATCGTAAGAGGGGTAGACCCTCGGCCCCGTGGTTTAATGAAAGTTTGAAAAATCTGAAACTTGAATGTGAACACGCTGAGAGGAGATGGAGATATGGCTACAAAGAGGAGGACAAACGCATCTGGAAAATTAAGATGGGGGACTATAAAAAGGCAATTAATAAGGCCAAGGCGGAACATTTTTCCTCTCTGATCCTTAATGCTCCCAACAGCTCTAGAAGCATTTGTAACATCTTGAACAGTTTGACCAACCCTGATTGTGCCAAAAATGAAACACCCCCTTCCCAAGAACTTTGTGAGAACCTGGCTAGGTTCTTCCATGATAAAATCAAAAATATCATTGATGACCTGGGTGGGATCTCTCCTCAATCTGAGATGGAAGATGCTTTGAGGGTGGGTACGTTGGGAACTGCTCTAGAGGAGACAGGGGCCACTTTAGAGGGTGGCCCGGCTCATTATTTATCTGAATTTCTGCCCCTTGAAACAATGGACTTCTATGGACTAGTGGAGGGGATTCCTTCTGAATCTCGCTTAGACCCGCTGCCTTATAAAATCTGGAAAGAGTTTAAGGCTGAGTTATTTCCTATACTCCACCAGATTTGTAATCAGTCACTCACTGTTGGAGTGGTTCCATCTCAATGGAAGCAAGCGGTGGTGACACCCTAGCTAAAAAAGCCTTCCCTGGATCCGGATTGCCCTAAAAATTAGAGGCCTATCTCTCTCCTGCCCTTTCCTGCCAAAATTGTGGAACGGGTAGTTAGCAGCACTCTCTCCAAATTCCTAGAACAACATAACCTACTGGAGGAGGCCCAATTTGGGTTTTAGCCGTCCCATGGCACCGAGACGGCCTTGGTGAACGTGATGGACGAACTTAGAAGGCAGTCAGACAGGGGTCAGTCAGCAGTACTTATCCTGCTTGAACTGTTGGCCGCCTTCGACACGGTCAACCATGGAATCCTGTTGAGAAGGTTGAGAGAGGTGGAGGTGACGGGGTGTGCTATGAAATGTTTCCAGTCCTTTTACTGGACAGACAGAAAGCAGTGTCTCTTTCCCCTTTTCAATCTGCATTTACCAAAATTACGCATGGTGTACCGCAGGGCTCGGCCATCAGTCCTATTTTATTTAATATCTACATGAAACCACTCATGACGGTCATCAAAAAGCATAATATCAACATCATAAATTATGCTGATGACACACAGCTGATTATCTCTCTGGAGGGGGATCAGTCAACTTCATTGGAAGGGTTTCATAGCTGTTTGCGTGTCACAGCGTTGTGGCTTGGGGAAAATTTGCTGCAATTTAATGCTGACAAAACGGAGGTGCTTTACTGTACTACGGACAGGCTTTCCTACAGATTGATTCTATCAATGTGTGATGATTTAATTTTTATTTTTTATTTATTTCTGTGGGTGGTGAAAAAACTCATAAATGAACTCTCTCTTAGGGTGGTAAAGATGAGAGCACAATGTGCTTTTTAAAATACCCCTCACACACTAAAAAAATCCAATAGTGTCATGCTTCATCATTGGGGTCTTCCCGTCCCTCTACGGGGCGGGGCGTGCTACGACCTGACCGACTACGCGGGAGCACTAGTATAGTGACAGGACTATGTGACAGTGCAAAGTGGGTGATGTCAGTGAAGTGTAGGGACCTAATAATGTGTGGGAATTTAAAAAAATTAAAAATCCTCTGGCTAGTGGAAAAAAACAATGTATTCGCTTCCCTAGCTGGGGACGTTAAGAAGGGGGTTTTGAGGTAGAGCGATTCGCTACAACCTGGTCTACATGTTTCGTAGGCAGTCCCCTACTGCCTACTCATCAGGACCTTCTAATGGTCCCTACTAGAACAAAGCTCAGTTGCTAGGTGTAATAAGCCTGTCGTCCTAAAAACTAGCAGTAAAAATCCACTGTTAGTTTTAGCTTCAGGGCATGAGCTGGCCCTCTGCAAGCAAAAGTTTCAAAAATAATGACCTGATTGTGGTCTCTGTAAAGCAAAAGGAAAAAAGGGAGAGAAAAGTACAGATTTTTACAATAGTAACTGTAGTTTGTCTTTGGACATTCATTAGCGCCACAAGTCCCACATTTGTTTGTTTCAATTACCACAAAGGATACACTTAAAGCTTTATGGACAGAGAGATGGTTCAATCCGCCATCCCCTGGATGTTCGTTGTTTTTCGAACATTGTGTCGCCCCTTGTAATTAGGCTTTTTTTATGGACAGAATGATAGATCAATCTGCCATCCCCTGTATGTTCGTTGTTTGGCCGAACATAGCGATGCCCCTTGTAATTAGGGCTGTTTACATCTCAACATACACACACTCTTACAACTCAATGCACACAGCGGAACCCAGCAGGGTTGAGAGCGAGGAACCCGACTTATTCAATGTCAGTAGTGACCTTGGAATCAATCATTAAAATCCCCAAAGTACACACCCCAATTGTTAAATAATTCGCAATACATACTGTTGTGGCCCATGAGATATGCCCCATGAGCTGACACTCGGTAGGAATTCACTGCGGCGTCCTGAAAAAAAGACCGCGCTCTTAGTATCACAATAAACACACACCCGAGGTCAATGTAGCCCCCGTCTCAAAAGCCAAGTGTTTTGAGACCTTAGGCGAAATCCATAACTCACATTGTCCGCTTAATCATTTAGCCTTACTTCTACCACGAGATGCCGCTCTGAAGAGTCATCGCGTCTGAGGCTCGGCGATATTTGAGCTACACTGGGCGCCGGTGTCGCGTGGGGAGTCCGCTAGCAACACTAGAGCGCTCACCCAAGATGGCCGCCCAAGAACGGAACGGGGGTGTGCTAAAACGGAAGTCTTTTTTCCGTGCCCATTAGAGTTACAGAGGTGCCCAGCCCAGATAATGTTTTAGTCAAAGGCATATTTTGAGAAAATATAATCCCATCATAACTGCTCGTAATTACTCAAGGTTAAATTAAAAAAAAAAAAAAAAAAAAAAAACGAACAATTCTGTGATATTGTAGTGAAAGATGCTAATTAGTTGGAAACGAAATCCCATCATATTGGCTCTTGATTTATCAGGGGAGATTCTCATAGCCGCACAATTCTATGGAATTAGTTTTAACAAATCACACTGAAACCCCTATGTAAGGCAAATGTGCCAGAGTGTGTTGCAAGTTAATAGGAGAAGTATACAAATCCATAGGGTTGGGACCTGTGAGGCTTCTGCTCAGATTGTGTTTACAGGATCGCAATATTAGCCAATATGAAAGATGAGGGGACTGCCCTCGGCCGGTGAGCACCAGGAGCTGGATAGTACTTAAGGCTTAACAGAATATCGCTCTATGGGTTGTAGAGGGCTAGGCAGGAGCTGGATAATACTTACGGCTTAACAGAATATCACTCTGTAGGTTATAGATGGTTAGGCAGATGTTTTCATTGAGTTATTGACGGGGCGCAGGGGTTATGCAAAGTGGCCATAGACGAGGTGTTTCTCAGTGGGGAGTGGGGGTATATAACCTATAGCTGACCCCACGGAATTTCATCGTTCAATCCATGTTTATTAGACTGAACACGGAAAACCCATCTCTGTTCTTTTTCCAATAGATGTTTCTCGTTATCAATCTGTTCGATAACAGTCCAAGTCATGTCTTCAGGTTTGTGCCCACTTTCCAAAAAGTGGTTTGTTAGTTTTGTGCTGGCCTTCTTACATTTGATCGTACTTTTATGCTCGCCTATTCTCAACTTCACTGCCCTGCTCGTCATGCCAATGTATTCAAGTTTGCAGGGACAGGTGATGAGATAGACGACGTTGGAACTGTTACAGTTGCTGAAGGCTCTTTGTTCCCATGTGGTCCCATTGTTAAAAGTTAGTTTCTTGCTTTTTTTAGTGAGGCAGCATACCTTACATCCGCCGCACGGGTAGTGCCCTTGTACAAAGTTGGGATTGCTTTGGGTGTTGGCCTTGTTGTCCTTGGGTCTGGTGTGTACCAGTATGTCTCTGACACTCTGTGCTCTTTTGTGTGAAAACATGGGTTTAGGGATTTCGAGACCTCCGCTGTTAAGAATCTTCCAGTTCTTATTAATGATTTTGGTTACCAGATCAGAGTTAGTGTTATATGTTGTGACACATATTGGTCTCTGCACTTCCGCTGTTCTCACTTTTTCTTCCAGGAGGCTCTCTCTGCAGTTGTTCCTCGCTCTTTTGTAAGCTTGGTCGATGATTTTCTGAGGGTAATTCCTCAGTTGTAGCTTCTTCCGTAGATCATTTGACTGTGCTTTGAAATTAGCGACTTTCGTGCAGTTCCTACGGAGTCGCAAAAACTGACCGTAGGGTAGATTATCCCTCAGATGTCTCGGATGGAAGCTTTGGTACAACAAAAGACAATTCTTTGAGGTGCTCTTAAAATGTGTTGTTGTCATCAGTCTACCATTCTTGGGAAAGATGTTTAGATCCAGAAATACCAGGTTGGTGTTTGTGGTGACACTGGTGAATTTGAGGAACTCATCTTGGTAGTTGAGCCACGTGAGGAACTGCTGAGCGGTCTTATCATCTCCATCCCAGATGATAAGGATATCATCAATGTACCTTTTCCAGGTCAGGATCTTGTGTCGAAATGGGTTGCTGGTACTCAGTATCTTTGTTTCCTCAAGATGGTGAACATAGAGACCAGCTATGCTTGGAGCAAATGTGCTTCCCATGCTGGTCCCATGTTTTTGAAGGTATAAGGTGCCATTGTGCTCAAAAAGCTGGAAAAAGAACAGAGATGGGTTTCCGTGTTCAGTCTAATAAACATGGATAGAACGATGAAATTCCGTGGGGTCAGCTATAGGTTATATACCCCCACTCCCCACTGAGAAACACCTCGTCTATGGCCACTTTGCATAACCCCTGCGCCCCGTCAATAACTCAATGAAAACATCTGCCTAACTATCTATAACCTACAGAGCGATATTCTGTTAAGCCTTAAGTATTATCCAGCTCCTGCCTAGCCCTCTACAACCCATAGAGCGATATTCTGTTAAGCCTTAAGTACTATCCAGCTCCTGGTGCTCACCGGCCGAGGGCAGTCCCCTCATCTTTCATATTGGCTAATATTGCGATCCTATAAACACAATCTGAGCAGAAGCCTCACAGGTCCCAACCCTATGGATTTGTATACTTCTCCTATTAACTTGCAACACACTCTGGCACATTTGCCTTACATAGGGGTTTCAGTGTGATTTGTTAAAACTAATTCCATAGAATTGTGCGGCTATGAGAATCTCCCCTGATAAATCAAGAGCCGATATGATGGGATTTCGTTTCCAACTAATTAGCATCTTTCACTACAATATCACAGAATTGTTCGTTTATTTATTTATTTATTTATTTATTTATTTTTTTAAATTTAACCTTGAGTAATTACGAGCAGTTATGATGGGATTATATTTTCTCAAAATATGCCTTTGACTAAAACATTATCTGGGCTGGGCACCTCTGTAACTCTAATGGGCACGGAAAAAAGACTTCCGTTTTAGCACACCCCCGTTCCGTTCTTGGGCTGCCATCTTGGGTGAGCGCTCTAGTGTTGCTAGCGGACTCCCCACGCGACACCGGCGCCCAGTGTAGCTCAAATATCGCCGAGCCTCAGACGCGATGACTCTTCAGAGCGGCATCTCGTGGTAGAAGTAAGGCTAAATGATTAAGCGGACAATGTGAGTTATGGATTTCGCCTAAGGTCTCAAAACACTTGGCTTTTGAGACGGGGGCTACATTGACCTCGGGTGTGTGTTTATTGTGATACTAAGAGCGCGGTCTTTTTTTCAGGACGCCGCAGTGAATTCCTACCGAGTGTCAGCTCATGGGGCATATCTCATGGGCCACAACAGTATGTATTGCGAATTATTTAACAATTGGGGTGTGTACTTTGGGGATTTTAATGATTGATTCCAAGGTCACTACTGACATTGAATAAGTCGGGTTCCTCGCTCTCAACCCTGCTGGGTTCCGCTGTGTGCATTGAGTTGTAAGAGTGTGTGTATGTTGAGATGTAAACAGCCCTAATTACAAGGGGCATCGCTATGTTCGGCCAAACAACGAACATACAGGGGATGGCAGATTGATCTATCATTCTGTCCATAAAAAAAAGCCTAATTACAAGGGGCGACACAATGTTCGAAAAACAACGAACATCCAGGGGATGGCGGATTGAACCATCTCTCTGTCCATAAAGCTTTAAGTGTATCCTTTGTGGTAATTGAAACAAACAAATGTGGGACTTGTGGCGCTAATGAATGTCCAAAGACAAACTACAGTTACTATTGTAAAAATCTGTACTTTTCTCTCCCTTTTTTCCTTTTGCTTTACAGAGACCACAATCAGGTCATTATTTTTGAAACTTTTGCTTGCAGAGGGCCAGCTCATGCCCTGAAGCTAAAACTAACAGTGGATTTTTACTGCTAGTTTTTAGGACGACAGGCTTATTACACCTAGCAACTGAGCTTTGTTCTAGTAGGGACCATTAGAAGGTCCTGATGAGTAGGCAGTAGGGGACTGCCTACGAAACATGTAGACCAGGTTGTAGCGAATCGCTCTACCTCAAAACCCCCTTCTTAACGTCCCCAGCTAGGGAAGCGAATAAATTGTTTTTTTCCACTAGCCAGAGGATTTTTAATTTTTTTTAATTCCCACACATTATTAGGTCCCTACACTTCACTGACATCACCCACTTTGCACTGTCACATAGTCCTGTCACTATACTAGTGCTCCCGCGTAGTCGGTCAGGTCGTAGCACGCCCCGCCCCGTAGAGGGACGGGAAGACCCCAATGATGAAGCATGACACTATTGGATTTTTTTAGTGTGTGAGGGGTATTTTAAAAAGCACATTGTGCTCTCATCTTTACCACCCTAAGAGAGAGTTCATTTATGAGTTTTTTCAGCACCCACAGAAATAAATAAAAAATAAAAATTAAATCATCACACATTGATAGAATCTTTTTGTTTATATATATCAGATTGGAGGGTGATTCTGTCAATACCTCTTCACTTCCTCTATTGTTTTGGAATTTCCTACAGATTGCCCAGTAATTTCTGGCCCATGGACACCCCGACCCCCATCCAGCCTGTAAGGACAGTTCGTAACCTGGGTGTGACTTTTGACAGTAAATTAACCCTGGAAGTGCAAGTGACGAAAACAGTGGGCTGCTGTTTAGCCATTTTTAGATCATTGAGGAAGATTTTCCCTCTGCTTCCCCCTTTGGCCCACACATTAATAGCACGCAGTACTATTCACAGTAGATTAGACTACTGCAATGCCTTGCTGCTTGAGTCTCCTAACTTCTTATTTGATAGGCTACAGAGGATCCAGTCAATGGCAGCCAAATTAGTACTTGGCTGGCCTAGAAGGTCCTCCTCCTCTTTGGCTTTAGCGGAATTATACTGGCTTCCACTGAGACAAAGAGTCTAGTTTAAATCTCTCTGCCTAGTGTTTAAAGCCCTGAGTGGTTTGGGGCCTGTATCCTTTCAAAATAAATTTGCATGGTATGTCCCCATGAGAACCTTGCGCTCGTCGGGGGTAAAGTTAGTGAAGGTACCCAGATTCAGGAAGGTGAGATCAGGTGGCAGATCCTTTGAGGTGTCAGCTGCAAGGCTCTGGAATGCCTTGCCCTTGGAACTTAGACAAGTTAGTGACCTTCTCCCTTTTAGAAAGAGACTAAAAACATGGCTGTTTTCGAAGATTTAGTTGGTTGTCTGCAGTGTGGCCCTATAAATGCGTGTCTCTGAAAGTATTAGCGCCAGGATGCCTGCTAGGTGACAGTGCACTTAAGAAATACAATAAATAAAAATAAATAAATAAGAAAGGAAAGAACTAGAATAGAATCTTTACAGGGCCCTACTGGTACTACTATTTTTAAAGATAATGACATTTTAAATTAATTTGTTTCATTTTATATGGATTTATATACGCCTGAAACCCATCCAGAACAGTCTGATCTTACTACTTATTTTCAATCTATTGCTTCTCCTCCCTCTGAACACATAGATTTTGATCCCTTGGGAATAGATATATCTTTAGCAGAAATGTCCCATGTAGTCTCGGTGTTGCGTTGCGGCAATGCGCCCGGTCCAGACAGCTTTACTATTGAGTTTTATGATCATTTTGCAAAACTCCTTTCACCTAATCTTTTACTTTTATTTAATTCTTTCTCTGATAAAGGGTCATCTCATGGCACGTTTCCGGAGGCCTTGATCTGCTTAATTCCTAAGGAAGACAAAGATCAATCCCTCTGTAAGAATTACCAACCCATTTCTCTTGTCAATACTGATTACAAGATCTTTGCAAAGATTTTGGCTCTCTGTATTGATCCTGTTTTACCTTTTCTGATTGGCCCTGAGCAATCTGGTTTAGTTAAAGGAAGATTAGCCTCTGACAATTCTCGGGACTTCTTTAATGTCTTAAGTAAATCCTCATCCTTAGGTTACCCTATTGCTGCTATTGCCCTGGACACTAAAAAGGCCTTCAATAGGATTGGTTGGGATTTTATATTTCATGCATTAAAATGGGCTTGCTTTCCTCCAAGGTTGATTGCTTTAATTTCCTTGCCATACTCAGGTCCCAAAGCTTCAATTTCTGTCAACGGAAGAACTTCTGATTATTTCCCTTTGCTTAGAGGGGTGCGACAAGGGTACCCCTTATCACCGTTATTATTTGTTATAGTGTTAGAACCTTTTTTAACTAAGATTAAGCTAGATGATCAGATTTCAGGATTTCAATTAGGTATTCAAAAGGTCAAAATGTCAGTATACGCTGATGACATTCTATTGTACTGTTCTAACCCTGCAACCTCTCTTCCCCCTTTCCTTCAACAAGTAGCCTCCTTTTCTCAGCTCTCTGGTTACCGTCTTAACACTGACACATGTGAAGTCTTACCTTTAAATGTTTTATGTCAAAAACGTCTCTTTGTCCATTCCATTTTTTCACGACAGTCATCTAAAATAAAATATTTAGGCTTGTGGTTCGCTCCGTTAATTCCTGAAACACTAACGCTAAACTTTGATTATATCACCCAAAAATTAAATGATGCTATTACACGTTGGCATCCCCTATTTCTCTTCTGGTGGGTCGATTGGACTCGATTAATATGATGCTCTCTCCTCTTATATTATATATTATCTCCATGATTCCAATATATATTCCTGAGTATTACTTTTAAAAAATTGATTCTACCTTAACTATTTTTTTGTGGAAAGGCAAGCCCCCTCATTTATCTTTTTCTTCTTTAAAAAAAGGATAGACCTAATGGAGGTCTTTTTATAAATCTTTTTGTTAACAGTCATCAACATACAAGCAATCATAAGATCAGATCAATATCAATATAGGCATGACAATTTGAGGCAATAATCCTTCACATTATGCACAGTAAGGACATTTCAAAGAGGGAGCAGGTCATCCAGTTCAATACTCTGTGGGGGAGCACAAATGTCTCCACAATACGAGTTCCATGGTGTCCATATGCGGGACCATTTTCTGGGGCAGCCTCAGGCAACATATACTGTCTTTTCCCTGAACATACACCAGTCCATACTCGTCTCCCATGCCCCTAGTGTGGGGGGGGTTGCCGCTCCCCAGGCCTGAGCGATGTTTCTTTTGGCTAGCATGAACCCCAAAGTGGTCCACTGTTTTTGATTGGTGTTCAAGTCAGTCGATTCCCATATGCTCAGTAGGCATCTACGTGCTTCAGGGTGAATAGCAATAGCAATTACTGCCCCCATTACTTCATGTATCTCCCTCCAGTATGCCTGAATGTGTGTGCACTCCCATATGATGTGCATAAAGGTGCCTATTTGCCCACACCTTCTGCGACAGTCTCCTGTTCCCGCTCTGCCCATCTGTACTAGCCGGGGGATGGTCATATATATATCCTATGTAGGATTTTAAGCTGTACTAGTCTTAGTTGTGCTGGGATAGCCACCACCCGAGGGGAGGATATCGCCTCCTGCCATTCCTCATCATCCATTTCTATGCCATCCGCCAATCATTTCTGTCGCAATACGGAAAGAGGGTCTTCCATATTATATATTAATTTGTTATAGATTAATGAGACGGTCTTATCTGGGAGGTGGCCATACAGTATCCTATCCTCCAACGGGGATGACTCAGGGAGGGAGGAGCCCTTTGGAAGGAGTAAGTGTAATGCATGGTGAACCTGTGCATAACGAAAAAGCTCAGTATCATCCAATTCGTGTTGGCTTTGGAGAGTGGCAAATGTTTTCACTCCTCCCTTCTCCCATATATCTTTAATTTGTGAAATACTGATCATGTCTCATGTATCAAACTCCTTCAACATCCATAGATTACCTAATTCTGCAGAGTCCCACGGGGGGTAGCCAACGTCAGTCTACGCTCCCATCCGAGGGATCTGTTTGCGGTGTGCATACACTTACTGAGGGACCAGTGGGGCCCGCCAACCGTGGTCGAACAGGTTTACAGTAAGGTGATCCATTGTAATTCCCTCCCGGAAAAAGCCACCTATCCATACGGTATCCTGAATCATCAGGGCCACTGTATGTGCCATGATTGATAGCTGCCAGACGTGCAGCAAAGTAATATTTCTTTATGTCAGGGAGGCTGATGCCTCTATCATACCATTTTAATGTAAGTTTATCCAGGGCTATGCGTGGAGTCCCATTTCACAATAATTATCTCTGAAGGCGTTCAATTTCTTTAAAATATGTCAGGGGAACAGGATCAAGCGAGTTTTATAGGGCATAGAGAAGCGAGGAGGGATATCATTTTAAAAAGAGCATCTTTGCCCAGAAGAGAGAGGGGAAGAGATTTCCAGCTGACAATGTCCCGTTTTAACCGTAATATTGGAGGAAGGAGGTTTTTTTCGTATCGAAGTGCGGGGTCTAAGGTGAGAAAAATCCCCAAGTATTTCAATCAGGTTTCCTGATTTTAAAACTTATCACTCTGCTTTCTCTCTAAAACAAGCTGACCGTTAGCTCTCTGTGGAACTCCCTATATATCCTCCATTGTGCTAGAAGTAGAGACATTTTTTATTTCCCCTTTCGATTTCCAGGAAGTCTTAGATTTTACTACCAATATTTCATCTTTACGTTCTCCCATCATTTCCCACTCTCACAAACTTCTGGTTCCTCTCTTATATTCATCATACCCCTCAACTGACTCCTATTAACAACAACCCATTTGGCATAATAAATTATTAGAAATTCATAACCACTCTACAGACTGGAAAACCTGGCACTCTAAAGGTTTACGTTGGATATCTCAGCATTTACTTGATGATCTACCCCTCTCTTTTTCTGCGCTTCAAACAAAATTTTCTTTACCAGTGTAATCTAGATTGCAATATATCCTTCTTCATTCTTCTCTCAATCAGCATCTCCTTACTTTACCAAGATCTCCTAATTTTCCTACAAATTACAAGAACCTATCTTCAATATTGGACACTTCCCCCTCTGCGTCCACTATATACAAATCTTTACAGATGCTTCTGGACAGATTCAAATCTAAAATTGAATTGGCTTGGGAAAAGGATCTATCACAAACCTGGCCAACCACTACATGGGACAAATTAAACTCTAAGCTTCATAAAACATCCTGCACTGCGAATACTACACAAACCATTAATTTCATTTATCAACGGGTACTATTTTACCCAGTGATTTTAGCATCCTTTTCACCAGCCATGTCCTATACTTCTTGGTCCTGCTCCTGTCCTTCTGCCGACTTAAAGCACATGTGGTTTGAATGTCCCCCAATCCACAAATTTTAGCAATTGGTCTGGTCCCAAATTAAAACAATTTTTAAAGTTCAGGTAACTTTTTCCCTAACAAATATATTTTTAGGCACTCTTTCACCCCAGTGGCCCCATCACCAATGAATCTGAAGCTCTTAGACTTATTGTTAGCTAATTGCTTTTCATCTAATAACCTCAAATTGGAAACAGGCAGATAAAGTCACTTTCTGATCCTGGTGGAACACTGTCTGCTTTCATCATCGACTAGATACTAATTATGTCTCCCCTGTAGCTCTAGCAATTAAAAGAGATCTTTTATGGCACCCATTAACAACTTATTTATTTTTGTCTTCCTCTTCAATTGTTAAAAATGCAAACGTATCAGATGAAGTACCGAAACCACCTTAATTTCTCCCTTTGCCTTTATACCCTTAGATTTTTTTTTTGAAAATCTTTTTATTATCAGCGTGGCATGAATACATACATAACAATAGCAGCATGGATATCAAGCATGTTGGTCACTGTATGTATACATTTGCAGTAGCATGAATCAGTAAACATTTTCGTTTTATCACGCCAGATTCTAAAAAGACATCCCCATGCCAACTCCCCCCACCCATTCTTTCCCCTTGGCACTCTTGGTGAGAGTCATAGCACTCGACCCAAAATAGAATATCTTTATTATGAACAGTAATCTACCACAGTTCTACAGAGGACTATATTAAGCATGTAGCATATTCTTTAATCGTGCTCTGCACCCGGGGCCATGCATTCATCACAGTGAGGTCAAGAACAACACATCCAGTGCGAACACCACATATTTGTCAGTACAACTTCTCATACCTTAGCCCTCAGTGACCGTTAGGGAAGATGAAGCGTCACCATCTCCAGCCTCAAATGCCCCCATCATAATATTCCAGTCTAGAGAAATTGGGAACTTCCTGAGGCCCCTGCGCTCTTCGCGCTGTAATGTTGTGCCCTCTGCTTTCCCCCAACGCACTACCTTCCGCCCTCCACACTTCTGGGTCAGGCGGTCGTGCCGATTTCCACCGCATCGTGATGGTGCGCTTGGCTATTAGTAAGGCCTTATCAGTAAAGCGCGTGGCCACCGTCCGTTTCCCCTCGGTAGGTCCTAGCCCTAGCAAACTGTATTCCAATGAGGCATATGGTCTGGAGGGACCCAACCTATTGAGAGCATAGTGGACCGTCGTCCAGTAGTATCCCAGTTTGGGCCAGCTCCATATCATGTGTATTAGTCGTGCGTCTTCCGCTCCACAGCGGGGGCAATTGTCTGCCGTGTTGGGGAACATGGCGTGTAGGCGGTGTGGTGTGAGGTATGCCCTGTGTAGAACCATAAGTTGAATGAATTTGAATTTTGGATTCCTTGACACTTTCCTCGGGAATGCAAGTATCCGTTCTCATTCCTTGTCCCTGATCGCTCTTCCCATGTCACCCTCCCAGATGTCTCTCAAAGGCTGTAGTGAGGTGGCCTTCCCTGTTCGTATACCTTTCGTTATCCATTTTGTTAGGTGGCCGCCCGATCCCATTAGGTATTACATTGTAAGCAGTGGGTTCGTGGGAGGTTTGACATCATCCGGCGCCCAGGTCGCTGTGATATAGCGTCTTACCCTAGCATGTAACAAAAACAGTCCCCCCGGGGCATGATGCGAAGCGCGGAAATCCTCAAAAGACATGATGCGGCCATCCGCATCATGCCACGCGGTGAGCATCTGAGTCGGCAGCGGTCCCGTTCTCAACGGAAGGCCCAATAGGGGAATCGTGGGGGCATATGAGGACCTAGGGTTCGTGTACCTCACCGCTCTCCTCCAACAAGTAATTGCTAGTCGAAGTAGGGGGTGTCACTCTAGGGAGCTCCACTCCTGGAAGCAACAGGGAGTGTATGGTCCCATGTGCTCTGTCTGTTTCTACCATTCCAATTTCGTGTAAATTGCGGCCCGCTAGCCAGTAGGCCAGCCATTGCAGTTGACAGGCATAAGCATATGCTTTGAGATCGGGGACCCCCATACCGCCCTGTGCAGTGGGAAGTTGTAGTTTAGCCAGACTAATACGGCGCCGACTCGCTCCCCATATTAATTCCGTAAGTATAGTGTTCACCGTCCTGAACATTGACGCCGGGGCCATGAAGGGTAGATTTGTGAAATAATAAATGAGGCGGGGTAATACCACCATCTTAGAGATGGCTACTCTTCCGGCCACCGATAAGGGCAGCGCGGTCCAGAATTTGACCTGTGACCTCAACGCCGAAATCGCCTTTCCTAGGTTGCCGTCGAACATGTCCCCTGCCCCTCTATATACTTGTATCCCCAGATACCTGAAGGTGGTCTCGGCCATCTGGAAGGTGTGCGGTGGGAAGGGCAACCCGGTAGTCTCCCCGGAAGCGCCGAAGCAGAACCCATAAGATTTAGATTCGCTAATTGTGAGGCCTGATAGTGCCCTAAAGTCCTCAAATATCCCAGGAATAGGGTCAAGGCCGCTCTCCAGGTCACGTAAGTAGAGGATAATGTCGTCCGCGTATGCAGACACAACGTGAACCATCCCGGCTCTCTGTATGCCCTTATGGCGCGCTGAAGCCCGAAGCTTACACAACAGCGGCTCCAATGCCAGAATTAACAATAATGGGGACAGGGGGCAACCCTGCCTGGTTCCCTTTGCCACCTCAATTTGGGTTGAGATGTGTCTATTCGTACGAACCCTAGCCGTCGGACGGGTGTACAGTAGCCGTACCAGGCGGCGTATTCAGGCGGTATCCCAAATCGCGCAAGCGTCGCAAACATGAAATCCCACCTTAGGGAATCAAAGGCCTGCTTTAGGTCTAGTGAGATACAGCCTTCCGTCACCTCCGGTGTTCGGTCGTGGAGCATGAGTTGGCCGAGCCTTCGCAGGTTCATAGCCGTACTCCTGCCCGGCACGAAGCCACACTGGTCAGGGTGTATCAGTTGTGGGATGTACTGGGCTAGCCTCGCCGCAAGAACCTTACTGAGTATTTTGTAATCTGTATTCAGTAGGGACAGAGGTCTATAATTAGCGAGCTGTAAGCCGTCCCTACCTGGTTTTTGGAGCGACACTATCAGCGCCTGTAGGGACGATGTTGGCAACCCGTGGGACCTCAGCGCCTCCTGAAACACCACCAGCAGTCGTGGGGCAAGCAGGTCTATGTAAGCCCCATAGAATTCGGACGGGAGGCCGTCCGTGCCGGGGGTCTTATTCCTTGGGAGCGCACGAATCGCCCCGCGAATCTCAGGGAGGGTAATGGGGTGTGCCAAGTCTTCCTGTTGATGTACCTCTAACCGAGGCAGACCGAGGTCCGTCATAAACTCCTCGAACGCCCCCTCCGACATCTGCCGGTGTGGGCCGTACAGTGTCCCATAGTAGTCCCTGAAGGCATTATTAATGTCTATTTGTGATGTGACTGTATCCCCTTCCTGGTCGATAACCTCCATTATGGGCAGACGTATAGGATCATCTCTAAGCAGTCGGGCGAGCAGAGGCCCAGATCTATCCGCTTGCGCGTGTTGCCTGCATATAAATTCCCTGTGATCTAGGACGTGCAGGTCCTCCAGCAGTTCAGCGTGTTGTATGTGTGCCTCTTGCAAGGGTGTGAAGGGTAGGGTCGTACCTGCAGCCTCATTCTCAAGCATGGCCAGGCGGGCCTCCACCCCCTTAAGCTTCTCCATCACAGTGTGTCTCATGCCCAATCGTGTGCCCATCGCCTCCCCCCTGATGTAGAATTTAAAGGCATCCCATTCTATCTGACGGGAACTGGCCGTATCAGCATTTGTGTGCATTTGGTTATGGCATCTGCTATGGTCGCCTTAAAGACAGTGTCCTCAAGCATCTCTGGTGGCAGTCACCAAGTTGGTATTGGCGTTGTGATCCTACCCCACTGTAATGAAACCTCTACCGGGTTGTGGTCAGAAAGGGTCTTACCCATATGTTCGGCTGTTATCACCCCTTCCAGCAAGGAATTAGTACAGAAAATATGGTCTATCCTAGTGTGGAGCCCGTGGGGTGGTGAATAGAATGTATATTCTCTGTTCCGTAAGTGTTTGCTCCTCCATGCATCAGCTAATTCCCAACCCTCCGCCCACTGCGCAAGTGCGTTCGCCTACTTTCAGTGGCATGTAGTGGAGGGTTTGACCTGTCTAGTGAGATGTCTAAGACAGCATTAAAATCCCCTCCTATGAGCCAGGGGAAATCCGCCCAGTCTGCCAACACTCCAGTAATGGTATCTAGGAAGTCTGACTGGCTAGAGTTCGGTGCATATACACTGCCAAGCACAACAGGAGAACCATCCAGCAACCCACGTATGAATACATATCTACCCTCCGAGTCTAGTCTTTTGTCCAGTAGCCTAAAGGGGACAGAGTTCCTGAGCCATATAGCTGCCCCTCTCGAAAACACAGAGTAAGTAGTTGCATACAATTGCCCCTTCCACTTTTTAAGTAGCTTCACACTCTCTGCATCGTTCAGATGGGTTTCCTGAAGGCATGCCACCACCACGTGCCTCCGATTAAGCTGTGACAATAGTCTGTGTTGCTTGTGGATAGACCCCAGTCCACGCACGTTCCAGGTGCACAGTTTGTACGTGTTAAGAGTCCCCATGGTATACTGTGTCAGGTGTCAGAAACAGGCTCTGTGCTATCAAGCGGTAATTCAATAAATGTAGTGTCTCGAGTGCCAGTAGACATTTAACCTTCCAACTACAAGGTCCCCAAGCGAACAAACCTGAGGTCCAAACTTCAGCGCCCAACGTGGGTGACAGTTAAACCAGAACATGACTATGCTGTGGGGGGTGGTACCACTCACACTCGCCCGACAGCTGTGTTGTTGTTTCCTACAGCGTGCCCTCGGCTAGTGTGCGCTCCCGCACCCAACCACTCACCCCTGTCCCAGTGTGCTTCTCATACGTTACCAATCGTTGTCTTCCATAGTTGCAGTTAAAGAGTCTCCGCCTCCTGGGAAGTAATTTTGGGGAAGAGTTGCAAGCTGGCAGCAGATCCCCACACCTCTGTGCGGGAGGCCGAGTTGCTGCCCACATCCGAGGCTTCTCTCGCGTCGTGGGCAGCCAGTGCAGCTTCAGTTAGCAGGGCGACCTCCGGCGTTTCCTGTGCGCGGTCTAGCGTGCTTTCCCCATTCATCAGGGACCCGCTCGCGCCGGGTCGTCGCTCCTTACGAGTAGGAATTCTGTCATCTCGTCCCTCCACAAGTGGGTCCTGTGTGGGCGGCGGCGTCAGGGTCACCTCCATCCATTCCGCTGCCTCCTCAGGCGTGTCAAAGAAATACGATTTGTTATTGTGTATTATTTTGAGTCGGGCTGGGAACAGCAGTGCGTACTTCAGGTTTCTGTCCCGCAGCTTACGTTTCACCCCCAGGAATGTCGATCTCGCCTTCTGCACCGCTGGGGTGAAGTCCAGATACACTGAGATGGTCTTGTCCTCGTATCTTAGGGGCGCCTTTTCTCTCGCCACTCTCAGTACTGAATCCCTGTCTTTATAGTGCAGCAGGCGCGCTATTAATGGACGGGGCGACGCGCCCGGTTTGGGTGGTTTCGCCGGCATTCTGTGTGCCCTCTCCACACTGTAGAGCGGGGTGAGCTCCTGTGGCCCCACGATCTGCTTCAGCCAGTCCTCAACAAACTACGTGGGGTTTCTCCCTTCACTGCGTTCCGGAATCCCCAAAAGGCCCGTCCTTCCGCGTCGTCCATCCTATCTCAAATTAGTTTAAGCTGTTTCTCCATATGTTCCAGCTTTGTGGAGTGATCCGTCTGCTGCGGGATCAGGTCGTCTAATGCGATCTTGTGCTCCGTCACCTTCTCAGCTAATTTGTTGTGGTCCGCCCGAAGGAGTGACAGACCGGTCTCCATACTGTCCATTCGTGACTCAAGCGCCTCCCTCGATGCCCTTATTTCAGCCAGTATAAGGTCCAGTTTGGCGTCCTGCGTACCTCTACCCATTGGTGGTATGACCTCGCCGCTGGATGAAGCCAGTGGGTCGTCCGAGCCAGTGGATTGTAGATCCGCATGCGCCCCCTGGTCCTGCACCTTCGCTCTGTTCCTCCCCATGGCTCGCGTCTGTAGAATGATGGCGGGGCGACCCCCCTGCGTCTCCGACACCAATTCCGGCTCTTTATAAGTAGTCCACGTGTCCCCAGGGCCTGCAGTAGGCCCGGCGCGGCACAGCTCGTCGGGGGCCACGCCCAAACCAAGCGCCTCGCCTCGGTGACACCACCGTCCGTAGTCCGTGAAATGGCCGGTGTCTCCCTAGGGCGCAATGGCTTCAGGCGATGAGCACAATGACGTATTCCCAAGCTGATGGCTATCCCCGACTCTGACCTCGGGGCGCCAGGTGTTTCTGTCCTGTAGCGCTTTAGGGGCCGGCGGCACCTTCAAGCAGTAGGGTAGTAAGATGCTCGTCACATTTAGCGGTGGACGCCCGCATCAACCTAGTCTCTCGCCCGTATCATGCGCTACCGATGTGGGGGACACGTCGTGCTCTCTGCGGCACCCCCGCAACTCTCCTCACCGTTATGCTGCTCAGACGTGTCACCGTCGTCCGTGCAATGCACACGGAATGGGTCTCCGTGGGTGCAGTTCCAAGCGCGGCAGGATGGTGGCCGCCGATATCGCCAAGCTTAAAATGGCGGCTCCAGGCGCAAGCTCTTCTGGAGTGGTGCGCACCGCTCCTGTACCGCTGCCCCGGTACACTTCAATGCCAGCATACACCAGTACACCGCCTCGGAGCCCGGGAGCCTCCGCCGGTGTCACCGCAACTCCCCCGCTGAGCTCGCGGGCCGCTACTCCCTCAGGCGCCGGCAAGCTGCGTGTCGCGCACTCCCACTCCAGCTCGGATCCCGGGGGTCATTCGAATGCGGCGCCCCAGCGCTAGTCCCTCTTTGCCACGCCGCAGCTGTTGTGTCGGGAGCAGTGGGCACCGGCTATATCAGCACAGCGGGATTCCGACCCGTACCACCAGCTCTGCCCACACTGCTCGCAGCAGGTCTCGCCGGTCCCGGCCTCCTCTGCTACTCGAGGCCGCGGCTTGTGTCTTGATGGCAGGCCCTCACTGCGGCGGTCGTCGCTTTTAGTCGAGGGGAAGTCCCGGAGCACACAGCTCGAGCCCGCACACTCGCCACACCTTCCGCTGGTTCAGGGTGTGATTGGGTGTCTCGCGGGGTCCGGGGGAAACAGGATAATTAGCTAGTTTATCAGGCGTAGAACGGAGCTAACTCAGGACACGTCCGCCATGCTCGGCTCGTGGCCACGCCCCCCTTTATACCCCTAGATAACTAGTAAGTGTTCACACCTTTATGTTTTTATCATGTTACACAAACTTAATACAATGTCAAAGTATTTATCTCTAATATCTTTTACTTTTAATGGTTCAAAATTAATTATATAGTGTTCTCCTTCCCTTGCTTTCCCCTTTTCATTTATATTGTGTATTTTCTCTGTTATGTATTCAGCATCAAAAATGTCATTTTAAATAGGATTTGTTTTATCCATTGTATTACTGTTCTTTTTCTTGTAATTCTTTAATAAACTCAAACTTAAAAAAAATAACTCACCGCCTGGTCCCGGACCGCCTCAGAGTGAAAGAAGAACACTCGTAGGTTCAGTCCAGGCCTCTGTGCATTGAACTTGTGACAACCAGCTCAGCCCTGAGTCACACTCACAAATCCTGAACCAATCCAGACATTGCTACCTTTTTGTTTATGTGAGTAAACAGCATGAAAGCAGCACGATGATTGGCTCAGCCATGCTCTGCCAAAGCTCCTTAGGAGACTTGGGTGCTATGGCAGCAATCCCCTTGCATCCTACATTATGCAGATAGGCAAGGGTTCAAGTGCACATGTTGAGATGGGCAGAGCAAGGCACCTGTCCAACCTGACATGAGCACTTCACCCCAAGGAGGCTGGCAGCTGACATGTCAATTATTCAAGCTTGGGACTCCCAGTCCCACCCCCCCCAACCACGTCCGCAAACTATGCGCAGGCCATGTCACACACTGTGGCTAAAAATAAATTGAACAAATCGATAAAGTATTAAGTAAACTTTAATATGTGGCACACAAACAGGGGGCAATGCCCCAATAAAGAAACCGCTGCTGGAAGGGAAGAGTTCCCCAAGCAGCAGTGGAAGGATGCAACTTGTCTATTCAGAACACTGTACATTTGAAATGTTCCTCCTGGGCAGAATAAACAGAAGAAATTAAATATTTTGAAACATCACTGAAATTAAATATTTTCATTTATTTGAATTCATTAAAAATCTAACAAGAAGTCTGTCATTATATTAATTAGACAAGGGTTAATATTAAAGGTACAAATTAAGGTAGACTTGTGTAATTGTAAGAAAGGTTTTGAATGCTAATTCAGCTTTTTTGTATGATGCAATTCTTTATTGTATGAACCAAAGAATCATTACAGAGAAATAATACAAAGTGGGGAGTGTGGTAGGGAAGAGGCAGATTTGAGAGAGTGGTGTTGTACATACATCACAATCATTGGTCTCATACTCTCTATACATCGATATTGGCATTGAGTCAGTACGTGTCCTCCAGTCGTGCCTATGTTAGCAGCACCCAGTGCCGATCAGCAGGGAGGCCCTATACTCCCTGGTCTGAGTGTGAGGTGTGCGCAGAGGTGTGGGGGCCCCCCATTATTGTCCCATTTCTGGAAGCTGTGAGATCATAAGGTGTTTGGTACGACTGATAGTACTAGTAGATTGATTGGTGCAAATATGATCAGCAGGTTTGTAGAATAAGTAGGCTAGATAGAAAGAGTATAAGGAGTATACTGGGTAGGGTGGGTGTGACGGTTGATGGGACGTGTCAGGGGGATGGGGAATAATTCAGCTTTATTTGAACTGATGAAGCTAATTATTTTGGTTTATTAATGATTAAAACATAAATAGATAATGAAAGTTTAGATGTATACAATAAAAATGAATAATAATATTATTAATGAAAAAGAGCAACACAATAAAATCAGTGCTCTTAATTAGAAAGAACATCAATTTCCATTTTCCGTTTTTGAATACAAGGAAGATGACTTTGTTTCGCAAAGAAACATTCGGAAACATATTAAAATAATACTGAATAATTCTAAGTTGTGCAATTATTAACCTGTTTACTGCGCCCGCGATTTTGCGGAAGTGCAAAAACGAAACGGCCATTGGCCGACGGCAGTACTGGGGTAGTAGTGCTGCGGTCGGCCAATGGCCGACGGCAGCATGGAAGGGGTTAAGTAAAATAAAAATAATAACAATGTTGAAATTGTTTATGAATTTGAAAAATATCTTTTTGGGTGGTTGTTTTGAATTGAATCATTTTGTTTGCAAGCTCAAGTTTTTTGGAGTCACACTAGACAGTCTACTGTAGTAATATTTACGGTGAACGTGAGACACTTGATTTGATCCCTTTCTTTATTTAACAAGTTTTGACAAAGCCAATATCTCTTAGCACTATAATGCCAAGTCAATGGCTTGGGAATTGGTTTTTTGCACATACATCTATGCGGGTGCCTGATGATGCATAAGCATGCCTGCTATTACATATACAAGATGGGTTTTCTAATAAAGAATGTATTTGCACACGTGTTGTGACATGTGCATCGTGACGTGTGCGTATGCGTCACGGTGCGAGCGGTTATTTTCAATTTACCAGTCTAACATGGCAGATGCCCTTGTTAGAGTGGTAAATTGAAATATCAAAAAAAGACAAAAGGGTTAGCAAAACATGAGACAATGTTGCGAGCAGCCTAGCAGTGCTGAGCACCCTTAAAATATTAGGAAATAATCACACAGGGGGAACAAGGCCAGAATGGACAGACCGGGCATTTCCCCAGGTGGATGGAAGGATGGGGTGACTGGTTTTGTTATTGGGGCCATTTTTGCCTCAGTGCAGCAGTTTTGAAAGCACCCGCTGCACAGTTCCTTGTATATCCAGTAGTTTTCAGGCAACAATAACAGTGTCAAGATAACTCTTGTGATTAATGTCCCTGCTGGACAGAGACCAGCGTTTTGTCTATTGGTATGATAAGGTGGCACAAAGGGTTAATATGCCTGGTACATAGTAGGTGTACCATGCAGATCACAGAACAGTATTTTATGTGCAAAACTTGGTGGGTTACTGCTTTTTGTCAAGAGACCCTGTTGTCACTGTGCAGTTCATAAGTTACAATTGTTCCCCTCCAGACCCTACCGTGGGCAGAGCAAGAATAATTAGGTTATTCAATATTAGACGTGGAAATGAGGGAAGATATAACAGACAGGGCACTAGGCAAGACACCTGGCGCAGACTGATTACCCATAGAGATTTATAAGGTGTTTGCATGCAATCTGGCCCCTAAATTGGCGGATATGTATGCTGAGTCCTATGAAATGGATATCCTCCTTGTAACAACAAGGGAGGCTCTGGTAGCGCACCTGCCTACGTCCACATCACGGGATGTTGTTTTCCAAGATTTTTGACCCCTCTCCATGCTAAATTCTGACTATAAGATTCTCAGTAAAGAATTAGAGCCCTGGCTGCTACCCCAAGTGCAGGACCTGATACTTGAGGATCAAAATTGTTTTATACCAACCTATACCACCTCTAACAACCTGTGAAGACTTTATTCAATAATGTAAGCCCATGATAGACCACCCTTCTAGTGCAGTAATTGTGTCTGCACATCTTGTGAAGGGATATGACACAGTGCGCTGGGACTTCCTGGAATCTACTATGTATCGTACGAGCTTCAGTGCTAATTGGGTGAGATGGGTCAGGCTGCTCTACACTCACCCAATGGCTAGGGTTAAAACGGTGCACAATATCAAAGGTCTATGAAGTGTTTAGGAGAACTAGGAAGGTTTGCCCCCCGTTGCCCCTTTTATTTGCTCTGGCTGTAGAGCCCTTGGCGGAGAGGTTTCGAACAGAGGCTATGGCTTGGGGGATTAGACAGGATGGCTCTATCCATGTTATTTCTTTATACACAGATGATCTATCTGCTTATCTACCTTAGGGATGGCGTGGCAGATATCCCACAGGCTCTGCGACTTTTGGAGAAGTTTGGAGTGTGCTCGGGTCTCTGGGTAATTCAGAGTAAGACATCTATTTCTGGTGGTGGCAGGTTTGTGACTCTCTTCTTCTTGTCCATCTTAAATACTCTGGGTTCTGAATACCTTTAGATACTTAGGCATCCAGGTCTTCCATGATCTGGATGACCTGCGTGAGGGGAATCTAGGGCGGCCATTCAATCGCTGAAGTCCTGCATGTCTTTTTGGCACACACTCAAGCTACCAACCATGGTGTGTTTTTTTTGTTGTCTTCATTCGTCATCAAATATACACTGAGCGATTTAACATTTTTCTCCATGGTCCCCTTCTTGTTTGGCACCAGCTAGAGAGCTCTGTATCCAGATGGATGCACTTTATACAGAACCTCTCTTTCCCGTACTTGGTATGCTCTCACTGGGTATCTCTCGAGAGCAACCAGAGTGGTAAAGTATCAAAGTGTAGAGGCATAATCATTGGACAGTATTTATACCGTTGTCAAGGGTATCTAGCCATCATACACATGGTAACCAATAAACCCCTCTCTTGTTTTCCTTATTTCTCGAACCTTTATCCAACTTCATCGTGTACTTTATAGAATTTACCCAATCAAGGAGGGTCGGAGATATATTTTTAATTCCAATATTTACTAATTTCTCTCTGTGCAAGTAAAATTAGTTAAAGTATTAAGTTATTTTCTTCTGGAGACATAGACTTGTAATTTGGTAAGACCCCCAAAAAATACTAGCCTTATGCTTACCTGAATATCCCTCCCAAAAATGACTTTGATGGCTTTACTTATACTAACCCAAAAATGATGTAGCATTGTGCAGGTTAAAACATGTGTACTGTGTATATATCTAGGACCCCCTGAGAAAGTAGATACTACAAGTCCTTGGTCAGGGATAGATAGCATGGGAGATAACAACCAAGGCACTTTAACCAGCCAACTGTTTTTATCACAATGGAATAATCATATAAAACGAAATAGTGTGAGTAGGTCTAATTAAAATATTTTTATTATAAAATATATAAACAAAGGGAAGTCAATCATACAGAAAATATCATTCAAATCTTGAAATTTTGAGCAAAATATTTTTTAACAAGTTAATAGAAACATAAAAAACAATCAATACTATAAACTATATAAACAAGGAAAGTCAATCATACAAATTATATAATACAATTCATGAAGTTGAAAGCAAATTATTTATCAACAAATTAATAAAAGGCATAAAAGACAATCCATACATAAAAAGGAAATATAATCACAATTTAAAAAGTGGCATAAAGGAATAATTCTCTACGCGCGTTTCGGCGACCAGCGCCTTCTTCTGGAGTAGCCACGTATGTCCTAAATGTTTAGAGAAAAAAGAATACAAAAACAAATCTAAACAAAGAAAGTATAACGGATTTTGAATTCATAATAATCAATATCGTTTCAATTAAAAAGAAAAAATACAATGCCGTACATGACCTACAACATCAAGACTACTTCACATTTACAAGACAAATTTACAACTTTACATTTCAGAAATGTGCCCTAATGTAGGGCCTTCATTTCTCTGTGCATTTCAAAGGGACAGCAATTCAGCTGTCGAAAATGAAAGTTAGATACCAAGGAATGGATGAGGAGAGGCCTAATTAATTTATATTTAGTGATAATGTACAGTTTCAATAGAACAGAAACAAAAGACACTGTTAGATTTAAACCATGTCTAATCCAAGAAAGGTTTTAAAAAAGGAATGGAGTCATAATTTACCTTTGAAAGTTGAAAAAATATAAAAATTTAATTATTTCCCCTTTCATAATGACTATCTACGTCAGCATTGATTAAAAATATTCTATTTTCACAATCTAAGAGGGCATCTCATATTAGAGTGATCAAAAAACCATTCACGACCTATTTAAATTCATATTATTTTCAAATATTATACTTACACTCTTTAAAAGAGCACATCGAATTGAGATAATTGCTAATTGATGATAGCAGGATAAGGAGCTGGAAAGAAGTGCCATAATATGATTAATGTGAGTTTGATATTGTACATTATAGATCTTACCAACGATGAAATTCACATTGATGAAATTCACATTTATTTTAGTTTTCTATATTTGCTAATGGATCATGGATCATATATTCATATAGTTTTTAGTTGAATGTTTGGGTTATATGCTTAAGGCATTTATTCTTTCCTGTATTCTACTGGTAGATACTCCCAACTTATAAACAAGAGAAATATGTTTTCAAACTATCTAAATACAATTCATAAGGGATGATGTATATGTTTTTTTAGAATTACTGAATTGTCAAGATTCAATTTCGATGTAAGTTAGTTAATGCACATGTTAAAACGTTATAGTATCTGATATGATAAACAATTCTATAAAATAGGTCGAGGTAAACAACTAAACTGTTACCTGATTTATATTGTTCACCTTCGTGTCTCCGTTAGATATTGATGATTCATATATACTTTAAAAAAATAATCAATTTCCTAAAAAATAAAAATAAAATATACAGTGTGAGGATATATATTTCAGTCTAGTCACGTCGGAATGGTAGCCTACCGATCTGAAAATATTGAAAAAAACACACGTTTACCTGATGTAATCTTTTGTAATGATGCACTCGCTCCCTAGATCCTTTAAATCAATTAAAAGATCTACAAGAAATAAAATAGAAAAATCGAGGTCAAGGACGTGTGCCTTTGTTTTAGGAAAATAATATATGATACTACAGGGGCATGAAATATACCTCGTGAGTTTTTAATACTTCACGGACGGATGAAGCATAGGAAGCCTTCCTGATGTGAAGATCTTCCTAATCTTGGTAAATGCTGCAACGGAAAATAAACCGTCTGCAGGTCTGGGAGCGAGGCACTGGGTTCTGAGCTTCGGAAAACGTGTGACTCGAGTCACTGCCGGACCGATATTAGGATCACTACTTGTAAGTACCAATACTGCTCCATCCAGTTTATCTGAAGCTTAGAGTCCTTCTGTTTATCAGATAGATGGCTGATTCCCGGTTTATTTTCCGTTGCAGCATTTACCAAGATTAGGAAGATCTTCACATCAGGAAGGCTTCCTATGCTTCATCCGTCCGTGAAGTATTAAAAACTCACGAGGTACATTTCATGCCCCTGTAGTATCATATATTATTTTCCTAAAACAAAGGCACACGTCCTTGACCTCGATTTTTCTATTTTATTTCTTGTAGATCTTTTAATTGATTTAAAGGGTCTGGAGAGCGAGTGCCTCATTACAAAAGATTGCATCAGGTAAACGTGTGTTTTTTTCAATATTTTCAGATCGGTAGGCTACTATTCCGACGTGACTAGACTCAAATATATATCCTCACACTTTATATTTTATTTTTATTTTTTAGGAAATTGATTATTTTTTTTAAGTATATATGAATCATCAATATCTAACGGAGACACGAAGGTGAACAATATAAATCAGGTAACAGTTTAGTTGTTTACCTCGACCTATTTTATAGAATTGTTTATCATATCAGATACTATAACGTTTTAACATGTGCATTAACTAACTTACATCGAAATTGAATCTTGACAATTTAGTAATTCTAAAAAAACATATACATCATCCCTTATGAATTGTATTTAGATCATTTGAAAACATATTTCTCTTGTTTATAAATTGGGAGTATCTACCAGTAGAATACAGGAAAGAATAAATGCCTTAAGCACATAACCCAAATATTCAACTAAAAACTATATGAATATATGATCCATGATCCATTAGCAAATATAGAAAACTAAAATAAATGTGAATTTCATCAATGTGAATTTCATCGTTGGTAAGATCTATAATGTACAATATCAAACTCACATTAATCATATTATGGCACTTCTTTCCAGCTCCTTATCCTGCTATCATCAATTAGCAATTATCTCAATTCGATGTGCTCTTTTAAAGAGTGTAAGTATAATATTTGAAAATAATATAAATTTAAATAAGTCGTGAATGGTTTTTTGATCACTCTAATATGAGATGCCCTCTTAGATTGTGAAAATAGAATATTTTTAATCAATGCTGACGTAGATAGTCATTATGAAAGGGGAAATAATTAAATGTTATATTTTTTCAACTTTCAAAGGTAAATTATGACTCCATTCCTTTTTTAAAACCTTTCTTGGATTAGACACGGTTTAAATCTAACAGTGTCTTTTGTTTCTGTTCTATTGAAACTGCACATTATCACTAAATATAAACTAATTAGGCCTCTACTCATCCATTCCTTGGTATCTAATTTTCATTTTCGACAGCTGAATTGCTGTCCCTTTGAAATGCACAGAGAAATGAAGGCCCTACATTAGGGCACATTTCTGAAATGTAAAGTTGTAAATTTGTCTTGTAAATATGAAGTAGTCTTGATGTTGTAGGTCATGTACGGCATTGTATTTTTTCTTTTTAATTGAAACGATATTGATTATTATGAATTCAAAATCCGTTATACTTTCTTTGTTTAGATTTGTTTTTTGTATTCTTTTTTTCTCTAAACATTTAGGACATACGTGGCTACTCCAGAAGAAGGCGCTGGTCGTCGAAACGCAAGTAGAGAATTATTCCTTTATGCCACTTTTTAAATTGTGATTATATTTCCTTTTTATGTATTGATTGTCTTTTATGCCTTTTATTAATTTGTTGATAAATAATTTGCTTTCAACTTCATGAATTGTATTATATAATTTGTATGATTGACTTTCCTTGTTTATATAGTTTATAGTATTGATTGGTTTTTATGTTTCTATTAACTTGTTAAAAAATATTTTGCTCAAAATTTGAATTATATATTCTGTATGATTGACTTCCCTTTGTTTATATATTTTATAATAAAAATATTTTAATTAGACCTACTCACACTATTTCGTTTTATATGATTATTCCATTGTGATAAAAACAGTTGGCTGGTTAAAGTGCCTTGTTTGTTATCTCCCATGCTAAAAACATGTGTACGTCATCTGACTTTTCCTGGAAACATTTTGGACTTTTCGGGATGGCTCCTTTCGCAAACTTGGAGAGCCTTAAGGGGGACCAGTATACCCTGTGGAGACAAAAGGTGTGATTCCTCATTAGGTTTGCAGCTTGAACAGTGGAATACAATATGTTATAAGATACTTGCCATAATTCTTCTGGATGATGACTGGGCAAGCAGTCTCCCCACAGATTTGATGGAAGTTTAAAATCGCCCTCTGCCAACTCTACCAGGAGCCAGTATAAGTTTGCCACCTCCTTCTTCCAATTTTTTCTTTTGAGTGCATTCTTCAGATCATGGGATACACCAACCGTTGTTCCAACAGCTTGTTGCCAGCTTTTGATTTGCAGGTATTTAAACTTTGATAGTTCATTATCTGTGATGTTCCTCAGATTTTCCCACAAAAGCAACATACCCTCTGGTCAGAAGTGGCCCGCGGAGGGAGTGTGGATGTGGGGCAGGGGAGGAGCAGGGTGGGGGGTAGTAAACTACAGAATGCAGCTGAAGGGAGGTATGTAAACAAATAAATAAATAAAACGAATTTCGTTGCTTGCGCTGCAACACATTTGGCAATGCAGCGCGCACAATGAAATTCATTTTATTCATTTATTTGTTTACTTACCTCCGTTCGGCCGTATTTATTTATTTATTTTAAAGCTTATAAAGCGCGCGGCTACCCCCAACGGGGGTGTCCCGGCGCTGCAGACGATCGATACCAAGGGGATTCAGTGAACGCTAGATCATGGAGAAGAACCAGGTCTTGAGTTTACTCCGAAACAGAGACTCTGATGTAATAAATCTAAGATCCATCGGAAGGCGATTCCAAAGTCTGGATGTGGCCACAGCAAAGGCCCGACCCCCAGTTCGTGCAAGATGGAAGCGTGGAGCATGCATCAGGCGAAGATGGTGATCATATTGCCCAGGTATCTAATTTCATTTTTTCATTAGATCTGTGTGTGTATCCATATTCCATGACATACATTCAGATTTGGAAGCATTTATCTCGTACCCAGATACCTGACCGAACTGAGATGCCAAGTTGTATATTATTTGGATTGTGGTATTCAGATCAGACGTATACACCATCAGATTATCGGCGATGTTAGACCTGACACCTTTTGGCGTGGTTCTTCCCCCATGTTTTTGCCTCTGACTCATGTGTTTTGATGCTGTGCTGGATTTCGTTTTTGCTGATTAAGATGCTTTGGACACTCTGCCCCTGCTGATCAGTGTCAGAGTGTAAGTGCTCCCTCTGTAAATTGTGATATTGATTGGCATATTTGTATCACCACGAAGTCCCTAGTAAGTGCACTGTGTGTGCCAGGGCTGGTGATGACAAATGCTACTAGTGGGCCTGCAGCGCAGATTGCGCCACCCACATGAGTAGCTTTAAAATGGTGACTCAGGCCTGCCAGTGCAGAGCCTGTGTGCAGTCAGTGACTGCCATGTCAGCCTGGCCAGTGTCCCCACTGGCTAGGCCTAACCCTTCCCTGTCTGTGCACATCAGTCACCCCTATGGAAGGCTCTAGGTACCCCCCTGGGCAGGGTGCAGTGTATGGATAAGGTAGAGCATGTACTAGTGCAGGTAATATGCTCTGGTAGTGGGCTGCAGCCATTTTATGCGCTCACTGCTGTAAGGCTATCTGCTCCATAGAGTAACATTGAGGAGGCTGGGCCCATGTGATACCAGCCTATCTTCCCATAGGAACAAGATGGGACATAAGTGAAAGATATCCCTGAACTCAGAATTTAATGACACATCTTTTAGTGAAGGGTGTTTTTAAATCCTGTGTTGGAGAATAGCACTTTTAGAAAGTGGCTGTTCTCTTGTCTAAACCTTTCTGTGTGCCTGGGTTTGTGGAATGCCTGCCTGGTCTGGATGTGAAAGGGGGGGCTGCAGAGCCCCAGAGGAGAGGGTCGGAGCCAGCCCGGGGATGAAAGGGCACATCTGCCTGCCAGGGAGGTGGGAGGAAGGAATGCCTGATAAGTACTGGGCTGTGCCAATGCCTACCTCCCCCATGTTAGCTCCCTCCTGGTGGTCAACTGACACCTCTGGCCCTGAAGCTGACAGGAAGAAGAAAACCAGAGACACCTCAGTGCTCCGCAACCCCCAGAACTGGTTTAGACTGGACCAAGGGCCTCCATGCACAAAGACTTCAAAGGACTTCAAAGACATTGAGGGGTATAAGGAAAGGACCCCTGACTACAGAAGAGTAGATTCTGAAATTCTGCAAGCAAGAAGGAACCTTCGCTGGAAGGAGGACAGCTAGAGAACTAAGGGAAGACTGCCTTGCTGTGTGCTCTAAGGGCTGACCTGTTTTACTGTCCAACTGGAAGCTAAGGAGGAGAAAGGGACTTTGCTGTGTGCTGTGACCCTGCCTACTTGAAACTGCCAAGACTCTGCTGTGTGCTGTGTCTACAACTGAATCTCCAAGGGCCTGAGAAGAGCTGGCCTCCTGTTGGGAACCCAGGGCTAATGGTTCCTAAAACTGTCCCAGACAACAGCTGCAAAATCGTGCTGTTGTGACCCGGGACGCGTGGTGCTTGACTGCGGAGCGTGAGGAGGGGATCGGTGTGCTCATCGGCACATTACCCGTGAGGGTCGGAGGCTTGTGGAGCTTCCCCTCGTGAAATCCGCTCCGAGGTGGTGGCGAGGTCGAGAGGGGGGTCTAGTCGTGACCAGCGCCCTTGAAAACCCTTTGCCGCCAAATCACCACCGCAGCCCTGGGCCAGGAAACCCCCCCGTAACTTGCTCCGAGGTCCAGGAGCTGAAGCGCCAAAGAAACGAAGGAGCCGCGCTCCCATTGGTGGAGGGAGCCGAGCCCCCTCACTAACGCCGCGACGGGATTGGCCCGTGCGGCGCAGCGTCATCCGTGGTGGTGGGCCGTGATTGGCCGAAGGAGCGGAGCGTCATTGCCTGACTGTCCCGGGAGCCGCTCTGTCATTGGCTGCCTCCCGGGTGCACCAGAGGCTCGCCCAGACGCTGCGACCGGATTGGTCCCCGTCCTCGGGACCCAGGGAAGCGTTGCGCGATCACCGCCGGACCCGGGAAGAAGAGACCTGTCCTCGCCGAGGGATTTCCCCGAGTGTCTTCCGCCCCGGCCTGCCGTCCCAGCCTGGAGAGCCTGGCCCGCTCCCTGCCGCTCGTTGAATGATCGAGAGCAGGCGGGGGAGCAGGAGGGACTGGCCGGGCCCGGAGGAGAGTGAGTGCTGGGGGTCGCAGGGCGCCAAGGGGCCCACGCGAGCGAGGTGGAACCGGGGGGAAGAGGAGAGCCCCCGGGCCTCGCGAGGCAGCCGCGTGCAGCGCTTAAAAGCCACAAGTAAGATTTCAACGCTGGCATTGGTTACCTTGCTCGTTTTTAGAGCGGAAGGAATAGAAATCAGGGGCAATATTTTTAGACCCCCGATTCGAGAGACTTGAGACTGGTTTTGATACTAAGAACTTCCTATTTAAGAGAACCATCCTAAAGATTAAGTGCAACCGTTAAGATTGAATGCAACATGTTCCTAAAGAAGTGATTATCATGCAAATGTTTTATTCACCTTGCTGAAACTAGCTAAAGCTATATATTTTTATAAAATATACTTACCTGTGTGGTCTCAGTTTGTGGTGGATTGGGGATTATTGTTGTGTTAAGTGCAAATGTTATCCACATTGCCTCCGAGTTTAGCCTAGACTGCTCGCGCCATGCTACCTAGAGGGTGAGCAGGGGTTATCTCAGAGGGTTATTCCGTCACCCTGACTGGAAGTGAGGGTCCCTACTTGGGCTAAGGTATTTACCTCTGCCAACTAGAGACCCCCGGTTCTAACATTGGTGGCTCGCGGTGCGGATTTTGAACTAATAATTGCACTTGACCGGCAGTGATCTCTTGTACATCGCTAGTCTAGTTTAGCGGCACAGGGTGCACAAGATTTTTTTTTGTTTGGGTGAAACCTTTTTAGTTGAAAAAGGGTAGGAAGCATCATGTCTCGGAAAGCGCCAAGCGTGAATGGAGACGTGGAAGTGGAATTTGAAATCCAGGAGTTGTTAACCTATAACAAGGAGCAACTGAGAAAAGTCTGCAAACAGCTTGAATGCCCAGTGAGGGGCGGCGCAAATAAGGAAGAGCTACGGACAGCTCTGAGGGCCTGGTGGGAGGCCAAACATGGTGACCCGGAAGCTGCTACTGGAGAGGGAGACACACCGGAGAACGGGTTTTTGCCCAGTGAATTGCCAGTGAGGAAGCCAGGGTCTAGGACCGGCAGCGACCACTCCAGTAGGGTTATGTCTCCAGAGGAAATAGAGGAGAATCAGCGAGTTAGGGCCCATGAGATTGAGCTTTTGAAGCTCAGAGCGGAAGCCGATGAGAAGAGACTGCGCCTGGAAGTTGAGAAAGAGGCGCAGGAGAGAGCGGCGCAGGAGAGAAGACATGCGCTCGCTTTGGAGGAGAAGAAGCTCCAATTGGCTCATGAGAGGAGCATGAAGGAGTTGGACATCAAATATAAAGAGAGGGTGTCCAGTTCTAATGGTGGCAGCGCACAACCAGTACAGGCGGGTAAGGTATACATACCAAAGGATCTGGTACAGAATTATCAGAGGGGTGAGGATATTTATGCGTGGTTCAGAGCGTATGAACTTGCCTTAAAGATGAATGAGGTGCCTGAGAAGAATTGGGGAGCAGGATTGTGGAAGCATTTTGAGGCCTCTGGGAGGGATGTTTTGGCACCCTTAGAAGCAAAGGATGCTTTGTCCTACTCCTCCATGAAGGAGGCTTTGTGCCTCAGGTATGGGCTCACTGCTGAACAGTACCGCCAGAAGTTTAGGAACTTCAAGAAGCTTGATTCAAGTAATTGGGTGGAGTGTGTGAGTATGTACACGCGTGCACTGGAAGGTTGGATGAAGGGCAGCAAAGTTACTGATTATGTGGGGTTGTGTCACTTGATTAGTAGGGAGCACTTAAGTAGTTTATGTGTCCCAGAGCTGCGCCAGCATCTTTTGGATAGCAAGTTAACTGATCCCAGTGAGCTTGCTAAAGAGGCGGACCGGTGGACTAGCACCAGGGTCCACAAGGGGGTGGTAAGTACCCCAGCCAAAGGTGGACAGGGTCCCCAGCAGAAGAGTGGGGGGGACACGGGTAATCAAAAGGAGTCTTCTAAAGGGCCCCAAAGTAGTTCCCAGGAGAAGGTGTCTCAACCCCCAAGCCTAAGAAGTCCTGGCCCCTTAAAGGCACGCAGGACAAAAAGACCCCGCCTACTTGCTATTCATGTAGGGAGGTGGGGCACATTGCCCCCAGCTGTCCAAAGAAGAAATCAGCACCCACTGGTGCTCCAGCTCCAGCGCCGGCGTTAGCCAGTGTAGCTTTGGGAGGGGATTTGATTTCTAGTGGGGAGAAGGGGTTAGCATTGATGACCCTTGTCTCTCTAGGAGACCAAGAGATGGCCCAGGAAACCTTGCTGCCCCAAAACACTAAGAAATACGGGCAGAAGGTGACCATCAATGGACAGGAGGTGGAGGCTCTGAGAGACACAGGGGCCAGCGTGACATCTGTTGGGTGTCGGTGGGTGTCTGAAGAGCAAATTATTCCCCAGGTACTCCGGCCTGTGGTGGCAGCTGACAGTTCAGTGCGCTACTGCAAGTTGGCAAAAGTTCCATTTGAATGGGGAGGAGTCTCCGGTATTTTGGAGATTGTTGTAAGTGATGCCTTGCCTGTAGATTGTCTATTAGGTAATGACCTGGAGAGCTCCCCATGGAAGGAGGTGGAGCACAGGACTCACTTGGAGATGTTGGGTTTGCCTGCGTGGATCTGTGTGTCCACCCGTGCAATGACAGCCAGAGAGGGCGGTCTAGCAGAACTGGAGCCTGGAACAATGGCCCAGGGACCTGCCAAGAGAGGAAAGGGTAGAGGGCGCGGGAAACCGGCCCCCACTGTTCCCACGGTCCAGGAGGAGGCAGACCCGGAAGGGGATGCCCTGGAACCTACAGGGGAGCAGGTGGCCAAACTAGGGGAATTACCTGAGCTGTCCCAGTGGCAGCAAGAGGGTGGTCCCTCCAGGGAGGAATTCTGCAAGGCTCAGAAGGAGTGCCCTTCTCTCATTGGTGTGCGGCAGCAGGCTGCCGACCAGGCCGCAGGCCTGGGGTCCAAGGAGCATTTGATCTACTGGGAGGATGACTTACTGTATAGTGAGCCTAAGTTCGCTGAGCCCGGTGCAGCCCGTGTGCTGGTGGTACCGGAGCGCTTCAGGAACTTCCTACTGGGTCTGGCTCATGACATGCCTCTCGCAGGACATCTGGGGCAAGACAAGACCTATCACAGGCTTGTCACCCATTTCTACTGGCCCCAGAGGAAGACACACGTCTCTGCCTTTTCTAAATCTTGGCAGACTTGTCAGGCCAGTGGCAAGAGTGGAGGGAAGCGCGTGGCCCCCCCTCCAACCCTTTCCCGTGGTGAGCACCCCTTTTGAGCGGGTGGGCATTGACATCGTGGGGCCCCTGGATCCCAAGACAGCCCTAGGTAACAGGTTTATCCTGGTCTTGGTGGACCATGCCACTCGGTACCCGGAAGCCCTTCCGCTCAGGACAGTCACCGCCCCAGTGGTGGGCCGTGCCCTGATGGGGATCTTTTCCCGGGTGGGATTTCCCTGGGAGGTCGTCTCGGACCGCGGGACAAACTTCATTTCTAAGTATATGAAGTCCCTGTGGAGTGAGTTTGGGGTGACCTACAAATTCACCACACCTTACAACCCTCAAGGAAATGGTTTGGTTGAGAGATTCAACCACACATTGAAGGGCATGATTATGGGCCTGGAAGAGCCCATGAGGCGGAAATGGGATGTCTTGTTGCCATGCCTGTTGTTTGCCTACAGGGAGGTGCCTCAGAAATCCTTAGGGTTCAGTCCCTTTGAGTTGCTGTATGGCCACCCTGTCAGAGGGCCTTTGACTCTGGTGAAAGAGGGGTGGGAGAAATCCCGTGGGAAAACCCCTCAGGATGTGTTCAGCTATGTGCTGGCCATTCACAACCAGACCAAGCGCTTCAGGAAGCTCGCTCAAGAGAACCTGGAGGCTAATCAGGAGGAAATGAAGAGGTGGTATGACCAGAACACTTCTCTGGTTGAGTTCCAACCTGGTCAGAAAGTGTGGGTGATGGCGCCAGTGGAGCCTTGTGCGCTCCGTGACAAGTGGTCTGGGCCATATGAGGTGGTGGAGCGCAAGAGCGAGGTTACCTATTTGGTTAACCTGAAGACTCCCAGGCAGCCCCTGCGAGTGCTACATGTGAACCGCCTCAAACCCCACTTTGAGAGGACGGAGGTGACTATGCTCATGGCTACAGATGCTGGAGGGGAGGAGGATAGTGATCCTCTACCTGACCTCCTGGCAGTCCAGGAGCAAGATGGGTCAGTGGATGGTGTGGTCCTCTCCCCCACCCTGACCCCAGAACAGCAGGAGGACTGTCGCCAAGTCTTGGGTCAGTTCGCCCCACTGTTCTCCCTGACCCCAGGTGTCACCAAGTGGTGCGTCCACGACGTGGACACTGGAGACAGTCTGCCTGTGAAACAGAAGTTTTACAGAGTGGCTGACAAGGTCAGAGCCAGCATTAAGGAAGAAGTTTCCAAGATGTTGACGCTAGGGGTTATTGAGCCCTCCAGCAGCCCCTGGGCTAGCCCAGTGGTCTTAGTGCCTAAGAAAGCTGCTACCCCCGGTGGCACCCCAGAACTTCGGTTCTGCGTGGACTACCGTGGGCTCAATGCGGTCACGAAGACTGACGCGCACCCCATCCCCAGAGCTGATGAGCTGGTGGATCGGTTGGGAGCTGCCCGGTACCTGAGTACTTTTGATTTGACTTCAGGGTACTGGCAGATTGCCTTAACTGACGGGGCAAAGGAGAGGTCAGCATTTTCCACGCCAGAGGGGCACTTCCAGTTCCGTGTCATGCCCTTTGGGTTGAAAAATGCTCCCGCCACATTTCAGAGATTGGTCAACCAGGTACTGGCGGGGCTGGAGCAATTCAGCGCAGCCTACCTGGACGACATTGCTGTGTTCAGCTCCACTTGGGAGGAACACCTGCAACACCTCACTGAAGTGTTGAAGGCTCTGCAGAAGGCAGGCCTCACTATCAAGGCCAGTAAATGCCAGATAGGGCAGGGATCGGTGGTGTACTTGGGACACCAGGTGGGGAGCGGCAAGGTGGCGCCCCTACAGGCGAAGATTGATACCATTCTGGCTTGGGAACCCACCAAGACCCAGACTGAGGTGAGAGCCTTTTTAGGTCTCACAGGGTATTACAGACGGTTTGTCAAAGGCTATGGCACCATTGTGGCCTCTTTGACAGAGCTGACATCTAGGAATCAGCCCAGGAAAGTGAATGGAACTGAGGCCTGTCAAACTGCTTTTGACACCCTCAAAACTGCCATGTGCACAGCACCGGTGCTTGAAGCACCTGACTTTTCCAGTGAGTTCATTGTGCAAACTGACGCTTCAGAGCAAGGCGTGGGAGCAGTGCTCTCACAGATTAATGATGAGGGCGGAGACCAACCAGTGGCTTTCATTAGCCGAAGGCTAATCCCCAGGGAACAGAAATGGAGTGCCATCGAAAGAGAAGCTTTCGCTGTGGTCTGGGCTCTGAAGAAGCTGAGGCCCTAACTGTTTGGGACTCACTTCCGTGTTCAGACCGACCACAAGCCCCTCAGATGGTTAATGCAGATGAGGGGTGGGAATCCAAAATTGTTGAGGTGGTCCATTTCCCTACAGGGGATGGACTTTACGGTGGAGCACCGCCCTGGTACAGAACACGCCAATGCTGACGGTCTGTCCAGATTCTTCCGCCTTAGTGATGAGGACTCCCAAGAGGTTGGGTAGTTCTCCCCACTTTCAGCTGGAGGGGACACGTGTTAGACCTGACACCTTTTGGCATGGTTCTTCCCCCATCTTTTTGCCTCTGACTCATGTGTTTTGATGCTGTGCTGGATTTCGTTTTTGCTGATTAAGATGCTTTGGACACTCTCCCCCTGCTGATCAGTGTCAGAGTGTAAGTGCTCCCTCTGTAAATTGTGATATTGATTGGCATATTTGTATCACCACGAAGTCCCTAGTAAGTGCACTGTGTGTGCCAGGGCTGGTGATGACGAATGCTACTAGTGGGCCTGCAGCGCAGATTGCGCCACCCACATGAGTAGCTTTAAAATGGTGACTCAGGCCTGCCAGCGCAGAGCCTGTGTGCAGTCAGTGACTGCCATGTCAGCCTGGCCAGTGTCCCCACTGGCTAGGCCTAACCCTTCCCTGTCTGTGCACATCAGTCACCCCTATGGAAGGCTCTAGGTACCCCACTGGGCAGGGTGCAGTGTATGGATAAGGTAGAGCATGTACTAGTGCAGGTAATATGCTCTGGTAGTGGGCTGCAGCCATTTTATGCGCTCACTGCTGTAAGGCTATCTGCTCCATAGAGTAACATGGAGGAGGCTGGGCCCATGTGATACCAGCCTATCTTCCCATAGGAACAAGATGGGACATAAGTGAAAGATATCCCTGAACTCAGAATTTAATGACACATCTTTTAGTGAAGGGTGTTTTTAAATCCTGTGTTGGAGAATAGCACTTTTAGAAAGTGGCTGTTCTCTTGTCTAAACCTTTCTGTGTGCCTGGGTTTGTGGAATGCCTGCCTGGTCTGGATGTGACAGGGGGGGCTGCAGAGCCCCAGAGGAGAGGGTCGGAGCCAGCCCGGGGATGAAAGGGCACATCTGCCTGCCTGGGAGGTGGGAGGAAGGAATGCCTGATAAGTACTGGGCTGTGCCAAGGCCTACCTCCCCCATGTTAGCTCCCTCCTGGTGGTCAACTGACACCTCTGGCCCTGAAGCTGACAGGAAGAAGAAAACCAGAGTCACCTCAGTGCTCCGCAACCCCCAGAACTGGTTTAGACTGGACCAAGGGCCTCCATGCACAAAGACTTCAAAGGACTTCAAAGACATTGAGGGGTATAAGGAAAGGACCCCTGACTACAGAAGAGTAGATTCTGAAATTTCGCAAGCAAGAAGGAACCTTCGCTGGAAGGAGGACAGCTAGAGAACTAAAGGAAGACTGCCTTGCTGTGTGCTCTAAGGGCTGACCTGTTTTACTGTCCAACTGGAAGCTAAGGAGGAGAAAGGGACTTTGCTGTGTGCTGTGACCCTGCCTACTTGAAACTGCCAAGACTCTGCTGTGTGCTGTGTCTACAACTGAATCTCCAAGGGCCTGAGAAGAGCTGGCCTCCTGTTGGGAACCCAGGGCTAATGGTTCCTAAAACTGTCCCAGACAACAGCTGCAAAATCGTGCTGTTGTGACCCGGGACGCGTGGTGCTTGACTGCGGAGCGTGAGGAGGGGATCGGTGTGCTCATCGGCACATTACCCGTGAGGGTCGGAGGCTTGTGGAGCCTCCCCTCGTGAAATCCGCTCCGAGGTGGTGGCGAGGTCGAGAGGGGGGTCTAGTCGTGACCAGCGCCCTTGAAAACCCTTTGCCGCCAAATCACCACCGCAGCCCGGGGCCAGGAAACCCCCCCGTAACTTGCTCCGAGGTCCAGGAGCTGAAGCGCCGAAGAAACGAAGGAGCCGCGCTCCCATTGGTGGAGGGAGCCGAGCCCCCTCACTAACGCCGCGACGGAATTGGCCCGTGTTGCGCAGCGTCATCCGTGGTGGTGGGCCGTGATTGGCCGAAGGAGCGGAGCGTCATTGCCTGACTGTCCCGGGAGCCGCTCTGTCATTGGCTGACTCCCGGGTGCACCAGAGGCTCGCCCAGACGCCGCGACCGGATTGGTCCCCGTCCTCGGGACCCAGGGAAGCGTTGCGCGATCACCGCCGGACCCGGGAAGAAGAGACCTGCCCTCGCCGAGGGATTTCCCCGAGTATCTTCCGCCCCGGCCTGCCGTCCCAGCCTGGAGAGCCTGGCCCGCTCCCTGCCGCTCGTTGAATGATCGAGAGCAGGCGGGGGAGCAGGAGGGACTGGCCGGGCCCGGAGGAGAGTGAGTGCTGGGGGTCGCAGGGCGCCAAGGGGCACACGGAGGAGCGAGGTGGAACCGGGGGGAAGAGGAGAGCCCCCGGGCCTCGCGAGGCAGCGCGCGTGCAGCGCTTAAAAGCCACAAGTAAGATTTCAACGCTGGCATTGGTTACCTTGCTCGTTTTTAGAGCGGAAGGAATAGAAATCAGGGGCAATATTTTTAGACCCCTGATTCGAGAGACTTGAGACTGGTTTTGATACTAAGAACTTCCTATTTAAGAGAACCATCCTAAAGATTAAGTGCAACCGTTAAGATTGAATGCAACATGTTCCTAAAGAAGTGATTATCATGCAAATGTTTTATTCACCTTGCTGAAACTAGATAAAGCTATATATTTTTATAAAATATACTTACCTGTGTGGTCTCAGTTTGTGGTGGATTGGGGATTATTGTTGTGTTAAGTGCAAATGTTATCCACATTGCCTTTGAGTTTAGCCTAGACTGCTCGCGCCATGCTACCTAGAGGGTGAGCAGGGGTTATCTCAGAGGGTTATTCCGTCACCCTGACTGGAAGTGAGGGTCCCTACTTGGGCTAAGATATTTACCTCTGCCAACTAGAGACCCCCGGTTCTAACAGGCGAATAGTGCCACCTTTTTTTTACCAACTTTTATATCTGAAGGGTAATTCTGTAGTTTACTACCCCTCACCCTGCTCCTCCCCCACCCCGCCCCACCTCACCGACCCGCAGCACTCCCTCCACGGGCCACTACTGCCTCTGGTGCAAGTTGGGCCCAACATAATATCCCTGTTGGTTTTATAGGAGTTGTTAAAGAATCTCTGGTCCATTCCGGCGACCCTGGTGCATCCCAAATAGGAGCTAGTGTGCGATAATAGTTAATTTTCAATGACTTTCTCATTTTGGACCAGGTATAGGCTAGCCCGTTAAAAGTCTTTCAGCGTACCCGTTTGAAAAATCTTGGATCACCAAATTTGTAAATAAACCCTCAGTCACCTCCCTGTAAGTCTGACAGCATTTCCTTGAACATACTCCCAATATCCAAGCTTTCTGGTTCATTCAGAGGCATTTTTCCTGTCCTCATTAGAAATACCCATCCATATGAAACTAGGTCAGGTAGGCATAATCCTCCCCTGTTCTTTTTTCTCCGTATTTCTTCCACAAATTCCGTGCACTCTTTGAGGCCCAAATGAAGCTGTTTATTTTTACCTGCACTTTTTCAGACCCCTTTCTTTGAAGTCTAGGGGTATATTTTGAAAAAGGATGGTAAGTTTTAATAAAATCATCATTTTTATTAGGTTAATTCTACCAATTACTGTAAATATGCCCAGCTCATCAGAGAGTTACATATCTCTTTGCTAACTTTATAGAGATTTGTAACTTTGATTTTCACAATACTCTGTGTGATCATATTGCCCAGGTATCTAATTTCATTTCTTCATTAGATCTGTGTGTGTATCCATATTCCATGACATACATTCAGTTTTGGAAGCATTTATCTCGTACCCAGATACCTGACCGAACTGAGATGCCAAGTTGTATATTATTTGGATTGCGGTATTCAGATCAGACGTATATACCATCAGATTATCGGCGAATAGTGCCACCTTTTTTTTACCAACTTTTATATTTGAAGGGTAATATTCCAACATGTTGCCTGATTTTAGCAGCAAACAGCTCAATATACAAGTTGAACAGCAAAGGTGATAGCGGGCACCCCTGCCTGGTCCCCCTCTGTCTTTTGACAGGAGCAGACATGTTCCCATTCACTAAAACTCTAGCTGAGGGATATTTATAGATCAGATTTACTGTTCTACAAAACATTTCTCCAGATTGCATAATCTCATTACCTGCATTAAATAGAGCCAATTGACTCAGTCGAACACCTTAGTAGCATCCAGAGTGATCACAGCCAGTGGTACATTACAAAGCGTTGCTAAATCAATTGCCCAATCAGGTTGTAAGTGAGGTTTTGAATTCCTCTCCCTAGGACAAAGCGTTTCTGATCTTTATGTAAGAGCCTGCCTATGACTCCTTTTAGCCTCTCTGCCAAAATCTTGGCAAAGATTTTATAGTCAAGATTGAGCAAGCACATAGATATGTCTATATGAATCACAGGAGCTGGGTGATTTTGATGGTTTCCGGATTAGAGGCACTGTGGCCTCATTTCATGATTGCGACATACTCCATCCTTTTTCGAAAATATGAGTAAAAAGCCTCTCTATTACTGGGATGAGGGACTCCATCAGGCACTTATACGGTTCCGCAGGTAACCCGTCCAGTCCCGCAGCTCTACCTGGTTTTCCTGCTGCTATTGGTTTTTTAATCTCGCTCATTATTATTGGGCTGTTCAGATTATTAGATTCATCCTCATTGATATTAATTGGGGCATCTTGGTCAAGCCAGCTTGTGATTTCTTCCTTTCGGACGGTTTGATCTTCTCAGTATACCTTTTTGAAATGCTTTTGGAAAGCCTCTTTTATCTCTACAGGACTCTTAAGTATGTTCCCTGAGGCCTCACATTTTATCTCTCTTATACTTCCCCTTGATAGGTCTTGTTTGGCCTTCCAGGCTAAGAGCTTTCCCCAACCTTCCCCATACTTGAAGTGATCAAGCTTGCTCGCCTGCCATTTCCTTTTTAACCTTGCATCAATTACCCCTGTCAGTTGTAGTTTAAGAGTTTGCAGCTCTTCCGAGATATCCTCAGTCAACAGGTTGCTCCCTTGGGTATTGTGCCTTTGCTCTAACTTCTGAATCCTACACTTGATCTCCTCCACCTCAGATCTGTATTTATTTTGTCAGGCAACCTGCAATGATGTTATTCACCCTCTCAAAAAGGCTTTATAGGAGTCCCACACTATTTCTATTGGGGCATTATCAATGTTGTTTGAAAGGAAGTCCCTTGTCTGTCCAGTTAGTCTCTCTATCACTTCTTCCTCTAGCAGAATGGCACAATCTAATGTCCATCTCCTAGACTGCGGTCTGGCTGGGAATTTTAAAGCTAGAGTTGCTGCCGAGTGGTCCGATAGATGTTTCCCCATGTGTTTTACGTCCTTCCCCCAGTTTTTCAGATCAAGGCTAATTAAAGAGATCTAATTTCAATTTATGTCCGTATTTCTTATTGTGGAAAGTATACACTCTTCTATTTCCCATTTTGTCTCTCCGTACATCAAGCCAACCTAGCTGTCTCATAGCATTCTTGATCGTAAGTCTTATCTTGCAATTTTGTGTTGCTCTGCTGTTTAGTGGGCGATCCATAGCTGGGTCCAAAACCACAATAAAATCTCCAGCCAGAATTAAAGGGTCTGGAAAATTTGGTAGTTCATAGAGCGGACCTCTGAAAGGGCTGGATCGTTTAAATTGGTAAAAAAGTAACCTGCCACAGTACATTTCTGAGAGTGACATTTTTTTTTAGCTATGGCCCATCTCCCCATCTTGTCTACCTTACTTTCTTCTATTGTAATTGTAGGGTTGATTTTAATTTATATAGCCCCCACCTTTGTTGTTAGTTGTTGCGTGGTGCAAACTACGTCCTGGATCCAATTTCTGGATTTACACAGTTTCCTCATCTCAGTATCAGTTAAATGAGTCTCTTGAAGTATAAGGATTTGTTCTGGGGCATCCTTCAGATATTGAAAAATCTTTTCCATATTATACTTTGATCTTAGACCATTTAAGTTCCATGACAGAACCCTCAGATCTGCATTTTGATCAACTAATAAATGTGCCATGTCACTGATATAGAAACAAGAGATATTGGGAACCTACACAGGCGAATCAGACATATTTCTTTTTTACTTTTCTCCCACTGCCCCCCACCCTGTGCTCCCCTCCCTCTCCTTTTCCTTTTTTCCCACCAAGTCCCTCCCTCGGAGAACCCCCTCTATTTCTCATTACGGCCCTACCCTGGCCCACGAGGCCTTCCCCAGGAGTCAGGAATAAACTCAATTTTTAAACTATTTTAATGAGCGATTAGGGCTAGATTAAAAGGCTCCTATGTCATTCTCGTACACCCGGAATTCTTACTTCAAAGCAGCGGGATATAAAGAAATGATACTATGAGTCGCACAATAGAATAGGTTTCACTTAGCTTGCTCCACCCCCGAGATTGCCTGTAGTTAGTCCTCCGCTTCCTCTACTCGCCTAAACGTTTGCATTTTACTGTTGTGCATTACTTTTAGTGTAGCTTGGAATTTCAGATGGGCAGGTGCTCCCTGTTTTCTAAAGGGATCTAGGAGTTTCCCCAGCTCCCACAGCTCAGTTGCTGTGATGGATGAAACATCTGACCGTATTCCAAAGGTTATTCCTTCCGCATGTAGTGAATTTAACTTAAGTGCCTTATTCAAGATTTCATCTTTCAGATTGTACGTTAAGAAGTGGACTAATATTTTCCTAGGCCTGGTTTTGTTAGGATTCAATCTGAAGGGGTCCCTGTGTACCCTCTGAATATCCAACATGAGTGTTTGTGCTGGAGTGTCAATTTGAGTGGCTTGCTTGATCAATTTCACCACAAACTCTTTAAGGTTGTTACCTTCCGCCCCTTCCGGAATCTTAAGCAGACATATGTTATTTCTCCTTTGGGAGTTTTCCAGGGATTCTAGCTTATCCTAAAAGCCCGTTTCCCTTTCGTTCAACCTGCTTATATCCTTTGTAATTTCTTCTGATTTTGAGACTAGCTCTGTTACAGTGGATTCCAGTGCTGTTGTTCTAGCAGCTAATGAGTCTAATTTGTCCTCCACTTTTTCACACAACTGTTTTATTTCAGCTTGATTTCTTTCTGACACCACAAACCTGTTACTAACTTCCATTGTTTGCTTTTGCAACAAGCCTGAAACTGACTGAGAAATAATCTGGGTTGCAGGATCTGCAGTGTTTACCGTTTCCACACTCTGCTCTATCGCCTGCTCAATAATAGTCTTGTCTGAATAATTTTCTTCAGAAGAGCCCGACTGATTCATCAGGATTTTTTGTTGTTGTTACGTCTCCTCTGTATTTATCTTTATCTTCATCATCTGCCATCCTCGTTTCCACCTCTCCTTCAAGTAACTGAAATCTATTTGTTCTTTGGATTCCTACTGGGTAATCGGGTACTCTGGATGTTCCGACAGCTTTGAGGTTTCACTTAGGGTGTTGTCTACTATTGGTTTTAGTATCAGTGTACTCGGGGCTACCTTAAAACAACTCCTCATTGATGGGGTAAGTTTCACTTTCTGCGGATTCTGAGTTTTTGAAAAATGTTTGCTAGACCTTTTCTTTTTAGGGGTGATCCATTTCCCTGATGTCGCTTTATATTTGGGTGGTAGTTTTGGGGGTGGAGGTTTGATATGTTTTTTACTAACATATGTTCCCTGTTTTGGGATATTGCCCAGAATGTACTGATTAATTAATTGTTCTTGGTGCCCAGAATTGAATTGGTTTAAGGTTGTACTCCTCAGAGTGCATCTGCTTTGTTTTCCTGTGGTTGTGGTCATGCTTGCGTCACCACCATCACTCAGCAGCAGCCCTTTGGGATTTCCCTCCGCTTCCTCAATTTCCTTTAAATTCTGTAATTTATGTGTCCCATTACCTTCACCCACCACCTCCAACTTACCTCCTTGTGTTAAACTTGCTCCTTCACTTTCAACTGTCTGTTTGCTGGCGCTGAGTTTCCCAACCACCTCTGTCTTCCAGTGGTCTCCTTGCAAGCCTGGTAACTCTTGTAGCGTGTTTGTGCTGCCTCTACCCTTGCCGCCCTGGTGGGAAAGTGCGCAGTGACTCTCCGACCTCGATCGATTTCCCTTGCTGCTCAGGACCAGAAAGGCTCCCAAACCACTCGCCCCTCCCGGCACTGCTCACCAGCAGGCCCCGCCGCGCTCCAAACCAGCTTGCACTTTCTTTCTGTCTTGCCGCCACGCCTCTGCACCGATAAACCCACTGAAGAGAGGAACAACTAAGCGTCCCACCTCGGGACCCAAACACCGACTCCTGTGAGTTTCCACCGTTTACTTTGAATTTTTGTTTTCAAATGTAGAGCTGATGCTACAACAGAAACTAGATTTCTGTCTCTGCTAGTTATCGTCCACGCTAACTAACTAAATCAACCCTAACCCATCGCTCAATTTCGGCATTCCTCTCCTGACTCCCAGAGCCTCTGAGACCGGATACTCGCTGGCCGCTATGTTCTCCCGCACCATGGCGTGTTTTGCACATTCCAAATAAGTATGCTCCCAAGATTGCTCTCTCCTGGTGAATATGCCAGTTTCTTGGTTCCGGAAACTTGACCAACCTTCGTGAACTGATTTGAGATGGTGGGTGCCAGAGAGTTGCAGTAGCTGTCCTTCAATGCCATTCACTTGTCGGTGGCATGGGAGTACCAGACTTTGAATTGTACTTTCTTGCAGCTCAGCTTCAGTGGATAACGAGATGGCTTGATGGTGTGGGCTAAGCAGAACTTGGTTTGTTGGGCAATGAACACAACCAGGTGCTCCTACTGGCAAAACTATTATGTCCGGCATTGCAGATTCCCCACTTGAGTATCCTTTTGTCCACTGTCCTGAATTGCTGGTGATGTGGATTGCAACATACCAGTACAGTGTCCCTTTATGTCCCTGAACTACCATTGCTGTGCCTCCCTCATGGAGACCCATTGCCTTTCTCTAGTTCAAGGCAGATGGACCGCTGGACGGAGGTTGGGTTGGTGACCCTAGGAGACTGTTTTCAAACAAATATTTGAAATCCCTTTGGAGAACTGGTGGAACAATCAGGCCTACCAGTGTGACAATTCATTACTTATGAAGTACTTACTCATGCCATACGGGATTTGTGGGGAGATGAGCGAGTGAATATTCCAACTCATGCAGTCCTTCAATTTGTTCTGACCTTGGACTAGAGACCTCATTTGGTTCCATAAGGCCCTAAATGGACTGGTAACGAAACCTTTGGGTGCTCTCCGTGCTCGTTGGTCCACTGATTTGGGATGGGACATGACGAATGCTGAATGTGGGAGAGTGCTTGTATATTCACAGAAGGTTTCCCCCAACACACATCTTAAATACATTTCATTTGATTACACCCATGGGACACATCTCACTCCTCATAGGATCCAGATAATTTATGGTGTTATGGTGGGGAGCCTAGAGGTTGCAATCGCTGTGCAACTCAAGATACTGATTTGGGACATACGACCTGGGGTTGTTCTGGGCTTACAGGGTTCTGGAAGGAGGTAATTTAATTGTACGCCTTAATATGACCCTATCTAGATCACTCATTAGTACACCTGGTGTTTGTTTTCTGGGTCTCTTTGGTAGGCCAGGCCCCAAAAAGGTTGGGAACATATCTGTGGACTTGGCCTTGATTTTGGCCAAGCGACTTGTGGCATTGCCTAGAAATCACCATGGGGACCAAGCGTGGAGACATGGGCATCCGATGTTACTTGCTGGGCACAGGCTGAGGAAAGGGCACCTCAAAGGGAGAAAGCTAGGGGTGTTTGTCACAAACCAATTGCACAGCTCTGAAGGGGAGTAATTGATGAATGGTAGTCCCCTGGAGTTGAGGCTACAGTTGACATGGAGGAGGGGTAGACTGTGGGGTGGAGGTCTGGTAGGTGTGGATCCTGGTGCTGCTGAAGATAAAATGGATTGCTCTCCCCTGTAACCCCCACACCCCCACTGCTTAATTTGAGGCAGTAGTTTCCGGTGCTCAGGACCATCAGCACTAGCGCTTGAGCACTAATTAAGGAAACATTCACTTTTGGCAGGCACAGGGAGATTAGGTGATTCGCCCAGAGTCACAGGATGTTGAGCCGACGCCGAGGCTCAAACCTCGTTCCCCAGCTCTGAGGTCAGCAATTCTGGCCATTATGCCACATCCCATCCCCACTTGTTGGGTCTGTGTTAGGCAGTACTAAAAGGAGACAGGAGGCTGGTCAAAGCTGGCTCACAACAAGAGCCCCAGCACTTCTTCTTTTTTTTTTTTTACAAATGAACCACTGCACACCCCTCCTAGTCCCCTGGCTTTGCTGCAATTGATGTTGATCTTGCATTCTGTAATAAGCCTTAGACAAGCATTGACACAGTTGCTTATATTGGTCACAGGTATTGTTTAGATTTTAAATGTGTTTTATTATTATTTCATCTTATGGCATTTAGTGCTCCTGAAAGAGAGAACATAACCCCATCCCTGTTAGGTGTTGGTTTGCTCCTGCTGGTACAGTATGGTTGTAAAACTGAGAATCCTATCCAGTGTTGATTTAATACTGCATCACTAATATCTGGAATCCCAAGAAACTGACTCAGTGTTTATTCAGTACTACTTTGTTGTAATTTTGGAAATGACAATAAAGAAAAATGTTAAATAAATCATAATCTAGCGCAGTGAGCTATGAAGTGTCATTAAAGAGCTACATGCAAACTATATAGCACAGGTTAGAATGTTATATTTTTTTCGAGTCTTTCATTATCCTAATGTTGCTAAAAATGGTTTGTTTGGGAAGAAATAAATTCTTATTATTAAAGCCAACCCTAACTACTGTGTTACGTTCTGAATTCTGAGTTTGAGTTTCTTCACACCAAGCACTCTTAAAAAATGCCTACCAGTGTGGATGACACGTTATTCCTACACCTTGTATATTTCTTTGTCTTTGTAACATTTTCTATACACTGATTTACAAACGTATTATTTACTGTCTCTGCATTTGTGTGTGATGTAAAGTGCTCTGACACCGGACACTTGTATGAGAGGTGCTAAGAAACAAATAAAGTACATGTGAAAGAGGGGCTATGGAAAAATGAGAAACACTGCTGGAGGATGATAGAGAGGGAATAATTGAAGAGCTCCAATAAAGATAATTGAATTCTGAGACACACTCTAAGGTCATCATTTACTATGCTTTAAAGACGAATACAATTGAATATATAATGAAAAATGTGTTACCGATTGTCCCATTTTTGCCCAGATTTTCATGGGTGGAGAATGCCCCCAAGCCCTCTTTGTAGTGGTCAGGCTCACTCGCTGCTCTTGCTATGCACTGTACGGGGCTAGTCTGACAAAATTTGCCAGGGCTGCTTTGGGATGCCAGGCCAGCCCAGCTCAAAGTGAGAAGTTAGGAAGTGGGAAGAGCAGCCAGAGAGTGGGGGTTGTGAGGATAAACAGGGAGTGGGAACAGAAGACTAGGGAGATATTAAAAAGCTGAGCTGGATGGTGAGGAAGGAAATCTACAAAAGTCATAGATTTTCCAAAGTCCCTTACAGCAGTGCTTAATTTGAGCCAGTGTTTTCCGGTGCTCGGCACCTGCACTTAATTCTTAGCAAGGGTGCTTGTAACAGTCGGCCACATGGTGGCGCTGTCTACCAAATTTGGGTATGAGCACGTCAACAACTTCTTATTAATTTAACCCCTTCGGTGCTGGTGACGGAACCGCTCCGTCACCAGCGTCGGTTGAGCTGTGCTGGTGACGGAGCGGTTCCGTCATGGCCCGCCCAGCTCGATAGAACGCTCATGCGCGGCGCGAATTCCGCGCCTGCGCTGAGCGTTCTATTGAGCGGGGCGGGCCGTGACGGAACCGCTCCGTCACGAGCACAGCTCAACCGAGGCTCGTGACGGAGCGGCTCCGTCACGAGCATGCGGCCGCCGCGCAAATTCGTTAGCACTGCGGCGGAATAGCCGCCGCAGTGAAGTGGTTAATGTACATTAAGAACCACAAATAAGTGTCTCCCAAACCATTGTTAAAGGTTTGGGGGCCTTGAAAAGTATGAATTGTCACACTTGTAGGAGTGTGATGGCTAGTAGTTGTGTTGATACTGTAATTGGCAGCACTGGCGGGGGCAATGGATAGAGCAAGCTAACCTGTCCTGCTGGCGAGGAACCTGGCACTTATTGTTTTACAAATTAACCACAGCTTACAGCATCACACTAACTCCTACCTTTTACAGAGGAAAGGTTCTCTTTGCTTACAAGGTGGAAAACTCTTACAAAACGTTTGTGACTATCCACCAAGGCCCAATTTTAGAGGGAGAGCACGAGATTGCATCAGCACCCCCAAACTCCCCTGCTCAATTTACTCCCATTTCTCTCCCTTAATGCAGAATAAATCATTTTATGAAGGTACATCTAACTTACGGCGCACCTAGTGACACTTGGGGCGGGAAATGAACGTATGGTTTAGCGAATTGAGCTTTTATTGTCAATTAAGAAAAGCCAGCTATAGTACAGATGTTTAACTTTATTTGCTTTAAAGACAGTGTAAACTGCAGGACTCCTCAACAAACTAAACTGCCTACGACAGAAAGAAAGACCATTGTACTACTGACTACCTCTTTCAAGAAAGGAATGTCTCTTTTACAAAAACATAAGATCGGAATGATCCATCTCTCGGGTTTCAAGCTGACTACTTCAAGAGTAATTTCGCAACATCTGGATTGCTGTAATAAAAAACATAAACCAGTGGCATGCCAACAATTCCCACGATTTGTATGAAACGCCTTATCGAGGACTTTGCAGTTACAGGAATATCTTGTGAAAGATTTTGCATGGGTGTTAACTGTAAGACACTACTTCTCACCCAGGATTAAGGGCTATATGTATGAAGCCAAAAATCAGTCGCAAACGCTGCGAATCGCTATAAATAGCGTTAGCGACGAAAAAATCGCTAATCGCTATGTATGAAGCAAAATACGCTTGCCAAATAAGGAATCGGTACATAGCGAATCCCAAACGTTGCGAAAGTGCAACATAGCGAATACAAAAGCGATTTCCAAATTAGCGTTGAAATCCGTTAGCGAGATTCGCTAAAGCGGAAATCGCAATTCTGAAATCGCAATGGAATGTATCAACCAATTTCTATTAGCGAATCAAGCAAATTCGCTAATTAGGGAATCGCAATTACCATCAAGTGTGAGCAGGTGGTAACCAGGTGCAAAGTATAAATTGAAACCCAGAATGCAACAGACTCCCTACCACAATGTCTGGGTTGTACATGATAGTGAGGAGGCGAAGAATGAGAGCCCTGGCGCAGAGGAGGAGACGGCAGGAGAGGATATTCCGGTTGCGCACCACCATCTTCCAACGCACTGATGAGGATATCCACACCCATTACAGACTGGAGGAAGAGAGCATAATTGAATTGATTGAGGAACTCAGGCCCTACCTAGAACACCCCACCCGCAGGACCCAAGCCATACCCACACACATCCAGGTCCTGTGTTCACTACACCTGCTGTCCTCAGGTAGTTTCCAGGGGGTCATAGCCAGTGCAGGAGGGGTGTCACAAAGTGCCCTGTCGCGCTTTTTCCATGCATTCCTCGACGCCATGACACATAGGATGCAACATCACATACACTTCCCCAGCACCCCACAGGAACTAGCACAGACCAAGCAGGATTTTTATAACATAGCCCAATTCCCCCACGTCATAGGATGTATAGACGGAACACATATTGCCATTTCACCCCCCTCAAACATAGAGTATGTATTCCGGAACAGGAAATGCTACCATTCACTGAACATACAGATGGTGTGTGATGCCAAAAACATCATCACCGATATAGTGGCAAAGTACCCAGGAAGCACACATGACGCATTCATATTCCGTCACTGTGGCCTATACCGTAGACTCTCAAGAGGGGAATTTGGAGAGGGATACCTACTAGGTAACAGCACACATTGTCAGCCCATATTACTCATGACCTGCATGTGCATCACATTGACTGACCTTTAAACTTTTCCACCCACAGGGGACAGTGCCTATGCAGTCAGGGACTTCATCCTGACACCCTACTTGAATCCTGCCACTGCTGGGGAGCACCGCTTCAACCGGGCACACATTACCACTAGAAACACCATCGAGTGAACATTCGGGATTTTGAAGAGCAGATTCAGATGCATCCACAAAAGTGGAGGTGCCCTTCAATACAGCCCTGAGACGTGCTGCAAAATTGTTGTAGCTTGTGCCATGCTCCACAACATTGCAACCAGGAAAGGGACACCTATGGAGTTGAGTGACTCAGATACCTCTGACGTGGAGGGACCCGTACCCATACACATGGAAGCTGGCGTAGCTGCTGCTGCAGCTGGGCGACAGAGGCGTGATGAGATCATGCGGAACTACTTCTAGGTGAGTAAAAATGATACAATGACAACTTGTTGCTCTGCAAACGCGTTTAATTTCCAATACCAACAATGTGACTTCAAAAAAAAGAGCAGGATGAACTCTCCTAAACCAAAGCACATGTTCAAATCACAGTGCAACTAAATCAGTCATTGGTATAGCAAGTGCTACCCAGTTGCTGGCCCCATATCCCCCCTGTGTGGAGTAGTCATTTTGATGCTGTCCCTATTGTTGTGTGGCAGGCCTGCTGCTCCGGCCACTACGGCGCCTCTCGACAGTGGGTGGTGGTGTATTCGAGCTCCGCACCGACTGTGAGTCCTCCTCACTGGGGGTAAGCACCCCGGGTCCAGCAGTACGCAGCGCACGCAGCTCATCCAGGGTGGCAGTTGACTGCACTACCACAGTGGCTATGTCCTGGATACCATGCGAGAACTCTCGCTGGGTCTCTATGGCACGCCTTGCCAGCATATTGGTGGAGGAGGCGAGGCGATTAATAGCACGCGTGTAGTGGTCCATGCGGGCCATTTCTTTGCGCCTGGCTGCGCGTTCAGCTCTCAACTCTGCAGTCAGCTCCTGCACAGCCCCCCTGATTTCCTCGCGTAGTCCTCTGTTCCCTGCCCTGATCTCTCTCTGAATGGCCTTCATGTGTTTCGCTTGCAGGCGGTGAACCTGGAGCATGTGCATTTCAAGGCCGGCGAACACTGATTCATCTTGTTGCACATTGGTGCTGATGGCCGTGCGGGGTCTACGCCTGCCTCTGGACTCTGTTCTGGACTCCTGCTGCTGGGGTACTGGTGCATCAGACTGGACATTGACATTTTCCTCTTCCTCATCATCCATAATTCTGAATGGCCTCACGTTCCTCCTACTGTGTCCCTGTGTTTGGATTAAAGGACTGTCCTCCCCATCTGGATCATGGCCATGCCTGCCTTCTCCTGAGGCTCTGGGTCCTGTCTCTGTTGCACTGGCTGTAGCCTTCCCACTTGCAGGTGCTGTGGATAGAACAGCACACATTACTTATTTGATCATCACATGTGATGTACTAATACATTTTTCACAGTGTTCCCTGACTTTACTTGTGTCATTCACCTCTCCTGACCTGCACATGTGTACAATTAGTAAATCTCATGCTACTTTCTACATTGCTGACTGTTGTGACTACATCTCCCATTATGCATTGCTGTGTACTTGGTCTAGCCTGACATGTGGTTGCCCTAATCCCTAGGTCGCGTCAGGGGGTTCTGGGGGTGGTTTAGGGTGGGGAGGCATGCTTCTTACCTGGTCTTGCTGCTGGTTGTGCTGAGCTGTCGAGCACGGACACGCCCGCAACACTCTGATGAGGCAGTGTGCCCTCTACCAGCTCCTCCAGTGGTGTAGAGTCAGGGACGTTGGAGGTTCCCCCACCGGTGAGCTGGGACTGCTCCAGCCTGGCAGCCAACCTCTCCTTGGAGCGCTGGCGCAGGTCGTACCAGCGCTTGCGCAACACATCAACTGTCCTGTGGGTCACTCTTAGGGCATTCACTTTGGCTTGGATGCCCTCCCAAATCCTTCTCTTGCTGGCTTCTGGCACCTTGTGGGAAGTGGTCCCAAATAATGAGTCATGGGGTGGCACCATTTCGGTGATTAGGGTCTCTAGTTCAGCCTCAGAAAACTTGAGCTTCCTCTTCCTGGCTGCTTCCCCTGCTTGCTGCTCCTGCTGGCTTGCTGGGACATCCTGGTTTCCACTTTCTGCCATGGCTCCTGAGTTCCACACAACACTCTCACACTCTCTGTCTCAATCCAGATGCCCCATGGGAAATCACTCTCTTCCTGGTTGGTGATGTCATCATATAGCATCAGGATAGCGATTGGATGTTTCCAGATTTGTGCTAAAATGCGATTTTTCCAGGGGGTACCTCTCAATTTTGCACTGTAATGGGCGCGGTCGCGCTATTTAGCGGCGCGGTCGCGCTAATTAGCGTATTTAGGGGGGCGGTCGCGCTATTTAATGGCGCGGTCGTGCTAATTAGCGTATTTTGGGGCGCGGTCGCGCTATTTAGCGACGCGGTCGCGCAAATTTTGCATATATAGGGGCGCGGTCGCGCTATTTAGCGACGCGGTCGCGCTAATTAGCGACGCGGTCGCGCTAATTAGCGCTTTTAGGGGCGCGGTCGCGCTATTTAGCGTGTTTTGGCGTTTATCGAATCGCTGATTCACATTGTGCAAATATTTAGCGATTGTGGCCGAATCGCTATATATTTGCTAATGCGTTGTTACATCCCGATTAGCGATACAGATTAAGCGTTTCGCTAATTTTCGCTATTTCTGAATCGCTAATCGGTCCCTTCATACATATCGCGGTAAGTACTTCTATCAGGAAAAACCCTAGTTGACTCTTAACCAAAAAGTTGCGCATCACACCAGGAAATGTAGCTGTGGAGCCTACTTCCCATATCAATGGGCGTGCGACTATGCCCTGTTAAGTAAATAAGGTCACAGTTTGGGAGGAACACTTTAACATTAAAATAACAGAAAAGTGAAGACAGGTAAGAGGTTGAGAAATGCTGTGAAACGGCAGCAACGAACCAGGATGACGCTCGTTAAGGTCAAATATACAATCTAATGTTTAAGCTTGTTTTCATTTTGATCATGGCACATTAACTGCATTCACGTGAGTATCTATCCCCAATATCCCCGCTGTGGTTGGGTTGTTCTTAGTGAGGAGACTTTAGGTAACAGATGGAATGGTTTAGAGTTTGGTGGACAGGTATGGATAATCACGCTATGAATTACAAGTGCCATAAATACAATTCATTTGTAATGAGGCAGATGAGGTATCCATGCGTTTGTGACAGAGTAACCCATCGGCCAAACTCTGGATCAGGTTTCAATGAGGGATAAAGCAGCCGAGGAAGATGAAATTCATGCTCTATAAGCCAGCTCTGAGGAAGGCTGTGACCCTTGCTGACAGGGACTCACAGGGGTATTTGAGAACAAACCAGGTCTGTCAGGGGTCCGTGGAAGCTCACAGAGGGCAGGAGATGGACAGGGATGCAACTCAGTGAACACAGGCAGCGTATTGCCCAGAAGAGCTTTCTTAATGGAAACCAGGGGCGGCTCCTGTGTTATGGCGAAGGAGAGTTGTCCAACTGGCTCAGAGCCAGCTCCTGAAATATAAAACATTATACTTCATTGTTTTGTTTTCAATTTCTGGCTGAGCCAGAGTGCAGGATCATGGGAGGGGGGAGTAGGAGTGCTATGTGCCCTCTTTTAGTAGGCATGTGTGTTTGGCCGTCAGTCTCAGGCCGGCCAAACACACATGTGCACTTAGCTTTCTTCAGCACGGCAGAATTGAACAACTTGGCTGGAGAAATTATACACCCTCCCTGTCCTGAGAGGAACATCTTTTCATCCCGCTTAGGCCAAAACCCGCGCTGCTCGGGGACTACACAGGGAGTCTGTGACATAGTCCCAGTATCTTCTGGGACAAGGAAGACCAAGGCACGTCGCTGGAGGTGGACGGCAACTGGAGGTAAGTTTTACTTTTTTTAAAATTAATATTAAATCCCCCCCTTCCCTCCCCCTCCGTTCCCATGCTCTCCTCCCCTGGCCCCCTCCCCCACCCCATCTCTTTTAGTTTGTGGCGTCCACCACTGATACAAACTGAGCTATCACAGTCACTGGAAATTGTGCCTAATGGTAACGTACAGGTCTCTGCAGGTAGTGCAATAACCAATGTGCTGTCATACAAAGATTAGACACCTGGTGTTTACGGAGAGATCCCCGTTGTGTCTGCTAGTTGAGCAGCATAGATGTAAAAAAGGTAATATGCATCCCTTCATGGTAATAAACACATGCCATGCCCTGTCATAAGCTGACAAAGGAGTTATTCAGAGGTCTGATATTCTAGGTTTGACAGAACTAAGTCTATATGAAGTGTTTGTTCACTAAGGGCCAGATGTAGGTAATTTTTATTTACCGACCTCTTAAATACCGAGTCATACCGACTCGGTATTTAAGAGGTCGGAAAATAAAAATACCGAGATGTAGGTAATTGCAGATGTGCAATTACCGAATCGGAAACAGTCGGTAATTTCCGATGTGGTAAATACCGACCAGTTAATGCCCATGCATTCCTATGGGCTTTGAAGCCCATAGGATTGATTGGGCATATACCGGTCGGTATTTACCACATCGGAAAATACCGACTGTCACAAGGGTGCAGGGGGTGTCACTTTGACACCCTCTGGCACCCCCAAAAGAGGCTCGGGTGCCATGTGGCAGGCATACCTGCCCTAAGGGCAGGTCTGCCTGTCATATGGCATAGGTGTGCATGCACACATGTACATGCACACCAGAAACGGTATTTTACCATCAAGTAGTATTTGATGGTAAAATACCGATGTGGTACTGCTTGTGGGACTCAGAAGAGTCCCACCTACATACCAATTGTCCGGAATCAGTAATGATACCGACTCGGTATTTTACATACTCGGTAAATTTACCGAGTCTGTAAATTACAGGGACCTACATGTCAAATTGCTTTTACCGGGTGGTAACGGCCGAATTCGGCCGTTACCACCCGGTAAAAGCCTACCTACATCTGGCCCTAAGTGAGTATTCCTAGGGAGATTGTGAAAGACATTGTCAAAGATTTTGGCTCACCTTGGGATTCGGTTTTCGAACTGTCAATAGATACATTAGTGTTGCAGGTTCTCATTCTTGACCTTCAGATTACGTTCATCTTTATCATTGATATATTTCTAAATCTTTAATTTTATACAAATAACAATAAACAACTGATTTCATTACACTTCGTACACATCTCCAATTACATTACTTTATGAACAGTGTAGAGCTTGCAGAGACTCTGTGGCGTAGCCAGTGTGTCATGAGCCCAAGGGCAAAGAAGGGAATGGGCCCCCTGGCCTCTGTTTGAACTGTGAAATACAACAACAATCAGGGTTCAGAGGGCACTTGCTGCACCAATGTAAGCTACGCCTCTGCACAGACTGTGACCTCCTTGTGCTATAGGTGACAGCGCTTAATAATGTCCACATCTAAGGATGAGAAACTGAGAGGATCTGATGAGATTTGCATGTGTAGGCTTTGGGTTATGAAGATTTAACAGCAGTAAATGCATTCATCCACTGAGTTATATGTTCAGTGCTTAATTTGAGCCTGTGGTTTCTGGTGCTCTGCACTGGCACTTAATTGTCAACACCAGCATCTATGACAATCTACCACATGGTGGTGCTGTTTTACTAATTTAGAGATGATCACAACAACTGTTGTTTACTAATTTGATATACATTATACATTATACTGTGAGGGTTGTCAGCTTTGCTGGTACTGTAACTGAGAGAAATGGTAAGGGCAATGGGTGGTGCAAGCAGCAGTGGCCGCCAGATGAGATCCCAGACACCTTTTTACAAATTAAGCACTGTAATGAGCTCGCTGTCTAGATGAAAGGCATGTACACAGGTAATGTCCTCAAAGATGCCACTATCAAAGGTGAACAATGTTGCACTTTCAGGGGGTTGTGAGCTTCTGCACGGGGGCACGTAGCACTTAAAATATCATATCTAAACATATAATCAAATGTCACTCCTGAACGCATTCGAACTCAGAAATTAAACGTTTTTTAAATACATCACATGCCACAAAACTTGTGACCTTATACGTTTCTCTGAAGATGCTAAAGGGACCATGTACATGTACACACCTGACACACTGCTCCTTGAGGATGATCATCAGTCAGCGTACATGTATAGCACTAATACACTCCTCTGAAGATGCGTACAATCAATTAAATGTTTAATCAGTTATGCAATGTAACCATAAGAGCATAGAAACACAAGCAAATAATTAATCCAACGCATTCATCATCGCAATTACAAAAGCATAAACACCTCAGCATCTGACATATAACATATGTAGCAAGCAATTGTTATTTAAGTGCTAAAACCCCAGGAATTATGAAACTGTACAGCAGATTTTACGAAAGACCCCACAGCAAAACATGCATCATTTTAAGAGAGCATTTGTGAGTGAAACAATGCCGGTTTACCTCGATTAAAACCATGTTTCTTTAAAAGTTGGATTAAAAATCTATCGGCAAATATACACACAAAAAAAGGAAAGTACAAAAGAGTCTGTGGAGAATACTCATAACATGGGCAACAGCAAATTGTTCGAATTGGCACTCAACTTAATAAGGAAAGGAAAGATAACCTTAATTTTACAATACATTTCGGGTAAGAGAACAGGGAAGGCCAGCCCACCTCATTTAAGATGGAGTTAATATACAGGAGCCTAGTAATTCTCAGACCTTTTGAGCAGTTCAGACAATCATCAATAATTCCACTAATCAATGAGGCCTTGGGATTGATTCATATCCAGAGTAAAAGAAGAGCTAATTTGTTACGATCCTCAACATAAGAAAGACCAAAATCCTCATGACAAAAGTAGTGTGACTTACTGTGTGGAAGTCGAAGACGAATTCGATGGTAAAAGCAATTTTATAGGACAATTACTGCAAATGCCTGAGCCATAACATTGAGTAGGCCCACATTGCATGTTCTACATTTTGAACAGAGAAGGAATTGGTTTACTACCAATCTTAGTAGCAACATTAAATAAAGCCCCCTCCAAATGAGCTAATGTTTGGTTTCTAAAGCTGACGCAAGGTGACGATAAACTAACGGAGTAAAAAATGCCCAGGTAAGGGAAGTTGTGAACCTTCTCAATAACCTTTTTTTTTACGTTCAAGGTACTAGATTTTATTGACTGGATCCCAGAAAACATGATCTGCAACTTTGAAGAGTTAGGGCCTGATTCACAAATGTAAACATACACTTTGTAAGTTTACCCTTCAAGTACAATTCTGAAACTGTGTAGAGTTTCATGTCTGCCTGTTCTATCTTTGTATGTGTGGAGATTTCTGCACCTGTAAGAATTCGAAGATCTCTGCGCTTAAAAGAATAGGCCCAGTGGAGCTGTAAAACTCCACCTGCCGTTTGTGAATTTCACTTATAGTGTAAACTTCCACAAAGTCTACTTTTACCTGTGTAAATCAGGTCCTGTGTGTCCAAGTTTAAGTACTTCATGAAAGTTTAACACTTTGGCACTAACCTGTTCAGTAGTTTCTTTTTCAAGCAGGGCAGTCCAGTAGGAGCAAGATGCATTCCCAGATGCTGGTTCCCCAGGCCACTCAACCACTGATTCCATCCAAATCCGACTGATGCCTGGAACAGTGGCTAACAAAGGGGCAAGGGAAAGTGGATGAAAAGAAGAAGAAACAATGTTCTCCACAAGTCTGGTCTTTCGGTGTGCAGGTCATTCTCACTGTTGCTTTTCTGGTTGCTACGGCATGTGTCTGTGTGTGTCTAACAAATAAAGAGAGAGGATAAGTAGTGGTGTTCTTATCGGGTGTTAACATAATACTGTTACTTTCCCTGCACTCAGCTTACTAACGCTTCCCTATTTCCCCCTTTAGACTTTGACCTTTTCGGTGACGAGTATATGATGAATCCTACAAAAACACAAACAGGACCATCATTAAATAGTTCTAATGAAATGTAGTAAAATATGTAACATCCTTACTGAAGCCTTCTTAATACCTTTTTAAACCACATAGGAAGGACCGATATCATGCTAGTAGCACCCTGGTGAAAAACGGGTCACAAACAGGCAGATTCACAGAATCTGCCCCTTTGCGACTGGTATTTTTCCATTTCTGATGCATCATCCCAAATGCAAAAATTGAAATTTGAGAAATCGCAAAAATAGCGATGACTTAAATGCGATTGCATTTAGGGAATCACAAATTGCGATTCCCTGGATGCAATGCATGATTAAATCGTAAATAGCAATTTCGCACATAGGGGTCGCAAATTACCATCAATTTGTACTTGATGGTAATTTGCAAAAACTTTGAAAAATGCACTAAAGTGCATTTTTCAAAGTTCCTGGTTACACACACATGCCCTTGGGGCATGTGTGTGCGCAACATGTCCACATTACAATTTCTGGGATGCAACAGGGTGTCCTTCTGGCACCCTTGCACCCTTGAATTTGTATGCGCAATTTGTGAGTACCTATTGGGTACTTACAAATTGCGCATGCAATTTCCATTCATTACTATGGGCCTGCAGGCCCATAGGAATGAATGGGAAGCCATTCCTTAATTGCGACTTGCAATTTGCAAGTCACAATTAAGGAATGTTTAGGATTCGCTCGTTTTTTAGATATTCTTACATGCAAGGACTTTTGCGATTCCTAATTGTGATTCCTTAATAATAGCAATTAAGCGCAAAAGTCTACCTTGATGCATGTGCCGCTTTATCTCTTTTAAGGAACTTCAGAAACTTCTGAAGTAATGATCCTCAAGCACAGACATCCATTACGGTAAATACATCTCCATATCAATTTTGTGCATGCACCCTGCTAATTTTGTAGCAACAGTCCTCTATTGGTAAAGTGTTATTTACTTTTCTTTTACAGGTCCCCAGGCTCCTTCTACAGAGTAGTGAAGTAGCACCAAGGCACAGACTGACTCCAGGGTTTCCTGAGAGGTAGGAGACAAGGTGGTGGCTAAAACTTGAAGTATGAAACAGATGGCCAAAAAAAACAAGGATTCAACAGGTAACCATCCGCATGGTAAGTATCTCCGGTAAGTAGCCGTATAGGAGGCAAGGCACTGGCCTCTGGGCATGGCTTTTATCCATGCCGTGCCCGAATGGCGAAACCGCAAATTCAGCTGTCTTCCTGTGTGAGCATGGGCACCTGCCGCACAGGACATGGTCAAATGAGACTAGACTGTGTCGTTGTCGATGAACACTTTCCTGGTCATGGCTGTGTCAGGGTGCTCCTAGAAGAGCCATGGCAGCTGTGATAGTAGACCCCAAAGTCCTTCCCACAGGTTTGGGCCTCGTGGGATATTGTAACTTAAACCTTCTTAAAAGCGAGAAGCATGTTTGAGGCCAACGGGTTCATAGGACCTTATCTCAAAACCATACACTTTCTCATTAATGAGATAGAATAGGCGTCCTCTAACTCTTTTAGAATCGAATATAGCCATAAACTAATATTCAGCATGACCCTCTATTTCTACCGGAAGTGCTGTGTTCGGAAAGCAGGTTCCTTCAGTTACAGTCTTCATCAGTGAAACATGAAACATTGGATGTACCAGTAGAGTGGTGGGTAGTTATAGTAGGCTGAAATTTATTTCAGTTTCCAAGGCATAAATGTTTGTAGGTAACCAAACTTGATCACCAGTGTTGTTCAGGTTCAGGTTTCCTATGCTTGTCAGTAAACTCCTTATACTTTTGATTGGCCTGTTGTAAATTATTTTGCGCAGTGTTATGAATATCGAAGAGGTGTTCATGGAACTCATGAGCTGCAGGTACTAACTTGGGTGTCTGGATGTCTGTATACATCATTTTGGGGTGAATACAATAAGTACAGAAAAAGTGTGAAGAGTCACTAGTGGAATTATGTAGGCAAATTCTGCATTCCATAACCAAGACACTCAATCAGAACTATCTTTCTAGGTTTGGCATTGAAAGCACTGTTCAAGGCATTGGTTTATTCTCTCAGTTTGACCATCTGCTGTGAGTGGCGGCTGGAAATTATCCTGACTTCAATACCTATGAGCAACGTGATCTCCAGAAATTTGAAATAAAATGTGAACTCCTGTCTGAAATAAGCACTGAAGGCATTCCATTTGTTGGACTAAAGACCTCAGCAAACCTTTTTGTTTATACAAATACTTTAAGGGGGTAAAATGAGCCATCTTAGTTAAATGGTAAACAGTTACTAGAATCATGTTGAAACCCTCAGAAGTGCGAGGTAACTCTCCGATTAAATTGATAGAAACTGTATGCCATGGGTGTTGTGTTGTCATGTTTCCTCACCTAGATCTAAAATAGCAAAGTGACCTTTTACCTAGATTTGCCCTAACTTCTTCTGCATAACAGTTCTAGCACTTACCTTTTACCCAGCTATGTACTGAATAAATGTTGATTGGTTATATTGAAACTAGCCTCACTTATGCATGAGGATTCTTAGAAAAAAATCCCCTGCACATGACAAACATAACAGGATTAAAATACTCTGCACAAAAATCATCGCTATTTTTCATCCCAGGGCGACCAGGCTATTTTGCATAGTTGCAATTATTGATTTAGGCACATCTACATAATCATACTCACAACATATAGATTGTGATAGAACCTCTGAGGCTAACTTTTTGGTGTAAAAGAACTGCCCCTTCAATAGGTAGCCAGAGGAGACGCTTCCCCGCTGACACAGATGCTTAGGTCCCGACACGATGAAGCTTCAACACACAGCGGACTGACATCCCTTGTGGTGTGTCCAACTCGTGACCAAGGCGGGGTCCTTCATTATCTCCCATCAGGTAAATGGGTTGGCTCTTACCTAGGGGATTCTTGGCTTTGCACCCACATACATGCCAGGTACACTAAGGTAGGGTCCGCATCGTAGGAGTACGCTTGATTACTGTCATGTTTATATGTTTGCATATATTCACTATTTCTAACCATGGTAGAACTCTACCTTCTATGTACTCAATTGGGGCTTGTAATCTCTTACGTTAGCTTCTATCCATTGATTATTGCAGCACATATGCTTTATACTAGAATGACACTGGTTCAATAAATGCTCATTAAAACGTCCCCACAGTTTATTCTGTGTATCTCTCTGAGACTAAGTGAGCATGATTGACTAAGCGAAAAGTACTGTACTGTTTCCGCGATGCCTGAAGGGGCAAGGGTTGTCATGTTTGATGGTTGCCAGAAACTACTCGCTCCTTGGTAAGGTTAGGGGGCTTATAGTGGCACTGTGGGGTAGCTGGTCTAGGCTGACATATGTCAGTGTGAGTGTCCATATTCAGTCTAGACACCAATCACTTAGTTTATGTTGTCCAAGAAACTCACAGATCATATATATTTTAAGGAACTACACTACAGTGGGACTGGAATGCGTTGAAGTAACCCATTGGATGCTGCATGGGAAATCTTACTCTGAGCACATACTGCACAGGTCTCTAAAATCTTTTGATATTCTTAACTACTGTATGCCACCAAAAATGTCTTCCCACAAAATCTAGAGTCTTTCTCTCCCCTGGATGCGCCGCTACACAACTAGAGTGACTCCAAAGTAAGGCCTGTTCTTGTAATACTTTGGTAGAAAAAAATAGAGTGGAAGGCAAGGGTCAACGGCGGACTCCGATGGCCGCACCTCTTGGTTAAGTTCCCTTTGTTGATAATTCTTAGAGAAGTCACAAATGGTGTGCACAAACTACCCCTGCATCTACTGCTGGAAGATGCAAACTGCCGAGCAGATATGTAAACGTTGAGAACAAGTGGAGAGGTGCACTACCCAGTAGTTTGGTTCTGTAACAATGAATGGTCGATTTTCTTTTTTATGTGAAATTTTTTTCTTTATTTGGCAATCCAACAAATATATGCAACAAGCCTCAGCGACTACCCTGCCTTTTTTTAACATGACTTATGGAGACATTTCACACAACACATTAAGCCAGAGGTGTGTTACAGGTTTCCCCATAGATCAGCTCAAACCACCAAAACCCCACAAGGCTCTAAATAAGAGACTCCGCTTTTTCCTAGCTTTTAATCACAGTTGTGTGCTCAGTGTGCATACGCTGTATCCATGAGCTTTTTAACATATGTGCTTGTTTTCTGTTATTGTGCTAGTTTAAAAGTTTGGTCCCTCTGTATAACATTTGCTGCTCTGCTCAGACAATGACCCCATTTGTAGTTACTGTACTTAGGTGTGCATGATCTTTTATCTTTAGTCACATGTAGTAACTGTCTGTTGATTGCAAGGAATTGTGTACGAGTCAAACATGTCTATTGAGTAATTTTTCGTGCTTTTGTGCTTGTTATGTGTGTATTTAAATTAATTAGGTTACGCTATGTTGGTCAAACATGTCTATTGAGTTTCTTCTTTGTACATTTTTGTTCATATGTGTGTATTTATATTATCTATGTTACACTTCCTTTCAGCCCTGACGAAGTTCAATTCTTTTGAACGAAACACGTTGGCTGAGGCTTGTTGCATATATTGGTTGGATTGCTAAATAAAGAAAAAAAATTCACATAAAAAAGAAAATTGACCATTCATTGTTACAGAACTAAACTACTGGGGTAGTGCACCACTCCACTTGTTCTCAAAGAAAAAAAATAGAGCTTCATTTAAGCAATACATATAATTCTTCTGAAAGTTCTGTTAGTATCGCTTTACTTTCCTTTGTGCCTTGTTACTGTTTGACTTGAGTCAAAAATCCATCAGCTGTCATAAGTCGCACTAGTTTTCCCGTCAGTATAGATGGAGGGTCAATCAGATTTTCGGTAGAGGAATACCCATAGAGTGGCAAGGTATCTGCCTTTCCAGTCTTTCTTTCTGGATGAAAAGTGATAATGAAGTTATAATCAATAATACAATTGTGCCCAACGTAAGTGTCTAACAGACAGTGCTGGGGCTGACTTTAAGCAACGAAGATTGTGGTGATCTGTCAAAATTTTAGTAGGGTCCTCCAATAAATAATGACGCCTTTCTTCAAATGCTACTTTTATAGCTAGTAATTTCCTGTCTGCTATAGTGTAATTTGACTCTGCTGAGTTGAGTTTACGAGAAAAGCAGGTAACAGGGTTTAATTGTCCAGTGGCAGGGTCCTGTTGTGACATGGTAACGTGTGGAGGCAGAGCTTCAGGGCTTCAACATTTGGCTGGATAGAAGGAGTAGGGGGTACAGCGGTGGTGGCCCATGATAATTCAGCTGCAGAACGTTCTGAAGAGCAATCGGGTGTACTCAAGGTAGGTGTATGTTCAGAGCAATAGGCATCTGTTGTGCAGGGTTGAGTGTCACGTGGACACAGAAGTGGCTGGCTTAGCAGCCAATGCAGCTTGCACCTGCCTCACTCCCCCACCCATCCTCACCTCGCCTCATCCAGTGCACTCTTTCGGCCTGCATTAGGTATGGGAGCATACTACTTATTTAAGCTGCATATTTATTGTTTACACGTTCAAAAGGCATCTTCTCCAATGGGTAAAGATATGTCATTTATTTATCACGTTTTAAAGACTTATTTTTCTATGTTTTCATTTTCCTCTCCTACAGCTATGATAAAGCTATGATAAAGTTAAACACATTTTCTAAAGGCTGGCATATTTTCTTTATTGTTAACAAAGGCAAATACTATGAAAAGCTTAGACTTTAACAACAATGGACAGTCAATGGCCATCTAAACTACAATTCCATGTCCCCTCTGAGGCTCTGATTATGAACCAGCAATCCTTAAGCAGAACACTCCAGGGGCTCTATGCTTGCAGGAATGCAATAGACTAGACAAGGCCCTAACAGTCCAGAGAGGCCCTCTAACAGCGACAAGAGCATTTGCTTCAACTGTGTAAACTTATTTCCACCCCAAATGGGCTGGCCACCTGGGAACCCAAATCTAATAGCCTCAGGTGTGCCTTAGATGACCACAAACCAACACCATCTGGAGGCACACATCCACAGACCAGCCCCCATCAATTGGGGTCAGTACTCGGACCCTGTAATAAGTCAGTGGTTAATGACCAGGAACAGTCAATTGTCCTCGTGAACGAGTCTATCAATTACCCAAAGTGATGGGCTACTGGTTTGGACACCCTACATGCAACTATTGATGCTATGAACGCTCACTCCTCTAAATTTGACCTGTAGGTTAACCTGCTAAACACTAGGGCCATATTTACTCAGGGCATTGACACCAAACTAGATGCTCCAAACAATCTGATATCCAGAGAGCAGGGAAAATCCTGATGCCAGATTCATCACATGCCACTGCAGCTCGATATTGGAAAAGCTGATCTTCTTCCCTCCGTTTCTAAGCAGCTTAATTAAGGAAATGAAAAAAAAGCACTAAACAACTGAATACTCCGACTAGTGCTATGTAAATAACTCCCATAGAGGCCTATGAAGTTTCTGCACACTGTAATGAGAAACATGATGCTCCTGCACAAAATTACATACATAAGAAAAAAACTAGTTACACTGAAGTAACCTCAAGCAGTGTAAGCACAACCTCTGCTCGGGTTACAGCATAGGCGAATTAGACATTTAGGCTCCCAAAAATCATCCCCTAATAGGCCACCAAGAGGCCAAAGCGCACAGCGAAACAGGTACAATAGCTACAACTGACAAACAGGTCACAGACTTAAAACCATTAGGGACTACAGCAGTAGGGGAAGAGGTGACTAGCAAAATTAAAGAGACAGTGACATCTTCTAGACTTCTAGACAGATGACCAAGAGAGAGTGTAAAAGGTTATGCAAAGAAGGAAACGTGAATCTAGACCAGCTGCCCAGGTGGAGCAGGCAACTAATAGAAATGTTTTTCCAATCTTTACCAAAAACGTAGCATGGAAGGTTATATTAGGAACAACAAGAGTAAACCTCCCCTAATAAACTAGGAGGAAGGAGTAGTAGAGTGGGGGTGGACAAGATAAAACAAATCACCTGGGGGCTAGCGGTAGTTCATCAAAGTCACCTAAACTGACTGAACATCTTTAAGTACACATAACTCACAGGAACCCAAAGCATTACAAACGGGTTTTTGCTGATGTGTACACCAACTCAGCCTTCTTGGAGACCAGCCCCACGTTTGCCGACTCAATGCAGCCATCACTACAAAGTAAAGAACCGGCTGCTCCAACACACTGCCAATGGACACTGCTGCAATGGCCTCCAAGCAAGTTAACAGCTAACAAACCTTCGTTCATTCCTTAGTACACCTCTAAGGGAACATATGATGCCCTAGATCATGAAATGTGCTAAGAATATTCAAGAATAACAAGAAATTAGAAAACGTAAACTTCTCAGATATGTTATCAGTAGCATTTTTAAAACCCAGATAAGCCCAAGTGGAACAACCCTCCTGATGTTTGTTGAAACACTGGAACTTGCCCTAAAGGTACTTGGAGAAAAAAAGATGTGATCAAGTGCTCAAGTGTAGGGTGATCAAGAAAAGAAGAAATGGATGTACTTTGCAGAATATACTTTTTGATATTTTTTTTACCAGTGATCTCACCACGGTGAGATACGCCTGTTTGAAAGAAAAAATCCTTTTGCGCAATGGCACATGTCCCTAATCAAGAGAAAGTGGTGGCTATATCCTGGCACAGCCTTCTTTGGGACGTTTACATTCAATCCTGGCTATTATGATTGTTTTATTTTAAACAGGCTTATCTCACCTTGGCTGATTCAGGTCCTAGGTGTCATTGGGGAAAAATATCAAAAAGTATATTCCGTAAAGTATATCCATTTCTTCTTTTCTTGATCACCCTACACTCGAACACTTAATTCTTCAAACACTCTGTCTTATGCACTTTTTCTTGGCGCAACCGTGTTAAAGAACTTTTGTGAAGGATTTGACATGTATTATTTCAATAATATATCAATATAATAAGAAAATACAAATTCAGTTTGTTGTTTCCATCAAATTTTAAGTGTGATCTGTTTTTTTATGTCTCTCTCACTCCGTAAATACAATACAAAAATAGATATCGTATATGTTTCTTTTAAAAATAGTATGCCAGTAGGATCATACTATTGCATGTACCATACGTTACTCAGATCCTAGGGCTTCTTGGGTTACCGCGTTAGTTTATAATGGTGTCCTGCTAATACTAGGCTGGTGCTTAATAGTGAAACTATGGGCACAGCAGTTCAAAAAATACACCCATGTGAAAACATCATAAAGAACAGTAAAGCACACAGACAGGGCTCCCAGATCAAATGGCTCACCCTCATCTTTTTTTAAAAACTAATATAGAACAGTGGGCAGAAAAACTTAACATCTTGTATAGTGCATTAACTCTGCAACAGGTCGTCTCAGACTCATAGCATTGACCCATAATCCACTTAATCTTTAGAGGTGACAGAAGCAATCTAGCAAACTACAGTTGGATTGTCCTACTCCTTGTTGAATCCAGGCATTTCACCAGTTTAGTATTACAAGTCCTCTTAGTATAGGTAAACAGCTTAGACCTTATCCTTGAAACTAATGCAGCGTAAAAGCTGATCATTCTTTACACATCATAAAAAAAAGATAATGACAACCAAACTCTAAGGTGCGCTTTTCACACATCTAGAAAAACATAATTGAATCTGAGTTCAAGTACCAGCACCGTAAAAGTGTGCTTTGATTTGCGGAACTAGGAGGATTACTAGAGTAATGAAGTTAACATGTTTATTAATTGGTTACCTTATATTTTAACAAGGTTTCTATCATAGATTATTGTTGAAAAGGCTTTCTGTGATGCAAAATAACACTAATTGTTAATATGAAGCAGTATGTCTATGTAAGCATTGAGTCTTACATACAATTGTGCAAATATTAACATTAAAACGTAGCATCTTTTAGCTTCTCTACTATAATGCACCATATCAAATGAAAAAGAGTCTTGGATTTCTTAAAACTGTTTTATTAGAATGATTTTTAAGAATAGTTTGCACATAGGTACTTTTACAATTGTGGTAATAGGCCATAATTAGAGGTAAACATCTTTATACATAATCATTGACAAATGTTACAATTATTTCCATATATGGTATGCTTGATTTATCTCATTGTGCTTGAACATATCATGAGTTTGTTTTACGAAATAAAAAATGCTGACTTAAAATATATTGAACTGCCTTTTTCCTTAGGCTGCATTATTTCAAAGCCTGGTAATTCACTTTTGCTACGTTTCCTCAAATGTTGCTTTATATGTCCTTTATATGCAACATTCTTTTATCAATAGACACTTTCTTCGTACTTATTTGCAAGTAAATTGATGGGAACTTGACCCTTCGACTTGATCCATAAGAAGCAACAAAGTAAATAGGCTCTTTATCAACTAACCTGTGAGGACAAAATGGACCGTTGTTTCACATGAAAAAATGTTGGAGTATCAATTTTGTAGCTGGTGAGTGGAACACTGGTCACATGGCAACCAGACCATTGTATGGCGACCACTGATGTCACAAATGGACTATTTGGAGTATAAACAGTGACTTTTCAAGGAGGAGGTATTGGCTTTTTGGAATCTCTGTCTCAATTTCCTACCTATTCAGCTTGCCTGCTGAACTATCCTTTTATTGTTCTTGCCTTTTTCCCTTTGCCGATGAACTTACCTGCTGGACAATATGGAGCTGTAGGGTGAGGGACCAGTCTTAGACTTTCCTGATTATAGCTCCTTTCCCTTTGCCCATGCCCATGGACTTATCCTTAGTGGACTCTAACTTGATCCCTTTGCCCATGCTATGAGAACTCTATTAAGCTATCCTCACACCTTTGTTGGTGGTAGGAGCACTAAACCTGTACCATCCTCTTTATGGATTATTTTATTTAGCAATAGATTTACTTTGATGTGTGGTTTTATACTACGAGCTGTAAGACTCATGATTAAACTGCTTAAAACGTGCTTATATGCATTGATTTTGGATCTTTAATACAATAAACAAATTATCTAAATCTTTGAGTCTTTTATTGTGTTTTAATGTTCTTTCTGCAGGAACTGTGCTTACGAGATATTGATTTCTAACTGTGTTTTAGGGGGAGTCATAGAATAATTTCAGAACATCAGTTTCTTCTGCTCTTGTTCTCTGTGTAGCCACAGCCGAGCTTCTGGTTTGTATAATTCTTGTTAGATTGAACTTCTCAAAAGCAATACTCTATGTCTATAGCATGGTTCTGAGAGCAGTGTACTTCAACCTGATCTCTAATTTGTGAGTTGGCTACAAATTATTGGTCCTTATTGGGTGGCCAACAGTTTGACACTCTGAATTCTCACCCCTCACTGCGATGAACAAAGGTCAATCGGAGGACCAATATCTCTCTGGGTGAAGTGTAGAATCTGAGTGAAATGACTTAGTTATAAAGTCATTATTGGGCCCAGAAATGAGAAGAACTGAAAAAACTCCAGCTGCAACAAAATGTGGTAGCAGAGTAATGGTTTTGTCCAGTGACAAGAATTTAGGGTGCCCAAAATATATTTCCCCTGTCCAGTCAAGAAGCCGAACATCTAATTGTTTGGCAGAAAGATTGATGGATTACTGACGAAGTCAAGATGACTAGTAGCAGCAAAGGAGTGTGAGTATTGCTAGGTATGAACATTGCAATTGCTTTGCTTAGATTATCGGTGTTTTAAAAGGGCTGTGATGTTATGCAAAGTTGAAAATGTGTGCGTGTGTCATTTACTGCAAAGAAGTTGAAGCTATTATCGGGTCTGTTTGCGGCCTAAGATTCCAGGATACAACATTACTTGGTTGTCTCAGTGTGGAAGACACCGAGTAAGGTTGTCTGGTGTGTTGTGGTGTTTGTTGTGAAACTTCGTCGACAACGTCTTATCAATGAGGACTTTCTTTTATGTGTTAGTGGTAAGTGGCTGGTATGGGTAATATCAGGTGCACAGAGAATAACTGTGTCAATTGGGTTGAAATCGTGCTTGCCAAGATTTCATTTGAAGTGAGTGATTATCTTGAAATTAAAGAAATATTTATAGTTACCTTATGAGAGTGATAATCGAGTTTCCTTTAGTGGAGCATACAGATTTTGTTGTTAAAAAGTGCTCCCATTGCATTGTGTATTTGCTTAGATAATGAGAAAACTGTAAAGGAGAGCGAGTTGCTGCAAGGAACGAAATCTTCATCCATCACGGTGTGTCATGCTGTGATTGTTCGGTTGGTGTAAAGCTGCGCTGAGATTGGTTGACTACATCATAGAAAGTTTCACTGTGATTGGTTGTGATTGCTGAACTAGGGCATTAATTTTGGGTTTTGTGGAAAACATTTGTGAAATATAGAATTCCCTTTCTGGGTTTTGTGGAAAACATTTGTGAAATATGAAATTGAATAAAAATGAAAAATGTCAAAGCTCACCGTAAATTCATGCAAGGAGATGTGACCATGAAGGGGGCGTGGCCAGCAGCCGATGGGAACAGACGTGAGCTGAGGAGCTCCGACCGCCACTCCCACTGTAACTAATTATCCTGTTTCCCAGGTGCAGCAGAGAGCACAGATTCGCAGACCGAAGGTTACCCGGCAAGAAGAGCGAGCAGGGGCGAGCTCCGCAGTGCCAGAAACAACAGTAAAGGCATCGAAATTAGAGGTGGAGGGCTGGACAGCGACAGCAACAAGATGGCGCCTGCACCGCGAGTGGCGTTGAATACTCGCTGCGGTTCGCCGATGGGAGGCGGTGACCGACAGTGAAACCCATCCCGTTCAGCAGGGGGCCCAGGAGTGCGGCGGATGTGCTGGGGGAGCCGAAGACCACAACAGTACTGACAGAGGGTCTGCAAAGAGGCGAGTGTGGCTTGGCGGGAGTAGTGGCAAAATGGCGCCCGCACCACAGAAGGACCTAAATTGCGGCCAGGGTGAGGAGATGAAATTCGGCGGCGGGGCATACCTGGCGTACTGAAGGGGCCCAGCGTGGTGAGTGACTGAGGACCGGGAAGAGCAGTGGCATCCAAACAGGGCCTGCACGACCGGGAGAAAATCCCTTGGCGCTGCAGTTGCAATCAGACAAGCACAGGGGAGAACAAGCAGGAGGACACCTGCACAGGTGAAGATCTCAGCGCAATTTGCACGGACCGACAGAGAGGGGACAGAGCCTGCTGGGGAAGACCGCCCTACACCCCGAGGGAGCGCGGAACAGCACAGTGGTACAAAGGAGCCCCGGAAATGTGAGGCGCTCATGGGGTTCAGATGTAGCCTTCAAGGGCTGTAACAGACCTATTCTGGTGGGAAAGTGCAAGCAGAATGAGAGTGACAACCCTACAAAGAAGCACATAGGGCCACGGCTCCTGAGCTACATGACATAAGCCATAACAGCAACAGGTCCTGGGAACGCAGAGGGGCACGGCCCATATCCAGAGCAGATAACTTGCGGCAAAGTACATGATGGCACGGTGAAAGGAGGGCCCACTGAGTGAGAGTGTGGCAATTGACTGCCCAGGACTGACCAAAACCCAAGAATCGACAGGGGAGTGCGTCATCCATGGAATGAAGATTGTGGTCCCCTGAGGCACTGCTAGGGCGCTGAGCAACAGCAGCTCAAGTGGTGCAATGCAACCTGGGAAAAGAAGCTTCCTCCAGTCACCCAGGAAGAATATGCATACTAAGCAGGCCACTGGGGCTGCTGCTGGGCCTCTCCCACGGACAGGCTGTCCTAGGAAGTGACAACCCTGACCACGGGTTGCGGAGCCGACTCTGCTTGCTTCACAGGGAGACTGAAGTAGAGCCTGGGGAGCTGACAAATTGCCGGAAGATTGTTGAGGACACAGAGAAACTGATGACCTGGGAAGCTCCGAATTACTCCAAGGCCTGGTGAGCACCAGCGACAGAACGTAGCAGGATTTTTGGGCTGCCAGGGTGCAAAGGAAAGAAACAAGTGCTTGCTTAAAAGCATGGGGAATACTCAAAAGAAAAGAGGATTTAGTGTCCTCAGTGTGGATGCCCCCTGGGTGCAGATAGACGATGAAGAAGAGATGGTGGGAGCGAATAAGGACCCTACCCCCCGGAAACCGCCACGGTCAGACATCATGAAGGCGATCACAGCCTCCAGAGACGCCCTGGATAGGAAAATTGACATGATAGGCACAGATCTGAGCCTCTTAAAAGATGACCACCAGAAGCTCAAAGAAAGGGTGCATACCACTGAGAAGGAATTGGGGGCCTCCCGGTGCAGTTGTCCGAGATACAGACAACGCTCTCAGAGCTGGAAAAGAAAGTCAAAGTGCTGGAAGTCAGGGCCCAAGATAGAGAGGGCAGATCCCGAAGAAACAACATTCGAGTGATCATAGTGCCTGGAAAAAGTGAAGGCATGAATATGGTTCCCTTTCTGGAAGAATGGAGGCAAACAGAGGTAACCCCAGAAGGGTTTCCCCTTTCTATGCTCTGGAAAGAGCCCACAGAGTGCCAGCATGACCGCCTAGGCCTGGGGGCCTCCTCGAACGATAGTGGCATGCCTGTTGCATTTCAGGGACAGAGACCACATTCTGCAGCAGGCCCACCAACAGCGAGGACTAAAAAATGACAATAGTCCAGTTATGATCTTTCCAGACTCCACCAGGGAAGTCCAACCCAACAGCGCATCCTTCTTTGCTGTAAAAAGAAGCTCCACCAGTTGCAACTACCGTATGCAATGCCATTCCTCAGAGTAGCAGATTCTGAGGGACCCAGATTCTTCAACACACCTGAAGAGGCCTGGGATTGGCTGGACATGCGACAGCCTCCTGTGTGGCGGGACTCTCCAGCTGATTTGCCTCAGCAGTAATAAATCAGGGCCCAGATCCCCATCTCGCAGGGAGCTCAGTCTTGAGAGGAGGAGAGTATTACTGGAGGTAGCAAGACATAGCCACAATGATCTCAGCCCCACATTAAGTAAAAGTGGAAGGGATGCAGAAAGATCAGAATGCTCGCAGGCCCCAAGTGGCCATGCTACCTTGGAAACGGAACTGCCTAATGTCACTCCTCAAACGGATGATTATATTGTTTGAGAACTGGCACCTGCCCTTCCAGGTGATCAATTTCAGGGGCGCGCTGCGAGTACCACTTGAAGAGGAGCGCAATGGTCCCTGCTGGGAGCGGACTCATAGCAAGATACTTCAGATTGATGCTCTTGGCTGAACTGATTGGTACAGGTATGGGGGTGTGGCAGGTTGGGGGACTGGGGCCAAGACTGCTGGCTGATCACCCCTTTCACCATTAGTGGATGTTAATGCACTCGGTTAAAGTTTGAATGGGGACTAGTTCATCAGTACCTGTCCTAGGAGGCAGAGTTGGGGGTTTTATTTGGTCCACAGCAGGGTAGGGTAGGGTAGACGTGTCACTGGGGCTGTTTTTAAGGGGGGACAAGCTTCACTATTACAATGGGACCCTCACTAGATGTAAAATGTATTTTGTGGAATGTCAGAGGGATGCACACAATGGTACGGCGGCATAAGACATATTCATACTTAGTCCGCAGTGGGGTCCAGATTTCACTACTCCAAGAGACCCACATCATGGCGAACGAGGGAGGGGCGGTGCAACGTCAGTAGTGGGGGCAGGTGTTCCACACCAATTTCTCGGCGTTTGCACGAAGGGTTCTGATCTGAGTGAGGGCGGGAGTACCCTTTCAATGTACAAAACAAATCAGAGACCCAGATGGCAGATATGTGATAGTCTCTGGGAGACTAGATGGCAGAGATATAGTTCTGGGAAGTATTTATGCACCCAATTTGGACCAATCTATTTTTTTCTCACATCTATCTAGGAAACTAGCTTCCGTACTCACGGGATCAGTTCTATTGAAGGCTGACTTTAACTGTGTGCCGGATATCGCCCTTGAGCGATCTCATCCTCTGCTCCCTAATGCACCCGCACTTAAAGTAGCAGAAATAAGCCAAAATTGGCAGCAGAAGTGGGGGTTAATAGCCTCTTGGAGAGCCCAGCACCACGGAACGAGGAATTACTCCTTCTTCTTGGCGGTGCACAAGCTACATGTGAGATTGGATGCCATTTTGTGCGGCCCTGATGTGCATCAGGGAGTGCGCAGCAGTGAATACCTCACTCGAACCATATCTGACCAAATCCAGAGCTGGTATACCTGAATTGGTCCCAAGCGAGGTCTAGAATACCCACAGGGCGTCTGAGGCCAAAAGTTCTGGGTGACCAGGTGTTCCATGATACGATAGGTACGGCTATCTACCGATATTTTCACGAAAACGCGAACACAGACACAAACGGACTGCTAGAGTGGGATGCTTTTAAAACGGTTATCAGAGGGCGCATGTTTATCAGCAATGATGGGAACTCGGAAGGTGCTCCTTCAAGATAAACAAAGAGCAGACCAATGTCTAAGGGAACTGGAGCAAGAGAAGCCAGAGAACGTGGACAAGTAGGGAGAACTGTTTGAGGCTAGGGAAGCAGTGGCAGTGCAGGTGCAATGCCTGTGCTGCTATGACCACAAAAAAATACTTGACAAGGGCCCACTTAGAGGGGGATAAATCGGGAGCCCTGCTGGCCTGGTTGGCTAACCCAACTAGGAGAGGTATGACTATAGTAGAGCTTAGAGACCAAGAGGGCGCAGCGAGGTATGATCAACAAGGCATAAATGACCTGTTCCTGGAATACTAAACTGTGTTGTATAGGAGCAGGGTGGTCCTTGCAGAGAAGAACTTGGACAGGTTCCTGAGAGACGTGGAACTACCAGCTCTGGACGAAGAGCTCGCAGATACACTGGGGCGAGATGTGGAAATTGGGGAAACGAGAGGGGCCATTAAGACTATGACCAGAAACAAAACTCCTGGAACAGATGGCCTACCAATTGAATTTTATCTAAAATATATGGATATATTGTCCCCAGATTGGTACAGCTATACAATGAGGCCAAGCAACTGGGTCATCTGCCTGACTCAACCAGAGAGGTGATTATCATACCTTTGCTGAACCGGGGAAACCAAGGTGGGACAAAGCGGCATACCGCCCGCTTTCAATGCTCAATCTAGACTACAAAATCTTGAGTCGTATTCTAGCCACCCGGTTACTCCCGCATATGACAACACCGATCCACAAAGACCAAGCAGGGTTTATTTCCACCAGAAAAACAGCACTTAATGTCAGACAACTTCTGCGTGTGCTGGGGGCAGATACCTATGAGAAGGATCGGGCGTTGATTTTTGCGGTGGACAAAGAAAAGGCATTTGATAGCCTGGAGTGGCCATATCTGCTCCATGGCATGAGGAGGTTTGGGCTGGGAGACCAGTTAGTGGGCCGGACTGCTCTATTATACTCTGGCTCCACGGCTCGAGTACAAACGGGTAGGCTAATTCCTGATACCTGTAAAGTGGGGAGAGGAACAAGGATGGGGTGCCCCCATTCCCCCCCTTCTGTTCGGCCTGGCGATAGAACTGCTAGCCGTTCGAGCTAGAACAGGGCAATACTATCAGGGCCTAAGAGTTGACGGACAGATGCATCACATTGCATTGTACGCAGATGACCTTCTGATGTTTCTGGTGGACTCGGGGGAGGCGCTTCGTGGCGCGATGGCTTTACTCCAAACCCTGAGTGAAGTGGCAGGGTTGCAAGTTAACTGGGTAAAATCGTGTTTATTCCCGATGAAAAATGGCAGAATAGGCCCACAGGAAACTGAGGAAGAGCGATGGGAAGATAGATGTCTCACGTACCTGGGCACCCAAATTTATCATGCCCCGGGAGATCTCATGGAGGGCAATGTAGGGAGAGCCATAAACAACTTTGAGTTCTGGGGCAGCTTGCCACTCTCGGTAACCGGCAGAGTGGCCCTACTTAAAATGGTGACCCTGATGAGACTATTATATTTCTTTGTAACTCTGCCAATTTGGATACCACTACGCTACTGTGCCCAACTCCAATCGAAAGTCACTGGGTTTTTATGGGGGTCAGGTAGGCGGAGAGTGGCATTTAACATCCTCATGAGGCCGAGCACAGAAGGGGGCTGGGCGGTCCCAAATTTGGAGGCTTTTTACCTGGCAGCACAATTACAATGGCTCACAAAATGGTTGGTAGGTCGGTTGCGGGAAACAGAGGAAGGGGGCGACAAATTGATGATCCTGAGGCTGCTATCCCAGGCTCCCGATCCGGGGTCAGGTCCTTCCCCTGAAGTTAACTACAGCTGGGTGCTGTTGAAACAGATATCTGCGGAGAGCCAAAGTTAGGAGCCCCTATGCCCCATAAATCCCGTTACTTATGTGCAAAGCCCTACTGCATGGAGGTAGCTGACAGAAGTTTATGGATTGGGTGGACCAAGGGTTGGCTACAATGGGAACCTTGTATGAGGAAGGGGCCATGATCCCGTTTGAGGACCTGTGGGACCGATACGACTTACCCAGGGGGACTTCTTATTGCACTCGGCCCTCACTGCGGCCATACCAAAGCACTGGGCACAGGGACTTACTGAACCACCAACGTCGTTGGGATGCCAATATGTGGTGACGGCGGCAGGTACATTTAAGGCGGTCACCTGTTTGTACAAACACATCACGCGGGAAGCCTTACCTCCCCAATTAGAGTTGCACCTAAAGTGGGAAGTAGACCTGGCAGAGGATATCCCCGAGAAAACCTGGGGTGAGTTGGTGGAGAGGGCTTGAAAAGGCACCAGAAATGCTAGATTCCAACTGGTACACTTTTACATATTACATAGAGCATACTTCACCCCGGCGAAAATTAATAAGTACTTTGCAGGTCACTCCGCAGCTTGCCCCAGGTGTAACAAAGAAAATGTGGACTTCAAACACATGTTCTGGGATTGCCCCATTTGGGTGGTTACTGGGAGGGAGGGAGTGCGATACTGGCAGACGTTACTGACAGGGGAATTGAGGGATCCTTCAAATACTGTTTGTTGCACTGGTTCCCACAAACGTCCAAAAATAAAGTCATGAGCAAGTTTCTAGATATGGGCTTACTTCTAGCCAAAAGGGACATTACCATGCACTGGAAAGCTAGACAGAGCCCAAGCATAGGCAGATGGAAGAAGGAACTCATTAAGTGGGCAGAATGTGAGGGAATTATCCGGCTGAAAAATACAAAATGGACGGGGAGTGAAAGGGCTCTAGATACAGCAGGAGCGTGGGAAGCTTTAGTTATGGCACTCAAGGCCTCAGAAGCCGATGGGTAGGAAGAACCTCTAGAAAAGCCCCCAGCAGGAATAGGTTAGACTACAGACCCTCGAGCTGAATGGTATGGCCCCAGGGAGAGGGACATCAGAAACAGTGCTATGCTGACTTCACTGGTTGGAGGATGCTACCTCTGACCTAATGAACATCCTAAATTTGGGGTTGTAGGGTATTGCAAACCAGGGAGCCATATACAAGTGACACGCCTGCAGGGAGGGGGGGAAGGATCATTGGTGGTAGGGTGCTTAAAATCCAGAACAAGGACACATGCAGCAGGACCAGAATTGGACATCAATGGACATACGCCCAGGGGGGTGGGCAGGGAGGAGTGAGGAATTGTGTGAATAGAAGAGATCTCTATAACACTGTACCTACTATTATATCCGCTGTATAGTGACTTCATAAATTATACTCCTGGTCAATGAAACATAAAATGTGTGGATGTCAACAGCAGTGCTATGTCAAACCCAATAAAGATTGTTTAAAAAAAAAGGAGATGTGTCTATACCTGTTAGAGTAGGAGAATACGTACCATCTGAGGGTAAGCCGGGATACACCGTATAAATGGATAAAGGATTGCATCCATGTATTTGGCTTGAACAGTGGCACAGAATTACAGGGAGAGACAAGGTCCTACAGTCTCTTTGTTATGGAACATTTAATTTGAGAATCATTGAGAATTTAAGGAGAAAACTATATGATATGGAACCACCTCCTAGACCTGCTCAATTCAAGGCATTAAATACCTAGGAATTCATTGCTCATCAAAAAGAAAAAAAATATCAAGGAAGGTATAGGAGACCCATAGATCAGTTTGCAGAAGCTAGATGGGATGTACAACAGAAGATATGGAGAGCAGATGTGATTCAGGTAACTAGAATGTATCCTTTGACAGCAGTCAAAGTAGATGCTGAGGGAAAGCAAAAAGAGAAGCAGAAACATATTGAGACAGAAAGCAGTGATGCAGAGACAGAAGTAGAATAAAGTAGTGACATAGATGATGATCTTTTGAATGACTTATTGATGAATTGTCCACCGCCATACAATGAATCTCAGAGTGAGGGTTTGACAAATAGAAATACAGATGAAATTCCAAAGGCCCCTGTAATGCCTGCAATGCGAGGAGAGACTACACTTGTTTCTCATGTAAGAGGGGGAACAGAAAACACAGTTCCATTGAAACCATTTGATTTGAATGCTTCAACTGTTCCCATTATTATTGGTTCTATTGTACCTCTTTAATAATCTGGTTCACAGGTAAATACTGCACATACTCTGACTATCCCTGCTGAAGTAAATATTGCACATGGTAATCCACTAGATTTGAATGGTTCTGACTCAAAGCAATATTGCAGATACTAAGAATACAGGTCCCATTTTAAATCAAACACAATTTGATCCCGCAAGCAGAATGGTTCAGAGGTTACCACCTTTTTATCTCCCCAGAACACGTGAGCCTCCTGAAATAAATTACAATGCTTCTGAAATGACTGTGCCCATGGGAATTTCAGTTCCTGATGAATCTGCATTAAATATTCAACCTGAAACAAGTTGTCATTTGACTAAGAGAAATTTGAATTTAAATACTCCAAGAGAACAATCAGGATTTACTCCTCAAGAATTTGATGACTGGATCAAAGGGTTTAGTACCTTAATTAATAACCACAGTCCTGAAACTGTTCCAGCCCCAGTAAAGGGAAGAACATTAGAAGTTGGCAAGCTAAAGGTAGAGTTAGAAGAAATCATTTTGGGGACTCTTAATCCATGTCGATTAGATACCTACCGGGAGGAGGATCTATTGTTTCTCTGTAAACACATTACCCAATGGGTTAGGTAGACACTCAAGACGCTAGTTGAATTGTCTCAGAAATAAGAAATTCATTTTCAGTGAGCAAAGGTTTTGCAAAAGCCATACAGATTAGGCTTTAGCAACAAAGATTTTGCTAACATGAGGCCAGCTGGAATATAATTACAGATTAACAAACTAACAACACTGATAAAAAAATGGAGCGAGAGAGAGAAATGGGAAGGTAGATGGTTGAAAAGGAAGGAAAACAAGTTAGAATGCAGACACCTCCAGTTGTCATCAACAGAAATGATGAAGAAAAACAGATTCTTCCTATTAAGAAAGTACCTGGTGAAGGGTATGTGCCTTGGACTAGGTCTGATATTTTGTCATTCACAAATGAATTCCCAAAATTGAGAGAAAAGCCAGTGGAATGGTACAGATAGATTGAAAAGTTTGTGAAAATGTTGAAAGTTTTATGGATTGATTTGAATAACTTGTTTGATATTATGGTTCCAGGTGATATGTGGACCGATTGTAACATTACTGTGGATTGGCCTAATGCAGAACCTGTTAAGTATCCCAAACAGGTGCACCACCTCCAGTGGTATTAAAGGAATATCAACAGGTAATATTTCACCTGAAAGCAAGATTTCGCCCAAAGGGATTGATTGCTTAAAGAGTGACTGAATGACCCAAGAACTTAAAGAATCAGTTCATGCCTTTTACGAGAGATTGATACAAGTTTTCAGACAGTACAGTGGAATAGATAATGTGGCTGAGAAAGACATGGGAGAAATATAACAAGTTAAGACTGGAATGCAGCGTGCACCATTCACTGAATGCTAAATTTCAAATTGAGTTAATCATAATCTGAACTTCAATTTGTTCATTTCAGTATTTTACACATTTATTTCCTTATACATGATATACATTATTCACATTACATTTGGTACCATATCACTAGTACCAGGTGTTCATTGCATTCAGTAAAAAATGTTTTTCAACAAGTTTACTCTGATACAATATGTGCATCAATACACAGACATAACATTGTATACATATTTGTCAACAGAATTCTTTTTGTGTTCTTTGTTATGCCCGATGCATTGCGGGACTGCAATTTTCCTTCCTCAGGGGCATGTCTGAAACCCAAAATGAGATACCAATACTTTAAACATTAATATAATACAATACAGTACAAGGAGTATCATTTTCCACCAACAACCCAGCATGCACTGTGGATTTTAATATACCAGTGATGGTATTTATGCCACTTTGTCGTGCATGTTATGCTTCCTCAACTACATCTGTGGATGTATGTTATGTTATGTTATGTTATAACAATTTATTATGCGCACAGCGACCCCAGCGAAGGGGCATCCCGGCTGTATGTGTCAACAGTTACGATATGGGGTATTTTTCAGAGGTATTCATGCATAATACCTTACATGCCTTAGTGTCTATAGTAAAAACACCTTAATACTAGATCACCGTATGTGTGGGACTCTCAAAGTGAAGAAGGAAATGCGTGAGCGCTCCCATCCTACCTTAAATGAAAGTGCTCAATAAGAAATGCATGTTCCTGCAAAGTCCAATCAATTACTTGCAGTCTGTAAGAAATCCGGTCCTAATATATATATATATATATATATATATATATATGACATAATTCAATTTGCGGTGAAGTGCTGAACTACAGATACTTCCAAACTAAAAAATGAACGGGTTCGCTCACCTCCCAAGCGTTGTGATTTTCAAACTGGTTGACCTGTGTTCGGACTATTCAGGGGCTACTGAAAAAAAGGGATAAACGCCTCAATGTCAAATGCGAGCTCATATGCTCAAAATGAAACAAGTCAAGCGAATAAACCATGATTCTTAGCCCATAATGCTATATCCGCTTACCGGTATCTGGGACATCGATGCTTCCCGAGCCTGTGTCTTTTATTTTTATATTTTTTTATAATTGTATTTATTGGCTTATGAAAACAAGGTTACAAACAAGGTGGCAAAGACTTCGCCACATTCAAAGGAAGAATAATGTTATATATAGTGACACATGCATGATACTGGTAACATTCTTGTCCTCTCATGTCCAGCACCCATATTAGTTCCCCCATATATTGATTCTTCACGCAGAGGGCGACTTTCGCATTATCTGCATCTACCCTTCTCTCTCTGATATGAACTCCCCACCCACCAGGACAATGGTGCAAACTCCGTTGTAAACAAAAAACCAAGAACATCAACTTCCACATGATCAGCGAGATGTCCCAGTCGGTGTCAAGACTCGTTTTCGTCTCTATCCTATCAGTGTCATTCCGTTCCGTGTATTACTGTTTTTCTGTCCCATCAGGATGTATGCATTCCTGTGTCTTATCCGCCCCCAAGTCAGTGCTCGTGTCATCCACGGCTCCATCATCCGGCACCTGTCTCCTTTCGAGATACAGCGCCCAGTAGTTCTTTGGTCTATTACGAGGCGGTAATAATTCACTGTACAGATCCGTTTGCATGCAGCAGTATCGCATTTCACTAGACCATCTCGTTAGCGTCTGAACTGGACCTCTCATCCATGTGAGTGCTACGCAGCGCTTGGCCACAAGAAAAGCAATATCTACAAGTCGCCGCAACTCGGGCGCAATTTCCTTTGAATATCCCAGTATTGCAAGTAGTGGTGATGGGGATAACGATAAGTCAGTGACCCTGTTCACTTCGGTGTATACATTGTGCCAAAACTCAGCAACCTTCGGGCAGAGCCAGGCAAGGTGTAAGAAATCTGCAGAGTGTGCCTTGCATCTTTCGCAGTTTGGGGCATCTCGCAATCCATAGCGGAACAAACGTTCAGGAGTGTAGTACACCCTGTTTAGGAATTTAAAATGCAGTAAGCGATGTCTGCCGTTAAGGGAAACCCTCCTTATATTAGCACAGCAGTAACGCCACTTGTCTTCAGGAAGTTCCATCTCTAGATCCGCCTGCCACGCCAATCTAGGTTTAGCGTAGTGTGTGTTTTTTTCAGTCAATGTGTCATGATAGAGTCGCGATATCAGACGGGCCGGGGACTTAGCCGTGACTATATAGTCGTACGTTACTATCACCGGATGTTCTTCCATATCTTCCCAAAGTAAGTCTCTGAGTGCAAGTCGCACCCTGTGAAACTGGAACCGGGCCAGTAAATGAGCGTTGGGGTTATCCCCGGCACCAACTTCTTCCCACGTGCGGAGTTTACCATCAAGGAATAGATCTCCCATAGTGGCTATGCTTAATTTTACGAGCGTTAACAGAACTCCTTTATCTGTACACGGTCCCAGCCATGAGCACCATTCTAGTTTAGCTTCCGGGGCATACACCAGTGAACAAGCCTGAGCATCCATCAGATGATGCCAGGCATGTGTAACCGCGTTAAGCGAGTCCAGTAAGCCTGTTCGTCTATCTCGGGGTCGAGCCATGAGTGCCGGTAACGGAGTCGGATCTGCCACGATACCCTCTATGAGTATGTGGGGAGCATTAGCTGGGCCATGCATCCAGCCATAAGCATGGGCGCCCTGTACCGCTCGATAATACAATTCCAAGTCCGGGGCCTGTAGGCCACCGTCCTCATATGGGCGTATAAGAATATCCCATGCCACTCTTGGTTGCTTGCCAGCCCAAACCAGCCTCAACAACAGAGTGTGTAATTGTTTAAAAAATGTATTGGATAGCACCATTGGGATATTGCTAAAAAGAAACAGAAAACGGGGGAGCACGATCATCTTCAGTAATGATATGCGGCCCATTAATGAAAGAGGAAGGGCTACCCACTTATCTATATCGTCTTCTAGTTTGGAGATGGCTGTACCGTAATTTTCTCTTAGAACTACCTCCGCGTCCGTGTGCAATCGTACACCCAGATATCTGACCGAGTCTGTGGTCCATTGTATAGGATAATCCGATTCTACTCTCTTTGTAGCAGGGGTTAGTGGAAACATCACTGTTTCGTTCCAGTTCACGTGAATCCCAGATAGTGATCCAAACAGGACCACTTCCCTCAACACTCTCGAGAGATTTGTCTCCGGGTCTCGCACATAGAGTAGGGTGTCGTCCGCGTACGTGGACACAATTAGGTTGTACCCATGAAAACGAATACTGTGATGCCCATGATATTCTCGCAAAGCGCAGGCAAGGGGTTCCGCAACCTGGGCATATAGAAGAGGTGATAGAGGGCATCCCTGTCTTGTGCCGCGTCCTACATTGAATGGTTCCGTCGTAAATGAACCTATAGTACACGTGCTGTTGGGGATGTATATAGTGTGTTAATCAGTTGTATAAAAAGTTCCCCCACTCCCATGCGTTGTAACACCACTCTGAGAAATAGCCACTCGACAGAGTCAAACGCCTTCTCCATATCTAGGAAGACTGCAACAGCTGGCACTTCCTGCCGTGTGTGCTGGAATGCTGCGAACACTGTGCCCAAATTGTATGTCAAGGTACGGCTGGGGACGAATCCCGCCTGTTCTGGGGCCACAAGGGTCGTCATCAGGGGGCTAATACGGTTGGCAATGATTTTTGCAAAGATCTTCGCATCAACATTGATGAGAGATAGTGGGCGGTAGGAGGCTCAATCCTCCGAGGGCTTACCAGGCTTAAAGAGTGCTATGATGACAGCTTCCCGCATGGTCGGGGGCATCTGCCCATCCTCCGCAATTTGCTCGACCAGCCGCAATAGTTTAGGAATCAGTAGATCAGAAAACATCTTATAAAAGGAGGCAGGAAAGCCAGCACTACCCGGAGCACTACCCGCCCTCATGGACGACAACGCCCAGACAACCTCTTCCCTTTCTAACGGACTCGTCAGAAACTGACGGTGAGTGTCAGTGAGCCAGGGTAATTGTATGTGCGTTAGGTAGTCCATGATACGTTCCTCAGATATCGGCCCTTTAGAGGCGTACAGTGTAGCATAATACTCACGAAAAAGTGCCGCTACCTGGGTATCATCAAGTTCCTCCCCTGTAATCGGTGAGGTCATAGTGGGCATCAGTACTTTTGCCTACGTTGTTTAGCCATCTTTGCCAAGACCGCTCCCGGTCGTTTGCTTTCGCCATATGACCTGGCTATGGCGTATTTCCCAAGATGCTTCACCTCAGTGTCTGCCTCCTCATGTTACTCTCGAAGCGTTTGTGCTAGCTCTTGTGTCAGGTCAGTGGCGGGATCCCGTAGACGACACGTTTCTATGTCACGCAGATTTTCTCTAAAAGCAATAGGCGGTCATGGATGGATTTCAGGACACCAGCATGTTTAGAGATGATGATACCGCGCATGTATGCCTTAAATGTCTTCTACACCATGAGGAAGGAGTCGACCGTGCCCTCGTTTCTGCCAAAGAAGTCGTCAATGGCAATAGACAACTCATCACGAAAAGCGTCATCCAGCAAGGCATATGGGGGCAATCGCCATGGGAAGGGAGGGGGACGACGCGCCGGGGCCTGAGGGGTAATTAGCACCGGGGAGTGGTCCGAGTAAGTACGCGGAAGCGTCGCACCCGTTTGTACTCTGGAATGGAGATGTGCAGAGAGGAGCCAATAATCAATGCGGGTGTGAATGTCATATTGTGATGAGTAGTGTGTTTATCCCCCTTGTGACGGGTGTTTTGTCCTCCAAACATCCCGGAGTCCCAGTCGGGTCATTTCTGCATCAAGGACGCGAGCTGACGCCCATCGGCGTCAGCTCGCCATCTTTGCGTCAGCTCTGTCCGAACGATCCATTTCCGGGTGACGTGTCAAATTTAGGTCTCCACCCCACAGGACCTGTACCTCCCCCAAATCTCTGATTTTATTAGCAAGAGTCACATAAAACGAGGGGCAGTCAAAATATGTGTTGATCACGTAAAATGCCATTCCTTTACCCGAACACTTTGTGATCACATAGCGTCCTTCAGGGTCTGCGTCTATCGGTTGGAGCGTCAGAGGGGACCTGGGTTTCACCCAAGTCAGTACCCCCCTAGCGCTGGAGGTGAAGCCAGCAGCATGTATGCGGCCGCGCAGCCCTCTGTAATGCAGTGTCGAACTGTCCGATCTCAAATGTGTCTCCTGCAATAATGCAACGTCGAACGCGTGTCTCGATAGGTATTGTAGTACCTTCCGGCTCTTCCGGTGATCATTGAGACCTCTAACATTCCAGGTTAACAATTTAAGAGTGTCGTTGTCCTGATGTTGGTGTGCCGTGTCAGGTAATGGGGAACATGGTGGGGGCGCATTGTCACCTATCGAGTGCTGGGCCATAGTGTGGAGCTACGTGTGTGCGTATCGTCATGCGTATTCCTGTCAGTATGCATGCAGTGAATACCTCTGTCATTGCCTATTGTCAATAACAGACCCTGTACTTTCTTGCTCAACAAATATGCTGTAAATCATTTGAACAATCAACAACAAGCAAAAGACCTGCAATTTCACCCATCCCCCCACCCACGCATGCCCAACCCCAACATGGCCACGCCCCCAGTCCCCGCCGCTCCCGTCCCTCCCCCCTTAAATTAAACCGCACATTCTCCCCTCCCCCCCAACCCTCTACTCCCATCTCAAACCCAAAATCAAATACAAATACTCTGAACAAAACAAGAAAGCAATACGCCTTCAGCAAGGAAGGCAGGCAGGGGAAGTGGTACACACTCAGGGGCATAGGTAGCCTGCTCTCAAGTATACTGCAATTACAGAATATGTAGAAGATCCATAAATTACGCCCCATCCCGCCCTCCCGTCCAGACTATACCGATATTAGGTGACAGTATTAGTCCCCGATAATGTCCAGAGCATGTCTAACGGTTACTATGGGCTCCATACATTCACATTGATTGTCTCATCTGAAAGATGAGCCCCATATACTATATATGTTTTGTAAATCTAAAATAGACATGCAGGTGAGATATCAAGCCTCAGTTACTCGATTAAAAAATGCGATGAGGAATCACCATACCCCCCCAGTGTTCTTATAACTCACTGTTACCCTGCATCGCTTCTGCAACCCGCAAGTAGATATCAGTACATCCAATGTAATGTCCCGCTGCAAAGAGGCAACCTCATAAGTCACATGTATAACTCCACAAAGTGTCGAAACTGCAGCCGCTCCGCATAAGCTACAGCTGGTCGCACTGTCAATCTTGGTCATCCATGGGCCCAGCCGAGGCCTCCTCCAGCAATTCGTCATCCGCCGGGTGTTGCTGTTCTTTCCGCCAGTCTTTCATAGCCTTCTGGAGAGCTTTTGGATCCGTGAAAATGGTGGATCTTCCCTGTCTGTTGATCCTCAATTTAGCTGGATAAAGCATTGCGTAATCGACCCCAAGCTCTCTCAATTGACGCTTCATTGGGACAAATTGGCGACGCGCCTCCTGTACCCTAGCCGTGAAATCCGGAAACAGAGAGATCGTGCTTCCCTCGTATTGCAGAGGTTGTTTCTCTCTGGCAAGTTTCAGTGCAACATCCCGATCCCTATAATTAAAAAGTTTTGCCACAATAGGGCGGGGAGGGGCCCCCGGTTTAGGCCTCGGTCCTAGTGTACGGTGAGCTCTCTCCACCACGAACATCCCTGAGAAAGCAGTGTCACCCAGCAATTTCTTTAGAAGCGTCTCCACAAAGAGCTCCATGTTGCCGGTTGGAGTACTCTCCGGCAGGCCAGTGATACGGATGCTGCATCTTAGTGACCTCGCCTCCAAATCCTCAGCCTTGTCCTGGAGGATTTGGATCACTTTACCGAGCTGTTTATGTTCAGTGTCTAGGGTGGTCTGTGCCTCCTCCACCTCCCCAATGTGCCGTTCCGACATATCCAGGCGCTCTGCATGTTTGTCGAGCCGCTCTGCCATGCAGTCCATGCGGTACGTCAGGGCGTCAATCTTAGTTCCCAGAGACGCAATGCCGCCTTGTAAATTCTTTTCCATGGCAAGCAAGATATGCCATAGATCTGTCTCAGGATTGTCACCACCCGTCGATGATTCCTGTCCGGCGTCGTCTTCATGAGTTAGGGCATCAGTGTTTTTGGGCTTTTTGCTGGATTCAAAAGACAACTTGGGTTGCGTTCTGTCCGGACGTCCCATGGCAACCCCCTCAAGTGCGCCAACAGCTGCGGTCGTAATCTACTTGGATTAGTTCAAATTGACTGTGCCCCACCGTAGTTCCCGTGGGAGGTATCTTCTGCTCAGTCTTAGAGTATCCGGGTCCACTGCGTGGCCTTCAACGGAACTCCAGGTGATGTGCCTGTCCACCCCTAGGCACCGATCTGCTCGTGAAGCGGGTCCTCGGCAGCACCCTTTATGTCTAGCGCATGCAGGCTATAGGACAAGTACTGTCAGCATTTGCCAAGAAAAATGTCAATGTGGTACTCAGGAACCTTGTGTGAATGGTCCCGGCTCACCTCAAGGGCGCATGATCCGCTCCTCAAAATGGCGCCGTGAAGAGAGCGCCAGCGTGAACCAGTTTGCAGTGTCGCTATGTACAAGCAGTACACACACAGCAGCTCTTTTGTACCTGTACATGTGCCAGATGGGGAGGTAGATCCAGGGATTCAGGCCCAGAGCGATCTCTTTGTGTACTTCAGCCAGTCCCCTCAGGTCTTTGCATGGCACTGTGGTAGGGTAGGAAGCCTCAACTCTTAGGGACCTCACACTTATTGCTCCTATTATGGGGCGTACACCCAGTCCCTCTGCATCCAAGCTCACGATGGCCACAGCAACGGGCACGACCGCAGCAATTGCTGGACTCCAGCGCGAGGTGAGGCCTAGCTTCTCCGGCGGAGCCGGGGACTCGAGTGATAACGCTACAGCTCAGGGGGGCCCAGGGGCTGGTTGCCGCATTCACCCACTCACCGCACAGTGCTGGGCATAGAATTTGTCCTCGCGCAGCCGACCGCAGCTCGGCAGGAGGTCCGAGTCCCGTAGCATATATCACCCCGCCCGCAGGATCTCCGGATCAGGCAGGCCTCTCTCACAGTTCTTCGTCGGGCCGCAGCTCAGCTCGAGACTCCACTCGCCGCCACACTCCAGCAGCGAGGTTTCTACAGATCGGAGCAGGTCTGGGCTTGACTGTCACGTGCACCGCACTACGGGGGTCTGCTGGGGGGCTTAATTTCTTTTGAAGGGCACTGTCACCCGCGGATAAATGAATGGATTATGTCTGGGACGGAGGAGCGAGCGAATCAGGCGGCCATCTCCGACGCCGGCTAGCTCAGCCCCCTCGAGCCTGTGTCTTAGTGTCCGTGAGTTCACTGTGAACGCTCCCTGCTAATAATTGGAAAAAAGCCCGCAGCATTGTGCATGCAATGAAAACACTGACAACGGACTACAAAGGGAGAAGCATCCAAGTCCTCAAAAACAAAGTGTGCCATCTTGGAAACTGCATATTCTAATAACTAACCATATAAGCCGCCCTAGCTCAAGTTCACAGTGGATAATAAAAGGAAAAATGAAATAAAATGTAATCAAATGAAATGAACCTCAAAAGTAATCATTTCACTGAAAGGCTAAGAGAACCAATCTGAAATATTGAAATATAATGAAAGGCCTGAGCCTATCTCCTACAACCTAGTCCGCGTACTTGTTACAATGTCCTCAAACAATCTCATGAGCACATCGCGATTGTACCTATTTAATAGACCACTAATACAGATACCAGATCTTGTGAACAATGTGTATTACAAGTTGGATAGCTAAGAAAAAATAAATAATAATAACGAAACTCATTGTGCAGAGTGCACGCCTGCAGTGCACCCGTTGTACACTTGTGTTATAGCTGAAATAATATCTCAATCTATGAGTCGGTGAGCTTAATGTATTCTCTAGTATTGTTAAACAGTAACACCCAAATGTACACCAGAGTCTCGCATCATTCTACTGAGAATTCCACCTAGGATAATACATAAAAACGGTGTTTGCCTAAAAAGTCGAAATACAGTGCCCTTCACCAGTGTTTTGACCATGCTGTTAGTTGTACTGCTTGTGGTAATTGTCATTTTGTCTGGTTGTATCATGGGGCTGAAGTGGAATAATATTTAGAATTAAGAAGAATGAGATGGTATTGGAAATGAAAAGAGAGATTTAGATGGAACAACTCATGTCTATCCTATCATTCAAATCTTTGGGTAATATTGTTTCCAATCGGACAGTCCAGTAGATTTCACGCTGTAACAGTCTTTTACTGTTGTCTATTCCATGCATCAATTTCACAGTCTCAATTATTTGAAATTGCAGTTACGAAATGGAATGGTTAGCTTCCTGCCAATGTACCACTAGACTGGAAGCCTTGTTTTGGGTCCGTATGGTGCTCTTGTGCTCATTTAATCTTACTTTGACCTTACGTTCTGTTTTGCCAACATATGCCTTGCCACATGGGCATTTGATGCAATATATTACGTTGCAGCTATTTCAATCTGATGTGAGTCTCAATGGGATGTTCTTCCTTGAGATAGGGTGTGTCAGGTTGTTGCCCATCATAACATTATTGCAATGTATGCAGTTGAAACACTTGGTGGTACCCTTATAAGCGTCTAGTTTAGAACTTTTATTAGTTTTAGCTATTATTTCTCGTAAGTTCTTGCCTCTTGTGTAGGCGTGTAATGGTTTTCCCCTAAATAGATTGTTAAAATCAGGTTAATTCTCAAGAAGTTCCCACCTGTTGTTAATTATTCATTTAATTGCTCTTGAACATGTTGAGTATTTAGAGACAAACACTATTGAATCTTTTTTAGAAGTGCTGGATTTGGTGAGTAATGCCATCCTGTCTTTCTTGGTCGCCCTGTTAATACAATCCTGTAGTATCTTTTCCGGGTAACCCCTTTCAATGTATCTCTGTTTGTGTTCTGTAATGTTTTGTGTTGCCACTGTTTGATCTGAACATATCCTCTTGATTCTGAGAAATTGTGAGAATGGTAAGTTATATATAAGTCTCCTGGGATGAAAACTTGAGAATAATAGTGAGTTATTTCTGTCAGTAGGTTTTGTGTAAACCTGTGTTTGGAGGCCTTGTCCTGTTGGTTGCTTCTGGATTAGTACGTCCAAGTAGTTGATTTGCATGTCATCAATGGTGTGAGTGAATTGTATCCTCAGGTTCCTTGTGTTCAGGGTTTGTATTAAATTCTCCAGTTCATCTCTAGGTCTTATCCAAATCACAAAAATGTCGTCAATGTACCTGCAGTATAAGGCCATACCCTCTTGCCTCCTGGTGTTGTCCATAATGTGCTGTTCTTCAAGACTGGGCCATAAAGATGTTAGCATATGCAGATGCTCCCGAAAACCCCATGGATGTTCCTGTCAGTTGAGCATAAAAATTGTCTTTCCATGAAAAATATGTGATTCAAACAGAAATGCAATAACTCCAGTAAAAACACCTTGTCTGCTTTAATGTCCTTAACTCTCAACAGTGCCCATTCTACTGCCTCCAATCCAGCTTCATGAGGGATAGATGTATATAACGCAGTCACGTCAATTGTACATGTGAACCAGTGATCCTTTATCAAACAATCTATGTTTTGTCGTTTCTGTAAGAAATCGGTTGTGTCTTTAGTGTAGGAACACAGTGTGTTTTGTTATTCATTTATTATAGTTTTTTTCTTAGCTATACACATTGTACACAAGCTCTGGCATCTACATTAGTGGTCTATTAAATAGGTACAACCGCGACGTGCTCATGAGATTGTTTAAGCACATGCTAGCAGGCACGCGGACTAGGTTGTAGGAGATAAACTCAGGGCTTTTATTATATTTCAATATTTCAGATTGGTTCTCTTAACCTCTCACTGAAATTATTACTTTTGAGGTTCATTTATTTTTATTAAATGTTATTTTATTTTTCGTTTTATTATCCACTGTGAACTTGAGCTAGAGCGGCTTATATGGTTAGTTATTAGATTATGCACCTTCCAAGATGGCACACTTTGTTTTTGAGGACGGGGATGCTTGTCCATTTGTAGTCTTTTGCCAGTGTTTTCATTGCCTGCAATGTCGCAGGCTTTTTCCGATTAGTAGCAGGCTGCATTCACAGTGAACTCACGGACACCAACACACAGGGTCGGGAAGCATCAATATCCCGAATGCCGGTAACCGGATATAGCATTATGGGCTAAGAATCGTGGTTTATTTACGTGACTTGTTTCATTTTAAGCATATGAGCTCGCACTTGACATTGAGGCATTTATCCCTTTTTTAGGTCTCGCGCCTGCGATGCATATGGCGAAGCCATATGCATCGCGCCAGGCGCGATACTATAGTTGCGGAGTCTGCTTCCCAGGAGACAGAGACTGGTGCGCGCACGCTCAGGAAAGCGATCGGAGCCGGCCGCGCGCGCGCGTTCCCAATCTCCTGTCTCTCTGGCGAAGCAGCTGAGCCGCGATCTTTCTTCTTCCCTCATCGTCTCGAATCTTAGATGACACAGAAACGATCAGCACCAGCCGAGCGCAGTGTCACAGAAACCCCTGGATCCTGTGAAAATGCATCGGGTAAACAAAGATGCTGTATGATCTGTGACTCGCCAGTGGTAGCACGGTAGAAGCAGCGCCAAGAGGACAGCAACACTTCCGCCTCAGAGTGCAGTCTTTTTAACGCTGATTTATTTGTCTTTAGAAATGTATTCCCCCTGCCTCCCCCCACCCCTGTCGGGCCGCCTTGCCACGCCCCCCTAAACATGAAGTTTCATAACCTGGGGAAGCTTAAAATATAAGCGGCGCCAAGAGGTCAGCAAAGCTTCTGCCTCAGATCGCATATTTTTAAACGCTGATTTATTGATATTTAGAAAAAGAGACAGTTATTCCCCCGCCTCCCTGCACCCCCCACCCCGGCCGGGCTGCCTTGCCACACCTCCTATTCCTGGTACTGAACTTTGAGGGTCTGGGTGCATGCGCAGTGCAGGCTTGCCGTTTGCTCGGCTCTTTTAGCGGTGCGGGGGGGTCCGAGCTGCCGACATCAGGCACAACAGTATCACCGGCAACCGGAAGCAGAGCGACAAGCCCGGGTGAGCAGCTGTAGCCCCGCCCTGCAAGGGAGCCATGTGAAGCTCTTGAATCTGGGAGGAACGACTGAAGCAGAGTCTGCTGTGGGGGTGAGTGCTGGCTATGTCAGGGGGTGTATGGCAGGAGAAGAGGGGTGCACCAGCAGACTGTGTAACAAATCATTGATGAGTGATAGGAGGGGCTAGTTTCTGACATCCACTCCATAACAAGGCATTGAAATGAACGCAATAAAGATTGTTACTTCTTGTCAACGTCTATATAGACACAAGTGTGCACCTATTGGAAGCATATACTCACAACTCAGGCTGCCTAAACACAGACACACAGCAAACGTCATTAACTATTGACATCAGCCAGAATTCACAGGAAACAATGCAAAACCCAAAGTACAAATGTACATTGACAATAAAGTGATGAGGACCACATTTCTCAACGAAACATGCACAATAAAGGCATCTTCTCAGGAACATTCTGCACCATAAACATGTACAAGAAAAAACCATAGCAGAGTATTTATTGGCAGTAATCATCTAAGTAAACTTCGCATAACCTCCACGTGCTCTACTTCTGAATTATGAAACCAGACAGTCTCAGTAAACAGTTTCTCCCATGAAAACGTAACAGATGGATACAACCAATCAGTGGCATTGCATCACACAGCGTTGAATGCAATTTCTTTCTTCGCATTGACATTACCCAGCGTTGGTATCAATACTGCAGATTGCCGTGGCTAAAAGTCCTCACAACACAAATTACACTCGCATTTCTCTTCTTTATTCTTCCTTGGGCTGTATGATGAACATCCTTTTCTCCACATCATCATAACATGACAAGTATTTTGTCAATGAACAAAGTGATGAAACCCCCATATTCTCTACAAAACCCCATCCCAAACACACAGATGGAAGTATTTCTTCGTAGTCAAGCACTTATAAAGATTACAACATTTACATTACAACAGGTCCTTTTCTATTGCTATACATCTTGTATCCTCAGCCCTCCTTTTCAAACCATCCTTTTATTTATCTGTGTCTCCAGCCTTGAATGGAAAGTTAGTTTCCCATTCCACACTCCTTCACGGGACCTGCCCCGGCCACAAGCAAAGTTCTGAGCAGAACTGCTGAAAAAGAAAAGTGAGGTAATGGTACCCGTCAGACGGTGAGTAAAATACAATGTACTGCAGACACATGCTATGCAGGCAGTGCTACTGTCTCCATGCTGCTCTCTGTGTGTGTCATGTTGCATGTGAGGGAGAATGTGCACAAGGCTCTGCAAACAGGGCACTAGAGGGACCAAACGCTCGCTACACAATTGTGAGCTTGTCTAAGGGTCATTTAGAAGTGCACACCTCCTGGAAGTATCTTTTTGTTGACAGATCACAAAAATCTATTTGTCATTAATCATACATTTTATCTGTAAACCAGAGCAGTTCTAGGACAGATCCCCAGATCAGACTCAAAGTGTACATTATCACACACACCAATGTTGTTACACCGCATCCTGAAGGTGTATCTGCTCCCAGCAGTCAAGTGAAAGTTCTAACCTCCCGCATTTATAAGACAGTCCACAATGTCAGACAAACTTAAGTATCCATTGCATTATGCCTCTTCTTTGTAACTTCTGACCCTTATGCCCTTTCTAGTGGACTCAGCGTCTTCACACTATGTCTTCCTCAACCTAGACAACTCTACATGCCAGAACAATTCTCAAATAGGCAGAGTCTCTCCACATTGTGCCTTCCTCAGGTTGGCCTGCTCCCTCAGTGCCCCACCAGGAACTTGATGTTATCATCTAGGTGCCTGGATAACATTTCTTGATTCTGACAGACACAGGATCTTGAGGAACCACATGGCATCTCACACAGAAGCATGACAAGACCTGATCCCAGAACAAGGAAGGAACCAGGTGACCCACAAGGTACAACACCTGTTCACCTCTTTTCCAGTACTAGCAGCGTAAGCGATGAATGTAGCACTGTACAAAAACTGCAAAGCTTAACAAAACCAAGGACATGCATATCAAGCCCTTGCAGAGCACTTTTTTTTAAAGAATATATATATATATATATATATATATATATATATATATATATATATATATATATATATATATATATATATATATATATATACATATCTATGCTTTTTAACTGTTCCCTAGTCTAATGTCAACCTGGTTCTATTACAAGAGTATGAGTCACAGAGACAAAGTTCTGCCTGCAGTTGATTTTCAAATGCTTGGAACAGACCTGTCAAGTTAGCAAAGTCCTTGCATGAATACTCGTCCAGTCCAGGTTTTTGTTAGGTCTCGACTATTCTATCCCGCAGGGATAAATAGACAAGAGTAATGTAGTTGAAACAAACTCTCTGACTAAGAGGATTCCAAGCCGGATTCCTCCCAATGCATGTTGTCTACTGAAGCGTTAAGCTTCGCCAGGCGCGCGCTTGGCCTGCTTATTCCCTCCCACTCCTGCTTGCTCCCCTGCTCCCCCTCCCCCACGCCTCGCACCAGACTACCATTTGCCGCACGCATCAGACTTTCACGGCCCCACATTATTTTCACTTTCGCGGCAAACAGCCTGCCCATTTGATGCGCCTCTAACAGCTACAGTAATGAGCCGCTGTGCCGGCCTCCAACTTGCCCTCCTTCCCTCCTCCCCTACAGCAGCTGATCAGCAGCATAAACTGCCGCTGCAGATTTAAATGTATTTTCTGTTTACTTCCCTTCGCTCCCCCCACGCATGTATACTTTCCGTTCTTCAATGTTTTCAGGAATGTGTGAGTTAAAGTGCAGTGTTTTCTTTGTTTCCGCCTGGGGTATACTTTGCACACGGTGCTTTAAATGATGTGCTTTTGTTTGTATTGCTTCTTCTCCAGCCTACATTGGATGCATTTTTACAAACAATGTTAATTTTAAAGCAAAACTTTAATCATGGTTATTCTATTTAAAAATAAAAAAACGGGGGAGGAGGTAAACGTGTTATGTTATACATTTCTGAACATAAAATGAAGCCCCACAACTTATCAGTTGTGTGCCCGTCCTCCTCCATCTGGCTGAGCTCCATGCAGCATCAGCAGACCTGCGTCTACCATCAGCTCTTCCTCCCCAGCCTATGTTTCTGAGAGTCTGGGCTCCTCTGTCGGGAATCTACCTTTAATTTATCTTGAATGGTTGTTCAGCGCACGGGAAGATACATTTATTATTTATGTGCATGGTAACCTTACTCCATCACAGCAACATACAACTCGAAGCCCTGGTACATGAAATCTACCCTTGTGCTGTACTACCACTGTACAAGCACTCGTTCTCTCTTCTCTTTTCTCTGTCAACATTTCTCCTCCTTCTGGGTATCTTTCTATTCCATTGCTCTCCTCAAATACTAACTAGCTCTGTCTTTGTCGCATATTTATTTGCCCCTACACAGACACTCTTACCTTGCTGTTTCATTCTCTATCTCTGACCTCAGTACTTCTATATATATTACATTATACTGATTTCGCACTCTGTCCACACAGTTTGATATATGCCCCTTACCACAAATTCAGTCTGACCTCAGAATATTTCTTAAACAACGAGGGGTTGGGCAATATCTACGCCTAAACAGCACCACCACAGCATTACTCACCACACAACAATATCGCTCAGGGCCACCACAGCATCACTCAGCAACACCACCACTCAGCAACACCACAGCATCACTCAGCAACACCACAGCATCACTCAGCAACACCACAGCATCACTCAGCAACACCACCGCCTCACTCAGCACCATCACAGGATCACTCCGCAACACCACATCATCACTCAGGGCCACGCATGATTCACTCAACACCACCACAGGATCACTCAGCACCACCACAGGATCACTCAGCACCACCACAGCACCACCACAGCATCACTCAGCACCACCACGGCATCACTCAGCACCACCACAGCATCACTCAGCAACACCACAGCATCACTCAGCAACACCACAGCATCACTCAGCAACACCACAGCAATACTCAGCAACACCACAGCATCACTCAGCACCACTCAGCACCACCTCATCTTCACTCAGCACCACCTCATTTTCACTCAGCACCACCACAGCATCACTCAGCACCACCACAGCATCACTCAGCACCACCACAGCATCACTCAGCACCACCACAGCATCACTCAGCACCACCACAGCATCACTTAGCACCACCACAGCATCACTGGTTCAAATATGTTCTCTCAATGTTTCAAGCTTTATTACAAATGTCACAAAAAGATGTTATTTGACTTCTGTTCTTGGATTTTCGTCACAATAAAATACACTGAACATAATCTTCACAAAAGTTATTTACAAAAGTTTAAGCTATTGCCATTATAAATTACAATAACTTTTATTTAAGTATTAAATATTTAAAAAAATTAAAAGCCATTGTTATTTGTAATAGCAATACATGTAAGTCACTTAAATACAACACATATTGCATTACAAATGCTATAGGTGTCACATTTGCGAAAGTTATGACTATTGGCATTGTAAATGACAAAGCTATTATTTTCACTATTTTCAAAACCAACACATACATAAAAAATGTGTCATTTACAATACCAATAGCTCAAACTTTCCTAATGCGAGACCTATTGCATTGCAAATGCTTGTTTCAGTAGCCTCTGACTGGTCCAAACACAGGTCGACCAGTCTGAAATATCACAACGTTTGGGAGGTGAGCGAACATTTAGTAGTTTGGAAAGATCTGTAGTTCAGCACTTCACCGCAAATTGAATTATGTAATTTTTTTATATATATAATTGTTCCAGATTTCTTACAGACTGCCAGTAATTGATCGGACTGTGAAGGAACATGCATTTCTTATTGAGCACTTTCATTTAACGTAGGAAGGGAGAGCTCAGACATTTCTTTCTTCACTTTGAGAGTCCCACACATACGGTGTTCTAGTATTGAGGTGTTTTCACTATAGAAACTAAGGCATGTAAGGTATTATGCATGAATACCTCAGAAAAATATCCCATATTGTAACTGTTAACATACACATCCACATATGTGAGTTGATGAAGCAAAACAAGCACGACGAAGAGGCACAAATACCATTAACATCCACAGTGCATGAAGGGTTGTTGGTGTAAAAGGATTAGTTTATTCTTTCCACTCTTATCTCCATTCATTTCATTGGTTTTTATTATTTATCACAACCATTTGTACTGTAATGAATTTTGAAAATGTTGTTATTAAAATGACTGTAAAGCATTGTAAAATCGTTCAAGGACTTAGCCCTTGGATAAACCTAATGTTGCATTTTATCATGGGTATTGGGGTCCTTTGAAAGTAAGTCGGTTAGATTGCAATGCGGAAACATTTTCTTGGTTGTGTTTTACATATGAAGAAATTGTATATATTTTATTGTGCCTTTGATATGTGCTTTGATGGTCTTTGTGACCGAAATAAAGTTGATTGGAATGGAATGGAAAATTATGCTCCTTGTAATGCATTGTATTATATTAATGTTTAAAGTATTGGTATCTCATTTTGGGTTTCAGACATGCCCCTGAGGAAGGGACCTTGCAGTCATGAAATGCATCAGGCATAACAAAGAACAGAAAAATAATTATGTATACAATGTTATGTCTGTGTATTGATGCACATATTGTATCAGAGTAAACTTTGTTGAAACATGTTTTTTACTGAAAGCAATGAACACCTGATACTAGCAGTATGGTACCAAATGTAATGTGATGAACATATATCATGTATAAAGAAATAAAATGTGTAATATACTGAAATGAACACATTGGAGTTCAAATTATGATTAACTCAGTTTGAACTTCAGCATTCAATGAACAGTGCACACCACATTCAAGTCTTAACTTGTTATATTTCTCTAATTTGCAAAGTGTGTCGACAGCACACGTAGCGGTGTAGCACCATTTGATTAAAATTGAAAAGATCTCATTAGAGCAGGATTAACAGTAGTGTTAGAACTGGGGGTCTCTAGTTGGCAGAGGTAGGTACCTTTGATCAAAAAGAGACCCTTGCTTCTAGTCAGGGTAAGGGGGTCCACTTCTGAAAATAACCCCTGCTCACACATTTGGTAGCTTGGCACGAGCAGACAGTCTTATCTCAGAGGCAGTGTGTAAAGCATTTGTGAACACATACAGTAATACAGTGAAAACACTACAAATGGACACCACACCAGTTCGGAAAAATAAGTAATCTTTACTAGACCTACCAAAAGACCAACAAAAATCCACAATACTGTAATCAAGAATAGGCTTCAAAATGGTAAAAATAGTTCAGTTCAACTTAGATGGTAAATGCGTCGGTTCCTTACTGCAGGGGAGGTGATGCGTCAGTTTCTTACGGGAGAGGAGGTGATGCGTCAGTTTCTTACTGTGATCCGGTGCGATGCGACAAGATGGCGCCTTTATGCAATGCGACCATCCAGTGTGATGCAAGAAAATGGTGTCTCGATGCGATGCGACAGCTTTGGATGTGATGCATGCCTGCCGAATGGCCATGCGTCAAACTCGGTAACTTCTGAGCTGTGACAGGCCCTGCGACACGTTTCTCCGGTGATGCGATGGTGATCTCTGCGGTGGCAACTCTTTTCTACCGGCAATGCACTTCGCCGATTATGCGACGGCGAAAAGCTGCAGTGGCGACACGCTTCCTCTGCAATGTGACGACTTCTCCTCGTTGCGTCGTGCTTCCAGCTCCCATCGACTCTCGGTCTCTTCAGAGGGCCAAAACAACAACAGGCACCTCTCTGCAGGCAGAATTCCAAAGCAAGGGAATTTAGGGGAGCTGGGGTAAAGTCTTGTGTCCCTGAGACTTCAGACAGGAGGCAAGCTCGGTTCAAGCCCTTGGAGATTCTTCGTCAAGATTGCAAAAGTACAAACAAAGTTCCTTTTCTCCTTTCCTTGGCAAATAAAGTAACCACAGCAGGCCAACCCCAAGAGCACAGCACAGGGGCAGTTTCCTCCTTCAGCTTCCTTGGTTCTTCTCCTTGGCAAAGGGTGTCTTGATTCCCAGAAGTGATCTAAAGTTCTGGGGTCTGGGTCCCCTCTTTTATACACCAAAATCCTTTGTCTCTGAAGGCAGAGAGTGTCTGTACCTCGTCCAAACCAGTTCTGGTCAGTCCTGGAGCACTTTGTTTACAGGACTCCTTATTTCATTTGACAGTGTAGGCCAGTGTCATCAGACACACCACAGGAGGTGGAGCCAGCATCGTGGAAGGGAGGTACAGCCCTATTCAGGCCCAGGTGCAACTCCTCCCACCACTCTACGTGCAGATAGGTCTATTCAGCCCTGTTCTGACTCACCCTGTCTCCTGGAGCCCCCAGCCCCTGCCATTCAAAAACCAGACAAGGAATACACAACCTAGCAGAGGCAGGCTTGGATAGTTAGGCAAGACAATACCTACTTTCTTAAAGTGGTATTTTCAAACACAGAATGTTAAAACCAACTTCACTAAAAGATGTATTTTATCATTCTGAGTTCAGGCATACTAAACTAGAATTTCTACCTAGTTCCCTGAGTCAGTTAGGATTATAAGATGTTATAATCAAACTGCCCATTCTGGCCTACGGGGAACAGGTAGCCTTGCAATAGTGAATATGAAAATGGCTGTAATTCACTATCAGGACAGGCCACATACTTCAGGACATGTCCTACCTTTTACATACAATGCACCCTGCCCTTGGGCCTACCTTAGGGGTGACTAATATGTAGAAAAGGGGAGTTTCAGGGACTGGCAAGTGGGGCACTTGCCCAGTCAACATGGCAGTACCAGACTGCACACAGGCTCTGCAATGGCAGGCCTGAGACACACTTTAAAAGCTGCTTCTTTGGGTGGCAAAACCAGTGCTACAAGCCCACCAGCAGCATTTGATTTATAGGCCCTGGGCACACATGGTGCACTGTACTAGGGTCTGACAAGTAAATCAGATGTACCAATCATGGAGTCACTAATCCAATACCATATTTTACAATAGGGAGCACTTGCACTGTGGCACTGAAAAGCAGTGGCACAATGCCCAAAGCATCTAGACCAGCAAAAGCACAGCAAAAATACAGGAGGCAACAGCAAAAAAATGGAAGGGAGACCCACACCAATGGTGCCAGGTCTAACACGTGTCCCCTCCAGCTGAAATGTGGGGAGAACTACCCACCCCTTTTTTTAAACATCTTTATTCACAGTTTTACAGCCAATGTTACCCGCCTCCACCCCCGCCCCCCTGCCCCGATCAGACAGTACAAAAAAGAGAATACATTTCATGCAAAGAACAAAAAAATGCTGTTTACAAAAACAGTAAACAAATAAAACAGCATGCGATGTGTATCCATGTTACAGATTTTCCCTCTTCCTTTTACTCTTTCTATTTTTTCTCCCCTTTCTTTAATTAATGTTGCTGTTGGCACCATTCTAAGAAGGGAGACCATATCTTAAAACCAATTTTCCTACGCCTCCTACCCGTCAGTCTATATATGGAGGTCTCAATATTTGAGATGGCCAGAAATCTAGCCAGCCATTGCTTGTAGGAGGGGGCTTCGGAGTCTAGCCATGCAGAGGCAATACATAGTCTGAACACTGCCATTGCTATAAATATAAGTTCATGGCCCATTTGAATTTTATTGGGACCAACGGCTCCTAGTAAGATTATATCACTAGTGAGGGATACTGGACTTCCTACCATTGTAGTTAAGAATTTCTCAACTTCCTCTATAAGGAAATTTAAACCTATGCAGGTCGAGAAGATATGGACGGCATCAGCACAATGCAGGCCGCATCTAGGGCAGTGTGTGCCAGCTCCAATCGTCCTTTTAGCCATTCTATCCGGTGTGTAATATAATCCAAAACACGTTTTATAAAATTGCATTTGCAGTTTAGTGGACATGAGAATTGTGTATGATAGAGAAAAGGTGTGGTTGAATTGATCATCTGTATTCCCCACTGTCTCTTGCCATTTCAATGACGCTTTTGTCATATCATCTGGAAGATAATCTATTATTTGTGCATAGATCCCTCCAATCTTGTCTTTCTTTCCCCCTTTTTTGTGAATCAGGGTCTCTACTAGTACATTGCTTCCTAGGCCCCCCTGTCCTCCCGCTTTATGTATCAGAAAATCTCTCATTTGTAAGTATTTAAAAAAATCTTGCCAGGCTAGTCCAAATTTATTTTTTACCGCTTCGAAGGACAGGAATCCAGCAGGAGAGACAAGACACCCAATTTGAATAACCCCTGCCTCTAGCCATCTATTCATATAGTTATCCCTAAAGATTTCCGGGAGGTTTGGATTATTACCTAAGGGAGTGTAGAAGGACCATCTTCCTAGACCAATTAGTTTTTTAACCAATTTCCAAACTTTAAAGCTGTTAAGGAGGGTTTTGAACTTTTCTTTCTTGTGGTAGTTATCGGATTGAAGCTTCCAAAAATATCCTCTGTTTTCATTCCCAATGAGTAGTTGAAAGATAGAAGGCATGCGGTGCTGTGTTTTCTCAGGTTCCCGAGTGTTCTGTAGCAATTCGCTGCTATATAATAGTACAGTTGCCCAATAATAAACGTTCAGGTTTGGGAGGGAAAGTCCTCCTCTGTCCTTAGGTAGAGTGAGAAATTTCGCTGCCCGCCTGGGTTGTGAATAGGCCCAAACAAAATTTAAAAAGATTCGTTCCAGAGTTTTAAGCCAGGCTGATGAGAATTCCAAGCAGATTGTTCTAAACAAATATAAGATCTTAGGAAAAAAAATCATTTTAATTACATTAGATCTTCCAATAAGAGAAAGATGTAGGTTATCTAATCAATGCAACTCCTTTTGCACAGTTGGAATCAGGGGTTTCAGATTCATATCCACCAGTTTGTCTGATTCTGCGGATATATTAATTTCCAGGTAGGTTGCTTGATCCATAACTCTGGGATTCCCCAATGTTCATTTTTTGTTTAGGACAATCTGAGTTTTGCCCTGGTTTAGGGCATATCCTGATACTAAACCAAACAGGCCCGCCTCTTCTTCAATAGCTCTCATGTCATTTTTTGGATCATTTGTCACAATAGCTATGTCATCTGCATAAGCCAATGTTTTTGTGACAAAATTTGGGGAGATTATGGGTTGAATTCTTCCATTCCATTCTAGCCTACGGATAAAAGGGTCAATGTACAAGGCAAAAAGCAGCGGGGAGCATAAGCAACCTTGTCTGGTTCCCCGCAAAATGTTTATTTCTTTAGTTAGGTTACCGTTTACCATAACGGAAGCCCTGGGGTTCCTATACAATTTTTGGGTAGCTTGAATAAAACCTTCCCGTATGCCTAGCTTTGCCATAGTGGCCCAGAGAAAAGGCCAGGAGACCCTATCAAAGGCTTTCTCAGCGTCGAGCAGTATTAATGCCATAGGGTCTCCTGACACCTCCACTGAGTCAAAGAGAGCTATCACACGTTGGATATGATCAATGGTTGATCTACCGGGGATAAATCCGTGTTGACACGGTGTTACCACTTTGTGTATGATTGGTGCGAGTTTATCCATTTTTGAGTGTGAATTTATTAGAGTAATAGGCCGGTACGAGCCAAGTTGTTCTGGAGGTTTGCCTTTTTTATGGAAAATCACAATTTTTGCTTGGGCCCATGATTCAGGGGGTGTTCCTTCCTCAAAAATGTGAAGAATAAGATTAAATAGAATATCTTTAATCTGATCATAAAAGACCAAAAAGAATTCAGAAGGGATTCCATCTAGTCCCGTTGATTTCCCCTTTGGAAGGTTTTTAATGGTGGATAAAAGTTCATCTAATGTTGGGGAATTTTCTAAAGCTTTTGCGTCTTTGACATCAAATTTTGCAAGGGTGCCGCTTTCCAGATATGCATCAAGGTTTGTTAGACCGCTTTGAGTTTCTGATTACAGATCTTGATAAAGGTTCTGGAAAGCCTGTGTTATCTGTGCTGAATCTATTAAACGATTTCTTTGAGGATCGATAATTTCATGTATTAGGTTGGAATTTATCTGTTGTCTGGTACGCAAAGCTAAATGGTGTCCTATTTGTTCGCTCACTTCATAGATTGCCTCTTTTGGGGAGTACATTTTTCTAACTGCCTTGTCGGTAAAGAGCCCTGTAATCTTTGCTTTCTCAGTTGTGACTTGGTTCTTCAGCTTCTCTATATTGGCCCTCCTTCCTGGAGTATGTCCCATTGTCTCCCTCACCAGTCCCTCCTCTGCCTTCCTTAGATTGTCTTGCATCCGATCAATATCTTGCTTTGCCAATTTGTTGAACTGTAAGGAGTATTGCAAAGTCTCCCCACGTATCCCTGCTTTCATTGCATCCCAGACCATTCCCTCTGAGGCTGTCCCCAGATAATCATTTAGGAAATTCAGGATCCAATCCTTCATATGCTTGCAATACTCTTTGTCGAAAAGTAAGGATTTTTTAAAAGTCCAAGGTGTTGGGGTATCTCACTCGCTGGTAAATTCTAAAGTGCAAATTAGGGGGTTGTGATATGACAGGATTCGCGGAAGTTTCTCTATTTTACATTTAGTTTTAATTGCATTTGATGTGAAAAAGTAATCTAACCACGTATGGAGTTGGTGTGGGTTTGAGAAAAAGGTCAAGCCTGGATCGGAGGGGTTAGTTGTCCGCCACCCATCCACGAGTCCATGTATCTTACAGAGATCCTTTATTGAGTTAAATATTTTAGTTTTTCGGCCGTTGTATTGCCATACTTCATTCAGAGACCAATTGGCTGGGAGGTTGATATTAAAATCCCCGCACACCGGCAGGGGCAAGGGCCAGTGCATAAGTTCGTTTGAAACTGCCTCAAAGGGTCCTGGGTCATCCCTGTTGCTACCGTAAACTGTACATAGTGTAAATGTATTTTCCCTTCCGTATTGGCATTCTGTTATCGCCCAGCGCCCATATTTATCTGCCTTAGATCGATTAAAATTTAGCCCACCTCCCTTTGCAAGAATAGCCACTCCCTGACTCTTGCCCTTGAGTGGATGCGCAAATTAATCTATACCGGAGTGTTTTTAAAATATGCATTTCACCTACTTCCACGTGTGTTTCTTGTAAGCAGACTATGTTTGCTCCCCAGGTTTGTAGCCCTGCTGCCACCATTTGTCTTTTCTTACTATCGTTCAGGCCACAGATATTCATTGTTAGGATTTTTAACCTGCCCATTTTATCCTTTTAATATATATTTTTTTTAGTTAAAATTTACTATCCCTTTCTAATGTCTGTAGACTGACAACATTCTCAAAGCTACTGCCAAAGTTTTGTTTACCAACTACTATATAAGTCTGATGTATTCTGTCTGATCCCCCTCTCCTTCCCCCCTTCCCTTGCCCACCCTCTAAGTAACCCTGGAAACCCTCCCCTAACCCCGCCCCCTCCCATCACCACCCATAGAGGCTTCCTGGTTCTGGAGAACCCGGGTGTGGGCGTTAGTGTGATTGGTGCACCTCGGCTCGCCCCGCGTCTCGAATCTAGGGCCCGATGTAGGTAATTAGTATTTACGGATTCGTAAATACCGAATTTTACCGAGTCGGCATTTACAAATCGGTAAATGCTATGTAGGTATTTTTACCGATTTATTTACGAATCTGTAACATTTGGTAATTACCGAATCGGTATTTACCGATTCGATAATTGCCATTAATTCCTATGGGCCTTGAGGCCCATAGGAACCAATGGCAATTACCGAATCGGTAAATACCGATTCGGTAAAATTCCCGAATTGACAAGGGGGACAGGGTGTCACTTTGTCACTTTGACACCCTGTTGCACCCCTGATTCAGGCTTGTGTGCCATGTGACACACATACATGCTCTTAGGGCATGTATGTGTGCCACATGGCACAGGTGTACATGCACAGATGTGCATGTACACAAGAATTCGTTATTTACCATCAAATAGTATTTGATGGCAAATAACGAATTCTGAAGGGCCGGTGGCACTGTTTTCAGTGCCACCTACATCACAAATTAGCGATTCGGTAAATTTACCGATTCGGTAACTTACAGAATCGGTAAATTTACCGAATCTGTAAATATACCGAATTGGTAAATTTAAGGCCCCCTACATCTGAGACTCCAAATACCGGTCGGTAACGGCCGAAATCGGCCCTTACCGACCGGTATTTGGCCTCCTACATCTGGCCCCTAGTGTCCACCCATTAAGAGGAGGAGGGAGATTTGCTTAGGTATTAGATTCTAGATACATTGTGTTTAGCCGTATAATATATCATATTCTGATTAATTTTTCCAGTCTTTTTCTTCCTCCTTTTTTTCTTCCAGACATAGCCCAGTCCTTTTCATGTCCTATATTTCCGAAACTGCCCCTGGTTGTTTTTACAATGGTCGATCTTTTTTCTTGTTGCTCTTAGTGGTTGTCTTTTTTCTGTTTTCCTGATTCTGAAATTTCTTTTAAATACGCCTGTGCCTGTATTTTGCTAGTAAAGCTTTGTGTTGTTCCATTGAAGATTATTTTTAGTCGAGCTGGGTTCTGTAGAAAGACTGTTGCTCCGATTTGCTCAAAGGGAGTGAATAGTTGTCTCATCCTCCACCTTCGTTCTACCATGGCATGGGCATAGTCTGGTCGAGCAAAAAACATGAAGCCTTTGTGTTCCCTTTTCCGAGTAGGTTGAGCTAGATCAAAAATAGCTGCGCGCACGAGAAAGTTTCCGAAATAAATCAGCATTGCCCTAAGGTATTGTGGTGATGTTTGAGGTCGCTTTGGGAGGGTTAGTGGAAAGCGATGGGCACGTTGTACCTCTCTGTCCATTTCCCAGGATTGCAGTTCTGGAAATGCATCTTTGAGGAGGGTGATCATGAAGCCCCTTGGGTCGTTCCCCTCTGCGCCTTCGGGAATTCCAAGAAATCGTAGATTATTGCGTCTAGCTCTATTCTTGGTCTTCAACTTTCAGCATTAGATCTTTTATGATTCCCTCATGTTTCTTTCCTTGGGTTTGAAGAGTAGCAACATCTTTCTCTAGATTCTCCGTGCGTGATTCCACTGAGGCCATTCTATCTGAGATTTCTAAGCATGTGTTGCTCACTTTTTTGATTGCGCCTTGAAGTTTTTGGATGGCCACATGGTTCTTCCTGTTGTCCATTTTGACGTCTTCATGAAAGTTCTTGATAGAGCTTAGTACATCACTTAGAGACGGCTCTACTTGTTTCCCAGTGCAGCCGCCGTTGTCATGTTGTTTCTGCTCGCTCCGTTTAGTTTTTTCTAGAAGACATTGATTGGTCGTGAGGTTTGGAGTTAGGTTCTTTCGAGTGTAGTCAACCTGGTCTGTGTTGCTCCCCTGGTCGGTAGTGTCTTCATACATTAATTTTTTTTGTTTTTTTTGTCTTTTCTGCTTTTTTTCCAGTTTTTTCCTTGGGGTGTTGTCTTGCACTGGTTCGCTCGTTTTAATTACATTTAGATCTCGGGAATCTGATGATTCAAGGCTTGATCGATCTAGCCTCTGCGCATCACTTTCCTCATTCGCTTAGCTTGAAATAGAAATTCCTGTTTCATATATTTCAGAGTCTGATTCATCGGAGGTTATTTGGGTTAGAAGTTGTGGTCTTCCATCAAGAGGGAGTGCATTTGTGATGGGAGAAGAGAGGTTTGTTATTGGCATTTGATTGGAGAGCCTGTCTGTGTGCTCCACTAAGCCTTGTGGTTAATTCACGTCCAACGTCATCTTTGAGACTATCGCTGTGGCTTCTGTCATTGTGTTTTGATTGTGTCCTGAGGCCAGGCCATGACCACCTGTCACGGCTGCGCATGTTACTATGATCGCCATATTTTTTCCCTGGGAGGGGTATGGTATCATGGTACCCGAGTCCGGAGCCAGTTTTGTTGCCACCTCCAATTCTGATACAGGTGTTGTGGGATCAGTTCTCATGTTGGTTTCAGTCATTTGGGTTCCTGGGTTGTCCAGAATCCCCCTTCGGTTTTCAGCTTTGGTGAGATTAGTCAAATCTTCCCTGGCCAGGGGGCTAAAAATATTAGAGATCCTTGGTTGGGACTCTAGCGTTTGCCCGCTAGTTTTGGCAGCTAATTTCAGGTTTTTAATGGTTTGCAGTCTCTTTGCTTTTTTAGCCAGCAGGTTCACCTTATCACTGCTATCTGTGTCCTTCCCCATTCCCTTATCTTCCTCCATGTCTTTATCCTTCTTTTTGTTTTTGTCTTTATTGTCTTTATTTTTTTCCTTGTTCTTGCCTTTGTCTGTCTTCTGATTTTTCTCTTTCTCGTTATCGTCATTCTTGTCTTTGTCTTTTTTGTCTTTGTTGTCCTTTGTTTTGGACCCCCTTGTTTCGGGTCGTCTCTGTGTGCTCTGTGTGTTGTTTGTGCCTTGTGTACTCTATGTACTCTGTGCATCCACTATATTCACTGTATTCACTGTATTCACTTCTTGTACCTTTGGTATTTCTTGTAGGCTCTGCTTGCTGGCCTCACTGGTTTGAGTGTACACCATTCCTGAATGTCCCGCCATACCTTTTATTCTCACTCCGTATTTTTTGACTGCTTTTATACCTGCTTTTTTAGCTACTTTTTCAACTGCTTTTTTAGCTACTTGAGGTTTTACAGGTCTTATAGGTCTTGATATGGGTCCTTCTTTTCCTTCTTTTCCTGCTGGGTAATCATCCCAAAGCGACCTGGCCCTGCACCTTTTAGTAGCCTTTATTCCTCCCTTGAATCCCTTCAATGTTACCAGAACACAGACGTTGAAATCTAATTGGACCAGGTTCTTTGTTAACTCGCCCAGTTTGATGCTTGAGCTACGAGTATTGTGGGCCACCTTGCTTCCCTCCTGTGGTGGCGGATGAAGGACGGATGGATAGTGGGAGACAGGCAGGTTGAGACGCCCAAGGCAGACCAAGGCAGGCCAGACAAGACCGTGATCGCGCGTTAGACAGGCTGTACGTGATACACGTGATGCCGAGGGTGAGCCCGATCGATGGCAGACCGAGTGGCCGATCAGCCGATCAGAACGGCTGGCAGAGTGTTTTAGCGGCAACGAGGCAGGACGCAGGACGCAGAAGACACGGTTAGCACTGACCTGAGCAAAATATGAAAAGTGAAATGCGATCCGAAGGGTTCTTGGGACTTTGGGACAGCTTAGGACTTCGCAAGCTCAGGGCATGGGGTGCTGAAAGCCGAGACGATATTGGATGTTGGGTCCCCGGCAGCGTCGGATTGGTAACGCGGGCATTCGGGCAATGCCCGAGGGGCCGGTGTCCGAGTCCCTGCTGTGGGCTGCTTTTTTGAGCAGCCTGGGGGGCGAATTGGGGCGCTGTCTCTATTGTTCAAACAGCCAGCGGCCCAGTGAGTGTCTGAGTGGCCTTTCTATAGGCAGATGGGCGCTCGTTACCTCCTGTTTAGCAACAGGCAGAGGTATCACTCCCTTTATCTCGCTGGCCGTCCCATTAACATGTGCACATACTAAGGGGAGGCAGGGGGCCTGAGTAGAAGTGGCCTCACTTGTTTCCAGGTGTGTTTCAGCAGTGTAAACCAACTTGTGCATTTTTTTTACCCCCGCTTTTTATTATAAGATTACGCGAAGCAGTCATTTGAGAAAATGCATTATGCAAATGTGGGCCGATTTTTTTGTGTGCCCGGGCCGATTTTCAATCCCAATCTGACCCTGGTCCCCGGTAGACAGTAATCGGCGCCTGGAGCCGAGACAGGAGCTGGGAGCCGAGACAGGCAGCCGCGCTGGGAGCCGAGACAGGCAGGCTCAGCCCTCCGAACTTCTCCCCTGATTTTTCTCTCTCGCGGCCGGACTTACGCCGAGGGAGCCTGAGGAAGCCCACACGGGGGAAAATTCCAGGTATTCAGCTATTCAATTATCAGGGTCCTGTAGATCAGGGGTTTAGTATTTTAAAGTTTTTTATGACTGCGGTTTATGAATTAATTGCTGTAGTGTCTTATAACATTCTTGACGTTTTTTTCCTTGAAAGTCCACAAAGTCCTCAGATCCTCAGAAATTTGTACATAAGTACACTGGCACTAACACAAGCATTATCAGTCCGACGCTTTTGATACTCAAACCCTTTGGCTCTTGATTCTAAATACTTGATTGAATAATTGATTATTTGTTCACAATCTTTTTGAACCACTACATTAAGGGGGCAGTCAGCAGTCAGCGTTGATACTGCTATCGAAAAAGTCTATGAAAAGCACAATTCACCGCAGTACCACTGTGCGCCTCACCATTGCTTTCATCAGTCAGCAGTCATCTCATCTCAGTTCGGAGTGGGGTGTAATCCTTGATTTCTGGACACCAGTCGGGAATCACGGAGCGATGCTCATTGCGACCTGCTCACACCGACGCTATCTTGCCTCTGTCGAGAAGGAACTACCCACCCCTTGGGAGTTCTCTTCACTAAAACGGAAATATCTGGACAGACCATCAGCATTGGTGTGTTGTGTACCAGGGCAGTGTTCCACCGTGAAGTCCATCCCCTGTAGGGAAACGGACTACCTCAACAGCTTTGGATTCTCACCCCTCATCTGCATCAACCATCTGAGGGGCCTGTGGTCTGTCTAAACCCGGAAGTGAGTCCTAAACTAGTATGGTCTCACTTCTTCAGTGCCCAGACCTCAGCAAATGCCTCACGCTCAATTTCACTCCACCTCTGTTCCAGTGGAAGTAACCTCCCATTGATGAAGGCTACAGGTTGGTCTATGCCCTCTTCATTCATCTGTGAAAGAACAGCCCCCACACCATGCTCTGAAGCATCTGTCTGAACAATAAACTCTTTTGAGAAGTTGGGCACCAGGAGCATGGGCGCCATGCACTTGGCAGTCTTCAGGGCATCAATAGCTTTCTGACAGGTGTCAGTCCAATTCACTTTCTTGGGCTGCTTCCTGGAAGTCAGCTCTGTCAAGGGTGCAACAATGCTGCCATACCCCTTGACAAACCTCCTGTAATACCTCATGCGTCTTAAAAGGCTCTCACTTCTGTCTGGGTCTTGGGGGGTTCCCAAGCCAGGATGGTCTCAATCTTGGGCTGTAGGGGCGCCACCTGGCCTCTCCCAACCTGGTGTCCCAAGTACATCACAGAACCCTGACCGATCTGGTACTTACTCACCCTGATTGTGAGGCCTGCTCCCCGCAGTGCCATCAACACTTCCCAGAGGTGGCGCAGATGTTCTTCATAACTGGAGATGAACACTGCAATGTCAACCAGGTAGGCGGCACTGAAATCTTCCAGACCAACCAACACCTGGTTGACTAACCTCTGAAAGGTGGCAGGGGCATTCTTCATCTCAAAGGGCATAACCCGGAATTGGTAGTGCCCATCTGGTGTAGAGAAGGCTGACCTCTCTCTTGCCCCATCAGTTAAGGTGAACTGCCAGTACCCAGACGTTAGATCAAACGTGCTGAGGTACCGGGCAGCCCCTAACCGATCAATGAGCTCATCAGCTCTGGGGATGGGGTGCGCGTCAGTCCTGTTGACTGAATTGAGCCCTCGGTAGTCCACACAGAACTGGACTTCTGGTGTGGCACCTGGTGCGGCAGCCTTTGGGACCAAGACAACTGGGCTGGCCCAAGGACTGTTAGTGGACTCAATCCTCCCTAATGCAAGCATCCTGGAGACCTCCTCCTTGATGCAAGCTCTCACCCTTTCCGTCACTCTGTAAGTTTTGTGCTTTACAGGAGGACTGTCTCCAGTGTCTAAATCATGGACACACCAATCAGTGACACTGGGAATCAGGAAAACAAATCAGAAAACTGTCCCAACAACTGGCGGTAGTGATTTAGGGTTTAGGGTAGTGCAGTTGTGTTTGGGTCGTGTAGGGGGTCATGCTGGTGGTAGTTCTTTAGGGTTTAGGGCAGTGCAGTGGTATTTTGGTAGTGATGGGGTCATGCTGGGGTAGTGCTTTAGGGTTTAGGGCAGTGCAGTGATGTTCTGGTAGTGTAGAGGGTTGTGCAGGGGGTATTGTTGTAGGGTTTAGGGTAGTGCATTGGTGTTCGGGTGGTGTAGGGGGTCAAGCTGGGGGTAGTGGTTTAGGGTTTAGGGTAGTGCAGTGGTGTTTGGGTAGTGTAGGGGGTCGTGCTGGGGGTGTTGTAGGGTTTAGGGTAGTGCAGTGATGTTTAGGTAGTGAAGGGGGTCTTGCTGGGGGTAGTGATTTAGGGTTTAGGGTAGTGCAGTGTTTTTTGGGTAGTGAAGGGGGGTCGTGCTGGGGGTAGTGATTTAGCATTTAGGGTAGTGCAGTGGTGTTTGGGTGGTGTAGGGGTCGTGCTGGGGTAGTGTTTTAGGGTTTAGGGCAGTGCAGTGGTATTTTGGTAGTGTAGGGGTCCTCCTGGGGTAGTGCCTTAAGGTTTAGGACAGTGCAGTGGTGTTCTGGTAGTGTAGAGGGTTGTGCAGGGGGTATTGTTGTAGGGTTTAGGGTAGTGTAGGGGTCGTGGTGGGGGAGGTGTTTTAGGGTTTAGGGTAGTGCAGTGGTGTTTGTGTAGTGTAGGGGGTCGTGCTGGGGGTATTTTTTTTTTGGGTAGTACAGTGGTGTTTGTGTGGTGTAGGGTGTCGTGCTGGGGTGGGTTTAGGTCTCAGGGTAATGCAGTGGAGTTTGGGTAGTGTAGGGGGCCGTGCTGGGGGTAGTGTTCTATGGTTTAGGGTAGTACAGTGGTATTCGGGTAGTGTAGGGGGTCATGCTGGGGGTAGTGTTTTAGGGTTTAGGGTAGTGCAGTGGTGTTTAAGTAGTGAAGCGGGTCGTGCTGGGGGTAGTGATTTAGCGTTTAGGGTAGTGCAGTGGTGTTTGGGTAGTGTAGAGGTAGTGCTGGGGAGGTGTTTTAGGGTAGTGCAGTGGTGTTTGTGTAGTGTAGGGGGTCATGCTGGGGGTAGTGTTTTAGGGTTCAGGGTAGGACAGTGATGTTTGTGTAGTGTAGTGGGTAGTATTTTAGGGTTTAGGGTAGTGCAGTAGTGTTTGTGTAATGTAGGGGATCAAGCTGGGGGTAGTGTTTTTTTTTGGGTGGTGCAGTGGTGTTTGTGTAGTGTAGGGGGTCGTGCTGGGGGTAGTCTTCTATGGTTAAGGGTAGAACAGTGGTATTTGGGTAATGTAGGGGGTCATGCTGGGGGTAGTGTTTTAGGGTTTAGGGCAATGCAGTGGTGTTTGGGTAGTGTGGGGGGTCGTGCTGGGGGTAGTGTTTTAGGGGTTAGGACAGTGCAGTGGTGTTTGGGTAGTGTAGAGGGTCGTGCTGGGGGTAGATTTAGGGTTTAGCGCAGTGCAGTGGTGTTTGAGAAGTGTAGAGGTCATGCTGGGGGTAGTGTTTTAGGGTTTAGGGTAGTGCAGTGATGCTTGGGTAGTGTAGGGGTTGTGCTGGGGTAGTGTATTTGGGTTTAGGGTAGTGCAATGGAGTTTGGGTCGTGTAGGGGGTTGTGCTAGGGGTAGTGTTTTAGGGATTAGGGTGGTGCAGTGGTGTTCAGGTAGTGTAGGGGGTCTTGCTGGGGGTAGTTTTTTAGGGTTTAGGGCAGTGCAGTGGTATTTTGGTAGTGTAGGGGTCATGCTGGGGTAGTGGTTTATGGTTTAGGGTAGTGCAGTGGTGTTTATGGTAGTGTAGGGGGTCATGCTGGGGGTAGTGTTTTAGGGTTTAGGGTAGTGCAGTGGTGTTCAGGTAGTGTAGGGGGTCTTGCTGGGGGTAGTGTATTAGGGTAGTACAGTGGTGTTCAGGCAGTGTAGTGGGTCGCGCTTGGGATAGATTTAGGGTTTAGGGTAGTGTAGGGGGTCGAGCTGGGGGTAGTGTTTTGGGTTTAGGGTAGCGCAGTGGTGTTCGTGTAGTGTAGGGGGTTGTGCTGGGGTTGTGTTTTAGGTTTTAAGGTAGCGCAGTAGTGTTCGTGTAGTGTAGGGGGTCGCACTGGGGGTAGTGTTATAGGGTTTAGGATAGCGTGTAGTGCAGGGGGTCGTGCTGGGGATAGTGTTTTTTAGGGGTAAGGGTAGGCAGCCATGATTGTGTATTGCAGGGGGTCGTGCTGGGGGTAGAGTTTTAGGTTTTAGGGTAGGTCAGTGGTTTTTGGATAGTGTAGCGGGTCATGCTGGCGGTAGTGTTTTAGGGTTAAGGGTAGCGCAGAGGTGTTCGAGTCGTGTAGCGGGTCATGCTGGGGGTAGTATTTTAGGGTTAAGGGCAGTGCAGTGGTGTTGGGGTAGTGTAGGGGTCTTGATGGGGGTAGTGTTTTAGGGTTTAGGGCAGTATAGTGGTGTTCGTATAGTGTAGGGGGTCGTGCTAGGGGTAGTGTTTTACGGTTTAGGGCAGTGCAGTGGTGTTCAGTTAGTTTAGGGGTCGTGCTGGGGGTGGTGTTTTAGGGTTTAAGGTAGCGCAGTGGTGCTTGGGTAGTTTAGGGGGTAATGCTAGGGGTAGTTTTAGGGTTTAGGGGAGCGCAGTGGTGTTTGGGTAGTGTAGGGGTTAGTGCTGGGGTAGTGTTTTCGGGTTTAGGGTAGCCCAGTGGTGTTTGGGTAGTGTAGGGGGTGATGCTGGTGGTACATTTAGGGTTTAGGATAGCACAGTGGTGTTTGTGTAGTGTAGGGGGTCATGCTGGTGGTAGTGTTTTAGGGTTTAGGGTAATTCAGTGTTGTTTGTGTAGTTTAGGGGGTCATGCTGGAGGTAGTGTTTTAGGGCTTAGGGTGGTGCAGTGGTGTTTGTGTAGTGTAATGGGTCGTGCAGGGCATAGTGTTTCAGGGTTTAAGGTAGTGCAGTGGTGTTTTGATAGTGTAGGGGGTCGTTGTGGGGGTAATGTTTCAGGGTTTAGGTTAGTGCAATGGTGTTTGGGTAGTGTAGGGAGTCACTGTAGGGGTAGTGTTTTAGTGTTTAGGGTAGTGCAGTGATGTTTGGGTAGGGTAGGGGTCATGCTGGGGGTACTGTTTTAGGGTTTTGGGTAGTGCAGTGGTGTTTGTGTAGTGTAAAGGGTCGTGCTGGGGTTGATTTAGGGTTTAGGGTAGTGCAGTGGTGTTTGTGTAGTGTAGGGAGTCATGCTGGGGATAGTGTTTTAGATTTTAGGGTAGTGCAGTGGTGTTTGTGTAGTGTAGGGGTCATGCTGGGGTAGTGTTTTAGGCTTTAGGGTAGTGCAGTGGTGTTTATGTAGTGTAGGCGGTCGTGCTGGGGGTAGTGTTTTAGGGTTTAGGGTAGTGCAGTGGTGTTTGGGTAGTGTAGGGGGTCATGTTGGGGTAGTGTTTAAGGGTTTAGGGTAGCGCAGTGGTGTTTGGGTAGTGTAAGGGGTCATGCTGGGGAATTGTTTCAGGGTTTAGGGAAGCGCAGTGGTGTTTGTTTAGTGTAGGGGCTCGCGCTAGGGGTAGTGTTTTAGGGTTTAGAGTAGCGCAGTGGTGTTTTGGTAGTGTAGGGGGTGGTGCTATGTGTAGTGTTTTAGGGTATAGGGTAGCGCAGTGTTCTTTGTGTAGTGTGGGGGGTCATTGTGGGGGTAGTGTTTCAGGGTTTAGCGAAGCACAGCAGTGTTTGGGTGGTGTAGGGGCTTGCGCTAGGGGCAGTGTTTTAGGGTTTAGAGTAGCGCAGTGGTGTTTTGGTAGTGTAGGGGGTGGTGCTGTGGGTAGTGTTTTAGGGTTTAGGGTAGCGCAGTAGTCTTTGTGTAGTGTGGGGGGTCATGCTGGGGGTAGTGTTTGAGGGTTTAGGGTAGTGCAGTGGTGTTTGTGTATTGTGGGGGTTGTGCTGGGTATAGTGTTTTAGCATTTAGGGTAGTGCAGTGGGTAGAATGTTAAACTCTGATATTATTTTAATCATTGTCTCTAAAATGATTATACACATTGCTCTCACCAATGTACTGCTCTCTCAGTAAAAGGGGAGTTTTTAAGCAGTCCACCTAATACACGCTCTCACCACTCTGCAAACATGAAGCACCTGAGATTACCAGAGAAGAGACGCCGTGTGTGTGCACATTTGCTGTCCGCCCACGCTGCGCAGCACATCTGCTGTCCGGGCGCGTACACATCTCCTGTCCTCCTTCGGAAGAAAAATCAACAACAATAGATCTCGGTGGAGGAGAAACATGGCGGCCGCTGGTTAGGGCGGCGCGCGCGTCGGGGATCGACTCTCTCCCACCACATCATACCGCACTGTAACTGGGAGTTTACCGGCGCCGAAAACCACACGAAACCACTCAGCATGGGGATCAAGGAGTGAGGAGTGATTCATGTGCCCATGGTGAATTCCTGACAAACGGACTGTGTACATTAAAAAAAAAAAAGACGGCGCTCCGTGCTCGGCACTGATGTGTCAGGTCGTAGGTTTGGAACCTCCCCCCGCCTCGCTTCTGAGGTGGAGACAGGCAGCCGTGGAGCTACGGCGCGGCCGCAGAGCGGCGGCTCGGGGTCTTCTGAGAGCAGGAGGCGAGAGAGGAGAAGGACGGTGAGGGTACACCCGATTTTTGCAAGCACCTGCTCGAGACAGCCGGGACTAACCGAGTCTGAGGATACAGGAGGAAAGCCCAAGCAGAAAGAAAAAGCGACCGAGATTGTTTGTGGATCCCAAGCAGCGTCCTGCAACAAAGTACTGTGCAGTAAGGAGGGGGGGCGGGCTGGTGACCCAAAGGATTTGGAGAGTTGTGTGGGAGCAGAGTGTCTGAAGCCCCCAAAAGTTGCTAACAGCACATCAGGGAGAAGAGGAGCTAAGGGCAGAAGGCGGGGGAAGGGCTCCCGGAATATCACCCCCGTGGGGAGGCAATGGGAGGGCTGTAAGATACCCCCCCACTGCATCCCTGATAGTGGCGCGGACGGAGGAAGTGAGGCAGACGTAGAGGGGAAGGCCGGGCCGAGGAGGAAGCTGAGGTTGCGGTAGCGGCTGGTAACATCAGTGATAGACTAGGGGTGAAGCAGGGGATTCTTTTCAGTGGGGGAGAACCGCACCCTAAAGCCAGTTCCCGATCACAGTCAAAGGGGAAAGGTAAATTTAACCGGTCTCTTGGCAGTGTTACGCGTATTACACCATCGCTGCGATCCTACTTCAAAGCGCTGCCCCAAGTTCTGGATATTACACAAAATACGGACGGCACCCCTCTGGGAATCCTGAATCAAGATACAATTGCTCCGGTGGGTACAGCGACCTTCTCTGTTAGCCCAGCTGTCACAACACTGACCCCAGAACCAAAATTAGCAGTAGAGCTTGGGGAGCCTGGGCTGCTCAACCCTAGTGAGGAGGTCATTGAGGGGGCCACGGGAGACCAGAGGGTCTGTGAGATGGGCGGAGAAAAGGGGGTTGGTGACCCATTGGATGTACTGTTGTATACCATGAGAGGCGAGATAAGGAACGGTTTTGCGGAATCCAAGACAAACCAGAACGAGATCAGGGCGGTCTGTGATACCCTTGAGAGAAAGGTGGATGGGCTGCTTGAAAGAACAGAGAGTCTGGAAGGTACGGTTGGGGACCTAAAAGCGAGTCTGGAGTCAGCAGGGACTAAGATCCAATCCCTAAGGAGAGAGGGGGATGCGATGAAGGAAAGGGTTGAATCCCTGGAGAACTATTCCAGAAGGAATAACCTCCGACTCTTGAAGGTTCCGGAGGGGAAGGAGGGTGGAGACATCAAGGCTTATGTGGTGGCATTACTAAAGAACGCTCTCAACCTGGAGGAAACGGTGGAAAATTTGGAGAGAGATATCCAGAGAATCTACAGAGATCCCTTCCGCCTCAACCCCGGGAGAGTGAAACCTAGAAAGATCTTGCTGAATTTCCTAACATATACACTTAAGGAAAAAAATCCTCAACCTGGCACTGAAGGCTAAGTCGCTAAAGGCCCCCGACTTCTCGTTCGAGGTTCGGTCCGATCTCTCCAAAACCACCTTAGACAGACAGTGGGAGCTCGGTCAAAAAATGGAGAAGTTTAGGGCTGCGGGCGCGACGGTACAGATGAGGTTTCCCGCCTCTCTGAGGGTGATGTACAATAATAAAATGTATAACATCCGCTCACCTCTGGAAGCCGATGAACTAATAGTATCTATCACGGAGCACTCACACTCACAGGGGGGGGGTTGTAAGGTTCCAAAGTGACCAGGGTATTATGCCAACTCTCTTTTTTGTTCTTGAGGTTCACCGGGACCCAAGGAGGTAGATCTCCCCACACATTGAGTACAGATCTTTCCCCTTCCAGGGAGGCATCTGAAGGTTACCCGCATATACACTCTTGAAAAAAGAGTAAACAACTGGAAGGATTAAATTTAAATAAGGATAACCTAAGGATAACCTAAGTGGTTTAAATAAGGGAAAACAAAAAACATAGATAAATAGAGTTAAATATAGGTGTAATTCAAAGGCAAGGGGAGAGGAGGGGAGAAAGAAATGGAATTTTAGGAGACAGTAACTCTTAATATGCTTGTATTTCAACCGGTTTTTGTACACAGTTGAGGTGGGGTGGGAGGGGGGGTCAGTCCAACGACGCAAACCTGGCTACCCATCTGGCCAGTGTAAATGAGGTTGGGTTTTCTAGGGGAGGAGGGAGGGGGGAGCGGCACGGAGGGGAGGGGGGGGAAAAGTTAAAATGTCCTTATAAACCTGTCCTCATTAATTTAGCCTTTAGCAATGATTTTTCTAAACGTCACTTGAGCAATCTCCATTTCCATCAGGTCAAGGGTTTGTTCTTCTTATACTCAAGAGGTCTAAATTTCATTGGGGGGCGGATGGGTGGGAGTAGGAAAGGGGTATGACCGTGGTTCAATTTTTATCCTGGAATGTCAATGGCCTAAGTGTGAGGGGAAGGAAGCATAGAATCTTACAGTACCTGAGAGATTCCCCCACGCAGGTCATCGTCATACAGGAGACACATTTGCTTAAGCATGAGGTGATTGAAATGTTGAAAAAGCAGAGGTGGGTGGACAAATTCATCTGTACGAACCACAATGCCAATATTCGAGGGATCCTCGTCATCTTTAAGACGCAAGCTAAGGCACAGATCATGGAATATGACGAGGACCTCAGTGGGAGATGGCTTTCGACTTAGACGGCCACCCATATACCTTAGTGGGCTATTACGGCCCGAACCACGACGACCCATCCTATTTAAACAAAATTCAGAGTTCCTTAATCACCTCTCGTGACCCGATAATCTGGGCTGGAGATTTTAATATAGTTCTGAACCCCAGGCTTGACAAATCCCCGAACTCAAGAGCTTTGACGCCTTCCAAATCAAGGCTAATTCTTTTATCAATAATGTCAACCTTGGGTTTAGCGGATGTATGGAGGGAACGGGCGGGCAGCACACTGGGGGTCTCTTTTCAGAATTTCAAGTACAAACATAAGTCGAGGATTGACTATGCTCTCTTCAGCTATAATCTCAGAGAGACATTGAAGGAGTTGGTTTACCTCCCCTCCCACTTATCCGATCACTCAGCTATCCTCTTCACTCTGACACATTCCCAACAGATCAGACATACCTCTCGGTCTTTTGACTGGACGATCCTGCTTGAGGAGGAAGAGAAGAGCTTTCTACTAGCTGAGTCTACTTCATTCCTGGAAATCAATCTAAACTCGGCTAGCATAGCAACGGTTTGGGATGCTCTTAAAGCTTATTTAAGAGGTTGCATAACCATCAGAGCCTCCCATAGAAGGAAGGTATATAGGGAGGAAATCAAAAATCTAGAGCAGGAACTGCGTACTATAGATCAGAGGTGCGGCCCGGCTGGAGGATGCACAGAAGACCAAGAGAACCGGACCAAACTGAAAAAATATCTGGAAAGTGTATTACAGGGAAGGGTCGCAAAGAGGTGGGAGGCGAGTAAACTCTCAAATTTTGAATATGGAGAGGCGGCAGGTAAGGTTCTACCTGGAAGATTAAAACAGACCAAGCTAAAAAACACATCAGGGAAATAAAACGGGAAGGAGAATCAATAGCACGGACCTCTAACTCAGAAATTGGAAGCGCTTTCCAGGAGTTCTTCAAGACCATCTATAGGGAAGAGATCACGGACGACCCCGCGGCTAGGGACGCCTGGTTAGGAAAGGTTCAACTGCTATGCTAACAAGTGATCAGAGAGACCGCCTTGATAAGGAAATTTCGGAAGCCGAAGTCAGTAAGGCTATTGGGCAACTGAAGCGAGGTAAAGCGGCAGGCCCAGACGGCTTACCAGGGGAGTTGTACCGGGTAATAGGTCCTGCCATAGTTTCACCGCTGACTACCCTTTTCAACGGCATCTTTTTAAATGGCTCAACACCACCTGAGTCATGGAGTGAGGCGACCATAGTGCTAATTCCTAAACCTGGCAAGGACCCGACGGACTGTGGGTCCTACCGGCCGATCTCGCTCCTAAATAATGACTATAAGATCTTTGCAGCCATTTTGTCGGCACGACTGGGGAGCGAGAACGGCTCAATAATCCGCCAGGACCAGAAGGGATTTATAAGGGGTCGTCAGCTGGCAGACCTAACTCATGACCTGGTCGGGGCTATAGACATCGCCTCCACGTTTTCTCTCCCCTTGGCCACTTTTACCCTAGACGCTACTAAAGCGTTGGATAGGGTCAATTGGCCCTATCTGGCTGCAGTAATGAGAAAGTTTCAGCTGGGGGCCAACTTTAGTCGAACCATTGATCTTCTGTACAGGGACCCCAGGGCCAAACTGTTGGTCAATGGTACTCTCACAGAGCCCTTTAAAATAATGAGGGGAATCAGGCAGGGCTGCACGCTTTCCCCCCTCCTTTTCAATTTATATATTGAACCCTTTGCGCAAACTTTGAGAGAGGAGCACACCATCCCTTCTTTCGAGTTTGGAGGATGGGTTAAGCGGGTAGGACTGTACGCAGACGACATTCTTATCTATACCTCCGACCCGGTGCAAGCTTTTCCCACAGTTGTTAAAAGTGCGGAAGAATTCAGGCGGATCTCTGGCTATGAGATCAATGCTGAGAAAACCGAGATAATGATGTGGAACATTTGTAACACACAGCTGGTAACAACTCCTTCAATGCGCTATCTGGGAATAAAGATCACCCAGGAAATCGGTAACACTGCACAGATCAACTTGGATCAGGTCCTCAGGGAATGCCGGGCGCTTTTAAAAACTTGGACTTTTCTCCCATTGACCATACTTGGGAGAATAAGCTTAATAAAAATGTCCATTCTCCCTAAGTTCATGTTTATTTTTAACAACATTCCACTAGCCTTTGACTCCAAACAACTCCAAAAATGCCAACGGGTAATTAATTCATTTGTCAGGAATTACAAGGCAACCAGGCTGGCCTGGAAGAAACTGAGAAGGAGGAGGGAAAAGGGAGGGCTTGCCCTACCAGATTTACAATACTACGCGTGGGCGTTTCAGCTGTCGCATTCTAGGATGCTGCTGAAATCCCCATCCAACTCATCCATTGGGAATATGTTCAAGGCTATGCTGAACGGGGCGGACCTGCCACTTGATGGTTTTTTATTCAAATTTGGGGATCAGAAGTTCTTCAAAAAGGTGAGGTTAAAGACCCTACACTCATTAGCAAAAGCCTGGGTGCTGATTAAAGCAAGAATAGGGTTGGCCTACTTTTCAAACCTCGCTCCAATTTGGGATTCCCCTGGGCTTCCTCCCTGCTTTGAGGACATTCTTGCAGTCCCCTTGAAAGAGGCAGTGATCCTAATATGGGGGGAACTGCTAGCAGGAGGGGCATTGGTAGAATGGGATGAGCTATATGAGAGAGTAGGTCCAGCTTTATCTAGGTTTAAATATATACAGCTTGTCAGCTGGTCCAGAGAGTTGTTTAGAAAAAAGGCCCATTTGGGGAGGAGTAGTAATTTGGAACATCAGCTAGTAGAAAGGCAATCGGGGGGCAAAGAAGTAGCCTTTTGGTATTGGACCATATTGGAGGAGGTAGATGGGGAGTTTACCCTCCCCGATGAGCAGTGGGCAGGCGACATGGGCCTTCAGTGTGAGGATTTGTGGATAAGATCTTTCACTCTCCTGTACAAGACCGTTAAGCCCGCCTGGTTAAGGCGGAATCACCTGTTCACGGTACATCGTGCATACCTATCTCCGCTAAGGTTATCCAAATTTCAATCTGAAAAATGCTGTAACAAATGCAACCTTCCCGGTGCCTATGACGTCCATATTTTTTTGGACTGTCCCCCAATCAACCTATTTTGGGTTGAGGTAAAGGTCAATCTGGACTCGATCCTTAAAACATCATTATCTCTTACACTACCATTGTTAATTTTTGGTTTGGATGACAATGTTATTGGACCGGCTAAAACCTTCCTGTTCTATGCAATCCTTCTTGCGAGACGGCAGATTTGTAAATTTTGGGTTGACTCTAAGGCACCATCACACGCAGGCTGGCTAACGTCCCTATACGATACATCAAAGGTGGACTTGGCCAGATCCTGCAGTAAACGTAACCTCACCTTTTGGAATATGTTGGTTCAGTGGAGGTAGAATTGTAGATCTTCAGTCATCATTCCCGGGTTTTTTTTGTTTTTTTTCCCCCGGGTCCGATGATTATGCCTATATTCTCCAGGGTCCAAGGTGATGGAGTTCGATGAGGGGATCGGCAGGCCGCCAACATCTTTCCCTCCTCGGCTATCCCAGAAAGCGTCTCCCGCCAGCCTCAATTCCATGTCCGGGGGCGGCTGAGGAATATTATCTTACCTTTGGCCTTGTGACATGTACGGTGGTTGGCGTTCTTTTCTTGGTAACAAGGGTCAGGCAAATGAGGACACAAAAAAAATAAAAAAATAAACAATAGATCTCGCCAAGCGGTCAGTGTGTGCCCTGCGTCCCTAGGCGAGACCTAAAAAGCATTGCACCAAGATGGATGCCAACACTTCCTGGTATGAAGTATTGGCAGCCAATTAGAGCCAAGCTTGTGCTTGTGTAGTTATGTCCCGCCCAGAAATATAAAGATTTTTTTCCTTTAATATTTCAAAGACTACTGAACCGATTTACACCATTTAGAAAAAGGTCTCTTTCTGAACCAAGGGCTTTCTATTTGCCAAATTTGGTGTAATACTGTTCAGTAGTCCGGGCTGTAGCCAGGTCTAAAGTTTCCTATGGAAAATAACATGGGGACCAGAGTGGGCCACTGGTTTTGAAAATTTTGCGAAGTTTATTCAACCGGCGCCAAAGTTATTGGGAAAACAAAAAACGCTTATCCTATGGATACCAGATCCTAACTATAACTACCTACTGGCGACCGCCAGTTGGTTATATATATATTCTTTATAAATTAAAATCTAAATGTTCGTTTGTTTACAGTCGCATATCTCCGAAAATTCTCCACCGATTGCTTTGAAATTTTGACACAATGTTGGATTCGAATAGGGGGGTGTTTTTATGCACACAAAGTTGGATTCCAATATGCACGTATCGAATACGCGCATGTTTTTAATCGAAAGCCCTGACAGACACATAAAAAAAATATATATATATATATTCACTGAAAAAACCATAGGTTGCAGAGACGTGTAAAAAGTGGTACGGCCTGGACCACCTCTCTGCTATGCAGCGCAGTGGTGCTTACTGGAAGCACCTGGTGGGCTAGTTATCCCCCAGGGGCCCTCAGGATTGAAGTGGAATTATTTCCCCAACTTAAAACGCGCCATAGGGCGTGTTTTGCACATGTCACCTCAGGCCCCGTTCCCTCCCTTCCCGACTGTGTAAAATGCCCTGTGGCCGTTTTAAGTTGGGAGATTAAGTCCACTTGAATCCTGAGGGTCCCTAGGGTCAAATTAGCCCACTAGGTACCTCCAGTAAGCGCCATTGCAGAGAGGTGTAAAAAGGGGCACGGCCTGCACCACCTCTCTGCAACGCAGCGCAGTGGCGCTTACTGGAAGCACCTGGTAGGCTAGTTGGCCCCCAGGGTCCCTCATGATTGAAGGGGAATTATTTCCCCAACTTAACATGCGCCATAGGGCGTGTTTGCACACTTCACCTCAGGCCCCGTCCCCTCCCTTCACCCCTGTGTAAACACGCCCTGTGGCCGTTTTAAGTTGGGAGATTAAGTCCCCTTGAATCCTGAGGGTCCCTAGGGTCAAACTAGCCCACTAGGTACCTCCAATAGGCGCCACAGAGCTGCGTTGCAGAGAGGTGTAAAAAGGGGCGTGGCCTCTGAACACCTCTCTGCCATGCAGCTCCCTGGCACATACTGGAGGTACCTGGTGGGTTAGTTGGTATTGAAGGGGATTTAATTCCCCAACTTACAACTCGCCAGGGGGCACGTTTGCACAATGGTGAGGGAAGGGGCGGGGCCTGAGATGACAAGTCTGCAAAAACGCCCTGTGGCATGTTTTAAGTTGGGGATTTAATTCCTCTTCAATCCTGACGGTCCCTGGGGGCCAACTAGCCTACCAGGTACCTCCAGTATGCGCCAGAGAGCTGTGTTGCAGAGAGGTGTGAAAAGGGGCATGGCCTCAGAACACCTCTCTGCAACACAGCTCCCTGGCGCATACTGGAGGTTCTTGGTGGGCCAGTTGGCCTCAGGGACCCCCAGTATTCAAGTGGAATTAGTTCCCAGAGTGCTGCAAGAAGGGGGCGTGGCCTCCGGCGCGATGCAGGTCTTTTATTTTATTTTATTTTAAGAAGGTGGGCTGTGTGGCCCCCTTCTTTTCCTAATATTATTGGCCCTTGGGATTCCATCCCCCAGGGCCTGCCCTCTATTTTTTTTTTCTGAACACAATTTGGAAGGGGGCCACGTGGCTCCCCTCCTGAGGCCATTTATGGCCCTGGGGGCCCCATCCCCCGGGGCCGGCCTTCCTTTCCTTTAGTTATTTATTTATTTTAAAATGGTGGAGAGGGCCTGCGTGGCCCCCCTCCTGGGCCAATTATGGCCCCTGGGACCCCGTCCCCCGGGGCCGGCCCTCTCAGTTGGGGACCATGGGGGGTTCCCAATCCCCCCACGGCCCTGCCACCTCCCCGCCTCCTGCGGGAGCCAGCATTGCTTTTCCACATGGGTAGCTGCTAAGATGCAGCTCCCCGTGTGGAAAAGCAATCTGCTTTGGTATTTGGAAGAGCGAGCAGGTTTCCTTGCTCTCTCTTCCAAATACCAAAGCAGAGTTTGCTATGGCAGGGCGGGCGCCGCGAGGCTCCCACTCTGCGATAGCAAACTACAGTGTCCCAGGACACTGCAGGAGCCGGCCCTGGGGGTTGGCGGTCCCCAGGGCCATGACAGGGTTCCAGGAGGGGGGCTCCCCCTCCCAACATCAATATATAGGGAGAGGAGTTGGCCTAACGGATAAGGCGCTCAACCTCGGACCTGGGGATCTGGGTTCGAGCCTCGGTAACGATGCCAAAAACCTCCTGTGATTCTGGGCAAATCACTTAATCTCCCTGTGCCTAAAATGAAAGTGTAAACGTAACTGGTGCTATGTAAAGCACTCTGATACCTGATTCGGTTCGGGTCTAGTTCTAGCTATATAAAACTCTGCAACAAAAAAAAAAAACATCGACAAAGCCCCGGGGAGGTGGTGGTCCCCGGGGCTTGGGAATCCCTCATGAACCCCCACATTTTCATATTTAGAGCCCCTGGGAGGTGGCGGTCCCAGGGGCATGTCGGGGAGTTCAAGTCCCCCCACACAGGTTTTTAAAAGGCACGGGGAGATTAAGTGAGTTGCCCAGAATCACAGGGGTTTTTTGGCGTTGTTACCGAGACTCGAATCCAGATCCCCAGGTCCGAGGTCGAGCGCCTTAGCCGTTAGGCCAACCCCTCTCCCGCATTTGCCATCAGCTCAAGCTATCTACATTATACAGTGTCGTCTGCTCATAAAACACAAAAAAGTATTTACGTGTCACTCAGGAAAGATGCTTTTACATCAGATTTAGATACTCTTTTCTAGTTGTCATAAGTCAGACACCATGAACAGTGATTTTAATTCGAATTGGCAAACAAATTTTGCTTAACACACACTGAAACTTTCTGCGTTATAACTCACATAATAGGTGAATAATGGGGGTACTGTTACCATCTAGAACACAACATGTATAAATGATACCTATTGAAATATGCATTTATCATGAGAAATGTGCACATATAATTGGATGAATAAATGCAATTGGAGGCACAAGCAGAACAATCAAAAGCTTCTGACACTCATAGCATTACATATTTTCTTCTTCTCTCCCCATGTGCCGTCTCCCCCTCACATCCCTGCTCCCTGGGACTCCCCATGTTGCTTTCCACCACTCCCCTTGTTTGTAACAGCACAGCAACAGGTATATTTTTGCCAGATTTGGTTACAGGGCAGACGTTATGATACTGGTTTTCTTTTATCTCCCACCTTTCAAATGTTGCATCAATGGCCATAGCACACACATGCAGAGTTTTGGCTATGGGGAGGGTGAGACAGCTGCCCTCATTCAGCAATGTTTAGGCAGACAAGTGACTATAGGCCCTTATGTATGTCTTTCAGGTTGTTGCACAGCATAAAATGGCTGAAGCATTTGTTCCCTTTCCTAGTCATTAATGACAAGCATTTTCTTTTTAAATACTGACACTTCCCCAAACAGCTGTTATTTTCAGTTAATTACCTGCAACCATCCTTTAGTGGACTTGCTGCTTCCACAGTGCAAAGCTGTCCCCATCTGCTGCTGCTGCTACTGACCCAGAGGCCAGGAGTTCATGGCCTTCCTCTACCCGCAGGCTCTTTACTGCGCCTCCTCTCTGGTGGTCCAGTGGTAGAGCCCAGCATCCCTCTAGTATCCCTTCCCGCCTCCCAGCTGTCCAGCCTACCCAGTAGCACTAATTATTGGCTGCTGCGCAGCAGGCTTGCCGCTTTGGCGTGACAGAGGTAAGCCTTTCTAGGCTCGTCTGGGCCTGGAACGCGCTCAGCTACATGGACCCTGTTTCTCGTGCATTCCACCGCTACGAAGCAAGGGTCCTCCTTGACCTCAACCTAGGACGCCAATCCACTCACCATCTAGCATCACCGAAGAAGACCCATGGACCCTTCTCCTGTTGGAACTGCAACGCACCTTCAGCAATACCAACACGCCAGCGCCTCTCGCCACCCAGCCAACCTACAGCGCACCCGTCCGGCTCAACTGCATCCTTCTCAATGTGTGGTCCCTCCATAAACACACCACAAAAATCTGGGACCTCCTTGACGCCACCTCTCCTGACATCACTTTCTTCATGGAAACCTGGACCAACCCCTGCTCTGGACTGGACATCGCCATCTCCAAAGGCTACAAAATCACCCACAACGACCACGCACTCCAACAACACAACATCGGCCATGGGACACCTCCACTTCCAGATCTGGACCAATCCCAACACCACCCTCCACGGCACCCTTGTCTACAGGCCCCCTGACCCCACTTCACCGACGCTATCTTAGACCTCATCAGCACCCCAGGCTCTCGCATACACAGACTACATCCTACTCAGAGAACTCAACTTCCACATGGACAACCCCTAGTGACCAGACCACCGCCTCCCTTCTGGAGAACCTCCACAATATTTAACTCCAGTAGCTAGTCACTGCACTGACCCACACAGGTGGACACATGCTCAGTCCCATCTTCTCCACCTGTGGGAATATCAGCTACAGCCACACAACCAAACTCTCCAGGACTGAACATCACTGCGTACATCTCGCCTTCGTCACGCCAAACATACACCACAATCATCATCACCCCTCCGCCGCAGTTGGAACAAGGCCACAGAAGAACTTCTCATCAACTCCCTCAGCACAACCATTCCACCAACAGACGCCAACAACGCAGCACGCAACTTCTACCGCTGACACCCTGGCATCCCACAAGAAAAGACCAGGCAAGCAACACTTCAGGAAGGCCAGCTGGTTCACACCCACCCTCCACAAGTTCAGACGCACCAGCAGACGACTTTAGAAGAGATGGAGGAACAACAACACCCCAGAAACTCATGCAGCCTTCAAACCCGCCATCAACACACACCACCTCCACCTGAAAACCACAAAGAAAATGGCCCTCCAAGACAGGCCCATTGCCAATGCACACAACAACAAAGAACTCTTCGCCATCGTCAAGGCGTTCACCAGGCCCAACAGTGAAACCACAGATGTTCTCTCATCCCAAGACCTCTGCAACAAACTTGCCACCTTCTTCCACTGCAAGATTAGGAAGATCTACGACAGCTTTGACACCCTAGACCCAGCCACTACGCCCACCACCATTGCATACAACCAAGCCGCACCCCAACAGACCATGCTGGACCCCCCTCACAACAGAGGAAACGCTCAAGACCATGAAGAGCATCCACTCAGGAGCCCCGATGGATCCTTGCCCCTACCACATCTTTCACAGAGCAGAAGCCGCCATCTCCCCAAGTTTTGCATCATCATCAACTGCTCCAGCAAAACCACCACCTTCCCCGATGACTGGAAACACGCCAAGATCAACCCCCTGCTGAAGAAGCCTTCCTCGGACCCGACAGACCTCAAGAATTTCAGACCCATCACCCTCATCCCCTTCCCAGCAAAGGTCATCGAAAAGGCCATCAACGCCTAACTGTCGAGTTCATCAAAGTGAGTCACGTCCTGGACACCTCCCAATCTGGCTTCTGAAGCAATAAAGGCACGTAGACTGCACTCCTCGCTGCCAATGATGACATCTGCTCCCTCCTTGGCTCGGGCCGAGACCTCAGCCCTCATCCTACTAGATCTCTTGGCCGCCTTCAACATCTTTTCCCTCCGCACCCTAATCACGAGACTCCATAGCGCAGACATCTGCAACAAGGCTCTGAACTGGATCCACTCCTTCCTCACCAGCTGGACTCAGTGAGTCAGACTACAACCGTTCCTCTCAGAACCCACTGAGTTCAGCTGTGGATGCCCCAGGGTTTGTCCCTGAGCCCCACCCTCTTCAACATCTACATCAGGGTTCTCCAAACCGGTCCTGGAGGGCCGCATCCATGCCAGATTTTTAAAATAACTACATGTATCTAAATGGGGATATGCAAAAAATCTGGCATGGATCCGGCCCGATTCTACATGGTCCTCCTGAAGCCATCGTCAGAAGCCACGGACTCAACATCGTCTCATTCGCCAATGACTCCCAGCTGATCCTCTCCCTCACCAACAAACCCACAACCGCCAGAACCAACTTCCACCGTGGAATGAAGGCAGCTGCTACCTGGGTGAAAAACAGCTGCCTCCAGTTCAACTTGGCCAAGGCAAAGTACTCATCCTGGGACCCACCCCTTCAGCTAGAGATGACTCCTGGTGGCCACCTGCTCTGGGATCTCCCCCCACCTGACAGACCATGCACGCAACTTCAGCATCATACTGGACTCATCGCTCACCATGAACCGCCAAGTCAACGTGGTTTCCTCAGCCTGCTTCTACAGGAAAGACATTCAGATGGATCCCCACAGAATCCAGAAAGATAGTCCCCGACACACTCATCGCCAGCAGACTCGACAATGGAAACGCACTCTACGCAGGCATCGCCCAGACACAGCTCAAGAAACTACAGAACATCAAAAACACCACAGCCAGACTGGTACTTGACATCCCCCACCTCAGCTAAATCATGCAACACCTCTGACAACTCCACTGGCTCCCAGTCAACATGAGAACCACTTTAAAGCTCCTCACTCACACCTACAAAGCTCTACACAACGAAAGTGCAGCATACCTGAAATACAGCCTCACATTCCACATACCTGCCAGACAACTCCCATCCTCCCAACTCGCCCATGCCTCTGTCCCTAGGATCCACAACACCAGAACTGGAGGGAGATTGTCCTCCTACCTCACCACCAAGACCTGGAACACCCTGCCCCTCCACCTCAGCAAATCTGCATTGCTGACCCGATTCCGTACTGCCCTGAAGACCTAGCTCTTCGAATGATCCTCCACCCATCCGACCAGCAGCCCCACTCCCCCAGCGCCTTGAGACCCTCATGGGAGAATAGCCATGCTATACAAAGCCCTGTTTGATTGATTGATTGATTTAACTTTCCCTTGAAGCTGATAACGTGCAATAAGATTTTGAATTGTGTTGATTTTTCTGTGTGGAATTAAAAAAATAGACCATGACATTTATACAGATTTTATATATTTAATTCAGTTCTGAGATACCTTAAGATAAGAATTAGCTTTTCCTCCAATGTTTCATGTTTTCTTTTATTTTGTTTAAATTCTATTTATTTTGATTACAAGGAAACCAAAATGCACAGTACAACGGGTACATATAATAATAATACACTCTCATCGTTCACGGGTAAGATTAAAGCAACACTAGAGTACGCAGTATGGCACACACAATCAAGGAAACAAAACCGAGAGACATCTGATTGCAACAGCATACCATTCCCGTTCAAAGCGTACATCTCAAAGAACCCACCAACCCATTCTCATTCTCCCACTGTCAGAATAAGCTCAGAGTAGGTAGTGCCCAGAGTGCTGCTGGTGTCACACGTTCAAAACTTGTTTTATTCTGTTTTTACCTTGTCTTTTTAACAATTACTGTGGGTAACTTTTAGCTTTGTTTAAATTGTATCTGTTTGTTTCCCTGCCGCATGCACTTTAACCTGCTCACCTCTTTCATCGGTCCCCTGTTGCTCTGCTCCCCAGTCCACCGCAGCAGCTAGGCTGCTGTTTGTGTGGAGGGAGTTGTTCTCTCTTTCTTTCCAGTAAGTGGGTTTCTCCCACTTCCCTAGGGCCACTACACTGTGGCCTTTTTGGAGGTGAGACACTCTAGTCTTCCTCCAACTCCCATCAGGGCTTCTGGTTATAAACTTAGCCGATGGCACTGACGCGCTCACAATAAGCTCAGAGAAGGTAGTGCACACAGCGCTGATGGTGTCATTCGCTCTGATTGTAAACACGCTCAAAACTCATTTTATCCTGTTTTTACCATGTCTTTTTAACAATTACTGTGGGTAACTTTTAGCTTTGTTTAAATTGTATCTGTTTGTTTTCCTGCCGCATGCACTTTAACCTGCTCACCTCTTTCATCGGTCCCCTGTTGCTCTGCTCCCCGGTTCACCGCAGCAGCTAGGCTGCTGTTTGAGTGGGGGGAGTTGTTCTCTCTTTCTTTCCAGGAAGTGTGTTTCTCCCGCTTCCCTTGGGCAACTACACTGTGGCCATTTTGGAGGTGAGATGCTTTAGTTTTCCTCCAACTCCCATCATGGCTTCTGGGTATAAACTTAGCTGATGGCGCTGACTGGTTCAGAATAAACTCAGAGAAGGTAGTGCACACAGCGCTGCTGGTGTCATTCGCTACGATTTTGAACATGCTCCAAACTTGTTTTATCCTGTTTTTACCTCGTCTTTTTGACAATTACTGTGGGTAACTTTTAGCTTTGTCTAAATTGTATCTGTTTGTTTCCCAGCCGCATGCACTTTAACCTGCTCACCTCTTTCTTCAGTCCCCTGTTGCTCGGCTCTCCGGTCCACTGCAGCAGCTAGGCTGCTGTTTCAGTGGAGGGAGTTGTTCTCTCTTTCTTTCCAGGAAGTGGGCTTCTCCCAATTCTCTTGGGCCACTACATGGTGGCCATTTTGGAGGTGAGACACTCTAGTCTTCCTCCAACTCCCATCAGGGCTTCTGGGTATAAACTTAGCCGATGGCGCTGATGAGCAGCGGATGTGCGCAGCGGGTGCGCCAAAGGCGCGCCAAAGGTAAGCCCATCTGCACCTGTCCGCATCCAGCTGGGGCCAGGGGCCACCCCCCTGCCGGTTGCAGTCCTCACTGCCACATATACTCCTCAGAGTTACTTATGAGATTGAGGATGTCTCCCAGTAATAATTGCCTTCACTCCATTCGTCCACTTATGGACATTTTGACTTGGCCTCAATGTTGTTATACTTTACCTTCTCTACCTAAACCCCACTGGGTCCCTGCCTCCTCCTCAGTCTACAAAATGATGTCTATTAACTGCAGATCCCTATCCAAACATGCCACGCAAATCTCTATCATTCTCCAAGAGGAATGCCCTGACGCGCTATTTCTCACGGAAACCTGGCTCAACGCTGAGTCAGAACCTGATCTAGTCCAATGTCTCCTACTGGTTTATCATATCCAGACATGCCTAGGTCCAATGCCTGTTCCCTGTAAGGAGGCAAAGAACTTGGGAATTTGGGTTGATCCCACTCTGTCCTACTAAGGCCACATTAGTCGCCTTGTGGGAAAGTGTTTTGGGGTGTTGAAAACACTCAACCACACCTTAGACTTACTTCCTCTGGATGCCAAACGCACCATGACTCAGGCGCTGGTGACGTCCCGTATGGACTACGGGAATGTCCTGTTTTGAGGCGCCACAGAAAAAAGCCTGGGGCGCCTGCAAGTCCTTCAAAACACAGCCGCCTGTCTTGTTCTAAGACTCCCCAAAAGAGCAGCATCCAAACCTGCTCTAGCGGCTCTACACTGGCTACCGGTCAGGAAGAGAGTTATTTTTAAATCTCTCTTAATATGCCACAGGATACTCTGGCATAAAATTCCATCTTACCTTCAAGATCTAATACACAGGTATGAGCCAAATAGAGCTCTACGCTCAGAAGGGACGGGCCAGCTGATTATCCCCCGGGTAAAAAGAGCAAAGATGGGAGGTCGCTCTTTCAGAGTGGTGGTGGCAAAATATTGGAATGGACTCCCGATTTGCCTAAGATTGGGAAAATCTGAGGCCAAGTTTAGAAGTCTTTTAAAAACCCACTTGTACAATTTTTAATGTAGTGTGTAGGCGGAGGGGGGTCTTCCGTTTGCTTGCCTATTCTTATCTCCACAGCGCGGGGACACGCCGGGATGGCGTCGCCAGGCGCTCTATAAACTACTTTATTATTATTATTATTATTATTATTAAAGATCGGGATCAGGGGAGGGGAGTAGGCATTGCCATTATTCTAAACAAAGGTTGTAAATGCAGCATTACCCCCAATATCTTTCCTGACTGTGAGAACTACTCCTTCTCCATCTCACTTTCTTCTACTCATACCTTCTCAGGTATCTTTAAATACTGCCTCCCTGGACCCCATGGACAACTGTTTAGACTCCTGCCAGAAGCTGGTGCTAACTTGGCAAGCTCCCCTTCTAACTTTACTGTACTGGGGGATCTCAGTTTGCAATTCGATGACCCCCTCAGACCCAGTAGCGACTGAACTAATCCAAAATCTTTTGGCTCTCTGTATAAAGCAAAATGTTACGATCCTCACCCATGAAAAAGGGCATCTTCTAGATCCCATTTTCTCCAACTGCAATGAACTTTCAGTCGCAGACCCAGTCCCAGTACTATGGTCTGACCACTTCCTGGTCCCCTTCTCTTGGGATATATCAAACCCCCCCTAATACTGGCAAGACCAGTAGCTGGAAACGTTCCTGGTCCAACATTCCATTGGACTCCTGGAATGTAGCTCTGATAAATGACATGCCTACTCTAGATCCCTGCCCCATGGTCGCGAATGACCAATTTAACCAATGGATTAACTCCTCCCTTGACCTAGTTATACCTTAGAAACCTATCCATAAAAAAACAGGAACAACTCCTCTCCATGGTACTCCTCTACACTGCATGAGTATAAACAAATCTGCAAAAAACTCGAGAGGAAATGACAATACAACAAGCAAACATAGCTACATGGACTCTATTAAAATTTACCAATCCAATGTGAAGGAGACACAAGTACTACACTATGAGGAAAGAATCAACTCCACCTCAAACGCCACACGTGAAATTTTTAAGATCGCAAGTACCTTCTAAAACTAACAGTCAGGGATATTCCACCAGACAGCTCAATCGCATGCTGTGATAAGCTTGCAGAGTTCTTCTCTAATAAGATCAAGGATATCTTCAATTCCTTCAACCCCCCAGCCCATCCATCAATCAGCAGCTTACGGAGCACTCCATGTGCGGTGAGGACTCTCTCAGGAAAATTCCCCTGATAGACATGGACACCCTAGTAAATAAATGTGCCTCAGTAAAATCTGGCTTTCACAATGACCAAGCACCTCACAATTCTTTAGTAAAGCTGGGGATACAATCGTCCCAGTGTTGCTGAAGCTGATAAACTCCTCCATTTCAACTAGATTAGTACCCTCACCCTGGAAACATGCCATGGTTAGGGCACTATTGAAGAAACCCAGTCTTGACCCAGATACACTTGGAAATTATTGCCCTCGACTATGGAAATGCTCTGTATTTAGGAGCTCTTAGAGCTACCACAAATAAGCTGCAAGTCATCCAGAATTGTGCAGCACAGATGCTTTTTATGACTCCCAACAGCCACTCCTCAAGGCCTGCTCTGAAAACACTGCACTGGCTCCCGCTTGCGGACAGAATAAAATTCAACTCTTTCTGTATCGCCCACAAATCTTTCTGGAAGAAAGGCCCCCCCGTCCTCCAAGCCATCGTCTCACCTACCACCCTAATAGACTCCTTCGTTCATCCAGTCTCTACCTAGCTGCGGTCCCAAAAATCAACAGGATGAGAAGTGGTGGTCGTTCCTTCTGCTTTACTTCCGCCAAGCTCTGGAACACGCTTTCTCCCCACCTACGATCTGAACCAAATCTCCTTCCCTTCCGTAAACTTCTAAAAACTTGTTTTTTTCAAAACCCCTCCTACTAAGCTGCTGTGACCTGCCTCTCTCTGGGCTAGTGCTGGGACATCTTCGGGTAGCCATGCGCTCCTCAAATATCCATAACATAACATAACATAACATTTCTTTTATTTTTTTAAACTATTCTTTACAAACCAGCAGTTGCAAAGCCAGTTGCTGAATAATTACCTTATAAAAGCGAGACATATTAGCTTTGTTTATTAATTAGGAGGCAGCAAATATGGCTAATACATCTAAGTGGTGCCAGATGCTGGCTGTGCTGAGTTAGTTCTATCTATGTTATAAAAAATATATATCTATTTATCATTTTTAAATAAAGTACAGTTTGTTGCTGTTGACACCATTTACAGTATAAACATGAAGCAAGTATTTACATGTGGCATAGGGGTAGCACATTTTTCCATGGGGACATAAACAGGCATCTATGAAAAATCATTGTTAGGGTTGCAACTCCAATCTTCACATATCCATCTCGTAACTATATCAGGTGTTGTACTTCGTCAGTGCTTGCCTGGGCCTCTTAAACAATCTGTTTAATGGGATGAAACTTCCAGCCTTAGTACTGCTGTGGCCTAGCTATCGCAGCATGCATGCCCCCCAATTCCCTTATCTATTATCCTCGCCTCCCCATCCCATTTCTATTCTTCTGGTTGCTGGACATTCATGTTGTTTTGGGTTTTTGCTCTACTGTGTAGGTAAGTCTTAAATGGTCTCCATATGTCACGTGGTCTGCTACGAATCGGCATCAAGGTGTTAAATATGTCTGCATTGGTATTACAATAGGTCATATCGGCGTACCATTCTGGGATCGTCAGCACTGGGCCTCTCATCCAATACATCGCAACTCGTCTGTTTGCCAGCAGCAGACCTGTTGCCACTAACCTTCTATATTATTTTGGTACGTCGCAGTCTAGACCCAGTACGGCTAGCACTGGAGAGTCTGGAACTGGTTGCCTCATCATCCCTTGGAGCTCATTTGCCACTTTTAACCAGAATACCTGTATCTCAACATGGCCAAACCCAGCATTCTCAGTACCGCATCTTACACATTTCTCATCACCTCGCAGGCTGTATCTCTTTTGAGATAATTATAGTGCTCCAGGCAATGGCTACCATTTTGTGATATACTCTTAGTGATTGAGCACCAGCATGCCCATTGCTTGTTTGTTATTATTATGCTCAAGTCCTCCTGCCAATCCTGCTGCGCCTTTCTTTTTGGTGGATCATCACTATGTTGCATAAGTTTATATAGTGTTGAAAGCCAGCAGGCCGTGGAGGTTGCTTGGAGAAAATATGTCAGGGTTTTTTTTTCAGGCAGTTCTGCTCCGTCTGCCCCCAACAGCGCCCGCAGTGACTGACATACTCCTTGGCAATTATATCTGGTGACCAGTGTTGCCTCAGGTATCGAGTCTTGGACCGCTTCCCAAGTTATCAGGATTCTATCTTTGAAGAAGTCTCCCATGTTGTGTATTTTTACCCTTTGCAATGTCCGCTTTATTGCCCAATCTGCACTTAAGGGAAACCATGTGCACCACTCCATTGGGAGCTTTGGCGAATACATCCGTCGTTTTCTTAAGTAGGTAAAGGGTAGCCCATAGAGTCAATTGTGTGGTATTTACGCTGTGCTATGCTTAGCAGGTAGCATGGGAGCGATAACGGTCCGCTGCTTCCCTCTCCCAGTACAAGTGTGGGAGAACTGGCGGCCCGTGAACCCAATAATATGCATATATGATCTGCGATGGCCTATAGTATATTTCAAGGTCTGGTGCATCCAGCCCACCCATCATATAAGGGAGGGTTAATGTTCCCCATCCCACACACAGCAATTTCCCAGCCCAGGCCAAGTGAGTCATAAGAGTGTGCAAAGTGCAAAACACGTTTTTTGATAATAGTATTGGTAAATTGACAAACAGGAAAAGAGAGCTATTCAGCCCATCAATGAGAGGGGTAGCCGTATCCAGCTCTCTATCACCTCTGTCAAAAGCTGCACTGCTTTCCCATAATTCTCTCTTTTTACCACGTCAGGTTAGGTATGTATCTGAATCCCTGGGTATCACACTGGTTCATTGGTCCACACTAAGGGGAACTCTGTTTGTGTAGGCGTGGTGGATGTTGTGAGCGGAAATATCAATCATTTCTCCCAAGTTACTCTCAATCCCGGGGTTTGTTCTATCTATGTAGTACATCTTTGTAAAGCTTTAAAAAAATGTTAAACTTAGTCCTAAGGGCTCTTCTTCATTTAGCTTAACCCGTTCGCTGCGGTGCAAATGTCCCCACTGTGTGGGCGTATTTGACGCGTGCGGAAATCGGACAGCCCCCAGCCATCTGAAGCACACACCCAACAGCCAGGGGCCGTCCGACGCATGGAACGGGTTAATCAGGCCCCACAAAAAAGTCTGACATGCCTGAAATATATAAAAACACCTGGTGGAGGTATTTTGTTAGCATGGTTCCGGCAAGAGTACTACACTTGAAGTAGCCGTGTACTGCACATAGCGTCACAAACAAATGACAGCCACCTTCTGTTGTACTAGCACAGTTTGTACAATATATATGTAATTTTAGAAGGAACAATGCCCAGCCTTTTGGCTGTCATTCCACTTACTGGATCTGGCAAATATCAGGCACAATAGTTTAACCTAAAGTGTTCTTCAAAAGTATAAACAATTTTCATCAACTTCCTCTGTTATTAATATACTTTGTCAGTAAGTGTATGTGCAGTGCACAGCTAGGGTGGGCAACATTACACAAGATGAAGTCATACACCAAATTGAATCTGCTGCACAAATCACATGTAGACAACAACAAACTATTTTATTTTTCAATAAGGTCCTTGACATTCTTTCTTATTTTACAATATGTACATGGCAGTCTTATTTTTATTATCCAATAAGAATATTGGTAATAGTGTTAGTTATCTGTGTAGCATGCTTCTTCAAGAAGTTGACTAGTTTTGGGATAAAAGGCTCTGTTGCCTGGAAAAGAAAGAGATACACATATATAAATATACATTTCAGTTGGGGTTTAAAGAAAAATTGATTTTTTTTTACATTTATAGGTAACTTCAACCCTAAACACAAGCTTAATCATGACCAAACAGCAATAGTGATTCATAAACTACATTGAACAATTACAATATCTACATTTCAATACATACAGGCATTATAACTAATGTGGCTTTCAGTACACCTCCGGCACAAGTAAAAAACAGGATAAGCGTTAACATTTGTCCTGAATTCTTATGATTGTTATGAAGTGCTCAGTTGCACAATAACTCAGGACGAAAGTTTACACTATTACAGTGTAGACCCTGCACAGCTGAGCTCCCCAGGTTTCCGAGCTCCTTGCCAAGTTTCCCAGAGCATTACTAACTGCAATGGTTTGGGTTTTGTCTTTCCACTCTGGAATTTGTAGTTCTTGTTTATCCATATAAAACCAGGAATACACTTCCCAGAAGTCAAAGACTAAACCCTGTACAGGAGTCGCTAGTCAAGCCTGAACCAATGATTCTTTGTGGTTACAAGGAAATGGCATTGTGATAAGGGCTGAAACGTTTGGGATGGGCGGAGAAACCCCATCTCACGATTCAGCAGCTTACTTTTCTGATCTCTGAAAGTGCCATAGTGAAAACTGATTCCACACAATTTTTCTCTTTGTGAAGATCATATGTTCTCACAACTTTTTAAATGGATATTATCGCAGTATGTTTGAGACAAAGCCTTTTTGCTCCATAGTTTATTACAGGAGTATCAAAGATAGTGTAAAAATTTTTTTTTTTCCAAAAAGGCAATTATGGATTAAGATTAGTTGAACTTTCTCTGGTGCTTTTTAAATGATGTATAAACAATACATATGTACAATAAGGTTTCACGATCCATCTGTAATATGGACACAAACCTCAAAATGCCCTGCAAAGGCAAAAAGTCTGTCTATCATGTGGGAATATGGGAAAGAAGAGGAAGAACTGGGCGATGGAAGACGAGAACTGATGTAAAGATGAGCTAAATACACAGGTCTTGGAAGGATGGAGGAGATGTCAATGGGGGTAACAGGATTGTCATGGAGCAATTTTAGTTTAGAGATTAGACACATTAGTTCTTTAGGGGGAGGGTCAGGTAGTATAAGATGAGGATGGATATTGGACACCCATTTTGAAGGACAACAACAAACCATGCATGTGGGGGTCAAATAAACACTCAACCATATGGCTCACACTCCTCCATTGATATTCCCTGTTGCCTAAATGGCTCACACCCCTCCATTGATATTCCCTGTTGCTTAAAGGGCTCACACCCCTCCATTAATATTCCGTGTTGCTTACCCTTTCTCTCTCAGAAACGTAATAGATCTGGTTTAAAAGTATAGGGCTGCTCCTCTGAAACATTCCCGATGTGCCATGCCACAGTGAGTGCTGGAAGACACAAAAAAGAATGAGGGAAACGCTCAGTCAAAGTATTGTGCCCCTGTCAATAAGCATATTACCCACCCCAAAATTTACTTTCTTTTCTCTAGTCTCTTTTACTCTGCATAAGCTGCAGAAGAATTGTAAGCTCCCGTAGACTCTCTGTTGCCGTGTTGTTTCCAGAACCCACTTTAGATTGTATGTAGTGAAGTAAACCTGTACAATGCCACTTGATTTTCTAGCACATAAGCATTCCTATGACTGCTTAATTGGGTAGGCAAAAGAAACAAATTATGGACGGAATGCTGAACAATGCAAACATTCACCCCCAGTCACAAAGATCTGTGTTAAATCGATTGTTATTTTGCTCACCACTCCACCAGTAGTTGGAAATTAAAGGGATGGAAGATAACATTGCTGGATAAGCTTTCACCAACCAATTATATCCTCACACTGAAACATATGACACCCTAGACACTAATGAACCACAGTAGAATGGTATTCTTCCTTACAGGCAATGAAAGCTCCACTCTAAAGCAATTGCATTTTTTCCTTCGGTGTTTAGTGTTTACAACTCTTTCCATTGATTTTTCACCTTCAGAAATGATCATTCTGATGCAAGAGCGATATTATCTTATATAAATCACATGCAATCACACTAACAAGTAAAATTAAGACTCATTCAGTAACAGGGGGCTCGTTAATGCAACACCATCTGCAACAAAATATGATAGCAAAAACTGACAACCTTTCCCATTATTTAAAATGAATAAGGAACTCATTTTTCCATTACAATAAATCTGAATTCTGCTTAAAACATGGAACAGAAACTGCACCAGTGATATTTAGGTCATCTTGTGAGATTCAGCTAAGGCTTCCTAAGCAAGATGATGCTTTTCAACCACTCTGTCTCATCTTCCTACACTATCACCGGTCTGTTGAACATATCATTGACCACTCTGCTCCAGTTGTTTGAAATCTCCCACCCTGAGAGGTCACATGAAGAGTACTGCATCATCCTTCATACTGACCTAAAAAACACAGCCTTACCTTCCATTCCTAAGATGATGACATGTAGATTTACTTTCAGGTCACAGGAAGCAACTCATCAATGTGACAGAAGACCTCAAAGCAATAGAGATGTGGATGACTCCAAGCAGCCTGACACTCCCTGGCTCCAAAACAGAAATCCTGGTGCTGAGACACCACATCTCCCTTACAAAATACTGGAACTCTGATTCCCAACCTTCTTTGGAGACATTGTTCCATGAAAACCAAAGTCAGGGTCAAAGTTTTTATATAGCCACAAACTCCAGTCTCAACTGACAGAAGCAGTGGTCAATACCACTTTCAACTAAATATAGCGCCTCAAAAAAATCTTGTCCCTCATCGCAAAAAATACCACCTCTGGAGGTAGGAACATCAGTAAATGTGACTACAGCAATTTCCTGTACATCACTCCCCCTGCCAAACCAATGTACTATGAAAAACTGAAACTTGCCGTTCAACGTTCACCGTTAACACTTTTTCCACATACGGAAGCATAGACCAATCAAACCTCAGTTAAATAGTCTCACTTTGCCTAACCTTCAACTGCCTTTAAGGTTCAACATCCTTATACCTACAGAATAAAATCATGCGCCACCAGCTTACCATCTAAGATTCAAAGCATTCAACCTCTTAATAGTTACTGGAACCAATTGTAGAAAACACTTCAGAGTCACTTGTTTTTAATTTTTCGATATCTTCCGTCCACACACTCATAATACTAGTAGTAACATGACATTCAGGATTCAAAACTAACCTCGATCAAATTATTGCTTGCACAACCACTTAGCAATACAATTAAAAACAATAAGAATGTCATGAAATTACAGTCACCCCCAAACGACATGTGTCTTACGGAAGCCTAGTAACACTTGACATGAAGTGAGCGCTTAACTAAACAAATAAACATAAAAGTTTGTCAAGAATCATGGTGTCAGAATTAAGTGGTTATCTAGGGCTAGGTGGATGGAGATGACATCGGTCTGAGTTAGATAAAATAAGAATGTAGGGTCAGATTTATCATGGCTTTGTGTTGGTACAAAGCCACAAAAAGAGATGAGCACCGGTTCAAAGTCTTGATAAAGGTTTTCAATTTTCAGTGCAAAGGTTTATTTGTGAGAAAGGTTGATTAAGAATAATGCAAAGTAGCTGTTTGTGCTACTTTGCATCAAGGGGTGTTCCATGGGTGGTACATGGGCGTTCCCATGTTATTACCCAAGGAATTTAACACAGAGCCCCATCTACTAACGGAAGTAGATAGGGGTTTACACAAAAAAATACGCCTCCATGAGAAAGGCACAGTGTAGGAGAAATAATGTTTTCTCCAAACTGTTCGCTCATTGCAGGTGTATAAAGAACATGTACAAAGTGCTAAAGTTTAAAAGTAAGTCTAAGCAAAGTATTTTGTACTGGAGGGTTATCATTTCGGTACAAAACCTCATGGTACAAAAGTTTCTGCATGGTGCTAGGCAACCTTAAGGAGAACAAGAACTTGGGAAAATTGTAGCAGTGCACTGTCTTTGTAGATGTGACACTGTCCAGCTTTCTCCCTACCACGCAACACACCACAGTAACTTTGCTTGTCGCATTGCGCTGCATGAAAAGTAGATTTTCCCCTTAGAGCTTAATGGAATTTTCAGAATGGGAAAGTAATAGTTTAGAGATTTGATCATTTGGGGGGATATAAAGATTGCAGAAGATTTAAAGACAATTCACTGATAGAGAATTGTAACAGCATGCACTGGGTGGGGAAAAAGGAAACACTCACACATGGGCCTGTCCACTGATCACTTACCCTCTGCCTTCCTGAAGCGTGATTTATAAGGCGACACACCAATGAGATGCTGCTCTCTTGTTTTCCATCTGAGGTGCGTAAGTCTGGCAACTGTGAAGATTCCGAAAAAAGTATCAGGCAAGATAACTCCCAACAGCCACAACAGAGCCCTTTATTTTTACCTACCTCCTATTGGGCCAGATGTAGGTCACCAAATACCGGTCGGTAACGGCCGATTTCGGACGTTACCGACCAGTATTTGGGTTTTGACATGTAGGTGGCCTTAATTTGACCGATTCGGTAAATTTACCGATTCGGTAAAATACCGAATCGGTAAATTTACCAAATCGGTAAATCCAGATGTAGGTGGCACTTTAAACAGTGCCACAGGCCATTACTGATTTGTTATTTACCACCAAATACTATTTGGTGGTAAATAACGAATACCTGTGTACATGCACATCTGTGCATGTACACCTGTGCCATGTGGCACACATACATGCCCTAAGGGCATGTATGTGTGTCACATGGCACACAAGCCAAAATCAGGGGTGCAACAGGGTGTTAAAGTGACACCCTGTTCCCCTTGACAATTCAGTATTTTTACCGAATCGGTATTTACTGATTCGGTAATTGACATTGATTCCTATGGGGCTCAAGGCCTACTGATTCGGTAAAAAATACCGAATTTTTAGCTACATCTCATTTACCGAATCTAGAATACCGAATCGGTAAAATTCGGTATTTTAGAGTCGGTAAATGAGGATTACCTACATCGGCCCAATTGTCATTTAATTGACTTTCGAAATAACGACCTACAGGTGTATCGTGACCAAAACACATTTTTGCAAATATCAGAGAGGAATGAATAATTACGTAGAAAAACTAATTCAGTTTCGTAAAGCTGTTTTCTGTGCATAGGGCTGATGCTTTAATGCATGGCAAGAAAGCTTTAGAATGCCCTTCTATTGAATAAAGCCTAAAAATTGAGTTTTTGAAGTGTCTAGGGAGTGGTCAAGCAAAATATGTCTTTGCTATTTGTGAGGAAAACCGAGACACTGTTTTCTTCTGTGCAGAGAACCATAAAGAAGATGCAGGAGTTAAGATGAAAAGACACAAAAGAGGTGATTCCTGACCATTTGCAATCATGGCACAAAGATGAAGCACCCAGAGTGGGCTAGGAGGGATGGAGATGACATCAATGTGGCAACTGTAGGTAGCTAAGGTTGGCCAAGGATTTGGAATCTGATCTGGGTGCCTAAAACTGGCTTCTTTCATCACTCTATAGTTACCCTTATGGAAAAAAGACGGGATGAGGGATAATGGGGTTTTAGAATATCCAGTGGTGAAATATAAAAAAAAAATATTGATCTAGGCCATTCCATTTCAGCTAGCATGGAAACATTTTAAACAACAAGCTATTTCCCTATCCACTGATTATCTCTCACTTACTCTTTGACTTTCACTATCATAAGGTACAAGGCTTGTGGGACCAGATGTACGACCATTCTATTTTGCGAATCTCAAATTGCGATGTTTTGCGACTCACAAAATGGGATGTACAACAGTGTCTGTGACACTATTTGTGATTTTCAAATGGGTCAAAAGGTACCTGCCTCATTAATATTCAAGAGGCTGGTCGCCATTTGTGAATCATTGGGAATGGCCTGCAAACACAGGGATGGTGGTCTGTTGAAGACAGCAGACCCCAATGTCTGTGTTTGATTTTTTTAATAAAGCAACTTTTTTTTCTCCAAATTCAGCCCATTTGGGAGTGGCTTACCATCCACATGAAGTAGGCTGTAAACTGCAAGTGTTTTGCGACCACAAATGAGGTTGCAAAACAATGGTACATACCATTATGACTCGCGATTAGGAAGAGACTTGGCATGTCCCTTCCTAATAGCAACTTGCAAACACTATTTTGCGAGTCACCGATTCGTAAAATAGCATTTGTACATACCACCACCTTTTTTTGTGGTCACAATCGGGCCGATTCCGCGTTTGTGACCGCTAAACACGGTCATACATCTCTGGCCCCTGGTCTATTCCACTTCAAGTGTGGCAGAGCTGGGTTCTTGCTGTGAAGATGCCAAGGCAAGATTCAGTTCAAGGGAAATCTCCTCTATCAACACACACACAGTCTCTCTCGCTCCACAATGAAAGACATTTTGCTTTTTACTGGTGTGCAGCCTACAGGTGATCGTCTAAGTGGGAAGACGGCTTATGTTTAAGTGTGACCACTTTGTGAGATGATAAATGATTACTTCTAGCAAATCTGGCACAGTGCCTAAAAAATTGTTTGGGTGATGTGTAGCCCAATTAATTTATTTAGTGTGAACAGGTTAAAAATGGAAATTACATTGTTGGTATGCCGGAAGAAACATTTCAGGGGAAGGTAACATGAGTAATGAATAACCATTTATCCAGACTTAAAGGGAAGGACAAAGAAGGGTGTTCCTGGTCAGCGATAATCATGCAGCAAGGCAAAAAGCCTCAGTTACACTGCAGCTGAAGAACTGGTGCAGATAAGAAATTTGGTCTGGGGCTACATGGCCCAGCAGCAGAAGATGTCCAGCCACCCAACCCCTCAGTATCACTTCAACCAGGTAAGGTGCTCCCTTCTTTGCCCAGTGTTCCATCATGCACTGATGTTGTGCAGCCATCTCCTACTTTACCACCACACCATTTCCTAAACTCTGATTAGTCCACCCAGGTGTCACCATACAATTGAGTTCCCACTTCATCGCAGCCTACTCATGCCCCTGCACACTGCCGCAATCAACCTCAGACTTACTTTGCCCACACACAGCACTAGCCTCTTCATCCATTCATATGCATGTACTTTCATCTAAACACATATCCATGGATTGTTACTCTACAACCATCCAAGCACTAGCTCTTCAATTTAGTCACCTTTTTTATTTAATGATCAGCAGTCAAACTTTAATCTGCAGTTATTTTTAGACATAGAGGGACAGCTCCCTCTTCTTTCCCAGTTACAAAAAAACACTGACTTCACTGATGTGCATACCCCTTGATGCCCTTACATACTAGAGTATTTAAGGCTTATGTACTTTGAGTATGGAACAGTGGTACCGAAGGTTAGGTACAGAAGTGAATTTGGTATTTGGTAGCGCTATTTCTTAGAGCAAAATGCATCCTCACATCCATTTTTGGTTGCAAGGGTGCATTTAGCACTAAGAAAATAGCAGCAAATGCACACTCCGCTCCATCGCTGAATTCCGCAGAATTTTAATGTAATCCCACAGAATTACACAGAATCAAATTTGACCGTTCTGCCTGCCCCATATAGAACTGCCTGACTGCAGGATTTGGCTTTGCAACTTTTCCAGCAGGAAGACTGGCATGCCCAGCAGTGTAATACTTAGCTAACTTGGAAGGTATGAAGGCAATGACTGAGAAAATATGGAAATTACAAAGAAAAAGAATAGATTTTTTTAGCTGATGTACATGTATTTTTCCCTTTTGCTTTATCATTTCCTCTGGTACATAAACAAGGATCTAGAGTAAAGAAGTAATGATCCATGTGTTAGAATACACCTGTCTATTTTTGGAGGAGAAAACCAGTGATTACTTCTAGCAAATCTGGCAGAGTCTAACAAAATATTATGAGTAAAATGCAGCCTAATTAATTTGTTTGTTGTGAATAGATTTAGAATAGAAAATAGACTGGTGGTATGTGAGAAGCCCATTGAGCCAGAAATAAAGGTAAAGACAGGGAAGGGTTTGTGGGTAGCGAGAATCATGCTGTGAAGAAGAAAAGCCTAGCTCTTTGGAGGACGTAGGTAACATCAACGTGTTGAAGGCAAGTGAGAATGAGAGGTGCTGAGGGTGTACTATGCAGCTTTTTCCTCAACTGACATGTGCATTAATTCACTTAAAATGTTCTTCCTTTGAAAATGCATGGACAGTAAGGCATCCATGTGGTGAAATGCAGTTGTAAAAATTTTATTTCAGCCCGCAGAAGCATTTGTATTTTCCCTCTAATTTCAAACCTCTTCAGTCACCCATGGCACTCTGCCTAAGTCAAAAGGTTTTCCTTCCAAGTATAAGAATTGGCTTGGTAGTTTGGTTTGCCCTGTTCCCATCATGCACTGGGACAGGAACAGACTAATTTGCATATAGCCAAGTTCTGAGCTGGGATGGTGCAGTGAGCTAAAAAACGGTGATGGATCAAGCCCTGATCTTTGGACTGGGTAAGAGTGGTCTGCTTAATTCAGGCACTCTGTTCATCACCACCCCCTTTTCTGAATCATTTTGTCCACCATAAGCGTGGAAGGGTATACTCAGATGGTAGTCCCTTGCTCATTGCACCATCAGGATTCAAGCAAGCCGGGCCGACGACGCCTGAAATGGCAGAAACCGGTCCCCGGAAGCTTGTTTCCTTCCCAGTATAAGAATTGGCTTGGTAGTTTGGTTTGCCCTGTTCCCATCATGCAATGGGACAGGAACAGACTAATTTGCATATAGCCAAGTTCTGAGCTGGGATGGTGCAGTGAGCTAAAAAACGGTGATGGATCAAGCCCTGATCTTTGGACTGGGTAAGAGTGGTCTGCTTAATTCAGGCACTCTGTTCATCACCACCCCCTTTTCTGAATCATTTTGTCCACCATAAGCGTGGAAGGGTATACTCAGATGTGAGTCCCTTGCTCATTGCACCATCAGGATTCAAGCAAGCCGGGCCGACGACGCCTGAAATGGCAGAAACCGGTCCCCGGAAGCTTGTTTCCTTCCCAGTATAAGAATTGGCTTGGTAGTTTGGTTTGCCCTGTTCCCATCATGCACTGGGACAGGAACAGACTAATTTGCATATAGCCAAGTTCTGAGCTGGGATGGTGCAGTGAGCTAAAAAACGGTGATGGATCAAGCCCTGATCTTTGGACTGGGTAAGAGTGGTCTGCTTAATTCAGGCACTCTGTTCATCACCACCCCCTTTTCTAAGTCAAAAGGTGATCATAAATGCTCATGTACCATCAATATTGTTTTGAGGAAATGTAAATGTAAATTGATACTTGTATAGCGCACTACTCACCCGCAAGGGTCTCAAGGCGCTTGTACGAATACCGCTGTGGAACCCATCCTGGCTTTCCCTGTAAGGTGTCCACTCTTGGGCACCCCCAAGGTGGAGGCCAGGCATCCTTAGCGTTGTGGGGGCTGTTGTGAAGATTAAGCAAGCTATTGCCCAGAGTTGCAGAGTGGGACTCCATGATTGGAATAGGCACCGAGGCGAGAATGATCAGGTCCGTGGAATTTTGAGCCCAAGACCCGCCGAGGTGGGGAATTGAACCCTGGTCCCGGGCTAGACTTCTGCATCAGGGTCTGCCGCTCTAACCATTGAGCCACACTTCTCCACACAAGTGATAGCAGACAAAAGCCTTAACCTCTTAGCTACTAACTACGTCTTCCCCACCATCCCCACGGTTCTAAGCATTTTTTTGGCTATTTGGGGTAGCTCACGCTTATGCCCCTGTAACTTTTTTGTCAACATAAGGTATCCATGCCTAATTTGCGTCCTTTTCTTCCAACATCATTGGAATTGTAAAGATACCCAGGGTTTGTGGATTCCCCTGGAGGGGACCCATAAATTAGCAAAAAGACAGCAAAGCAAATTTATTTTTTTTGTGTGGAAAAAGTGCTGCAGAAGACAGCATCTGTTTTTCCCCTGCAAATAGTATCAACAAACAGTTTGTGGTACTGGAATCTCGATCTTCCAAGCTTTCAGGGACAGACAGACCTTTGTCAGAAAACCCATATGTTTTTCACAGTTTTGGCATTTTACTGGGATGTGGCCTGTTTTTGCTACTTTTTGTGCACCGGTTAGTGGTAAAAATAGGTATGAAAGCAGTAATGGATCCTGGAAAACTATACATTTCCGAAGAAGACAAATTTCTGAATTCAGCTAGGGGTCATTTGTGTAGATCCTTCAAGGTTTTTAATAGAAACTATAAGTTGAAAATAAGAAAAATTAAAATGAGATGAAAAAAAGCCATTTCAGCCAACGTTTTCACCTGTAACTTCTTCTATGTATTTCAGATGTTTTAAAGCAAAATACTATTGCATCCACTGGACCCTTCTGGTTGTGGCATATATAGGACTTGTAGGTTCACCAAGAACCTGAGGAACCCATAGCCAATAACTGAGCTGGGTCTTGCAATGGTTTTTCATTGTGACCGGCTATACAGCAATTAATTTGGTCAAATATAAAGAGGGAAAAATAGGTATCAAGGACACCTATGTATTTTCAAAATGGGAACAAAATATAGAGTTTAGAAGTAGTAGCTATTTGCACATCTCCAAAATTGTGTAAACCCATACTAGCATGTGAATTATAGGACATTTTTCAAAGTGACTTCTTTTTTACACAGTGTCTTACATTTGAAAGGCAGAAATGCATAGAAAGTCAATACAGAATATCAGTTGCTCTGCTAATCTATGTTTCTCTAAGTCTTCCGATAAAAATGGTACCCCACTTGTGTGGGTAGGCTTAGTGCCCACGTCAGGAAATGGGCCAAAATGCAACGTGGACACACCACATTTTTTCAGTAAAAACTGACCCTTTTTTTTAAAGTGCCTAGCTGTGGATTTTGAACCCTAGCTCTGCTGGAACCTCGCAAAATCCAGCATACATGTACCGTTTTAAAAACTAGACACCCAGTGGAATGTAGGAAGGGGTGACTTGTTAAGCTCTCACCAGGTTTGGTTACCCAGTATCCCTTGCAAACATCGAACTTTGAGAAAAAAAACACAATTTCCTCATATTTCAGGGATGGAAAGTTCTAAAATCTGCATGGAACCACAAAATTCCACAAAATTCCATGCGCCCCGAATTCCCCAAAGTCTTCCGATAAAAATGGTACCTCACTCATGTGGGTAGGCCTAGTGCCCGCCACAGGAAACAGGCCAAAATGAAACATGGACACACATCACATTTTTAGAGTGAAAATGACACTTTTTCCTCAAAGTACCTAGCTGTGAATTTTGAACCCTAGGCCTGTCGGCACCTAGGGAAACATAGCAAATCTATACATTTTTGAAAACTAGGCACCCAGGATGGTTGAATTGTGTGGCTCTCACCAGGTTCGGTTACCCAGAATCTCTTGCAAACCTCAAAATTTGTCGCAAAAAATACATTTTCCTCGCATTTCTGTGATGAAAAGTTCTGGAATCTGCGTGGATCCTCAAATTTCCACCTACCTCATATTCCCCAAAGTCTTCTGATAGAAATCATACCTCACTTGTGTGGGTAGGCCTAGTGCCTATGACAGGAAACATGCCAAAACGCAATGTGGACACACCCCATTTTTACAGTGAAAACGTACCTTTTTTTTTCAAAGTGCCTAGCTGTGGATTTTGAACCTGGGGAAACGTAGCAAACCTATACATTTTTTTAAACTAGACACCCAGGGGAATTCAGGAGAGGGAGAAATGTGTGGCTCTCACCAGGTTCTGTAACTCAGAATCCCTTACAAACCTCAAACTTTGTCACATAAAACACATTTTCCTCACATTTCTGTAATTGAAAGTTCGGGAGTCTGCGTGGGCCCAGAAAAGTCCACCCTCCCCGCATTCCCGAAAGTCTCCCAATAAAAGTGGTACCTCACTTGTGTAGGTAGGCCTAGTGCCCACGACAGGAAACGGCCCAAAGCACAACTTGGACATACCACATTTTTACTGTGAAAACTGACCCTTTTTTTGCAAAGTGCCTTGCTGTGGATTTTTTTTATTTTTTTTTTATTTGTTTTTATTGTTGCCACCACACAATAACCATCGGTAAATATTCACGGTGCTCCGTAGCGTCAACATTCAGCTGCATTCACTCATTATAGCAACTTTTCAAATTTCCCATTTTCTCCCCAACTCTGAACATACTACTTAAAAGGGTCAAGTTAAACAATTCGTTTCACATATCAAATATAGCATTAGTGTGAATAGAGGCACATCAAGCAGTATCTACGTTTTCTGTCAGAAACAATTCTGTCTACATGTTCAGTATCTGAGGCCCGAGCATTCCCAAACCCTCCAAGCCTAACCCCTTATTCCTGACATCACTCCCCATCCTCGTCCTCCCCAGCACTATCTTCATCCTCCTCCTCAGGCAAGGGCTCACATATATCCCCCCTATATGAGTTCCACGGTGACCATGTTTTGTTCCATTTGCGTGGATTAAGCCTCTGTTTGTAAATCGCCCTCTCGGTTACCATAAGCATATCCATGTTCCTGCACCATTGTGATAATGTCGGAGTAGTCGGTGCCCCCCAGTTCTGTGCTATATCTCGCTTCGCCAGCATCACACCAATGACCACCCAGCGTTTTCCATGCGGTGACAAGTCAGTTGGGCCCCACACATTCAATAAGCACACCCTAGGGTCAGGTGAGAATGACGACCTTAGTGTCTGGCTGATCGTTCGCGCTACACGTCTCCAATAAGTTTGTAAATTAGGACAGTCCCACAAAGTATGGAACAGTGTACCCTCCTCCCCACAATTCCTCAGACAGTATGGATGATCCGCCCTATGTATTTTGTGGAGTGTTGTGCGGGTATAGTAAACCCTATGTAGTATTTTAAATTGGACCAGTCTGAAACGTGTGGATATACCTGCCTCCCTAGGCGACGCCAACGCTGCGTTCCATTCTGTTTCATCCAAGTCCCCAACCTCCTCCACCCATTTCTCTTTCAAACGCACCAGCGGATCCGGTAGATTGTTTAACAGTTTACGGTAGGTGAGGGAGGTTGCACCAGCCTCAATATAACTTGCTGTGGATTTTGAACCCTCACGCTGCCGGCACCTAGGGAAACCTAGCAAACATATACATTTTTGAAACCTAGACACACAGGGGAACACAGGATGAGGTGACTTGTGTGGCTGTCACCAGGTTCTGTTACCCAGAATCCCTTGCAGACCTGAAAAACAACCGGCTCATCTCTCTCCTTCCCTTCGTGAACACCCAACTGACCGCCTTTGTCGAAGATAACTCCATCCTAGATACCTCCCAGTCTGGATTCCACAGCAACCACACCACGGAGACCACCCTCCTAGCCGCCACTGATGACATCCGGATCCAATTCTTCCTCTCCGGCCGAACCCAGAGGATCAGACTCCCTCCCTTCCGCTCTGGACCCACCAATATCACCTGCGGGGTACCCCAGGGATAATCTCTCAGCCCCACGCTCTTCAACATCTACATGGCCCCCCTCACCACCATTGTCAGACAGTATGGGCTCAGCATCATATCCTACGCCGATGACACACAGCTCATCCTGTCCCTCATGAAAAATCCCGAAGACACCAGACTCTGCTTCCAGGAAGGAATGAAAAACGTGGCAACCTGGATGAAGGACAGCTGTCTGAAGCTCATCTCAGAGAAGACCGAGGTCCTCGTCCTCGGACCCTGCTCCACCGCCTGCGACAACACCTGGTGGTTGCCTGCCCTCGGGATCCCACCCACCCCCACCGACCACACCCAGAACCTCTGCATCATCCTCGAATCTTCCCTCTCTATGAACCGCCAAATCAACGCTGTCGCCTCCACCAGTTTCAACTGTCTTCGCATCCTTCGTAAGACCTTCAAATGGATCCCCTCTGACTGCAGAAGAACCGTCACCCACACACTCATAACCAGTAGACTTGACTATGGCAACGCCTTCTATGCCGGAATCAACAGAACTCTTCTACATTGACTCCAAACCATCCAGAACGCCGCAGCCAGATTCGTCCTCGGAACTCCACAGCGCGAGCACATGTCCCAACACCTACGCGTCCCCCTCCACTGGTTCCCCGTCAAGTAGAGAGTCAGGTTTCAGGTTTTAAAGTCTTCATTTCGAATATGAAAATCATAAAAGACAGCATTATAACATATTTAAGAAAAACACCATCATCGGCATAATTCCATATAACTAGACTAAAAACACTCTTTTTTTTTTTTTAAATAAAATGTTATTAAACATCCAAGAAATACAAAGACAATCCTGACCAAGATGTTCAAAAATTGAAAAAATTAGAGAAGATAAAAAAAGGCGGGACCATTCCCAATACAAAAGTACATAAAACGGTTAAACTTTTAGTAAACACATAGGGAAGCCCTATTAAGGATTTTGTCTGCTTTTTACCGTGATGAGCCAAGCCCACCCTAAAAATGTTGCTAGGCTTACCACAATTACCTCTGAGGTATTGGTTTTTAAGACCCATATAGCCTCAGAGGACTTTCTGAAAGGGACGCGCTGGAACAGGGGTTTTAACCATTTGGTACGCGGCACCGAGTAAATCGGGCAAGCAAACAAAAAATGACCCTCGGTTTCCTTATGACCTGGACACCATCTGCAGAATTCCGTGGCTCCATTGGCCCAATTTTTTGTGAAGGAGTTCAATGGCAGAGCTCCTACCCGAAACTGATGGTAAAGTTTCTTATCTAGCGGTTTGGTGATAGTATCCCAGTATGTCTCACGGGAGGGATCCAACTTAAAAGTCAGAAACCTTCCCGTTAAACTGGCAGAGCTGGAGGCAGACACTCGCGATTGACGAAGCGAGGCCCAGTACAGTGCCTTGAATTCCTGTTTGGAGGGAAAGACGTTGGTAGTAGCAGATGTCCACAGCTGTTCTAGTCCCATATTTACCAAAATGGTTTTTACCGTTTGCAGCCATTGAATTCTCCCAGAACCTCTAATTGACCTGACTTCAGACAATTCATTGGCAAAAAGGGTAAGGTCAGGGGAGGTCCATATGCGCCTCCAAAAGGCCACCAATCTAAATCTTGCCATCTCGTTAATTGGATGGCACCCCAGATCTAAACAGAGGGGCATGGAAGGAGATGATTGGGGTAACCCTGTCAGATTCCGTAAGAACTTACACTGGGTTTTGAATAGGCTTGAGAGATCCTTGTATCCCCAGAGGTCTGCACCATATAGGACTGCAGAGTTAATCTTGGTATCATAAATCTTTAGCACTGGGGTAACCCGTTTTGTAATTGATCTCTTTTGCTCATTCAAAAGACAGCCAGTGAGTCGGGCAAGCTGTTGAACACTGACTTGATCTTTCCAACCCATGCGACGATCCAGGGTAACACCCAAGTACGTCATGGTCTCAACTTGTTCCAAGTTGACTCCACTCAAGCTTACGGAGCTCCGGACAGAATGGTTCCTAGAAAGGACCATAAACTTGGTTTTACCCACGTTTATCTTAAGGTCATTGGTGACACAGAACTCCTCAAAGCGGTCCAACGCCCGCTGTAGACCGCTACGTGTTTTTGAGAGGAGTAGGGTGTCGTCGGCAAAAATGAGCATTGGGAACCTTGTCCCTGCCAACGAAGGGGCATCAGTAGGAGTGTCTGCGAAGAATTTGACTACCTGATCAATAAATAGCAGGAAGAGTGTTGGCGCCAGGACACACCCCTGACGGACACCTCGGGTCACGGGGAAGGGTTCCGTCACTTGTCCCTGGCCTCCCCACCTTACCCTTGCGTAGTTGTCCTCATGCATTTTAACTATTAGATCAAGTAGTTCCATTGGTAATCCTAAATCCCTCAGGACACACCACAATTTGTCCATCGGCACTAGATCAAAAGCGACTTCAGATCGATAAACGCAGCAAAGATGGTACCATCGCCGAGCAAAACCACCTTCCAGTAGATCAGACAAAATCTGAACACCTGGTCGATGGTGCTCGTACCCGATCTGAAGCCCACTTGCATGGGGGATAGTATGTCCTCAAGTTTGATCCAACCTCGAACCCTACCCAGAACCATGCGTGCTATAATTTTTTGGAGGGAATCGATGAGACTAATCGGGCGATAGTTGCCCGGATTAGACCTGTCACCTTTTTTGTGGATTGGGAGTATCTCCGCCCCCTTCCACGACTTAGGGATTCTAGCTCCTTTGGCTATTGCATTAGCAATCTTTGTTATATAGGGCACCCAAAAGGCGGGGTTAGCTTTGAACAAGTCAGCAGTGATAAGATCCATCCCTGGTGCTTTCCCCCGCTGGGTCAAGCCAAGTGCTAGTTCTACCTCAGTTTGAGAGAAATTAAGTATCTCCCCACAGATAGGTGACAAGAGCGCCTCACCCGATGTAGAGGAGGATCAGTGTTCTCAACACTAAACTGTGCCGAATAATGAGACACCCAAACTTCAGGGGGCACATGGTTTGGTTTGTAGGAGTACGTGAGTCTGGGTCCTTGCCCCACTTAACTAAATCCCAAAATTTAGTCGGGTTATTTGAAGTCGAGGCATCCAAAAGGTCGGACCAATACATATCCTCCCACTCCCGTTTGGCTTCCCACCGAGTTTTCCTATATTGCACCCTAGCTGCCTTAACTGCGCACATGTTCCGGGATTTAACTGCTTTAATAAGATGACTATGGACCTCCCTGCACTTTTTATTGTACCATTTCTGACGGGGAACATTTAATTTAGTAATGCCCTTCTTGCATGGGAGAGAAAGGAGAATCTTTAGTTGATCAAAACAACGCTCATGGAGGTCGATAATAATGTTTTTATTTTCAGGGCTACCCCCCAACAAAACATAAGGCAATATTTCATTAAACATATTAGAAACCACATTCTCAACATTCTCCTGTAGAGTCTCATCCCCAGCGAGCCTGGACCATTTTAGCCTTTTTCTGTCGTTGGTCAAAATCACATCCCCTGTCCGGGAGGGGTCTGATTCCTTCAATCTCTTCATTCCCGGCGGCCTTAGTTTGAGTGTCAAGGGGTTGTGATCGCTTTCTGGGCGGGGTACCACTTCCATGTCCACCAACAGGGGCCAATATTCCAACTTTAACAAAAGATAGTCTATCCGACTTTTCCTGAGTCCATTATCAAAGGTGTAGTTGGCACCTAGATCTGATCTTGTGCGACCATTAATGGCCCGTAGACCCCGGGTTAGACATAGAGCCGTCCAGTTCACAGCTGCCTCAGTCGATTTAACAGTTTTATTGGACATCAGATCCGGAATGTTCCAGGCTGCATCCTCTGCAGACCCCCAACTGTCCCCTGCATCATAAAGCGGCTCAAAAGTACAATTTAGATCTCCTGCCAGGAGGATAACATTTTCACTGCCCAAACCGGCAAGATAATGGTCCAGTACATCCAGCATAGCGGGACACCGGCCGCCACGTAGGCCTCGTGCATATATGTTAAAAACAACCAGGTCCCGATGGCCATCCTTACTCAATTTGATTGCCAGAAGGTCCGGGTTCTCTACAGGTATCTCAGTTGGGTGGTATTCCAATGACTGTTTCACCCAGATCAACAAACCTCCTGAGGCTCGCCCTTTACCACCTCTAATAGCTGGTTTAAAAAAGTTTACAAAACCTACCCTATAGATTGGATCTGGTGCCCAAGTTTCCTGTAATAGGATAACATCAAATTTATCAACATACTCCAACCAGTCTTCAGAATGCATACGACCCTTAACCCCAGCAACATTCCAAGACACTATATTAAGTATTTCAGATGGGGAGGCTATGGGGGGAATCTTAGATACTAATACCAACGGGGTCACCAAGTCACCCCCAATTCCTAACCTATTCTCGTTACTGTCAAAAACATCCGAGGTTTCCCCCATCAGCATAACCTCCATTGTGTCTTCAACAGCTATTACAGCATCTTCTTTAGTTACTAATGCCCCCGAACTTGCCTCTACATTATTTACGAGAGATAGAACATCCCGACTTGGCAACACTACCACATACCCCTGGTCCTCAACAGACTTGATCTTCCTAGACGGTATATGAAGTCAATCTATGGCCTCAAGATCTGAAAGAGGTCCAAAATTATTAAATAGTAGAGGATATGATGTCATAGCTGTACGATGCCTCCTAACTGACGGTCTCCTGTAAATAGGGCCCGATGGACTATTACTCCACCTTTGGGGATAGAAGTATGCAAGCCCCAAGGTTTGTACGTCCCCCTGTCTGGCAAACCTTGCTTCCCTGCGAATAGTATCCACCACCCAAGGGTCCTTAAACGATATTAGTATGCAGTCACCCTCCAAGTCTTTAGTGCCATATCCCACCCAATCAACTCTCCTTACAAAGAGAATTTCAGTGGGCGATGATGGTGGCAAGGGACGGTTTTTGTTCAACCAAAAAGTTACCTTATTGCGTAGATCCCCAAATGACTCCTTTGTACCAGCTTTTAATGGGGCAACACCTGTTAGTACTATTGTGTATTGGGTTGCCTCCGGTGGTAGGTCTACACGTGGGTTGGTATACCTAGTGTGTTTCTCCCCAATTGGGGTTTTGATACTCTGGTGATTAGATATTTGCCCTGATGGTGGCTGTCGAGGAGCAGTGAGGTTAGGTTTTGCCCGTTCAACCGACCGAGCTGCTTGAGACCTATCAAAGTTAGGTTTGTCGACAACCTTCTTCTTGAGGGCCTGTGACAGAGTACGCGCAGCTACTGTACTAAGAGTATCTCTAGATCTCCCCCCCACTGTCGATTTGTTGTTAACTACCCCTGTCAATACTGGGTTAGAGGCCTTACTAGTGGAAGCAATGTTAGTGCATTTTGTCTTAATTACTGGCTGGATTAGAGCACCTCCCACTAGACTGGGAGTAGTTAACTTTTGTAGCAAGCTCAGATTAGTGCTTACTACTGACTCCAGGGCGTCTATTTTGGAGGTCATCAGCCTTGTACGCTCCAAAACAGGGAGTAGGAGGGTTTTAATCATAGCCTCCATTTTTACCAATAAAACTTCATCACTATTAAAGCACATTGGGCAGGGATTAGATGACCCCACGGGAATAAGGGAAGGGCATAAGACATTTGGGAGTACAAGTGGTATTTGTGAGTCTGGAGGATGATCGAGGGCGGAAGCATCATTACTGGGTGGGTCATTTAATTTGGGCATCTTGTGATCTCTCCCCCCCAGGTGACTCAGGTCTTGCTTTCTCTTTCGGGATATTATTCCTAAACCCAAGGGGTCAGCCTCTACTGAGAGATTTGAGACAACATTAATAGCGTAAGGAGATGGATGATTGGTTTCTATTCTGGGTTTCATCCCCCCGCTAAATTGGGTATCATCGAAATTCTGGTCATCATTAACCAGAGAAAGAGCAGAGGTGCCCTCCCCCTCACCATCAACGTGAACTATTACCTCAGTAGTGACAGAGTGTATACAATTTGATGCTGCATGAGCTACAGGACTGGTAGCTATAGCCAACCCACCCAGCGAGGAGCGCTTCCCGCTAACAAGATCTAGCGAGAGTCTTTTTTCCACCATCGCAATTTCCTTTTCCAATATCCCCGTTGCGCGGGTGATGAAAACATCAAGTGGGCCCGAAACCACTCCCTTGGTGGTTTGTATTTGGACTGTACGCTCTTTACCAGATCTTAAAGGCATATTACTATCTACTTTAGGCCAACTATGACTATATTATATCTCACACGCTAATGGATAGGGTATTAGTCAGTATGTTACTCCAACATATAGGGCAATCGAGCAGAGAGGATGGGCCCGGGCCGGACTCTGCCGTACTCGAACGGCCTCAAACGGCCTGCTCTTTGCCCGGTCTTCGCCCCGAGCTGCGTCCCGCGCGCGTCCCGCTGCGCGAGACGCTTGTACTGTTTATAACCTCCCAGGCAGGAGGGCGTTGCCACTGCGGGAAGAGGCTGCAGGTGTGGAGATTGCCTCGCAGTCCCGCAGCGGTGTGGGCGGAGTGGGTGGGTCCGAGGGTCAGCAGCAGCCTAGGAATGGGTGCCGCGACCGGGGAGCAAAGGAGCACAATCCAACGCAGTTTCTGTCTCCACACACGACGATGAGCCCAATCAGGTCTGCCTCAGCCCCAAGCTTCGAGAGTCACTTTCAAACTCCTCACCCACGCCTACAAAGCCCTCAACAACATCGGACCCAAATACCTCAATGAGAGAGTCTCCTTCCACGCATCCAAGAGAAACCTCTGCTCCGCCAACCTCACCCTGGCAGAGGTCCCCCGTATCCGCAGACGCAAAACCAGAGGAAGAGCCTTCTCCTACATCGCAGCCAAGACCTGGAACGAGCTCCCGGTAAACATCAGATGCTCCCTGAGCCTCAAGGCCTGGCTCTTCGACTGATCCAGAGCAGTCTCTCCCCCCCCCACCCCCTCCCCCCCCCCTCAGCGCATTGAGGCCCTCACGGGTGAGTAGCCACTATATAAACCCCTGATTGATTGATTGAAACTTTGTAAAAAATCAAACACATTTTACTCACATTTCTGTGATGGAAAGTGGTGGAATCTGTGTGGATCCACAAAATTCCACCCACCCTGCATTTCCCAAAATGCAGAGTGGACACACCACATTGTTACAGTGAAAACTGACAATTTTTTGGCAAAGTCCCTAACTGTGGATTGTGAACCTAAGCTCTGCTGGCACCTAGGGAAACCTAGCAAACCTATACATTTTTTAAAACGACACCGAGGAGAATCCAGGATGGGTTGACTTGTGTGGCTCTCACCAGATTCTGTTACCCAGAATCCTTTGCAAACCTCAAACTTTGTAAAAACAACACATTTTCTCCACATTCTATGATGAAAAGTGTTGGAATGTGCGTGGGGCCACTAACTTCCATCCACACCGCATTCTTTAAAGTCTTCGGATAAAAATGGCACCTCACTTGTGTGGGTGGGCTAAGTACCTGCTGCAGGGAAGGGCCCAAAACGTATTATGGAGATTTCAAAATTACCTATCACAAAACAACATGGTTGTGCAAAGGTGCTCACCTGGGTTTTTGGCCCCACACTTGGCGGCCATCTAGGGAAACCTAACAAACCCGGACATCTTTGAAAACTAGACACCCGTGGGAGTTCATGGAGGTATGGCTTGTGTGGATCCCCCAACGTTTTCCTATCCAGAATCCCCTGCATACCTCAAATTTGGGGGGCATTGGTATGCCCATTCTGGGCAGCCCCCACCCCTACATACAAAAAAGCCATCATAATCCCTGGCACCTGGGGGGAAGATCAAGGGCTATTGACCCCAACTGCCTCCTGGAAGGGCAGAAAGAATTTGGCATTTTTTGAGGGGGTGGGGGCATTAGCATGCCCATTCTGGGCAGCCCCCACCCCTGACCATTGAAAAAAATATTGCCTAGTGGGATTTCAGCCGCCCCCATGGAGGCAGATAAGGGGCTATTGCCCCCACCTGCCTCCCAGAGGGCAGAAAGACTGTTCCAATTTGTTTAGTAGTAGGGGTAGTTGGCATGCCCATTCTGTGCAGCCCCCACCCCTATGCAATAAAAAATTGGTGCTTAGTGGGCTTTCTGTCCCTCCCAGGGGGCAGATCGGAGGCTACTGCCCCATCTGACTCTTGAGGGTGTAGAAAAACTGTGGCATTTTCTTTAGGGGGGCATTGACATGCCTTTTCTGGGGAGCCCCAAACTGAACTTTGAGAAAAAAAAACTTGGTGCGTAGTAGACTTTCTGCCCCCCCTGGGCGGTCAGATAAGGGGCTATTGTCCCATCTGCCTCCCAGGGGGGGCAGAAAGACTGTGGCAGTTGTTTTTTGGGTGGGAGCATTGGCATGCCCATTCTGGGCAGTCACCACCCCTACGTATACAAAAAATAAATAATCCCTGGTGCCTAGTGGGCTTTTTGCCCCCCGGTGAGCAGATCAGGGGCTACTGCCCCATCTGCCTCCTGTGGAGGCAGAAAGACTGTTGCATTTTTTGGGGGGTGGGATTGGGGGCATTGACATTCCCGTTCCTGGCAGCTCCCACCCCTGACCTATAATACAAATAATCCCTGGTATCTAAGGTGCTGTCTGCCCCCAGCAGAAAGAGTGGTTAGGGAAAAATAAGATGGTGAGAGCAAAGGCCCTTGCCCAAGGGGCCGCTCTCCCCTCCCTGGTGGCTAGTGGGTGGATCCCTGCTTGGGGATCGACCTCCTGGGGCGATCCCCAAGCAGGGTTCCACCCGGGATGGGTACCATTGGAAAGGGGAGATTCTCCCCTTTCCAACGATACCTCTCCCAAGTGTTTCAGTGCTCGGGGCTGAGATAGCACCAGGAGCACTGAAACAATGAAACTGAAACTAATTTCAGTTTCCATTTTCAATGTATTGACGTCAGCGTGCCATGCGCGCAATCGTCATTACATTGAAAATAAAAAAACAGGCCCAGGGCCGGACTGGGAACCACAACCGGCCCCGGCAAAGTGCTCGGCCAGCCCCCTCTCCCCACTGGGGGGGTTTGAGGTGCCGACGAGCTCTTTGCCGGGGCCAGTTTTCGGCCGATTTTGGTACAGGGCCGATTTTGCAGCCAGGCTGCAAAAACGGCTCTGTAACAAAAATGGCCCCCAGGGGCCCAAAACCGCCCCCATCCCATGCGGCGCACCAGGGGATTGCCCGCTGCCCGCTATGGCCAGTCCGGGACTGAACAGGCCTCTGGAGGTTGGAGAAGCTCTTCCCCACCTCCCGAGGCCCCAAAAAAAAGGAAATCCCTCTGCTGTTTGCAGCAGAGGGATTTAGTGCGCCTGTGCACATGATGGAATGATTCCGTCATGAGCACAGGAGCACTGGTGCTCATGACAGAACCATTCCGTCATGAGCACCGAAAGGGTTAATTATATGCACTATTTCTTGAGCATCAGTATCTTTCACAGATTGACCTGCTTTGAATATCCCCTATTATCAGACAAAGACCGTGCACCATATATGAACTGACAAAAGAGTTTACTTTAGTGGTCCATCAATGTTGCCTTACGTGAGCAGTCATATCACTGAAGCTACAGAGGCCATTTTAGATTGTGTGAGGCACAGCAAGTGAGGCAGACATTAACAAGGTAAGTAAACTGCATAAAGTATACATACATTTATTTGCAAGTGCCATTGTTCTCTTTTGAAAGGCGATCTAGGAGATAAAAGTGTCCTGTAGACCTGGCCTCTAATGGTCCCATTTGTATCAGTGCACTACTTGCCTGCAGATAACTGCAGGAATCCAATTGAAAAAAAGGGGAGTACATATTGCCCTAGAGCCTTGGAGGGACTGACTACCAGTATGTACGAAGTGCAAGTGATATTGGGCTAGATGTAGGTAAATTGGATTTACCGATTCATAAATACCGAATTTTACCGATTCGGTAATTATGATTCGGTAAATCCAATGTAGGTAATAAATCGGTAAAAAATTCCGAATCTGTAGGATTCGGTATTTACCGTATCGGTATTTACCGATTCAGTAATTGCCATTGATTCCTATGGGCCTTGAGGCCCATAGGAATCAATGTCAATTACCGAATCGGTAAATACCGATTCGATAAAATTACCGAATTGACAAGGGTGACAGGGTGTCACTTTGACACCCTGTTGCACCCCTGAATGGCACAGGTCTACATGCACAGATGTGCATGCACACAGGAATTCGTTATTTACCATGAAATAGCATTTCATGGTAAATAACAAATTCTTAAGGGCCTGAGGCACTATTTTAAGTGCCACCTACATCTAGATTTACCGATTCGGTAAATTTACCGATTCGGTATTTTACCGAATCTGTAAATTTACCGAATCAGTAAATTTACAGAATCGTTAAAATTTGGGCCCCCTACATCCCAAAAACCAAATACCGGTCGGTAACGGCCGAAATCGGCCATTCCCGACCGGTATTTGCCTTCCTACATCTGGCCCATTGTCTAGTAATGACTAAGATCTACCTGATCAGAGAGTGTTCTGGAAGTTTGACTCACTCTTAGAGGCATGGGATGAAGTGTGCAGAGGGAGGAAAGCTGACACTGGTAACTGCTACAGTAGTATTGTCAATGGGTGGGCACTCAGTCTATCTTAGTTGATAACAGATGGTCTGCTGCTAAGGACTGGTTCCACACTGCCACAGAAATAACCTAGGATCCAATTCAATTAGTTTCAAGGGTTTTTATAGAGCATAGGGCTACCAAAGACGGGCTTTCCAGCACTGACAGGCTATGCAGGATAGTGGGCTCTTTAGGCAAATCAATGGGTTTTGAGTGCCCACCCACTTGTTGTTTGTTCTAAGGCTGATGGGTAGAGAGTTCCAGAGTTTGAGAACAAGATAGTCAAACGAGCGACCACCACCTCTGGCTCTCTTGATTCTTGGGACGGTGAGGATAAATTATTGGATCTCAATTCTCTGTTGGCACTGTGGGGATTAATAAGGTGCTGAAGGATATGCAGACCAACCTTGTGTTTTGCATGATGTGGAATACAGAGCGCTTTGAATTGTTTTCTTTTATGTAATGGCAGCCAGTGAAGTGTGGGCAGAGCAGGGCAAGCTTACTGAGCTCCATTGAGCAAATAAATGTAACAAATATGGGAAGTGTTACAGTTAGTGGTTGGTGTGTTCAGTCCACTGCAGTGGGCTAGAAATGATCTTGCTTAGATATAGAACCTTGGGCAACCTTCTACCTGGCCCATGGGTAGTTGCTGACCAAATGGGCTACCAACAGCCTATTCTTGGTTTCTAGAGGTCCTCATTCAGGGCTTGTGAAACCTATAATAAGTTCAGTGCACCTTCAGCAATGAAAGAATCAGGCATACCTCTGCCATTCACTCAAAAGCTCATACTTTGCTCCCTCACACGCAGTGCTTAATTTGAGCTAATAGTTACATGTGGGGCCCAATGGCACTCATATTTTGGGACTGGCACTTGTTTATCCTCATCAAACTGACCCAGAATAAGAGAGAGAAGGCAGAAAAGGGAAGTAAGGAGGAAGAATAACGGAGAACAACTGATAAATTAGGAAATCAGGGATGAAAAAGAACCAGCAAGCTTTAGATGATAGGGCAGGGAATAGATGGCAGTGGATGAAAAAGGCATCAAGTCAAATCAAGACTACAAATCAATTGGTATTTAGTAAACCCGACACTTGGGAGCGCTGTTGGTGGGCTTCCAAGAAAAACTTTGGGTCCCTGGATTTATCCGTTTGCAAATTAAGCATTACTCACTAGGCTTTAATTTTACTCTTGTGGATGGAATAGGTTCAGCATATGGCTGGAATGATATTCTAGTGGCCAGTGAGAGTGGGCTTTGGAGGATAGACTAGTCTACCTTCTAACCACTTAGAACCATGCTTTGAGAGGTGAGACATCTACAGCACATTGATTCTAGTTTTAGGTAACTGGGGCCTGAGATGACAGAGGTGAGAGGTGAACGAGTGTTTCCCACCACGAGCTTCACACACCATTCCAGATGGTCTGAGTAAGATCCACCCCATGATAATAATGGTTAATGATTCTATGTCATTATCAGGGGTGGGCGGAGCTCGCGTAGTGGTACTCTTGGAATTTCAAAGAGTTACTGGAAAATTCAGTGAAATTCCATGCAGTTCTGTGGCCTGGCAGAGTGCCTTCCCTGCCCCATCCCCTGCACCCTCACTGAAGCCCAGGCCCCTGCCCTCTTCTTGCTAAAGCTCCAGCACCCTGCCCACCTTCCGCTAAACCCCTGGCCCCCTACCCCCCTCCCGCTAAACCCCCCAGCCCTTCGCTCCCTCTAAATCCCCGGCCGGCCCTTCCGCTAAACACCCCAGCCTCCCACACCCCCTCCCACTAAACCCCCGCCCCCCTCCTACACAGTAAGGCCTAAAAGATGAAAAAGAGTAGAGACCTACCTTCCTTCCAAATCGGTGTCCTGCTCCTGATGCTGGGCCTGGATCCAATCTTCTTCCGCTGCTCCGGTTGAATTACAGGAAGAACTGCAGTGTGCATGGCATACTGAGTGAAGACATGCCTGACCTTATCCTAGGATTTGATAGGGTCAGGCATGCCTTCACGTAGTACTCCATGCGCACTGCAGTTCTTCCTGTAATTCAACCGGAGCAGCGAAAGTGGAGCCAGGCACAGCAGCAGGAGCAGGACAACGATTTGGGAGTAAGGTAAGTCTCCCTGCACCGGTGAATTCTGCTCCGCTGCGATTGCAGCATTTTGGAAAACTTAGCATTCCAAATGGAGTCCAGAGTTACTAAAACTCGGCAAACTTCGTTGGCGGAGCTGAGTTAACCTCCAGCCCTTAGTCACTATATAAGTGGTGTTACCTGCAATGAAATCTTATGGTACTCAGGCAAAGAAAGTGTGCTTTCATGTCTCTTCTTAGCTTCTTTAAACCAAAGTGGCCACACTTTGCACTCATTGCATCCTTGTGTACAGACACAATCTACCCCACTCCCTGTTCTTCCCAGTGAGATACAGGATTATGCTCTGCAATGGTTGCTATTGCCATAAGGCAGGCCATAGGCTACCAAAGGGTATATAAGCTTCCAGTGTGAAGTAGGTGCATGAAATATAATGCTGCTACTGATGATAATATTATAGAAGTGCAATTTTACATTTATTCTTTATAGCATTGTTTTTTTAATCGCTTCAAATACTGAAGGAAGGCATGGTGTTTGAAAGGTGGGTTTGGAGGTCTGAGGAACTGCATATAGTCAGCCTACCGTTTTCACACTCCTGCATCAGGGCACTTTAAGTTACACAACAATGTACACACAGACCACCATATGAACACTTTCACATGTTGCAACCAGGTGTGTTTTGTATATATTATGCTATATTTACTTTCCCTCTCAAGGAGTGTTCAGCCTTATTGCCCATCTCTCTATACTTTATTCAGAGCTAGCCTGTCTTTTGTTTGCAGAGCCAAATAAGATAAACAGTTCCAAAGTTTTAGCAAAAGGTGACATTTATCCTACTAGGTAGTGATTGCCCGTGAATGTGATCTATATCACAATGTTAAGCAACAAAATATCAATCTGCAACATCGAGTGGAGGATACCACTATAGACCATATACTGTGAAATTACTATTCTTTTTTTTATATCTCTTCATTCAATTTTCACAGAGGAAAACAAACAGCATAACATATCCCCCAACTGTCGAGGACTTTGAGCGGAACATGCATCAATTATTACATAGGTCTTCCTGAGGCCTGGACTGAAACATGATGCCAACGCTGTATTTTTCCTTTCATTTTTCGCATCAGCATGAACGCCCACCAATTCAACTTGTGCCTCAAGCCCGTTCCACTCTCCATCAGCTAAGAATCTCCCACTTTTCCTCACTGTCTCTCTTTCCTCACTTCTCTCCAGGGACCGTTGATCTTCTCAAATTTGCATGGGCACCCTCTTGCCTGGTATACCAGTTTTTCTGCTCCCATACACTAACTCATGCTTTCATCCCACTCCAGTATGATAGGTTTAGTAAAAGTCTCCCTTTTTGCATGGTTGCCCCCACTTTTTGCCTGATGTTTGATGCTTGTTGACTAAGTGTGTCCTGGGTTCCTACTAATCAGGTACCCAGTGCCTATGTTCTTTCCACAGAACTGAACCTTTGCTCCCATATTGGCACTCCTCTGGCCTACATATAAGTCCCAAGTAAAAGGTGCCGGGGGCTCCAAGGGCCTTGGAACTTGAGATAGTCTCACAGGGCTTAAGCATATATGTTGCCACCCTCAGAAACCCCTCCCCTGATCCATACACACCGCCACTGCAGTCTATGTGCCAGGGGGAGCACCTAGAACTACAGGTAGACATGACACAAATCCATGTGTGCCATGCCCACCAAAACACTGCCTGTGGCATAGGTCAGTCACTCCTCTAGTGGGCCTTACAGCCCTTAGGCAGGGTTCACTATACCACAAGTGAGGGCACAGTTGCATGAGCCCTCAGCCCCTACAGTGCCTGTGCCATTTACAGGTGTTGTAAGTGCAGTGAAGCCATTTTTGACCATGGGCTGGAAGTTTGGCACACCGAACTCCACAGCTCCATGATAGCTTTAATGAAGACTGAGAAGTTTAGTATCAAACTTCTCAGCCCATTAAACCCACACTGATGCCATAGACTCCTGAGGCTTGAGCCGGGAGAGGAACACAGAGTCTTTGCTCTTTTGTAATCTGCTCGTATTTTTATAGTATTTTAACCTGCTCTTAAATTGTTTTAATTACTTACAAATTTTGATTTACTCACTGCTGCTATACTGTGTTGCATCAGAGGCTGTTGCTTGGGGGGAAAAGTCTGCGGTACTTTCCGTGATTGTTTGGAGTGGGACCACCATTTTGGGGTTAGTGTAGGTCAGTGGGCTAGTTTTTCACCCCCTGACACTACATATGGAAGCAATAAGTCGACTTCGCAGCGGACGCGCACTGGGGGCGCGCCGCAGGCACGCCAAAGGCAAGCCCGTCTGCGCCCGTCCGCACCGCCGCCAAACGCCAGACCCTCTGCTCAATCTACAGTTGCCCCACGCATGTATTCACACACTGTGCTTTTGTCTTTTGCCACTAAATGCTCTACTTCTACCTGGATTCCCCCAGCTGGTTCCTCTAAGTGCAAGCAATGCCCTTTTCAACTCCAAATAGATAGGTTAGGCTCACTCCTACCGTATTTAGTTGAGTTTAAGTTTCTAAGCCTTTATTGCCGGTCACTGGCTAAGCACCATGCTGAGGTCTTCGACTTACTAATAGATGAATCTCCAGATGTATTATTCTTAACGGAGACCTGGCTTACACAGGACTCCGTTGCAGAATCTTGGTTGGCTCTCCCTCAAGGCGTTATCATGAATCAAGTTAACAGATCAGGTAATGGGGGGTGGCATTGCAGTATTTCACTAGGAGTCTTATCACTGCAGTTTTATAAAGGAGGACATCCCTGACTGCAAAAGCGCCCTCTTCAAAATAACATTAAACCACAATCTCACTGTTACTGGTCTTCTTATTTATTGACCTCCCGGGCAATCTAAAGTGTTTAGGGAAGAACTGCTGAATAAAGTATTCTTCTTCGCCAGCGAAGGTGACCTCAATTTATATCTTGAAAACGATGGCAAATCGGAGATCACCAGTTTCTTGGCAGATTTAGAGGCCTGTCAGTTGGCTCAATGTGTCTCTAATAGCACACATGTAGTAGGCCACCTGTTGGACCCTATATTTTCGAACTTAAATTCCTTAAAGGTTCTGTCGCCAATCCCCGTTGTCTGGACAGATCATTTTCTCATCCCTTTTTCCCTGCGGTGGCAAGGAAAGCCTACATTGAACTGCTCCTTATCAGTTTTAAAACCTCCTTGGCACAAGTTACACATTAATCATTTCTTGGATTAGCCTCAGCTTCCACCTGATATTGATGATGCAAATACGCTTTTTCAGGATTGGCTGAGGCAAGTTTTAAACAGTTGTATCCCTGCCAAACTGAGTGTTAAAAAAAGAGGGCAGTCTTATCCCTGGTTTAATGAACCACTGATTAAAGCTAAAAAACACTTCAAACAACTTAAGCGCACCTGGAGGCGCACTTATTATGTTGAAGCAAAAAATAAATACCGAACATCTATGAAGCTCTATCATAAACTGGCCCGGAGAGCCAGAGCAGAGTTTGTAGCCGATAACATCTCGGCGAGCAATAACCCCTCTAAAACAATCTTCACCCTGCTCAAGGTTATGAAGAGTTCTGGGCTGAAGGTTGACTCACCTGTCATCTCAAATCACCAGTGTGACGACTTGGCAAGATACTTTATACAATCTTCACCCTGCTCAAGGTTATGAACAGTTCTGGGCTGAAGGTTGACTCACCTGTCATCTCAAATCACCAGTGTGACGACTTGGCAAGATACTTTATGAATAAGGTGGAAAAGATATATAAGAGGTTCCCACTGGTCACTGGCATCACTGACCTTGTGGAAAGGCATGGAGATATTAGATCCACTGTGGTCAGAGCACTTTCGTCTTTTCCCCTGCTGTCTCTCACTGAATTTGAGTTCCTCTGTGTGAAAATTAAATCAGGCTCCTCTGCTGACCCTTTAAGACCCATTCACTTTCGTCAGTTTCATACCCTTATCACACCAGTGAGTGGGGGCATGGTTAATCTATCTTTAACCACAGAGTCCATATCATCTGCGTGGAAGCGCACTAAAGTTATACCTCTCCTGAAGAAACCGTCACTGGAACCATCTGAGCTGGGTAAGTACCGTCCTATATCCCAGCTGCCATTCCTGGCACAGGTGGTAGAATCTCATGTAAATACTATGCTTACAAAGTTTATCGAGCGAAATGCAATCTTAGATCCCTCGCAAAACAGTTTCAGATCTCGCCACAGCACCGAATCTGCTTTGCTGGCAGAAATCTGCGGTAGCCTTTATGTCGGAGATTATGACCTATATAAGAATATCTGTTAAATAAGGTAATCCCCGATATCTCTGTTTTCGGATAGGCCAAAAGAGAGTCAAAGATCCCCCAGAGCCTTAAAACGAGTCGCTTGAAATAGACAGTATCGATAATGCCAAAGTGTAGGGTGATCTCGGCTTCCCAAGAGAGGAATTCGGGAAACAAAACATCTAGCCCATGGTTCGCACCCCAATACTTTTACTAGTCGGGACATGAATGCTGCTAGAAAGTAGACACGTAAATCTAGTAATTAAATTACAACCTCCAGTCATGGTCACTGTAACTAACCCTGGGCATAGTGGGTGGAGTGGGGATACGCAGAGCGCAACGGAGTTGAGAACAAGCTCCATGAAAGTCTGCGTAACTCCACTACGCCACCCACCTCTCACCCGCCTTATTAACAATTGCTAAACACTTTTTTAAAAAGGGTTAAAAGTAAATAAAAATGCCTAACCTTAGCTGCGGTGTCCCCAGGCTGCCCTCTTCCTCTTCATCACGTTCTTGGTAACAACAGCGCATCCGAGGGCACCCGGGCATGCGCAGTTTTCTCCAAGAACGTGATGAAGAGGAAGAGGGCAGCCTGGGAATGCAGCAGCTAAGGTAGCTGTTTTTATTTACTTTTAGATCTTTTCTTGAAGTTTTTACCAATTGTTAATAGGGTGGTGGGTGGCAGGGGCTGGCCAACTCTGCTCCGCCGCGGAGTGTGTGGAGATTTCCCTACATCGCGTTCTCCGCGGAACGCGGAGTAGGCACATTTCCGCACACTCTGCGAACGGAGCGGAGTTCTCCGCCCATGGTTAACTGTAACATATGTATGTTAGCCTTAGGCTTTTTATACCCCCAGATGAATTTTTGCCACAAAGCCTCAGTCTGTGGAAAAAAGCCTTTAGCTAAATGCAAAGGTATGCCCGCAAGAGGTATAGGTAGAAAGGGAGAATAATCATCTTGATTAAGTTGCATCGAACGATTAGATCAATGTGAAAATAATGCCACCTAATCAATATCTCCTGTGTTCTACTGTATATACGCCATCTTTAGATTCCCTTACATCCTCCATTTTTACAGAGACTTCGATCCCCAGGTTGGTGCCCATTTGACCCATCGCCTATCATCCCTAGAAGGGACAATGCTGGTGAGGACCAGGGTCTTATCAAGGTTTAATTTGTACCCAGAGACAGCCAAACACTCATTAGCCAATTTTTCAATAGCTGCCAGAGAATTCTCTGTGGCAGAGGTCATGATGGTAATGCCTTCTATATACACAAGCACTTTGAGCTCAAGTTGATGGATCCGCAGCAAAGCAATATTCCTCAAGGTCTTGAGGGCTTGAATTTAAGGTTCAATATAGTAGGCAAAGAGCAAGGTGAAAGTAGGCATCCCTTTACAGGTGCCACAATTTATCTGAATTAGGTCAGTAGAAGACCCTGAACATGAAACCCTTGCCTTAAGATTCTGGTAAAGCTTTTGAGCCAAAGCAATAAAGCAAGGCCCCAACCCTTGCACAGCCAGAATGTCCTAAGAAATGGCCTTGAGCCCCAATCGAAGGCCTTTTCAGCGTCTAACATCATTGCTCCGACCAGATATCCCTGAGCACAGCCTGCCTCAAGAGCAGTGATAACAATATTGACATGAGTGGTGTTATCCTGCCCTGGAACAAAACCATGTTGCTTCTGAAATCTGAAATAACTGTAGCAAGCCTTTCTGCTAAAATCTACGTATAAATCTTGGAATCAGAATTAATCAAAGAAATAGGCTGATATGAATCACTGAGAAAGGGATCTTTGCCTTTCTCAGGAAAGATGAGGATGTTGGTCTCAGTCCATGACCCAGGAACCTCCCCAAGTAATTCAAAAGAGTTGAATATATCACGGAGAACCGGCACTACAAGATGTGACAAACTAACATAGAATTCCAATGGAATTTGATCGGTGCCACAGGCCTTGCCTTGTGCCAGCTATCCAACAGCATAGTTAAGAAAAAGGGGTAACCCTGTGTCCCTCAGAACCTGGGTATTGGTAGTTTAAAAGAAAAGTGGTTCTGTTGGGTCGGACTAATTGCTTTTGGAAACATTCATTAAATGAAAAACAAAACGACTCTCTGATACAAGTCCAACAATTTGAGAAATGAATACTCAAAAACTTGAAGTCATGTGATCAATCAATTGTATTAAAATATTTTCCAAAACATTTGGTATCTGAATTGCAATCATTCCTAGATAACATTCAATGTTTATGGTGACTGTCAAGTGCAAGGTGACTTTCAGTGAAGAGTGCTCCGTGAATGGCAAAATATACAATGCAATTTATGTACAAGTATATACAGATGTCTTCATTGGCCAGACAATGTTTTTTAAACCAAGGAATCCTAGAGATCCTATCTGGATCCTGGTCTTTCCGGGCCTATGGAGTTCGTCGACGTTTCGACCCTAGTGCGCCCCGGTTGGTGGTCACGGCGGGTCTTTATCAAGACGGGGGGGGGGGGACAGTTTGGTGGCCAGGCCGGGCAACTACAGCCTGAAACCGATGTGGCAGTAAGGCCAATTCACTCTTGTAGAGAATTTTTTCAGGGCAAACGGAGGTGCTTCGTTCCTCTCGTGTTTATTTTGGCCAGGGGGTGGTCAGCCCTTTTTCTGGGCCTTGCATGAAAGGAACACGTTGGGGGAAGGTTGGCGGTGGGGTGGGTCCAGGGTCTGGGGTAACTTTTGACTTTATACTGATTTTGTATTGTTGCATGTTTAGGCAGGTTGCTGGAGAAAAATGGAGGCCTTATGGTTGTGGACGATAAAGTTGGGTCCAAAAATGATTCTGTGCTGGTGTTCTCTTTCACTGTGTGCTTGGTGTTCAATCAAGAACGTCAAGGTTTAGCCAGGGGTGTGGTCCTGACCAGCGTCTTCATATTCTTTTGTGGAATATCAATGGAATGTAGGCATCTTATGAGCAAAAATTAATTAAAGAGGTGCTACACTATCCTAATCTACATTTAGTTGGCCTACAGGAAACTCAGCTCTTGCATAAATTGGCCTCTCTTCTGGATGATTTCTCATATCAAGTCCTATCCTCAGCTTGTTTCACTTCTCTCAGAGAGGGATTGCCATATTGGCTCCGGATAAGAGCTAGACACTTATCAACCACTGCACAGATGTGGGTGGACGATGGCTCATAGCAACAGTCAAGAGGGGCCAACTAAGCATTATGTCATGTGTGCTCTATGGGGCCAACACTGATGATCCTGTGGTCTGCTTTCTGAGCTACATCAATAGTCGAAATCATTGATTGACAGCATCCTGAATTGCATAATCTAAATTGGATGATTTTCATTCAGATTCCAGCTTTAGAGGTGTCTCACACAAATAACATGTAACAGAAATACATCCATGGAGGTTAAATGTATGAATAATCCCTCCCACTGACATCCGCTCTTACTTACCCAGTCTCCCTCAGCATTGCACAGGGTGACACTGAACATCTCAGTTATGTTACCCTGTGTAATTTTGTCTAGGAATGGCCAGACTGATAACCCTAAATGCACAAAAAAGAGAGCCAGGCACAACCCAATGAAAGGCCCACCTTCAGTAACCGCCATCTCTGCACTCCACAAATGATCCCTCGCCTTTCACTAGACCACACTTCCCAAATCACTCAGCTCAAGTAAGAAGTGGCTACATAATCATTAAAGTAGTCTTTAAGACATTGTATGGAATAGCAGATGAAATAGCATTTATATGGAATGCTATTGGCATCAGTAATCTAAGATGCACTCACTTTGAATAGAACTTAACATTAGAAGAGAATCCTATTCCATCTAGAGATGACACACCTATGTTGACCTTTGCACTTCAAAGAATCCCTTCAAGGGAGTTCTCACTGAAGCTACAAGTGGCAAAACATGCAGTGGGCACAGTGTTATCACTTTGCAGACATTCCTGCAGTTCTGCAGCATTCAGAGGTTCCACCCCCCCTACACACTGACATGTATCAGAACCCCCCATACAATTACTGTTATCCTTAAGAATATTTAATGGAGATTTCAATCAATCAATCAATCAATCAGTAAGCTACTTACCCGCGACGGTCTCAAGGCGCTGAGAGGAGGGGGGTACTGCTACTGCTCGAAGAGCCAGGTCTTGAGGAGTCTTCTGAAGGCGAGTAGGTTTTGGGTCTGCCGTATGTGAGTGGGGAGGGTGTTCCAGGTCTTGGCAGCGAGGTAGGAGAAGGATCTGCCGCCGGAGGTCACTTGTTGGATGCGGGGGACAGTGGCGAGGGCAAGGCTGGCAGAGCGGAGCTGGCGGGTGGGGGTGTGGAAGCTGAGTCTGCTGTTAAGGTAGGCTGGCCTGGAGTTGTGGAGTGCTTTGTGTGCGTGGGTGAGGAGCTTGAAGGTGATCCTCTTGTCGACAGGGAGCCAGCGTAGGTCTCTCAGGTGGGGGGTGATGTGGCTGCGGCGGGGGACGTTGACGATCAGTCGGGCGGTGGCGTTTTGGATGCATTGTAGTCATCGTAGGTGTTTGGCCGGAATTCCTGCGTAGAGTGCGTTGCTGTAGTCCAGTCTGCTGCTGATGAGGGCCCGTGTCACCGTTCTTCTTGTTTCGGTCGGGATCCACTTGTAGATCCTGCGGAGCATGCGGAGGGTGTTGTAGCAGGAAGAAGAGACGGCGCTGACCTGCTTAGCCATGGAGAGGGAGGAGTCGAGGATGAATCCTAGGTTGAGTGCATGGTCGGTGGGTGTTGGGGCTCTTACCAGTGTGGTCGGCCTCCAGGAGTCATACCAGGCTGAGGGGGTGGGTCCGAGGATGAGTACCTCCGTCTTGTCCGAGTTCAGCTTCAGACGGTTGCTCCTCATCCAGTCGGCGACGGCCTGCATTCCCTCGTGGAGGTTGGTTTTGGCGGTGTGTGGGTCCTTGGTGAGGGAGAGGATGAGCTGGGTGTCGTCAGCGTAGGAGATGATGTTGAGGTCGTGATGGCGGGCCACTTGTGCGAGGCGGGCCATGCAGATCTTGAATAGCGTCGGGCTGAGGGATGAGCCCTGGGGGACGCCGCAGATGATGTTGGTGGCTTCGGATCGTAAGGGTGGGATGCGGACGCTCTGGGTTCTGCCGGAGAGGAAGGACGTGGTCCAGTCAAGGGCGTTCTCTTAGATTCCGGCTTCTAGGAGGCGTGTCTTTAGAGTACGATGGCTGACCGCGTCGAAGGCTGCCGACAGGTCCAGGACGATGAGGGATGATGTTTCGCCGTTGTCTAGTTGCCGCCTGATATCTTCTGTGGCGGCGATGAGGGCTGTCTTGGTGCTGTGGTTTCGTCTGAATCCGGACTGGGACGGGTCCAAGATGTTGTTGTCTTCCAGTTGGCGGGCCAATTGCTTGTTGACGATTTTCTCAATTACCTTTGCTGTGAACGGTAGCAGGGAGATGGGCCGGAAGTTCTTGAGGTCCTTGGGGTCCACCTTGGGCTTCTTGAGGAGGGAGTTGATTTCGGCGTGCTTCCAGCTTTCCGGGAATGTTGCTGTTTCGAAGGAGATGTTGATGACCTTCCGTAGTTGGGGTGCGATGGCTGCGTCTGCTTTGTTGAATACGTGGTGTGGGCACGGGTCTGACGGAGATCCTGAGTGGATGGAGTTCATGACCTTGCGTGTCTCGGTGTCCTTGACGTTGGACCAGGAGGTCAGGCGGATTGGTGGGGTCGGTGGGTGGGTTCTGGGCAAAGGTGGTGATCAGCCGGTCTTCAGTGATTTTGCTCCAGCATCGGCGAGGCAGCTGTTGGGTGCGGTGGTGCGTGGTTGGTTTCTTGAAGGTGAAATGAATGCAGCGGTGGTTGGTCTAGTGGAGTTTGGGGGTGTGGTCAAAGGCGACATGGGTGCCTGTGTAGAAGACGGGGTCCAGCGTGTGGCCGGCGGCGTGGGTGGGTGCGGTGACGAGTTGTTTGAGGCTGAGGTTGGTGAGGTTGTCGATCAGGGTGGCGGAGTTGGCATCGTTGTTGTTCTCAAGGTGGAAGTTCAGGTCCCCGAGGAGGATGTAGTCCATGGAGGCGAGTGCGTGGGTGCTGGCGAGGTCGGCGATGGAGTCGCTGAACTGAGCCCGGGGTCCGGGGGGTCTGTAGATGAGTGTTCCTCTGAGAGTGGTGTTGGGGTCGGTGTGGATCCGGAAGTGAAGGTGTTCGGCGGTGGAGAGGGTGTTGTCTGCGTGGGTGGCAAACTTGAGGGTGAGCTTGTGGACGAAGGCTATTCCTCCTCCGGTTCCGTTGGCGCGATCCCTGCGGGTGATCTTGTAGCCATCCGGGATGGCTATGGCGATGTCGGGCGCCGAGGAGTCGTTCCACCAGGTCTCGGTCAGGAAGGCCATGTCTGGGGCGGCGGTGTCGAGCAGATCCCAGAGCTCGATGGCGTGTTTGCGTGCAGAGCGGGTGTTGAGGAGTATGCAGCGGAGGTGGTTGGGTCCAGTCCTTGGAGGCTTGGTGGTTCTGTCGCAGGTGAAACTGAAGGTGCGGCAGGAGAGGGATCCATGGGTCCGTTTCGGGGTGGCCTGGAGTACGTGGAGGCTGCTGGCATCATAGTGAGTCTGGTGTTGTGGCGTTCGTGGGGTCCAGGGGTTCTGGCGCTGGGCGCGGTCCAGGCGCGGACGGTCGCAGATGGCCTTGCCTTAGGCACGCCTTTGCCGTGCAGCTGCCACCATTTTAAGGGGAGCTGGGAGGGAGGAGCAGCTGGGAGGCGGGAGGCAGGGGATAGCGAATGGGCATGGGGGGGTGGGGCCACAGGGGCAGCAGAGGCAGAAAAAGTGAGCAGTGGGCACGGGGGCGAGTAAAGCAGCGCCCAGGAATGGGCAGCAAAAAAGTCAAGGGTGCAGGGCACAAGCGTTGGTGGAGCTGCAGCAGGGGGGAGCGACCTACCTGGCAAGTATGTATTAGATGGAGAAGCCATTAAAGTCAGTTCAAATAGACCAATAAGTCTATGGAGAAAGTGATCTGGTATTACTCCTGGTCGAATCTTTCTTTTTACCCATGAGACCAACCAATCCACTGAGGTAGATTCAAGTATTTTGGTACATGCCACATATCATTCAGAGAGATGCAAGGCATGCTAGAGGGAAGGATTTTGCGTATTTCTTTATAGTTTAGTGGACCCATTTTACACCCTTTACAAGACCCTAATCTGCAGAATAGATTTGAGCAATTCAAATGCGGTACTAAACAGTTCAAGAAACATCAAAAGATCATTGTACTTTCTATGTCAGTAGGGCGATGCTATTTTGTTGGAGAAAGACGCCCACAACTGGAGAATAAGTATGATTTTTTAGCTAAAAAAAACAGGAGTTACATGTTTTCTACTTGTTTTCCTTCTGGATTTCATTGTACTTTTTGTGTGCATGCTTCTGTATGAATATGAGTTTTTATTTTTTGCAAATTAATCCAACTTATTTACATTTGCATTTTTTAACACTGGGGTTCTTTTTAGGTAGATAAAAGAAACATGCTGCCTGAACAGCAAATGGTTAAAAAAGTGTTTCTAGAGATGACATTTATAGCATGGGGGGGAAAAATCAATCTGTTGGAGGCACTTGTGTTGATGATTATCGCAACCTGTTACTTCCATTAGAGGATTCACATTGCCACCCATGGTAAAATACTGGCCCTCCAATAGTGGTAATATTTCTTGGCAACTTGTGGTCTACCCCCTAGTAACATAACTGCCCTGGGACAATAAATCCTGGCATGTTTTGGGCATCTGTGATGGTGCAAATATCTCTGGCATAAAGATAGTCATTAGAGAATGCTGAGTATTCTTGACAAATTGAGAAGTGCCATGGTCTGATTGGTCTGCCATAGAAAATGAAACCAGTATGTGGCTGAGAGGGATTGGCTAAACGTGTTCTTTAGTATGTTCTTAAGTATTTCGACTTTATGTTTGTTAAAATGTCTATTATGTAGATGCTAAAGGTAGGACTTGGACTTTCCAGGAATTGCCATGTGGTCAGAGTATCCTAGAGGGTATGGATATTACCAGGACAAACCTGGCATTCCATTTGTCCCCTTATGTGTGGTGTCACTAGGGACAGAAACGTTTAAAATGGCCATCATAAAGTTCAAGGCAAAACGGAAATCCTAGAGGCTTATCATATCCAACACAAATTTCAATCGTTTGGGGCACTTCTGCACGTGATATGAAAGTAACTATGTTGTTGAACAATCAAGCCAAATATTATGTTTCAGGTAGAAAGTGCTGCAATGTCACTGGAAAAAAGTTGTTTGAAATATGTGTCCCAAGATAAGTGAGCATGAATAGCACACAATGCAATCACCAATATGTAGTTATGGTTTAGTCAAATGCTCCATTGAAAAGACTTTCTCAGACTCCACCAAGACCTTGGATGGACCCTGCAACAATCTGGACAAGATACGTTCCACCATGCCAAACTGAGTACAGTTCTGTCAGGTGAAAAAAGTTAAGAGGCGAGTTGAAAAACTTAAATATTCTAAATCCAATAAATGTCATTGTTAGTGGACCCTTTGAGAGAAGAGCTTGGACAATCCCTCACTCGTACAAGAAGAATGTGTTTATTAACAGACAGTGTTTTTTTTTAAAATTCCATATTCAACATAATCAAGCACTACTTTTTCTTTCACTGAAGGCAACTAACTAGGATAATCCAATATTTTACTTACTATTGTCAATAAACATTTGTCTGTTTGAAATCAATCTTTTCAAGTTATTACCGCAAAGTAAATATGCAAAATAAAAAATACATCAAACGTAATACATAAAATATGTATCCAGAGGAAGGAAATCACTAGTAACTATATAGCTTCCTTTACCAAAAACATACGTTTAAGCCACATTGCAAAGAGAAATTTTGAGCAAACCACAGCATGCACTAATGCTGTATCAGATTTCAGAATCCTTAGAAGATCTCAATAGTTTCTAATGCCCATGTTCTTACACAATTGGATGATCCACTTTGCCCTAGATGATTTATACGCAGGGTAAAAGAACATTACATGGGTCAGAGTTTCCTCCTCCACCATGCAGCCTTGGCATAGAGACTTTGTATGTCCAGCCCACTTATCAGTTACTGTATAAAGCGGGAGGGTTCCGTATCTGAATTGCAAGTATAGCCTCCTTGCTAGCGGTGGCTCAATCTGGTCTAAAATCAATTCAAATTGATAAACTGTCTTAAAATCCCAAAACACCTGTGTTAAGCTTGTCGTAGCTACTCCCTGTATTACTCTTATTCATGTATGTACAGAATTGATTGGTGCATTTATTAATCCTTGCAAAAAACAGCATTTATTTGCCCCAGAAACAGTAATTTCAAAACCCAGAGGCCAAAAGGATTAGGATGCTGTAAAGAAAGAAGAGCTTGTACAGTTTTGCTTTAGATGGGGGCAGAATGCAGGGGATGAGATTGGCTTTGTAGACCATCCACCATTGCTAGAAGCCAACTTGATAAAATGTACAAGGACAAAGAAAATACACAAAAACATGGTGGCCTTTGAAATATTGTATCACTTACCCTTTTGTCAGAGTAAAGGTGCAAGCTGTTGTCCTGCGTCATCATTGCCTCTGTGGTGGGCCAGCGTGGCTGCTGAAGTGGTAAAAAATCGCATGAGGCAAAATTTCTCCAAGGCCCACTTCCATTATCTACACAACACCATGCCCATAATGAAAAACCCTCATCAATATGTTTAGCAGCACCCACGTTTAAGAAGGTGATTTTATCTACCAGATGCAATCTCATAAATTGTATGTCAAGCAAGTGCATGTAAATGTAGAAATATGGCTGTGGTTAGAACTGGCGATCCAGCAAATATCCAATGTGTATGAAGATCTATACCTATTGAACTTATTTACACTTTATTTGTAGGTTGGGTAGGTGAGACAGGAAGTGCCAGAGAATCGAATGGGGAAGCTAAAAGAAGAGTGACGTCTAATCCAGCCATAAGGGGAAAGAAGAGGAAAGGGGAAATAATTTTCCAGAAAAGAAGCTTAGTGGAATAGTGAAGTGGGCTTAATGACAGCGTAATAAGTGGAGATACTAAGAAGATGGTCCAAATTTTAGAGGCGTTATTGGTTGATGAGAAATGCTTCGAACAGCTTTGTTTAGAGGCTGGCCAGATTAGTTATGGATTGGGAGCAGGGTGTGGGAAATAGCATTTATAGTGGATCCAATGTTAGAGGAGGAGGGCAATGGAGGGCAACTGAAACACCCAAATACCTGGCTCCTATTCCTCCATTAAAATATTTTTTCACTTACCCATACTCTTCCAGCTATATGACGTGGGATGCTCACAATCAAAGGGAAACTCCTCTGTCTCATGTGGTGTCTAGAAAGGCATACAGGAAGCTGTAAAGAATGCAAAAATGACTTCAGCAAAGATTAAGGCCACATCCAGCCTCCACTAATGAGGCTCACGATCCTGCTCTGCCCACAACTTTGTATTTGAGAATATCAAATTATTAATATTGTCCTACCATTTTATAACTAAAACGTGCTTGAATATATATGTATTATGTGTATATCATCAAGTTATACACACATACACATACATATATGTATATATAGATATATTTTGAAATATATTTCTATATGCCTGGGTACATGCGGGTACAGCAGCTAGCCAAATATTCACTCAGTATGGCCCTTTCTTTTGGGTTGTGTATCCCTCTGTTCAAAATACATCTTTGGAAAACTTCCCTGGGAAAAAATGAAGTCCACATAAATCTGTTTAATTTTGCAGGTTTTGATGAGTCGAAGCTCACTGAATCCCATGTCAGGTGTTTTCTTGCACCTGAATGTGTATTCAGAATGTGTGAAGCTGCAACAGTCAATCAAGTCTTCTGAATATGATAATCTAAGAGATTTCAAAAGACTACAGACTAGATACACATTGCGTGATGTGCGCATGTGTGTTTTTTCCTGAGGTTTCTCTAGTATTCCTGTAACACCTTGGTAGTCCAGCGACATCTTATGAAGCTTGCAGGATTCCACAAGCTCCTTGAGTGACTGGGCCTAAATCAACAGAAATGGAGGTGGCTTCTTATGTACCAAGGAATATTTATTATGCATTTAAGTTACTCTGGTAGAGTAGTTCCATTTATTATGGCAGCTTTAGGTGCAAAGCTTTAACAATGGAATGAGCTTCTTCTCTGGTACTTCAATGCAATCTTGATTCTCGATCTTCCGACCAAACTAATCCCTGACACATTTCTGGTCTGTCAATACCATGTCCTGGTCTTATCATTAAGGAGTACAAATTTTAAAATGTAGTCAGTAGATCTTTGTAAGAGTGATGGCAGAGTTTGGTGACTCTGGCAGAGGGCATCAAATTAACTGCAGATATTTCTGAAAACGTTGTATTCCAAATCGTGTATCATAAAAGGCATCATAATTCTCTTAGACTTGTTTGTAAAATATATGTAAAGGACACCATATTTCTACTTGTGAATGACATTAAGATGGGTGCTGGCATTAAATATGCATTTACAAAGCCAGGGAAAGTCCTATTTTCTTTTGCACAATAGAAGTTTGTACAAGCCATCAGTCTGGGTCAACTTCTTTAAGAGAAAGCTTGCTTTCAGGTGGTGATGAGATAAACAGGTCAAGATCAAAGGTTTGCTTGGAATTTATAATTTATCCAGTAGATTCTTGTGTCTTTTATATTTAGAGTGTGAATGGCTAGTTCAGCTGGTAATGTTGGAATCAAAAAAGAAAGAAACAGCAGTGATTCACATAAAACCTTCCTCATCCATTTTGGCTATGAGTATATGGTAGTATTGCATAAACTACGCTGTCTTGAGAAATATACATTGTAAACAGTCGTCTATTTAAAGAATCAATTAGTGGCCTTTATTAACCTTGATGAAACAGCATTCATTTGAAGTTAAAAAACCTTCGAAAACTTTATTGTCAAAACTCAAAGAACATAATGATGTAATCACTGTTGGGTAAAATCCATGGAAGGATGAGGCAGTAAGATAAGACAATGTATGATAGAGCAGATTGTTTAGTCAGTTAAAGAGAGGGACAGATGGCAAGAAATGACTGTTTTTTTCGACTACGCATTCATAGAAAGCAAAAGATAAAATGTGCTGAGGGAAAGGAAATACTCAAACACTTGGTGAAGGAAATGCCCAAACACATGGTTGCCTTTAGTGCCCCGTCTCACCCTTTCGCCTGTATAAGATAGGAGGCTTTGTCTCTCTCTCCTTATTGTGTCCGCTGGGAACCACTGTGGCTGCTGTAAAAGTAAAAAATACATTAGGCAAAACATACTTTAAGGCCCAGTTTCAATTTCCACACCAAACTCCCCCTAAATGACCACAAAGAAAGACTCTCATCAAACTTTTCAGTGGCACCCACGTTTAAGTAGGACCATGATGACACAGAGTTTGTTGCCAGCAACCTAGTTTCTAGTAAAACATGTGAAGTAGGAGATGACAATATTATTTAGCTGTAAAGTCATATCTTTAGCCATGGTACCCTTAAGGGTTTAAAGGCTTTAAAGATCTCCAGTGTCAGAGCAGTGTATTTTGCTAGTTTGCCTATAGACATTCTATGAGTATAAATAGACTGCATGAAGTATTTTTCTGGCAAACAAATAATACACGCAAATATGTTTAAAGATTAATAACAGCAAGGATGCATGTTCACCTTGTTAGGATGTAAGGGAGTGGACAGGTTGATAGCCAATGGAAAGAGGTGGATTCTAGTAAAATATACTAATTCAAAACTACAAGTGTAAACTTGTAAGATTAATGAAAGTCACATAATTTTGCAGAGAATGGTGAGGATTAGCTTGACGTGCAGAGTGAGGCACGTTTTCCTAAACATCAGCTTGGCTATGCAGTGTGTGCTATTTTTTAGTACTACACTCATGCATCTTTATAATGTTTTGTAATTGCACTCTGATCTCACTGCCCATATGTGTGTGTTCACTAATGATGAAGAGTGTCCTGGGAGTTCTCATCTAGAGCTGATTGTAAGGTATTATACACTATTGCCAACTGCAAAGTGTGTTAACATTAGTTAATACCATCTGCTCAGAGCACAACCCATTAATTGACTTCCCTGTATGTGAGGGGATATGACAGGAAGAACAGGCAATTAAGAGCTTTTGTTACTGAGCATGTGGAGAATACATCTATTAACACCCCTATAGGAAGGCCAAAAAGCCAATTGCAACTGCTGGGTTCCAGACCTTCACTGAACCTGGAGCACAATAAGAATACTTAGTGTGATCATTTAACTGCCTTGGACTAGCTGAGCCAGTTTCAGTATTCCAGAGAGCATCATAATAATTATATTAATCAAAAAATGTCGTTCCACTGGAACAATTTCTGAATATGAAAATCTTGAGAATTTGATACCACGCATAGAAAATGTATTTTTGGTAATGTTTATTTCTAAGAACGCTCTTTCACTGATTATACCAAGGAATAAAAACAACCAACATTCATACAGGGTGCACAAAAATCTTTACTTCGATGTTCCTCAAATTAGCTAGACATAGATTCCTTTCAAATATGTTGCCATGAACAACAGGCATTCACTCCATACTGCCTCTCAGCATCAATCAATCAGTAAATGTGTATGGCACTTCTTGTCACGCGTGAAGGTATACAGGCGATGGCAGGGTCAAGTTGATTAGCTGAACAGTTAGGACTTCAAGGGCTTTCAGAACTCTGGAAGAGATGGGGATGTCCGAAGTTAAACGGGGAAGGTAATTCCATGTTTTTGTTGCTAGGTAGGAGAAGGGGCGACCTCTGCATCTGCTACGTCAGATGCTGGGTTGAAGGTTAGAGACCGAATTGGAGCAGCGATGTATGGTGGGCTGATGTAAGTGCAGTCGATAGTTCAAGTAGGCGGGTCCGCAGTTGTGTAGGGCCTTGTATGCGTCGGCCATGAGCTTGATACCTAGCATCTTTTCTGTACAGGGAGCTAGTTCATTTCCCTGAGGTAGGGGAGATGTGGGTTCATCTAGGGAGTTCCAGGGCGAGTCTGGCTGCTGTGTTCTGTATGGTCTGTAGTCGGTTCGTAGCATGGTCAGTGGGGGTCTGAGTAAAGACGGCCTCCATGATGCGTCCAAGGGGGAGCTTTTGTTTCTGAAGATCAGTACTTCTGTCTTGTCTGTGTTGAGCTACAGGCAGTTGTCCTTCATCCAGTTAGCAATGTCTGTACTGCAGTTGTGGAAGTTGTTCTTGGTGTTGGTGGTGTCTTCATAGAGGGAGAGGATGAGTTGTGTGACATCGGCGTAGGATATGATGCCAGTCCATGGGTTTTGATGATGCTGGACAGAGGTATCATATAAGTGTTAAAGAGGGTGGGGATGAGCGAAGAGCCTATGGGTACTCCACAGATAATTTCCTTTGGTTCAAAAGTGAAGGGTAGAATTACTTTTTGCATTCTTCTGGTGAGGAGAGGCCATCCATCTGATGAGAGCATCTCCATGGATGCTTCTTGTGCAGCCTTATGATGATTGTGTGGTGGGAGCCATATCGTAGCCTGCTAAGAGGTCTATGAGGATCAGAGTCACAGTCTCTCCTCAGTCGAGTGGGGCTTGGATGTCGTAGGTAGCCGCAATGAGGGCTGTCTTGGTGTTGTGGTTGCTGCAGAATCCAGACTGAGAGGAATCGAGTAGGAAGTTTGGTTCCAGATGTGAGGAGAGTTGTTGGTTGATAACCTTTTCTAATACTTTGGCCCGGAATGGAAGCAGGGAGATCGGTTATCAGTTGTGGAATTCACTGGAATCTGCTAATGGTTTTTTTAGTAGGGGGTTGACATTTGCGTGTTTCCAGTCTTTGGAGAAGGGGGCTGTGGCTATTGAGGTGTTAAACAAGGCAATGAAAAGGTGGCTGATTTCATAACAAGACCGGAGGCTACCATTATGTAATAACCTTTTACTGCTGCCCTAACATGCAGCCTTTTAAAGAACAATAATGCATTATAAAGCAATAGAATGTTAAACAATATGTATGTCCAGAGTCATCATCCTCTTTTATTCACTGCTTCATTACAGATAAGTATTTCTGCTATTTGTTTGTCTGTTGCTACTTATTGATTGCTGTTAAAAACCATATCTAGTCTTTAGTCATAGTTTGGGACTGCCCTTCCAATTAATATTTGGGCCTGATACGTTTTTAGGGAATTGAGTTTAAACTTTGTTAATATTGTGTCACTAGCTGCTTGACTGGTCATTTGGCTGAGTATATTCGTGTAACACGAGGGCCAGTCTGCAACATCCGGCCTCTTCTATTTCAGTGCCAGCTTTCAAGCAGTAACACCACTTGCTCCTCAGTGCGATAATGGACCCACAATAATCTTACACCTCCGCTTTCCACTACTTTGGGAAGGGGTGATTGCAGAAGCTTTGGGTTTGTTATCGGGCAAGTATTTGAATATAAAAGATGACTAGAAATCTTCAATTGGAGATTTCAGGCAGGTTGCCTGGCAGCGTTGGTTGATGCCAAGTGCAACCCTTACAACCTAAGATCCAAGCTATTCTAGACTGGGAGGGTCCAACAACCTAGAACCAAGTCAAGGCATTCCTTGGCTTCACTGTGTATTATAGGAGGTTTGTGAAGGGTGTATGGATCTATTGTGACACCCCTCACAGAACTCACCTCCAAGAAAATGCCCAAGAAAGTAAACTCGAACGTTAGCTGTCAAAAGGCTTTTGACACCCTGAAAGAGGCAATGTGCTGAGCACCCATTCTCAAAGCTCCAGACTACACCAAACAGTTAATTGTGCAGACTGATGCCCCTGAGCTAGGGATAGGAACGGTCCTACCCGAGACCAATGATGATGGCCAAGTTGAGCCTGTGGCTTTTATAGGCAGGAGGTTACTCATCAGGGAGCAGCTTTGGAGTGCCATTGAGAGGGAGGCATTTGCTCTGGTTTAGTACCTGAAGAAGATGAGACCATACCTGTTTGCTACTCACTTCACAGTTCAAACTGACCACAGGCCTCTCAAATGGCTAGTGCAAATGAAAGGTGAGAATGCCAAACTTTTGAGGTGGTCACTCTTCCAATAGGGAACAGAATTTACAGGGGGGGGTCGGCGCTTACCTGGCCCAAAGATGGCCGCTTGCTAAGTGAGCTCCGCAAACCGCCACATCGATCCAGCAGCTATTAGCTATAATTATCCTGGTTACTTGCTCGAGATCCTGAGTGCGCTGTGCCCTATCGAAAGCGCTCTGGAGGCTGTAGGAATGGAGTCAATCGGCTCAGCCGGGCAGCAGTTTTCGGACCAGACGCTGCTTCCGCCTGAGCAGCGTGACGCGGCTGCTGAAGAGGACGACGTTTCCTGCTGAGGCCCTTGTGACCATCGAGGTGTGGAGACGGCTGGACTCCCTGGTTGGTGGCTATTCTTCTGCTGAGTGAGTGGTAACTCTGCCAGCGACCGGGGGACCCCCGGCTGCTGCTGAGCTCTGCGGCGTGTTTGGCGATACGGAGGTCGAAGCCGAGCTGCGGAGATGATCCTCGACGTGTGGCATGACTGGCACCGACCTGGCGTGCAGGCCTGCTGGCAGACTACCTCCGGAGTGGATTCTTTAGCATTAGGCGAGTGTAGGAGGCCTGAATTTGTTGCGAACATGACACCATTTACCTCATCACATGGCAGGAGCGGTACTATCTCCCATTGTGGCGCTGCAACTGTATTGGGCCCTGGTCGCTGTGCAGGGACAAGCACTGCATGGAAACAAAGCGTGGGCCACACTCCTAGAGGGGCAGGGTGAATCTGAGCCTGCCCTTGTGGTGAACTATTAAGCTGCCTAGTGTGAAACCCTCATTGATTCCCCTTTGCGTGGCCTACATGCAGCTTAGGTGGGCGATCGCACTCACAGGTACAGCAGCTGACGCAACAGATAACACCATCCCTGCACTCCTTGTATTGCTCCTGATCGGAGCCAGCATGGGAAAACTAGACAAAACACAGCCTAAGCTGAACTTCGAGCAGCGCAAATCCAGGCAGAGAAATGACGCCACGGAGTCCGCTACGTCGGAACTAGACACGCTGACTGACTACCCAATTGGAGAAAAAATAATCCTTTTGTCTATGCAGAAAGGCTTGTCGGCGATTGATGCAAAAATAGACACCTTGTCCTACAGGATGGACCGTATGACCGAGAAAGTTGACAACCACGGGGAGCGTCCTGACATGGTCGAATGCAGAATTACAGAAGTTGAGGAGGCGCAAACCGACTCTAATAGTGAGCAGAAAAAGATGGAGAGAACTCTGGTAATTTTGCAGGACAGGGCAGAGGATTTGAAGGCCAGATCGAGGCGCAGTAACCGACGCATTATAGGCCTGCCCTAGTCCACCATGACAGGCAACATGGAGACAGTTATAGAAAAATTGTTTACTACGCTGCTTGGCGCTGCCACCTTTTCTCCTATGTTTGTTGTGGAGCTCGCGCACAGGTCGCTGGGATCAAAGCCGCCCCTGGGAGCCCCTGCTTGACCTGTAATAGCGAAGTTACATAACTTCAGAGACCGGGATGCGGCGCTGCGGAGGGCAAGAGAACTGGGAGATTTGCAATTGAGGGCTCTTCCCTCTCCTTATTCCCAGACTTTACTATCAAAGTCCAGGAAGCAATTCGCGCCTCTGAAACGCAAGCTGTGGGAGCAAAAAGTAGAATGCGCGATGCTGTATCTAGCACGGCTGCGAGTGATGTTCGACGTTAAGGCAAGGATATTCTCTGACCCCCAGTCCCTGCAAAAAGCCCTCAAAGATTGGGACTTGACCGGAAAGCACAGGAAAGACAAGATGGCGGACGATTGGGCTGACGGAGCGGATGGAGTTCTTGATGAAAAGGACTGATGAGAAACTCTGCACGGCAGACTTTTGTGATGATTCGCCTCGTGAGTAGATAATCTGTGCAGGATTGGGGTGATTGGACCTTTAGCTTTCAGTGAGTGCCTCCTTAATGTGAATTATAACTTTATGCTGAAATGTATGATTCTGCTGGCCCTTATTCGCATAGGCCAGGCTTATTGGTGCGGGAAGTCAGCGTCTTATTGAGCGAGAGATGCTATTCATCAATAGTTGTTTACGAGGCTCCCTGAGAGTCTTAGTACCTCTAGTGGAAGTCTCTTATTATTTGGAAAGTGGCTGTGCGGCATTGAGACCCCACAGACCGTCACAAGTTAAATAGTGCTTATTACTGCACAATTGTAGTTTTCTTGCTATATGTACTAGTAATTGTTAGTGAGGGGGGAAGTAGGCCGCTTATGCCTAGTTGGGGTTGGCATGGCGTGGGTGGGGGGGTTGGTACTTTTGTTACAGTTCACATGGTCACACTGGGCGTGAGTGATTACGGCAAAGCATTGTTTTAGCAGCTAGGATTGTCAGAACACATGAAAGTGAAGAATGACGCACAATTAACATGGGCAGGGATATAGAAGAAGCCTGTGATTAATGACATTGAACATAAGGGACTTAAATGACCATAGAAAATTGCGTAAAATTCTGGCGTACTTGAACAGAAAGGAGGTAGACATTGCACTGCTGCAAGAGACGCATCTTGCCCCTAATAGCGCTATGCTCATGAGGTGTAATCTAGCAGGGCCATTCCATGCAGCTGGCTTCACCTCACACTCAGGGGTGTAATTACCCGGGCTAACCCCAAGTCAGGCATGCAACTTGAAGAATGCTGGTAGATTTGTAATCTCAAGATGTCATGGTAGGGGTGCTGACTTTCAAGTTTTAAATACATACGGGCCTAACTATGATGACCCTCAGTCTACCATTCACTTTTAACACACATTAGGGAATTCCACCCATTGCCTCATATGTTGGGGTGGGGATCCTAACTGTGTGTTGGATTCGGCACTTGACCTATCGAAGAGACCTCCTAGACGCCCATCTGCGGCTGCTAGGGCCATTGCTGATGCAGCATTGCAGTTGCAGCTGGTGGACATATGGAGAGCCAGATCTCCTGGGAGAGGCGGGTACATGTAGTACTCGGTGTACCATGATACACACACAAGAATAGACTACTGGTTGATATCAGAGGCTCCACTACCCAGGGTACGGGACTGCACAGTACTAGGTCGCTCCTTCTCTGGACACTCTCATATTCTGTTAGCGATTGAAATTCCCCCAAGGCCTCCCCACTTTCTGTGGAGGTTTCATCATACTCCCTACTGGACACAGTATTCAAAGCCGAATTAGCTGCCGCTATTATTGAATTCTTTGAAATTAACGTTGGTTCAGTGGATTGTTTTGCCACGGTATGGGAGACATTTAAGGTATACAAAAGGGGAGTTACCATGAATAAACATTCGGGGGTACTCCGCTCTATTAGAGGTAGGCTTGCCCTGTTAGAGGACCAACTGAGTGCGCTGGAGACAGAGGCACTTAAAGGGGCCGACCCTCAGATTTTAGAACCATTGAAAATAACATTGGAAGAGTACCACAGGGAAGCGGACAGCTAAATGAATCACATGGGGAAATACGCATTGGACACATCCTATGGTGAGGGAGACAGGCCGGACTCAGTGCTGGCGGAAATTGCCCGCTGATGGTATGAATCTGGAGTCACCCAAGAATTGCTAGATGAGAAGGGAACTGCCCTGAAAGAGCAGGCGGAAATAGTAAATAAATTTGGCTAATATTATCAGAAACTGTACAGTTCCAAAGTTATCCCAGACAAAGAAAATATAGTGAACTACCTGGAATACATACAAGTACCCTGGCTGACGAATAGCCACAGACAGTATCTCATGAGACCTCTTGACGCTGTTGAGATCCATATGGCACTCAACTCCAAGCGGGATGGAAGTGCACTGGGCCAAGATGGGCTCACAGTGGCCTTTATAAGGCCCACACTTGATCACTCTGTTCCAGGAGATGGGAGAACCTGGCATAATGCCCCCCTCCATGCGTGAGGCACTGATCGTAACCATATTGAAACCTGGCAAGGCTCCCCAAGAGTGCTCATCTTATAGACCACTATCGTTGATAAATGTCGACACTAAACTTTTTGCTAAAATATTGGGCAACAGACTTACCCCGGTTTTGGCTATATTGGTGGGTCCTGAGCAGGCGGGCTTTGTACCTGGCCGTACGGTATCCTACAATCTGATAAAAGTTTTTGCGGCTCTACAGTTCGTTAAACCGGGTGTCAAGGCGGCAGCAGTGTTTTTAGATGCTAAAAAAGCCTTTGATTCGGTTGAGTGGAAGTACATGCTGGTGGTGCTAAGGCGTTTGGGAGTTGGATACATTTTTAAAGATAATTTCAGTGCTTTATAACCCCCCACAGCTCGTGTGCGTTTGGGAGACACTGTTTCCTCCCCCATACAGATTTTTAGAGGCACGAGACAAGGGTGCCCCTTGTCACCGTTGCTGTACGCCGTGGCTGCGGAGCCCTTGATCTGCGCTTTCCGTGAGTATCAAGGCAATAGAGGCATTCGTTTCCCCAACTACAATCTTATTGTCTTTGCTTACGCAGATGACATGCTACTGTACATATGGGATCCGGACACTAATCTCTCTCCAGTTATCCAAGAGGTGTTGCAATTTGGCGGCATATTGGGTCTAAAAATTAATTGGGATAAATGTATTATCTTCCCTTTGACCCAGGCCACAGTGCAGGTGGCCTTAGATTATCCCTCTTCAATGGACGTTGGATTTGGTCCAAAACCTGGGTATACAGGTCCACTCCGATGTGGAACAAGTACTCAGGGCAAATTATGGCAGAGCCATCACTAAATTGGAGGAAGATATAGACAGATGGATCCGCCTTCCTCTCTCACTTGTGGTGCGTGTCGCTTATGAAATACTTCCCAGATTCCTTTTTATTTTTGTTAATATTCTGGTGGTGGTACCTCAACCAATTTTTAAAACACTAACGGCCTGATTCATCAAGCTAAATTGCACTCGCAAAGGTCAAGATTCTCAGAATCTTGCCTTTTGCGAGTGCAATTTTTGCATTTGGGATTCATCATCCCAAATGCAAAATTCGCTATTTAAGAATTCGCACATTTGCGAAGAATAGAATTTAAGGAATCTCTATTTGAGATTCCTTAAATGCAATTCATGAAGCATTTTAAAATTGCGAAAATGCAATTTTGGGCCGCTATTTACCGAGAGGTCAGACCTCTCGGTAAATAGCAAAAACTTAGAAAAATGCATTTAAATGCATTTTTCTAAGTTGCATGTTACACACACACATGTCCTTTGGACATGTGTGTGCGCAACACCAATGTAGATTACATTTCAGGGGTGCTACAGGGTGTCCTTTGGACACCCCTGCACCCTTGAAATCGCATCCTTCTTTGCGATTAGCTAATTGCTAATCGCAAATAAGGAATAACTACCCATTCATTCCTATGGGCCTGTAGGCCCATAGGAATGCATGGGGAGTTATTCCTTATTAGCGATTAGCAATTAGCTATCGCAAATAAGGAACATGTAGGAATCGCAATATTTATTGCAATTCCTACATGAATCCCGTTTTGCAAGTCCTTAATAGCGATTCGTTATGAATCGCTATTAGGGGCTCGCAAAACGGGAGAATGATGAATCAGGCTGTAAGGACCCTGTTCAGTAAATTGGCTTGGGCTGGCAAAACTCTGCGTGTTAAACTGGACAACATTACTTTGCCTTATTCGGCGGGGGTCCTGGGGGCACCAGCCCTGGAGCTATATTATCATGTGGCACAGAGTTTGCACACTCACACTGGGATACACGGCCTACATAACGTGCCACATCTTCAAATAGAGAAGGTAGCTGCAAGCCCTGACCACCTTCCTCATTGTCTTTTTCAGGCGCCAATTAGGCGCTGCAGTGTGTTGGACTCAGTTAACTCTACTATTCACGTCTGGCACGTCTTACTAAGAAAACAGGCAGGTGACTTATTATATTCCCTGCTAATGCTAGTGGAATGGTGTCATTGGCTTAGCATTAGCACTGAGAGAGGGGTGCTCCGCTCGCGTGGAAGCTTTACGGATACTCATGATGGGCGATTTGTTTGTGGAAGGAAGAATGTGCACTTGGGAGGAGATGCGGAGGGCATACCTGACCTTACCCCTCTCACACAATTAAATTTTTTTAAAGTTCGTCATGCACTGAGAGCCTTACTTGGAGACGAACTGCAAGAAAACATGAGGAAGTGATGTGATTTATTTGTCCCTCACAAGATAGCTTACTATCAATAATTACTCCAAAGTTTTTAGGTCTCGCCGACGCAGCGAGCATGCGATGCATAGGAAAAAGACCTTTAGCCATCGATTCAGTTTGGCTGCCAAAAACGTGCACGCATTGCCTTCAATGGCAACGCGTGCACGTTTGGCGATTTCCTTGTGGGAGCGAGCTTTGACATATGGTTCCTGCTCACTCCCGCAAGGGAATCCGGCGCAGGCCCCCTCCTCTCTTCCCCTCCCCCTGCTGCCTCCTCCTCTCCTCGTCAGCACAAGGCGTGCACTTGTCTTTTTTGAATGAAAGAAGAAAAGAGAGGTTGTAAACCGTTTCTTCAAGTCACGGTTTCAGTAAGTGAGGAGCAAGACAGAAAGAAAGGGAATAACAGGACGAGGGGGGGGGGGGGCAGCTGCCTGCACAGAAAAGAAGAGGACATTGTCCGTGTCTTCTTTGGGCAGTAAGGAAGAGACAGAGTCCTTTTCCTTCTCTGCCCGCCCCCGAACGTCCACGAAAACAAGCAGAGCCTTATCTGAATGCCTTTGCTATTTCTGCCGTCCTGGGACACAGTTTTGAAAAGGAAAAGTAGGGGAACAGAATCTTTTTTTTTTAGGCTTCAGTCACTCCCCTCCCACCCCCACCCCCCCAAGCACCTTGACTGCAGCGAACACTGGCCTAAGTTTTGGAAATTCTACATCAGGTACAGGTTAAGAAGTCACCTATGCATCTAGATCGTTCAAGAGTGGCATTTGATTATTCAAATGCTTCCAATAACTGGTAGGGTAGGGGGTTGGTGAAGAATTCCAGTAAGCATGTTATAGATTTACATTAGGACCACTTTAGGAGAAAGGGAGTCACAGAAGCCTATTATGATTTGACGGGTTTTGTCATTCCAATACTTTGCAAGTTGAAAACATTTCTTTGAGTGCTGAAAATGTTTTTAGTGCTCTCATTTTTTGGCTTTTTTCAGTTGTGTTATCGTAATCATGCACGTTTAATTGGATTCCTACCCATATTCAATTATGTCAATTATGTGCTCTCGTCTAGGTCAACATTTTAAGATATCAACTCCTTGAAGTGACGTGATGTGATGTCATAGGGGTCATTTGGTGTACAGTGTCCCTTTCACTAACCCTGCCATTTTGGTACATCGACGTACATGACAATCATATACGTCCATATGTTGAAAACAAAACAACATGCCATACAACCGAATCACTAATAAGAACCAATCCTCAGTCCTCTGAAAACACCAGAAGTTCCACAACACTCCACTTTTCTGAGCGCCATATGCACACCTGGGAGCACAACGTCCCCACACGGGAGCCCAGACTGAGCCCTCGAACACCATAACCAAACACCCAACATCTGTCAACACTCCCCAGACTGTCAGCTCCTAGGGGGTCACTCCTGCATCATCAGTTTCTAAAGCACCTAGACAGGAGCAATACAATACCCGGGATACATCTATCGGCACATCCCTCCCCCTGCCGGCTGCTTCCCTTTCCAAACTGTTGCACACCAGAGTTCACTCACTGTACACTTTCACAAGGGGGCTGGATGGGTGGGGCGCAGGGAAGCCTAGCTACCTGCCCTAAATCGCACTACTAGAAAAGGTTAAGTAATGTTCTGGTTATAACTGTGTGGGAGGGGATGGAGGGCAGAGTTAGGCTCCAAAAGGATTAAGGGAGAGGATGTGGTCCGTTGGCTAGACTGCCGAATTTGGTGCTGGAAACCAGGGTTTGAGCCTCGGGGTCGGGTCCACGTCCTGTGATTCTGGGCAAATCACTTAGGGCCTGATGTAGGTAATCCCAGATTACAGATTCTTAAATACCGAATCATGCCGATTCGGTATTTAAGAACTGCAATCGGGATTTAGGTAATTTTACCGATTTCATTACAGAATCAGTAAAATTCGGTAATTAACGAATCGGTATTTACCGATTCGGTAATTGACATTCCTTCCTATGGGCCTGTAGGCCCATAGGAAGGAATGTCAATTACCGAATCGGTAAATACTGATTCGGTAATTGGGGGAAACATTGAAGGGTGGCAGGGTGTCACTTTGACACCCTGTTGCACCCCTCAATTGTGCAGTTGTCTGCCGCTAAACCGGTGATAATGTTAACGCCGTTCTTGATAATATGCCCCAAGGAAAGGATAAGCTGTGGAGATGGGTGGTCATGACCTGCCTGCAATTGTAAACATCATACAAGTACGTGTCGCACTCCGTTTGTCTCACAGTTTTTCTCTTCCATATAGTACTCAAAATGTTAATCTTCCGCGTGCTCACTGCTGACGTGCTAAGCAAGAAACTGCACGTGAATGAACTGAACAACATCAACGCTCAGGACTTTTCTTTGTCCAAACCCAGTGGCGACAGCTTCTTTCCATATTTCGCATTTGCCATTTGATGTTGCCTGCAATTGTGCCAAACAGCCCCTAAACGGTGCCCATATTTTCCAAAGGCAAGCAGGCCGTCATCATTAGCGATAATCAGGCTCTCCTAGACGCCTATATTGGTAAATTCATGCCACCAGAGCATCGGGTTGGGAGCCTAGGCCAGCAACCTATGTCAGGCCAGATTCAGTCGAGCAACAGAGATGGCACAGAAACTAATACTACTTAGGTGGGCTGGTACACAAGGTGAATGACCCAATACAATTAATTTAGGGTCCCACCTTGTGATAGTTATGCAAAGCATATTCAGCTTAACAAATACGGTCTGCCAATAGTGAAAAATAGCAAGACAAGTGACAAAGTTATGAACTGAGTCTGCCCAATCACCAGAACATCGAAAACACTTCAAGTCCTTCCTCAAATTCATAATAAATAAATGATAAGGAGTATAATAGAAGTCATTGATAAATTTGACCTGATGAGTTTTAACCAGGGAGACATTCAGAACTGAATTTGATCAAATATTTGTACGTCTCATTTCATCAGGAATAACTTTGACCACAAGATATCGGCTACACTTATCAGCCAATGTTTGAAAAATATATACAAATCCTCTCCGAGCACAAATTAAGTAACAGATGGTCAATAACAGTCTCAAAGTCTCCAATATTCTAGTCCACTTTTAATCCTTAGACATCCGTTCAGGGACATGATTCAATCCATATTCGATTCTCATCAATACAGCTTCATCAAGAGCATGGCTTAGTTTATCAACAATGCAACTTGATATAATCAATACATCAACTATACTACTAAGCCAAGGAAACACATAAAGAACAGAGCCATTATTGTGTTCTTTATGTGTTTCCTTGGCTTATTCTTTTGAAACCTTTATTACTATACATAGTCTGTCACTATGTTGGGTGACGGTTCTGTCTCTCTTGATCACAATTACACTACCAGGCGCTTTTTTTCTTTATGGCAGGAAACTTCACTTTTCATGATACACTAATGGGTGTCGGTTTTGTCTCGAGACATGAGACAACTCTTGTGATACTGTGTATTTGGAATTGCAGCCCTGAAGAAGTCAAGGTGTGAGATAACACACGACAAAGCACGTGTTGGCTGTAGGGAACTGCATTGTTGATGAATCAACTGTAACACCTTTTATTGTTGATGAACTAAGCCATGCTGTTGATGAGGTTGTATTAATGAAAATCGATTATGAGTTGAATCATGTCCCTGAACGATGTCTATGGATTAAAAGTGGACTAGAATATTGGAGACTTTGAGACTGTTATTGACCATCTATTACTTAATGTGTGCTGAGAAAGAATTTGTATAGATTTCCGACTCTCTTCATTGAAGGGACTTTCGGGATGGAATTGGCCACGGACCCTTCCTCACCATCATTACTGCAGTACAACTACCTCCCAATACTGTTTGCTGCGTGCCCATTGTCTTTTTCTATGCCTGGTTGCCAATTGATTGTTCATTAATGCCTGATCATTTGATACACCCAACTAATACACTTCTTAGGTAGGCTCTGCCTCAAGTATTCTAAAAAGGCGTTAAAGGAACAATTAACGTCTTCCATCCTCGTGGAAGAAAACAAGCAAGGAAGAGAAAATTGCTGTGATATTATCTTGAAAGAGAGAAGACAGTCACCCTCAAAGAAAGAGCCTTAAGTAACTATGCAGGATGCCTGCCAGCAGTGGATCAAATGTCCGTGCAGTTGTCGGAAAAAATTAGGATTATAACCTATATAAGAATATGCATTAAATAATGTAATCCCCGACATCTGCATTTTCGGATAGGCCCAAAGAGAGTCAAAGAACCCCCGAGTCTTAAAACGAGTCTGCTTCAAATAGACAGTGTAGGAAAGTAGGATCTGCTTCTTATGGTTACCCCCACTTTTTGCTTGATGTTACACTGTTTTGACTAGTCTGACTGGGATCCTGCTAATCAGGACCCCAGTCTATCTGCTTTCTCCTTAAATTGGTTATGTTGTGTATTAGGTACACTCCAGATTGGATGCTGACGTACTCTTGTCAGTCCATAGTATATGGTACACATGTACCCAGTACATAAGTACCCCAGAGATCTCCCATGGCCTGAAACATGTATTATGTCACCCAGAAGAGGCCATGCAAAATGGAACTACAGGCCTGCTAGCTACTGCAGCCGGTATAAGTTGGTGCTTGCACCACTTACGAAAGATATAGGTCCACTATATTTATAGGTCACTATACTTAAAACTTATAAGTCACCCCTATAGCAGCCCTTAACAATCCTGAAGGCAGGGTGGTGGGTTTTAAGTGAGAGGATGCTCCTGCAAGAACAGAGCCCTTCTGCGGCCTTCGGAGACCATTCTCCCGGGTTGTCTGTGATGCAGCCAGACATATAGGTAGAGGTGCATTATAACCTTGCGGTAAATGCTATCTCGAAAACGGCTGCAACAAAACATGTCATGTTTGGTATCAAACACCTTGGAATCATACCTCCACCTGGTAACCGGTGTGGGAGGTTTGATTCCACCCTTCTGAAGCGAGCTACTTGGGGTACCTGGTCTTCTCGGTACCAGCCTTCTCTACCCGATTCGATTCAAAAAGGGGGTGGTGATGGACAGAGTATCTGAATTAAGCAGAACACTCCTACCCAGTCAAAAGATCAGGGCTTGATCCATCACCGTTTTTTAGCTCACTGCACCATCCCAGCTCAGAACCTGGCTACATGCAAATTAGTCTGACCATGGCCCAGTGCATCATGGGAACAGGGCAGACCAAACTACCAAGCCAATTCTTTACTGGAAAGTAAACAAGCTTCCGGGGACCGGTTTCTGGCATTACAGCCGTCTTCGGCCCGGCTTGCTTGAATCCTGATGGTGCAGTGAGCAAGGGACTCACATCTGAGCATACCCTTCCACACTTGTGGTGGCCAAAACGATTCAAAAAGGGGGTGGTGATGGACAGAGTATCTGAATTAAGCAGAACACTCCTACCCAGTCAAAAGATCAGGGCTTGATCCATCACCGTTTTTTAGCTCACTGCACCATCCCAGCTCAGAACCTGGCTACATGCAAATTAGTCTGACCCTGGCCCAGTGCATCATGGGAACAGGGCAGACCAAACTACCAAGCCAATTCTTTACTGGAAAGGAAACAAGCTTCCGGGGACCGGTTTCTGGCATTACAGCCGTCTTCGGCCCGGCTTGCTTGAATCCTGATGGTGCAGTGAGCAAGGGACTCACATCTGAGCATACCCTTCCACACTTGTGGTGGCCAAAACGATTCAAAAAGGGGGTGGTGATGGACAGAGTATCTGAATTAAGCAGAACACTCCTACCCAGTCAAAAGATCAGGGCTTGATCCATCACCGTTTTTTAGCTCACTGCACCATCCCAGCTCAGAACCTGGCTACATGCAAATTAGTCTGACCCTGGCCCAGTGCATCATGGGAACAGGGCAGACCAAACTACCAAGCCAATTCTTTACTGGAAAGGAAACAAGCTTCCGGGGACCGGTTTCTGGCATTACAGCCGTCTTCGGCCCGGCTTGCTTGAATCCTGATGGTGCAGTGAGCAAGGGACTCACATCTGAGCATACCCTTCCACACTTGTGATGGCCAAAACGATTCAAAAAGGGGGTGGTGTTGGACAGAGTATCTGAATTAAGCAGAACACTCCTACCCAGTCAAAAGATCAGGGCTTGATCCATCACCGTTTTTTAGCTCACTGCACCATCCCAGCTCAGAACCTGGCTACATGCAAATTAGTCTGACCCTGGCCCAGTGCATCATGGGAACAGGGCAGACCAAACTACCAAGCCAATTCTTTACTGGAGAGGAAACAAGCTTCCGGGGACCGGTTTCTGGCATTACAGCCGTCTTCGGCCCGGCTTGCTTGAATCCTGATGGTGCAGTGAGCAAGGGACTCACATCTGAGCATACCCTTCCACACTTGTGGTGGCCAAAACGATTCAAAAAGGGGGTGGTGATGGACAGAGTATCTGAATTAAGCAGAACACTCCTACCCAGTCAAAAGATCAGGGCTTGATCCATCACCGTTTTTTAGCTCACTGCACCATCCCAGCTCAGAACCTGGCTACATGCAAATTAGTCTGACCCTGGCCCAGTGCATCATGGGAACAGGGCAGACCAAACTACCAAGCCAATTCTTTACTGGAAAGGAAACAAGCTTCCGGGGACCGGTTTCTGGCATTACAGCCGTCTTCGGCCCGGCTTGCTTGAATCCTGATGGTGCAGTGAGCAAGGGACTCACATCTGAGCATACCCTTCCACACTTGTGGTGGCCAAAACGATTCAAAAAGGGGGTGGTGATGGACAGAGTATCTGAATTAAGCAGAACACTCCTACCCAGTCAAAAGATCAGGGCTTGATCCATCACCGTTTTTTAGCTCACTGCACCATCCCAGCTCAGAACCTGGCTACATGCAAATTAGTCTGACCCTGGCCCAGTGCATCATGGGAACAGGGCAGACCAAACTACCAAGCCAATTCTTTACTGGAAAGGAAACAAGCTTCCGGGGACCGGTTTCTGGCATTACAGCCGTCTTCGGCCCGGCTTGCTTGAATCCTGATGGTGCAGTGAGCAAGGGACTCACATCTGAGCATACCCTTCCACACTTGTGGTGGCCAAAACGATTCAAAAAGGGGGTGGTGTTGGACAGAGTATCTGAATTAAGCAGAACACTCCTACCCAGTCAAAAGATCAGGGCTTGATCCATCACCGTTTTTTAGCTCACTGCACCATCCCAGCTCAGAACCTGGCTACATGCAAATTAGTCTGACCCTGGCCCAGTGCATCATGGGAACAGGGCAGACCAAACTACCAAGCCAATTCTTTACTGGAAAGGAAACAAGCTTCCGGGGACCGGTTTCTGGCATTACAGCCGTCTTCGGCCCGGCTTGCTTGAATCCTGATGGTGCAGTGAGCAAGGGACTCACATCTGAGCATACCCTTCCACACTTGTGGTGGCCAAAACGATTCAAAAAGGGGGTGGTGATGGACAGAGTATCTGAATTAAGCAGAACACTCCTACCCAGTCAAAAGATCAGGGCTTGATCCATCACCGTTTTTTAGCTCACTGCACCATCCCAGCTCAGAACCTGGCTACATGCAAATTAGTCTGACCCTGGCCCAGTGCATCATGGGAACAGGGCAGACCAAACTACCAAGCCAATTCTTTACTGGAAAGGAAACAAGCTTCCGGGGACCGGTTTCTGGCATTACAGCCGTCTTCGGCCCGGCTTGCTTGAATCCTGATGGTGCAGTGAGCAAGGGACTCACATCTGAGCATACCCTTCCACACTTGTGGTGGCCAAAACGATTCAAAAAGGGGGCGGTGATGGACAGAGTATCTGAATTAAGCAGAACACTCCTACCCAGTCAAAAGATCAGGGCTTGATCCATCACCGTTTTTTAGCTCACTGCACCATCCCAGCTCAGAACCTGGCTACATGCAAATTAGTCTGACCCTGGCCCAGTGCATCATGGGAACAGGGCAGACCAAACTACCAAGCCAATTCTTTACTGGAAAGGAAACAAGCTTCCGGGGACCGGTTTCTGGCATTACAGCCGTCTTCGGCCCGGCTTGCTTGAATCCTGATGGTGCAGTGAGCAAGGGACTCACATCTGAGCATACCCTTCCACACTTGTGGTGGCCAAAACGATTCAAAAAGGGGGCGGTGATGGACAGAGTATCTGAATTAAGCAGAACACTCCTACCCAGTCAAAAGATCAGGGCTTGATCCATCACCGTTTTTTAGCTCACTGCACCATCCCAGCTCAGAACCTGGCTACATGCAAATTAGTCTGACCATGGCCCAGTGCATCATGGGAACAGGGCAGACCAAACTACCAAGCCAATTCTTTACTGGAAAGTAAACAAGCTTCCGGGGACCGGTTTCTGGCATTACAGCCGTCTTCGGCCCGGCTTGCTTGAATCCTGATGGTGCAGTGAGCAAGGGACTCACATCTGAGCATACCCTTCCACACTTGTGGTGGCCAAAACGATTCAAAAAGGGGGTGGTGATGGACAGAGTATCTGAATTAAGCAGAACACTCCTACCCAGTCAAAAGATCAGGGCTTGATCCATCACCGTTTTTTAGCTCACTGCACCATCCCAGCTCAGAACCTGGCTACATGCAAATTAGTCTGACCCTGGCCCAGTGCATCATGGGAACAGGGCAGACCAAACTACCAAGCCAATTCTTTACTGGAAAGGAAACAAGCTTCCGGGGACCGGTTTCTGGCATTACAGCCGTCTTCGGCCCGGCTTGCTTGAATCCTGATGGTGCAGTGAGCAAGGGACTCACATCTGAGCATACCCTTCCACACTTGTGGTGGCCAAAACGATTCAAAAAGGGGGTGGTGATGGACAGAGTATCTGAATTAAGCAGAACACTCCTACCCAGTCAAAAGATCAGGGCTTGATCCATCACCGTTTTTTAGCTCACTGCACCATCCCAGCTCAGAACCTGGCTACATGCAAATTAGTCTGACCCTGGCCCAGTGCATCATGGGAACAGGGCAGACCAAACTACCAAGCCAATTCTTTACTGGAAAGGAAACAAGCTTCCGGGGACCGGTTTCTGGCATTACAGCCGTCTTCGGCCCGGCTTGCTTGAATCCTGATGGTGCAGTGAGCAAGGGACTCACATCTGAGCATACCCTTCCACACTTGTGATGGCCAAAACGATTCAAAAAGGGGGTGGTGTTGGACAGAGTATCTGAATTAAGCAGAACACTCCTACCCAGTCAAAAGATCAGGGCTTGATCCATCACCGTTTTTTAGCTCACTGCACCATCCCAGCTCAGAACCTGGCTACATGCAAATTAGTCTGACCCTGGCCCAGTGCATCATGGGAACAGGGCAGACCAAACTACCAAGCCAATTCTTTACTGGAAAGGAAACAAGCTTCCGGGGACCGGTTTCTGGCATTACAGCCGTCTTCGGCCCGGCTTGCTTGAATCCTGATGGTGCAGTGAGCAAGGGACTCACATCTGAGCATACCCTTCCACACTTGTGGTGGCCAAAACGATTCAAAAAGGGGGTGGTGATGGACAGAGTATCTGAATTAAGCAGAACACTCCTACCCAGTCAAAAGATCAGGGCTTGATCCATCACCGTTTTTTAGCTCACTGCACCATCCCAGCTCAGAACCTGGCTACATGCAAATTAGTCTGACCCTGGCCCAGTGCATCATGGGAACAGGGCAGACCAAACTACCAAGCCAATTCTTTACTGGAAAGGAAACAAGCTTCCGGGGACCGGTTTCTGGCATTACAGCCGTCTTCGGCCCGGCTTGCTTGAATCCTGATGGTGCAGTGAGCAAGGGACTCACATCTGAGCATACCCTTCCACACTTGTGGTGGCCAAAACGATTCAAAAAGGGGGTGGTGATGGACAGAGTATCTGAATTAAGCAGAACACTCCTACCCAGTCAAAAGATCAGGGCTTGATCCATCACCGTTTTTTAGCTCACTGCACCATCCCAGCTCAGAACCTGGCTACATGCAAATTAGTCTGACCCTGGCCCAGTGCATCATGGGAACAGGGCAGACCAAACTACCAAGCCAATTCTTTACTGGAAAGGAAACAAGCTTCCGGGGACCGGTTTCTGGCATTACAGCCGTCTTCGGCCCGGCTTGCTTGAATCCTGATGGTGCAGTGAGCAAGGGACTCACATCTGAGCATACCCTTCCACACTTGTGGTGGCCAAAACGATTCAAAAAGGGGGTGGTGTTGGACAGAGTATCTGAATTAAGCAGAACACTCCTACCCAGTCAAAAGATCAGGGCTTGATCCATCACCGTTTTTTAGCTCACTGCACCATCCCAGCTCAGAACCTGGCTACATGCAAATTAGTCTGACCCTGGCCCAGTGCATCATGGGAACAGGGCAGACCAAACTACCAAGCCAATTCTTTACTGGAAAGGAAACAAGCTTCCGGGGACCGGTTTCTGGCATTACAGCCGTCTTCGGCCCGGCTTGCTTGAATCCTGATGGTGCAGTGAGCAAGGGACTCACATCTGAGCATACCCTTCCACACTTGTGGTGGCCAAAACGATTCAAAAAGGGGGTGGTGATGGACAGAGTATCTGAATTAAGCAGAACACTCCTACCCAGTCAAAAGATCAGGGCTTGATCCATCACCGTTTTTTAGCTCACTGCACCATCCCAGCTCAGAACCTGGCTACATGCAAATTAGTCTGACCCTGGCCCAGTGCATCATGGGAACAGGGCAGACCAAACTACCAAGCCAATTCTTTACTGGAAAGGAAACAAGCTTCCGGGGACCGGTTTCTGGCATTACAGCCGTCTTCGGCCCGGCTTGCTTGAATCCTGATGGTGCAGTGAGCAAGGGACTCACATCTGAGCATACCCTTCCACACTTGTGGTGGCCAAAACGATTCAAAAAGGGGGCGGTGATGGACAGAGTATCTGAATTAAGCAGAACACTCCTACCCAGTCAAAAGATCAGGGCTTGATCCATCACCGTTTTTTAGCTCACTGCACCATCCCAGCTCAGAACCTGGCTACATGCAAATTAGTCTGACCCTGGCCCAGTGCATCATGGGAACAGGGCAGACCAAACTACCAAGCCAATTCTTTACTGGAAAGGAAACAAGCTTCCGGGGACCGGTTTCTGGCATTACAGCCGTCTTCGGCCCGGCTTGCTTGAATCCTGATGGTGCAGTGAGCAAGGGACTCACATCTGAGCATACCCTTCCACACTTGTAGTGGCCAAAACGATTCAAAAAGGGGGTGGTGATGGACAGAGTATCTGAATTAAGCAGAACACTCCTACCCAGTCAAAAGATCAGGGCTTGATCCATCACCGTGTTTTAGCTCACTGCACCATCCCAGCTCAGAACCTGGCTACATGCAAATTAGTCTGACCCTGGCCCAGTGCATCATGGGAACAGGGCAGACCAAACTACCAAGCCAATTCTTTACTGGAAAGGAAACAAGCTTCCGGGGACCGGTTTCTGGCATTACAGCCATCTTCGGCCCGGCTTGCTTGAATCCTGATGGTGCAGTGAGCAAGGGACTCACATCTGAGCATACCCTTCCACACTTGTGGTGGCCAAAACGATTCAAAAAGGGGGTGGTGATGGACAGAGTATCTGAATTAAGCAGAACACTCCTACCCAGTCAAAAGATCAGGGCTTGATCCATCACCGTTTTTTAGCTCACTGCACCATCCCAGCTCAGAACCTGGCTACATGCAAATTAGTCTGACCCTGGCCCAGTGCATCATGGGAACAGGGCAGACCAAACTACCAAGCCAATTCTTTACTGGAAAGGAAACAAGCTTCCGGGGACCGGTTTCTGGCATTACAGCCGTCTTCGGCCCGGCTTGCTTGAATCCTGATGGTGCAGTGAGCAAGGGACTCACATCTGAGCATACCCTTCCACACTTGTGGTGGCCAAAACGATTCAAAAAGGGGGTGGTGATGGACAGAGTATCTGAATTAAGCAGAACACTCCTACCCAGTCAAAAGATCAGGGCTTGATCCATCACCGTTTTTTAGCTCACTGCACCATCCCAGCTCAGAACCTGGCTACATGCAAATTAGTCTGACCCTGGCCCAGTGCATCATGGGAACAGGGCAGACCAAACTACCAAGCCAATTCTTTACTGGAAAGGAAACAAGCTTCCGGGGACCGGTTTCTGGCATTACAGCCGTCTTCGGCCCGGCTTGCTTGATTCCTGATGGTGCAGTGAGCAAGGGACTCACATCTGAGCATACCCTTCCACACTTGTGGTGGCCAAAACGATTCAAAAAGGGGGCGGTGATGGACAGAGTATCTGAATTAAGCAGAACACTCCTACCCAGTCAAAAGATCAGGGCTTGATCCATCACCGTTTTTTAGCTCACTGCACCATCCCACCTCAGAACCTGGCTACATGCAAATTAGTCTGACCCTGGCCCAGTGCATCATGGGAACAGGGCAGACCAAACTACCAAGCCAATTCTTTACTGGAAAGGAAACAAGCTTCCGGGGACCGGTTTCTGGCATTACAGCCGTCTTCGGCCCGGCTTGCTTGAATCCTGATGGTGCAGTGAGCAAGGGACTCACATCTGAGCATACCCTTCCACACTTGTGGTGGCCAAAACGATTCAAAAAGGGGGCGGTGATGGACAGAGTATCTGAATTAAGCAGAACACTCCTACCCAGTCAAAAGATCAGGGCTTGATCCATCACCGTTTTTTAGCTCACTGCACCATCCCAGCTCAGAACCTGGCTACATGCAAATTAGTCTGACCATGGCCCAGTGCATCATGGGAACAGGGCAGACCAAACTACCAAGCCAATTCTTTACTGGAAAGTAAACAAGCTTCCGGGGACCGGTTTCTGGCATTACAGCCGTCTTCGGCCCGGCTTGCTTGAATCCTGATGGTGCAGTGAGCAAGGGACTCACATCTGAGCATACCCTTCCACACTTGTGATGGCCAAAACGATTCAAAAAGGGGGTGGTGTTGGACAGAGTATCTGAATTAAGCAGAACACTCCTACCCAGTCAAAAGATCAGGGCTTGATCCATCACCGTTTTTTAGCTCACTGCACCATCCCAGCTCAGAACCTGGCTACATGCAAATTAGTCTGACCCTGGCCCAGTGCATCATGGGAACAGGGCAGACCAAACTACCAAGCCAATTCTTTACTGGAAAGGAAACAAGCTTCCGGGGACCGGTTTCTGGCATTACAGCCGTCTTCGGCCCGGCTTGCTTGAATCCTGATGGTGCAGTGAGCAAGGGACTCACATCTGAGCATACCCTTCCACACTTGTGGTGGCCAAAACGATTCAAAAAGGGGGTGGTGATGGACAGAGTATCTGAATTAAGCAGAACACTCCTACCCAGTCAAAAGATCAGGGCTTGATCCATCACCGTTTTTTAGCTCACTGCACCATCCCAGCTCAGAACCTGGCTACATGCAAATTAGTCTGACCCTGGCCCAGTGCATCATGGGAACAGGGCAGACCAAACTACCAAGCCAATTCTTTACTGGAAAGGAAACAAGCTTCCGGGGACCGGTTTCTGGCATTACAGCCGTCTTCGGCCCGGCTTGCTTGAATCCTGATGGTGCAGTGAGCAAGGGACTCACATCTGAGCATACCCTTCCACACTTGTGGTGGCCAAAACGATTCAAAAAGGGGGTGGTGATGGACAGAGTATCTGAATTAAGCAGAACACTCCTACCCAGTCAAAAGATCAGGGCTTGATCCATCACCGTTTTTTAGCTCACTGCACCATCCCAGCTCAGAACCTGGCTACATGCAAATTAGTCTGACCCTGGCCCCGATTAGCACAAAATGGATGCTGCGGACCAGAGACACATTTCTTCCCTCCTGCTGCTGAGCCAAGCTCGAGCAGGGGAAGGCAGAACAATAGGCATCCTGTCACGGGGAGCTGTGACCACCTACCAGACAGGATTTAGTGTACTGGGGCTGGATGGGTGCACTTCCAAAGTGCCTGAAAGTCTGCATGAGGGGCCCACTTGATGTCCTTGTGTATAGTCCAGTTCAAACCAGTTCTGTGAGCCGTCGGCTCCTACTCTGGTGTGAAACTGGACAAAGGACAGGGAGTATCCTCCCCATTGTCCAGACTCTCCTCTGGGTGGTTCCCTTAAAATCTGTCCAACCCTCTTCCGTGGATACAAAAGGTCTTACCTGGCTCTGAGACATTAGATTCGACGTGGACAAGATTTAACAAGAAGAAACCACTGACCAACCATCTGGACACTCTGGACTTCGCTGGTCTTTGACTGGGCCCGACTTCGTCTCCCTCTCTGTCCTAACCTTGGTCTGTGCCCATGCACCATACAGGCTCCATGCAGGGCATGTGGAGCATTAAAGACAACAGAAGTGTCTCCCTTGGAGTGAAGGAGTCACTCCCCTGCATGTGCAGGCACCACAATGCTTCTGACCGGTTTGCTGCTCCTGAGGACTCCAAAAGATTCCAGCAACACAGGAGGGGGTTACGATGTTCCTTGAGGCTGAGCTGACATCTCACCAAGTTTGAGGCCAGTACACGTCTAAGCACGTTTCCTACCAAGAACTCTGGCCTCCACGCACTCTGTGCCCTGCAAGCTGTTGTTCTTTGAAACTGCCTGAGGTCCCCTCACGACTCCTGTGACTCTGGCCTGTGGGTCCCTGTGAGGGTCAACTGTACTTTCTTGTGGCTTCCTTGGTTGCTCCAGGCTTGCCCTGACTCCCCTGCAATTGGTGAGTCCCCTGGACCTTGCTGGTCCACTCCGCATCCTTTTTTGACCTTTTGCATGGGTTGCCGTTGCCAAGGCTTGTTGGTGCTCCCTCCGGACTCTGACCCCTCAGCACTCGACATCCTTCGTGGGACAGCTCGCATCCGGCTCCTGGTCATCTTCAACATCGGCTGGTCCCCGTGGCTGCTGAGTCAAGAAACCCTTCATCTCACCTAAAGCATCCGACATTGGTGGGCATCTGCTTACAGAGCCCCGTCACTCCCGGTGACCCAGACTCGGTCCCCTCTGCTTTCAGGTTCTCGTCATCCTGAATCCACATTTGATTCCACTGGACACTTTTCTCCTTCCCTGCAGTGACTGTTGATTGAAGACTCCCATTGAGATTGACCGCGGTTTCCAAAGCCACTTCAGATCTATGCACCCGGCTCCCCTGGGATAGGTAACTTGAGTACCATAGTATCCACAGGTGGGGTGGCTTTCTAGCCTCCTAACTTCCACAGGGTTTCTTCCTAGTCCCATGGGAAGCATCCTTAAACTGTAAAAGTGCAACCATGATTCTCCCATTGAATTGTACGGCGCACGCGGTCGTGTACGCGCACTGCATATGTCCTCCGTCGGGTCCCTACTTACTCACCTTGGGGGGTTCCTTGAGGTCCCAGCCATTATACACCTTCTAGACTTGGTTTTGACTCGAGTCGTGGTTCTTATACCTCTATTTTGATATATGGTTTGGTCCCCCTCTGGGCCCACTGTGCATTATTGCTACTTATAAGTGATTCTGTGCTACAGTATTGTGTGCTTTGTATCCTTGTGTAGAGGATACTATAGAGTGTTATATAAATAAATACATATTTTTATAACTAGTGTGTGGTTCTCCTTTCATTTAATTAATACTAAAGGGGAAATTCTGGTAAAACAAGCTGCTTTACCTTCCTTCAAGATTGAGCCTGAAGGCAGCGCTCCACAGCTACCACTAGGATAGCTTTCTAAAGGTTATCTTTGACCTCATACATCATAAGGGTAGTTTGGACTGGTGCAAGGTGCCCACTTTAATTAGTGGACAGCATATACCAGGCCAACTTCTCACATTGGTGTGCAGCGGTTGGGAATCAAGCCTGCATTGTTTTACCAGATACATCTTTGTATTGATTAACTGAAAGCCACTAGTATATAGGTACAGATAATACTATCTTGGATAAGTCAAGGCTTTAGCACACCCTTTCTCCAACCTAAGAGAGTTTAGTTTCCCACTAGGTTAGGTAGGTGTAAACACCTCACCTTACTTAGTATGTCTTATAAAGGGCATTTCAGTAGCTATCTGCCCTCTAGATACAGTGAGCTTTCATTCCAAGAACTAGAAAGCCCTGTGTGCCTCTAGAAAGCTGAAGACAGGGAGAAATGCCAACACTCAACGCCTGATAGAGGTGTTAATCCTAGATGACCTTAGGAAGACCCCTGGCTCAGATGATTTGGACAGAGTGGTTGGGATAGGGAATGAGGACAAGTCAGGACAGGAAAATTTCTATGACTTAGACTCAAACCCTGGCCAGAAGGACCAAGATGGGTCCCCACTGGACAACTCAGATCTTCAGGAAAAGAATGAAGATGAGGGCCACGATGGCCCCCTCTTCACCCCTACTGGAAGAGTGCAGAGTTTACCCAGGAGATCTAGATCTCCCTCTGCAGAGTCTAACCATTCAGGACAGTCACTAGGGACTTCTGTATCAGGTAAGAGGGACCACTCCTTGGATAGGGAATACCAACTACTTGAGCTTGAGAAAGCCAGCTTTAGGCTCAGGCAAGAGCAGTTGGCCCTTGACAAGAAGTCCCTGGAAGTCCAGAAGGCTAGGAAAGAAAAAATTGGGACTAGAGTCCCACGGTGGCAGCAACAGTGTCTCTAGAGTTAAGGAACATTCTTTTGACAACAGAAACCTGAGCAAGTTTGTCCCTCCCTACCATGTTGGGGATGACATCCACAAATGGATAACTGCTTTAAAGAGGGCCTGTAAAGTTCAGAGGGGCCCACAAGAGCAGTGGGCAACGATCTTGTGGCTCTCCTTTGCCGACAAAGGTAGAGATAAGCTCCTCACTGTTAGAGAAGAGGATGCTGATAATTATTCAGTCCTGAAGAGTGATCTCATTGATGGGTTTGGCTTAACCACTGAACAGTACAGGATTAAGTTCAGAGACACCCAGAAGGCATAGAATCAGGACTGGGTAGACTTTGTGGACAGTGCTATCAAGGCTCTGGAAGGCTGGTTACTTGACAGCAAAGTGAATGATTTCAAGGGATTGTTCAATTTGATTATGAGGGAGCAGATCTTTAAAAATTGCCAAACTCAGTTATTGCATCAATATCTGGTTGACTCTGATCTGACTTCTCACCAAGAATTGGGAAAGAAGGCAGATAATTGGGTCAGAACCAGAGTGAAGCAGAACAAACAGAACACTGGTGGCGATCCTAAGAAGCAAGATGCTAAAAGTTCAAATAAGGGTGGGGACAAGGGTAAAAATCTAAAGTTTCATCAGGACCCTAAAAACCTGCATCTGGGGGGAGTCACGGTCCAACAAGGGAAAATGCAATAATAAACCTTGGTGCTATCTATATAAGGAAAAAAGACCCATTGGACAAAAGATGCCAATTGTCCCAAGGCCAAGGATTCAATTCCAACCACCGCTGCCCCTAAGGCAACGGCGCCCTCTAGTACAGTTTCAAGTGGTGGTACAGGGAACAAGGGATTAAAAGGGTTAACCTTGGGCTTTGAGGTGGGGTCTGGCCTAGTCAGAACTCCAACTCAGGCTGTACTTGTCTGTGATGGTGGCAGGGATCTTGGCACCTTATTTGTCAGTCCCAGTAACCTGGGCAAATACAGGCAGCAGCCTTTAATTAATGGTATGGAGGCCATGGCATACAGGGACGCAGGAGCAAGTGTAGCTTTGGTGACAAAAGATCTTGTAGACCCTGACCAGATCATACTTGGTGAAATGTACCAAGTGACCAATGCTAACAATGTCAGGACAGACCATTCCTTGGCAGTTGTTAATTTCAGCTGGGGAGGGGTAACTGGCCCAAAGAAAAGTTGTGGTTAGCTCAGACCTTCTTTGGAATGCTTGTTGGACAATGATTTGGAGACATCAGCTTGGGCTAATGTGGAATTAAGGACTCATGCAGCAATGCTGGGCATCACTGCAGATGTGTTTGCTGTGACCAGGTAACAGGCCAAGAAGACAAACACTGAACACGCCCTGGATCCTGGAACAATGGACCAGGTGCCTTCCAAGAGAAGGAGCATGAGGGGCAAGGATGTGTCTTCCCCCCAAACTCAGATTGAGGATCATTCTCCAGATTGAGATGATCCTAGTCCCTGTGAAGGAACTGACCCACATGAGCTTGAACCTGACCAGATTGAGTTCTTGGGGGCAGGGGCCCTTCTAGGGCAGAGCTGAGTTTGGAACAGCAAATCCTCCCTTCTCTTGAACCCCTCAGACAGCAAGCTGCTGCTGAGGCTGCTGGGAGTGTCAGTGGCTCCCACAGGATCTATTGGGATGAGGGACTTCTATATTCAGAGGGTAGAGACCCCAAACCTGTGCCACCAGGAGGTTGGCTATACCTCTGAAGTTTAGGGGCTTCCTACTCACCTTTGCATATGATATTCCCATGGCAGGACACCTAGGCCAAACTAAAACTTGGGACAGACTTGTCCCTCACTTTCACCAGCCTCACATGTCAGGGGACACCAAGGAGTATTGTCACTCCTGTCTTACCTGTCAAGTCAGTGGTAAGGCAGGTGGAACCACAAAGACCCCCTTGATTCCACTTCCAGTGTTTGGGGTCTCCTTTGAAAGGGTCGGGATTGATATCATTGATCCCATGAACCCTCCAACTGCCTTTGGGCACAGTTTTATTCTAGTGGTGGTGGACCATGCCACTAGATACCAAGAAGCAATTTCCCTTAGAACCACCACAGCCTCCGTGGTGGCAAGGGCCCTCCTGGGAATCTTTTCCAGGGTGGGTTTCCCTAAGGCGGTCTTAACTTACAGAGGTACAAACTTCATGTCCAGTTATTTTACTGCAATGTGGAAGGAGTGTGGAGTGAACTACAAGTTCACCACACCCTATCACCCAAAATGCAGTGGGTTCATTAAAAGGTTCAACAAAACCCTGAAGGGCATGATAATGGGACTCCTAGAAAAGCTCAGGCGAAAATGGGATGTTATGTTGCCCTGCCTACTCTTTGCCCACAGAGAGGTCCCACAGAAGGGTGTTGACTACATCCATTTTGAACTTCTGTTTGGGTATCTAGTTAGAGGTCCCTTGTGTTTAGTGAAGGAGGTATGGGAGTTACCTTTCAAACCACCTAAGCAAGACATAGTGTACTATGTACTTCATCTCCGTTCCAGAATGGCTGAATACATGAAGGAGGCAAGTAAAAACCTTGAGGCAAGTCAAGAATTACAGAAATCTTGGCATGACCGAGAGGCTGTATAGAAGGTATGGGTGTTGGAGCCTGTGGTCCCAGCAGCTATCCAGGACAAGTGGAGTGGACCCCATACCATTCTTGAGCAGAAGGGAGAGGTCACTTACTTAGTGGACCTGGGAACTCCCAGAAGCCCCACAGGGTGCTCCATGTGAACAGGCACAAGTCATATGTTGACAGGGCAGACATTGGCTTGCTCATGCCTACTGATGAGGGATAGGAGGAGGAGAGTGACCCACTCCCTGACCTCCTCTCACAGAACCATGACGATGGCTCAGTTGATGGTGTAGCTTTGGCAGGTAGCCTCACTGAGCAACAACAGGCTGATTGTAGGAAGGTCCTCACTCAGTACAGGCACATGTTCAGGCACATGTTCTCTCTGTCTCCCAGAGAGACCACCTAGTATACCCATGAAGTGGACAAATGGGAGAGCTTACCTGTGAAGAACAAAATGTACAGGCAGCCTGACCATGTCAGAGATTGCATCAGGACTGAGGTCCAAAAGATGCTGGAATTGGGAGTGACTGAGCTCTCTGGTAGCCCTTGGGCTAGTCCAGTGGTCCTGGTACCAAAACCTCATACCCAGGGTGGTAAGAGAGAAATGAGGTTTTGTGTTGACTACTAGGACTGATGCTCACCCTATTCCTAGGGCAGATGAGTTCATTGATACTTTGGCCTCATCCAAGTTCTTAAGCACATTTGACCTCACTGCTGGTTATTGGCAAATCAGACTAGCTGAGGATATCAAACCCAAAACAGCAATGTCAGCCCCTAGTGGGCACTATCAATTTGTGGTAACGCTCTTTGGCTTGAAAAATGCACCAGCAACATTCCAAAGGTTGGTGAATAAAGTTCTCACAGGCCTGGAAGCCTATAGTGTAGCATATCTAGATGGTATAGCTGTCTTTACCTCCACCTGGGAGGATCACCTGGTCCACCTAAAGAATGTTTTGGAGGCTCTGTAAAAAGCAAGCCTCACTATCAAGGCTACTAAGTGCCAGATAGGGCAGAGTAAGGTTGTGTACCTGGGCCACATTGTGGGTGGAGGTCAGGTTCAACCTTTGCTGTGCAAAATTCAGACCATCATGGACTGGGTTGCTACAACTACCCAGACTCTGATCAGAGCTTTCTTGGGCTTGACAGGGTATTACAGGAGATTTGTTAAAGGATATGGGTCTATAGTGACTCCTGTGAAGGATCTCACATCAAAAAGAATGCCCAAGAAAGTTCAAAGGACAGTTAGCTGTCAGAAGGCATTTGATGACCTTAAGCAGGCCATGTGCACTGCTCGCATTCTACAAAGTCCTGACTATTCCAAACAATTCATTGTCCAAACAGATGCTTCTGAGTTGAGGGTAGGGGCTGTGTTGTCACAACTTAATGCAGAGGATCAGGATCAACCAGTAGCTTTTATTAGCAGAAGATTGACCCCACAGAGAAACATTGGTCAGCCATAGAGTGTTCCTAACATGTCAAGTCATTTAAAAGAAGATACAATATTACATCCACGGATAATAGCTGAAAACCAAAAGGAATCCATTGCTGCAAACCCACACACGATTAGCCTCTGTTCCTGGAACGTTCACGGTTTTAATAGTATGAGGCATGACCACGAAACCGCAAACTTCTTGGATCAACATGACTTAATACTGCTACAAGAAACCTGGAACCTGCGCCAAATCTCCATCCCGGGCTTTATCGAGTTTCACGTCCTCGCCGAAAAACTCTCTAACTTTGGTCACCCTTGAGGAGGTTTATCAACGTATATTGCCCAACAATACAGATGGCATACGGAAGAAGTAGACACTGCGGTAAACTGGATACAAGTAATAAAACTTACAGAGAAGTTGGTCCCTGGTTTAGGTTCTGGCAATCTACTATTGCTCAACGTTTATGGTCACCCGGAAAAGAAGGAAAAAAATGAAAAACTGATTACACTTCTAACCTTGATCAAGGCCCTGCAAATAACTCACGAGTCGCACTCCATGATTATATCAGGTGATTTTAATACCAATCTAGCAAAAGGTGACAAAATAACTCAAGCTCTTGAAGAACTGGGCCTTTTTATCCTAAATAAGAAAGATAGTGGGGATAGTGGTATACCTATAACTTTTTTAAGCGGTAACCGAAAGTCAACAATAGATTTCACAATACTGAGCAACAGCCTGACATCGATGGTGAGTGCATTTTCAGTGGTGCAACGCGTGGAAAGTGATCATTTCCCTCTAATTACTAAAATGAAAATTTTGGTTACCAAGACGGAAAAACAAAACACCGTCATCCAGCACACCGAAAAATTCAATCTACGCAAACTGAAATGGGGAGGAAAGGATATAAAACCAACAATGGACAAATTAAAAAATGAAATGCTTAGTCTAACATCGGAAGAAAAAGAAAACCCGGTAAAAACATGGGAACATCTATGTGAAGCAGTAACAAGAAATCCCCTAATTACAAATCAAAATTCAAGAAAATTCAATACTGGGAAAAAGCCTTGGTATACAATCACCCTGAGGGAAGAAAAAAGAAAAATTGCACGAGAAGTCCGCAAGCAGGCACTATTGATAAAAAGTGGAATAAAATCAAATAAACCTAAATTGAAAGTCATGCGAAAAAAATATAAGATCATGCTAAGTAGTGCAAAAACATTGTACCAAGAGGAAATGTGGACAAACGTATTAATCGCTGGTAAACACAAAAACGCCAGATCATTTTGGGGTATTATCAACAAACTGACAAGGGGGAACACCCTAAGACAGGAGGCAGGTATCGGAGAAAGTACATGGACCCAGCATGTTGAAAACATGTTTAGCGACAGGATTGATGGCGAAAAAAGGCACTGTAAACCGGAGTGCAAAGTATGCACTAGAAACTCTGAACATGCAGAAACTATCCTAGGAAAAGGAGATAATCCATCAGAAGAAAAGCTGAAGCAATCTTTGGGTAGTGGAAACGAGAACAATCCTGAAAACACACTGTCTAGCAAATCAGAAAAACTAGCGAACGCCGTGCCCAACACCCTAGTAACAACAGACCAGCTTAAAGCCATAATAAATCGCCTGAAAAAAGAGGGTGCAGCGGGTCCAAATGGGCTTCCAAACTCTATCTTTAAACATTCACCTGAATTCTGGGCAGAATACTTATCACCACTCTTTAATTCAATTTACGATCAAAATAAACTGCCAAGATCCTGGCATGGGAGCATAATTCACCCCATTTTTAAACAAGGTGATCACAACGAGCCGGGGAATTACAGGCTGATATCGCTAATGGATGTCGAGGCAAAATTATATGGATCATGCCTACTATCACTTCTTCAGGACTGGATGGAAGATACGAACATAATTCCAATGTTCCAAACTGGTTTCCGGCCAAGGACGGGTACACTAACAAACTTGATAACCCTGGCGCTCTTGAAAGAAAAAGCTGAAAAAAGGAAGACAAGACTGTATGCTTGCTTTATAGACCTGCGAGCAGCCTTTGACAAAGTGAACAGAACCCGGCTATGGGAAAAACTAAGATCATGGGGTATCCCGAAGAAGCTATTGGAGGCTATTATAGTCTTGTACAGCAACGCCTGGGCTCGAGTAAAACTGGGAGACGGTAGCAGCGTAACGGCCGAAATAAGAACACAACAGGGCTTAAAACAAGGCTGTGTACTGGCCCCAAGTTTATTCAACCTGTACATGGCAGATATTGTTAGCCACATGGAGGTCGGGGAATGCCACCCACCCCACCTGTCAAAAATCCCTATCCCTTTCCTGCAGTATGCAGATGACATCGTTGTTCTGAGTCAAACGCCAATAGGCCTGCAAAGATCGATCAACAATTTGACAACCTATTTGGAACACGAATCTTTGGAACTGAATAAAGACAAAAACGAAAGTTGTCCGCATTGTGGATCTAAAAAAGCCAACATTCAAATGGTATGCAAATAGTTCCCCAATAAAGGAGGAAACATCATACAAGTACTTAGGTTTGAAATTGGGGCGAGGGCCGACTAATAAAGAACATAAAATCGATCTAAAAGCTAAAGCACAGTCTCTGATCTATGCATACCGGCAATTACAAAAAAAACTAAGTTGTCCAAATTATACACACCTGCTGAAAGTGATAAAGGCACAAACCCTACCATCCTTGTCATACGCACTGGCCACCTGGTGTGGCAAAGAAGCAGGGATGCTAAACAGCTTACAAACAAAAGTATACAAGACAGTTTTAAACCTCCCAAAATCGTCGGCACCGGCGCAGGTTCGTCTAGAATTTGGTCTTCTAAATCAGAAGTTTCGCAGTATGGGAACCTTTGTGATACTCTGCCATAAAATACGCATGTCGGAAGACAATTCATTGGACAACCTGTGCTGGAAAGAAATCGACACCCAGCAAAAACAGCACGTTCCAAACAGTTGGGGAGGCTATCTGTCCCAATCCCTGAACTGTATAGGAATTGAAGAAACTTGGGACACGAGGCCAGATAGACATACTTTTGACAAAATTGCAAACAACGCGGTCAAATGGGAATCCTACCTGGAAGACAAAATAAATACCGCAAAAAGACGGCACGGGTGGACTGTGATAAATTCATATTCCGGGATAAAACCACAGACCTACCTAGAAAGTCACTTTAATAGTTCCCTAAAACAAAGATACATAAAACATCGACTAGGACTACAGTTTTCAAAGGATTTGTTACCATCCTGGAAAAATTGTCACACTGACCCCCATTGTCGTTTATGTGGATACCAAAATGAAACATTAGCGCACTTACTATGTGTTTGCCCGGCGATTAAAGATTTGAGGAGACGGCTTTTAAAGAACATTTTTAACAAATTGAACATTCGGACTTGTAGGCAAGCTGTAATTCGATGGCTAGATGGATCATGTCCTATGTTGGCCTGTAGGGGGGTCAAATATATGATGAAAGCTCAATCTCTCTTGCAGCAAGCTGAACATGGAATCACACTACCAAACTGAAATATATGACATTTATTTTGTCATTTGATAAACAGTTCTATTTGCCAATATTTTAACACGTGTTTTATATCCTATGATGATCTAAATGCATTTTGTAATGATTTTTAATAATTTTATACAATAAAAATTGACTTGACTTGACATTGGTCAGCCATAGAGTGGGAAGCCTTTGCTGTGGTCTGGGCTCTGAAGAAGTTGAGGCCATACCTGTTTGGCACTCACTTCATTGTTCAGACAGGCCAAAATCCCTTCTTATGGATGAAACAGATAAAGGGTGAAAGACCCAAACTTTTGAGGTGGTCTATTTCCCTACAGGGGATGGACTATACAGTGGAACATAGGCCTGGAACTAACCATGCCAATGCAGGTGAACTCTCCAGATTTTCCATTTAGAATTGAAGACTCAACTGGGCAAGGTTAGTCTCATCTCCTTAGGTTTGAGGGGGGGGGGGTGTAGGAAAGTAGGATCTGCTACTTATGGTTACCATCACTTTTTGCTACACTGTTTTGACTAGTCTGACTGGAATCCTGCTAACCAGGACAACAGTCTATCTGCTTTCTCCTTAAATTGGTTATGTCGTGTACTAGGTACACTACAGATTGGATACTGAGGTACACTTGGCAGTCCCTAGTATATGGTACACATGTACACAGGGCATAGGTACCCCAGAGCCCTCTCATCGGCTGAAGCATGTATTATGCCACCCATGAGATGCCATGCACAATGGAACTACAGGCCGGCTACTGTAGCCTGTGTAAGTTGGTGCTTGCACCACTTATGAAATATATAGGTTCACTATATCTACAGGTCACTACACTTAAAAAGTATAAGTCATAAGGTGGATTCTGACGTTTCTTGAGGCTCAGCTGCCATCTCACCAAGTTTGAGGCCAGTATTCCTCATGGGGACTGCATATCTTGAACCCATGTGCACTGCATACTTTTGCAAGTGCATATGCTTGTTGGTGTTCCCAAACTTTGTGCCCTGGGCTGTTGATTGCCCCCACCTCTGTGCACATTTCCTATCAAGAACTCCAGCCTCCATTGACTCTCTGCCCTGCAAGCTATTTTCTTTGAAACTGCCCGAGAGCCCCTCGCAACTCCTGTGGCTCTGGCCTGTGGGTCTCATTGAGGGTCAACTTTACTTACTTGTGTCTTCCCTGGTTGCTCCAGGCTTGCCCTGACTCCCATGCAATTGGTGAGTCCCCTGGACCTTGCTGGTCCACTCCACAACCTTTCTTGACCTTCTACGTGGGTTGCAGTTGCCAAGGCTTGTTGGTGCTCCTGCGGACACCAACCCCTCAGCACTCTACATCCGTCGTGGGACAGCTCGCAACTGGCTCACGGTTGTCTTTAACATTGCCTGGTCCCCGTGGCTTTAGAGTAAAAAAAACCTTCATCTCACATCGGTGGGCATCTGCTTACTGAGCCCGTGGTCACTCCCAATGACCCAGAGTCTGTCCTCGCTGCTTTCAGGTTCTCTTCATCCTGACTCCACATTTGGATTTCACCAGACACTTTTCTCCTTCCCTGCAGTGACTCCATATATTTGCAAATCACAAAATAAATATGGATAAATACCAATATGATGGGCTAAAAATAAATATGGATAAATACAGATGGAAATATTAAAAAAATAAATACCAGAAAACCGGGAGCCCTAATTATAACCTCGCGGTAAATGCTTTCTCGAAAAGCAACAAAACATGTTGTGTTTGGTATAAAAGACCTTGGAATCATACTTCCACACCGGTAACCGGTGTGGAAGGGAAGACTTTACCCTTCTGAAGCAAGGTTTGTGGGGTCCCTGGTCTTCTCGGTACCAGCCTTCTTGACCCGGTCAGCACAAAATGGATGCTGCCGACTAGAGACACATTTCTGCCCTCCTGCTGCTGAGCCAAGCTCGAGCAGGGGAAGGCAGTAAAATAAGTAGGGGTGGGCGGACAACTTCGTTCCGCCCACTGAATGTGCGGAGATTTGCCCCTTCCGCCTTTCGCAATGTAGGTGGAGAAACAAGGTGTAACGGGGTGTCCCCGGCAGTGATCCCCGTTGTAGACACTGGACCCGATTACTCCCCATTGCCTTTGAGACATTGTACAACTCCTCCCTCTTGTGTCCCTCAGCAGATGGACTACCGAGGGGCTGGATCCGAGACCGCCTCTGGCCGAGACGGAGAACAGAACTGGCCCTTTAATTATCAGACTGTGGATGAATGGGCGGAGCTTCAGGAGGGAGGAACCCGTCAAATGCGGAAGCAGAGAGAGAAGAGTCGTGTTTGTTCACCTGGAGAGAAGACGAGGAGAGAGTGCGGAGAGAGACGGAAGCAAGTTGGACGAAGGAGTTGCAGACTGGAGGAGAAGTCCCCGTCGTGGAGAAACGCCTGGAGGCCACCGATTCAACGCGTCGCCCAGCCACTCACCCGGGGGAGGTGTGTGGCTTAACCAGGTGCGTGACCGTATCAAAGGCTGGGTGGGACGGAAGGGAGGTCCCGTTGTAAAATAGCGGATCCCCTGGTTCCCGGTTTCCCCTATCCTGAGCACAACCACCCCTTGCGTCTTTACCACTTGTACAAAGGTTCAGAGCACGTGTGAGTTTGCTTCCTCACTCCCTTTTCCCGATGTGACCGGTCCGAGTAGGACGCCTGCCTCACAAGCTGCCCTTTTCTTTTGTTTCCATCGGTCCGGAGGCGAGAAGGTGTCAAGACGGATCCGGACGAAACCAAGCCCCGAAGAAGCCAGACCGGCTATCGGAGGACCCCGTACGGAGAGAAGAGCCGACATAGGAAGTCCCGAAGTCGATCTCCCCGACGCACCACCCTTATAAGAAAGACTTGTTCTGACCATTTGTTGAGCACAATAAAGCCCGTTGTTACCAGAACCCGACTGTTGCCCTTCTCTGCTGTCCTCGCCAGTCCCGCCCCGGTTACAGTGGTGGAGAATGCGGGCATAGACCCCATCTGTACCTGGAAGATGGAAACCGTTATTGAGCAGCTTGCAAAAGGACAAGAGAAGCTAGAATGGGTAGCCGAACAACAACTCAACGCCGCACAAGCCAATACCGAACTATTGAAAGAAGCATTGGCCACCCGACCATCGGCCCCTTGGGTGGATCCCGTCTCCTCCGGAACCGGAGCAGATCGTGTTATACCCCATGGTTTGGCGGCCATCGCTCTACAGAAATACCAGCCTGGGGAGGATCCGGACGCGTTCCTCCTGAATTTTGAACGTGCCGCCAGGGCTTGTGGATGGCCTGTGGTGAAATGGCCGTTCTTTCTAGCGCCTCTCCTGGTGGGGGAGGCACAAGCCGCGTACCAGGTGGCCAACCCCACCGGGGATACCCCCTACCATGAGGTAAAACGGATCATACTGGATCATCTGGGGCTAGACGCTGAGGCCTACCGTCTACGCTTCCGGAAGGAACGGGGGGCCCCTGGGGAGAACCCTAAGATGCTATTCGTTCGTTTAAAGATGGCGGCCGACAAATGGTTAACCTCCTCGGTCAGTTCTAAGGGGGAAATAATGGACCGGATATATCTAGAGCAGTATTTAGAAGCACTGCCATACGCCACGCAGAGGTGGCTTAGGCAGCACCATGACCTCACGACTGCCCGGGCTATCGAAATGGCCTCCTCGTTTGCCCGGGCTCAGCCACGGAACCCTGCATGGGAACCCGAAAAGACTCCTAGACCCGCTCCCAAACCGGAGAAGAAGCCAATACGTCATGTAGAAGTACCCAAGCCACGTCCCTGGAGACCAGAGAGTCCGGGAACTCCCGGACCACAGTGCTTTGACTGCGGTAATTGGGGGCATATCGCCAGACACTGTCCCAAAAGACGACCCCCGGAAGAACCTATGGAGGTGGGATACCTCCCCAAATCTGTCCTCTTCTCAGCCGAGATGGGCGGCACGTACAGAGTAAGTGTCAGGGTAAACGGGACCCATATACCTGCCCTTTTAGACTCCGGGTGTAGACAATCTGTGATACAGACCAAACACGTTACGCTGTCCCAGTATTTACCCCGACAAATGGTGAGCATTAGGTGTGTACATGGCGATGTACGACCTTACCCGGTGGCTAACGTAACCATACACCTTAAAGAGGGGGATTACCAGACGGTTAAGGTAGGGGTGTTGGCCTCGTTGCCCGAGGACCTCATTATAGGTACTGACAACCCTTGTTTTTTGTCTCTGTTTAAAGCCAGTTCTGAAAGTCAAGGCCACCCATGCCCTCCTGTAGACAGATCTAGTAAACCTTGCCCCGCGATGCTATCCCCGGAACCCTGGGTATTAGACAGGAGTTTCCGATTCGCCCAGTCTAATGACCCTACCCTTTTCAACGCCTGGGAGCAGGCCCATCAGGCACAAGGACAGCACCCTGATAAGTTCCCACGATTTATCATTAGACGCGATCTGTTATACCGCGAAGGGAACCCCAACGAGGAGGCTCAACTCCTGGTGCCAGTATCCTTCCGCAACCAGGTGTTATTCTTTGCCCATAGCCACTTACTTGCCGTCCATACCGGGGGAGAAAAGACCACCCAGAATATTCTAAGATACTTCTACTGGCCCGGCATTTACAAAGACACGGCTGAGTACTGTAAGGAATGTACCATATGTCAGAAAAAGAACATGACCAAGCCCCCACCCGTTCCCTTACAGCCTCTCCCTATCATTGGAAAGCCCTTCGAAAGGGTTGGCATGGACCTCATCGGACCCCTCCCAAAAATCCGAAAGGGGTACCAGCATGTCCTCGTAATGGTAGACTATGCCACCCGATTTCCGGAGGCCTTTCCTTTGACAGCGGCTACGACCAAACAGGTGGCTGAGAGAATGATAGAGGTATTCAGTAGAGTGGGTTTCCCTAAGGAAATACTTACGGACCAAGGTACCCCGTTTGTGTCGAAACTCATGAAGGAAGTCTGCCGGAATCTTGACATACACCAGATTCGCACTTCTGTGTACCATCCGCAAACCGATGGCCTTGTGGAAAGGTACAATCGAAGGCTCAAAACGACACTCCGTAAAATGCTAGAGGTCAGCGGGGCTGAGTGGGACCAGATCCTACCACTGTCTCTATATGTCATCCGAGGACAACGCCAAAGCAGTTTAGGCCTTTCATCGTTTGAACTCCTCTACGGCAGACAACCCCGGTCCTTGATGGAAATGACAAAAGACGCCTGGGAGAATGAATTGCCTGAGGAGACAGCCAGTTCCTTGGAATATGCACAGAGCCTAAAAGCACGGTTGGGGAAACTGAGGGACCTGGCCTTTACTCACCTGGAAACCCAGCAGAAACGCCAGAAGGCCTCCTACGACAAAGGGAAAAGGTGGAGACATCTGAAGGTAGACGACTGGGCCTTAGTCCTCCTCCCTTCTTCCAACCAGAAGTTTCGAGCGGAGTGGGTGGGTCCCCATAAAGTGGTTGAAACCATCGGAAAGACCAGTTACCGGTTGCAGATAGGACAAAGGAAAACACAAGTATACCACATCAATCTTTTAAAAAAATGGTTGGGTCCCGTGCCCTCCGGAGTCCATCTATCAGAGACAGTGCCTGCCCCTTCAACCCGCAACGAGTTGCTGATAAATGAGGAGCTGACCTCTACTCAGGCCCAGGAATTAAAGGAAGTATTGTTACGACATGACACCCTGTTCTCTAATCTACCTGGAAGAACGACTATGGCCGAGCACAGTATTGATACGGCCCCGGGGAAGACTGTCAAAATCAAGCCCTATCGGGTACCGTAGGCCAGACGGAGAGCCATACAAAATGAAGTGGAGGATATGCTACAGCTAGGTGTAATCCGGCCTTCAAAGAGCAATTGGTCCAGTCCAATCGTAATGATCCCCAAACCAGACGGCGCGAGGAGATTTTGCATGGACTTCCGGGCACTGAATGAGATCTCCAGCTTCGACGCCTATCCCCTCCCGAGAGTCGACGAACTGATTGAGCATTTGGGAGAAGCCAAGTATATCACGACGCTGGACCTTACTAAAGAATACTGGCAGGTGCCATTAAAGGAGGAAGACCGAAGAAAAACTGCCTTCAGTACCCATGAAGGGCACTTCGAGTTTACAGTCCTCCCCTTCGGCCTTCATGGAGCCCCGGCCACCTTTCAGCGACTCATGAACACCGCCCTGAAAGATGTCTCGGGGTTTGCCTCGGCTTATCTGGACGACATAGTCATCCACAGTCCTACCTGGTCCTCCCATTTGAAACATCTACATGAGGTATTTGTAGCCTTAGAAAAAGCGGGCTTGAAAATTAATGCCAAGAAATCGAAAGTCGCCTATCAGAAGGTGAAATACTTAGGATACGTCCTGGGCCACGGGCTCATCGAGCCCCAGATTGAGAAGATAAGGGCCATCGCAGAGACCCCCTTTTCCTCCAACCGTAAACAGTTAAGAGCATTCCTCGGATTGGTAGGGTATTACCGACGCTTCATACCCCAATTCTCACACATAGCTGCCCCCCTGTCCGACTCCCTGAGACATCCCGGGAAATCCACCACGCCCCTCCTACCCACTGAGGCCATGCAGGCAGCGTTCACTCATCTCAAACATATCATCACGTCCTCCCCCGTACTGACCTCTCCTGACTTCTCTAAACCCTTCACGCTGCACACCGACGCCTCCGATTATGGTATTGGGGCCGTGCTTTCTCAAATAGGACAGGACGGTAGGGACCATCCCATCCTTTACGTGAGCCGTAAGCTGTTTCCCCGGGAACTGAGGTATGCCACCATTGAGAAGGAGTGTTTGGCTGTCAAATGGGCGGTTGAAAAGTTGTCCTACTACCTGGAAGGGCATCCGTTTACCCTGTTCACTGACCACGCCCCCCTACTATGGATGGCCCGGAATAAGTCCAATAACGCGCGTGTGATGCGCTGGTTTTTGTCCCTACAGCCTTATTCATTTTCGGTGAAACATAGAAATGGTGTGGAGAACGTGGGGGCCGATTACCTGTCTCGGCATCCGCTCCCCGAACGTGAGCGTCCTAGGGGGGAGGTTTGTAACGGGGTGTCCCCGGCAGTGATCCCCGTTGTAGACACTGGACCCGATTACTCCTCATTGCCTTTGAGACATTGTACAACTCCTCCCTCTTGTGTCCCTCAGCAGATGGACTACCGAGGGGCTGGATCCGAGACCGCCTCTGGCCGAGACGGAGAACAGAACTGGCCCTTTAATTATCAGACTGTGGATGAATGGGCGGAGCTTCAGGAGGGAGGAACGCCGTCAAATGCGGAAGCAGAGAGAGAAGAGTCGTGTTTGTTCACCTGGAGAGAAGACGAGGAGAGAGTGCGGAGAGAGACGGAAGCGAGTTGGACGAAGGAGTTGCAGACTGGAGGAGAAGTCCCCGTCGTGGAGAAAACGCCTGGAGGCCACCGATTCAACGCGTCGCCCAGCCACTCACCCGGGGGAGGTGTGTGGCTTAACCAGGTGCGTGACCGTATCAAAGGCTGGGTGGGACGGAAGGGAGGTCCCGTTGTAAAATAGCGGATTCCCTGGTTCCCGGTTTCCCCTATCCTGAGCACAACCACCCCTTGCGTCTTTACCACTTGTACATAGGTTCAGAGCACGTGTGAGTTTGCTTCCTCACTCCCTTTTCCCAATGTGACCGGTCCGAATAGGACGCCTGCCTCACAAGCTGCTCTTTTCTTTTGTTTCCATCGGTCCGGAGGCGAGAAGGTGTCAAGACGGATCCGGACGAAACCAAGCCCCGAAGAAGCCAGACCGGCTATCGGAGGACCCCGTACGGAGAGAAGAGCCGACATAGGAAGTCCCGAAGTCGATCTCCCCGACGCACCGCCCTTATAAGAAAGACTTGTTCTGACCATTTGTTGAGCACAATAAAGCCCGTTGTTACCAGAACCCGACTGTTGCCCTTCTCTGCTGTCCTCGCCAGTCCCGCCCCGGTTACACAAGGCAAATCTCCGCACACTCGGGGCGTAACAGAAGATTGCCTCCCACCCGCCTCCCGCCCGTCTCCCGCCCGCATCTCTAAATAACCTTAAAAAGCCTTAAATAACATTTAAACTAACCTTACCTTATCGACGTCGCATCCGTCTCCATCGCACCTTCTTCTGGGAACTGCTCATGCGCGGGAGCCAGCGCATGTGCATTCCTGGTGAGGAATGCGCATGTGCGGGCACCCGCACATGCGCAGTTCCCAGAAGAAGGCGCGATGGAGGCGGATGCAACGCCGATAAGGCAAGGTCTTTTATTTTAAATGTTATTTAAGGCTTTTTAATGTTATTTAGAGATGCGGGCGGGAGGCGGGCGGAAGGCGGGTGTCGTGTAACGGAACTATGCGGAGAGTGCGGAGATTGGTTCAATCTCCGCGCCTCTCCGCAAACCTACGCCCACCCCTAAAAATAAGCATCTTGTCACAGGGAGATGTGACCACCTCCCAGACAGGATGTAGTGTATTGGGACTGGGTGGGTGCACTTTCAAAGTGCCTGAAAGTCTGCACGAGGGGTCCACTTGGTGTCTTTGTGCATAGTCCAGTTCAAACCATTTCTGGGAGCTGTTGGCTCCTGCTCTGGCGCAAAACTGGACAAAGGACAGGGGAGTATCCTCCCCATTGTCCAGACCCTCATCTGGGTGGGTTCACTGAATCTGTCCGTCCCTCTCCCGTGGGTACAAAAGGCCCTACCTGGCTGTGAGACATTAGATTTGATGTGGACAAGATTCAACAAGAAGAAACCACCTACCTTCAACCGTCTGGACACTCTGGACTTCGCTGGACTTCGGCTGGGACCGAATTTGTCTCCATCTCCGTCTAAGGCTTGGTCTGTGCCTGTGCACCATACAGGCTCCGTGCAGGACATGTGTGTAGGAGAGTAGGGTCTGCTTCCTATGGTCACCCCCACTTTTTGCTGTGATTTTCTGGTTTTTCGACTTTAGTGTGGCTGTGGGCCTGCTAATCTGACCCACAGCCCAGCTGTTCTCTCTCTAAATTGATACCATGCACTTTAGGTGCATACCAGATTGGTTACTGGGTCACTCTTGTGAGCCCCTGGATAGTGTACCATAGGTACCCAGGGCATAGGTGCATCCAAGGCCTACCATGGGCTGCAGCATGTATTATGACACCCCTGGCTGGCCCTCTAAACTGACACCACAGGCTGATCACTCAGCTTGGGTAAGGTGGTGTAATCACCCCTTACTTAGATATAATATACCTATATCTACCTTATATATAAACACATATGTACCTATAAGTCACTCCTATGGTAGACCTCGACAATCCTGGAGGCAGAGTGCTTGGTTTTATGTGATAGGGTGCCATAGCATGAGCTGAGCCCCTCAGCAGCTTTTGGAACCATCTCCTTATAGCTGTTCTATGATATAGCCATACCATATACTCTTAAGTGCATTATAATCCTCGCGGTTAATGCTAACTTTTGTTTGGCTTTATCAAAACATGCCGTGTAAGGTGTCAAACGGATGTATGACATTGCAACGCATGCTTTTACCACGCATGCCTTTACAACACAGTTTTTACAACGCATGCCTTTACAACGCATAGCGCTTAGGGGTGCTGGATAGTGATTAGTTTAATTTACTATTCCAACTCCAGTCCCCGTGGATAGTAGGGAAGGTGTTGGATAGTAAATTAAATCTATTATAAAGTTAAACAGAGCCTCAGCATCACAAAATGGTGCCACAGACACAAGTCTGACCACCTGGTGCTGGGGGAAACTCCAGCAAGGGTGGCCTGGACAATAGGTTTCCTGTCCAGGGAGGTGACAGCACCTCCCCAGATAGGGGTTATGTGTATTGGGCCGGGGAGGGCTGCATTCAGTTAATGCATCTAGACACTGCCTGGGGCACACAAGGTGCTCCATGCATAGCCCGGTTCAAACCAGTTGCTGGGGCACTCCAGCCCCAGCTCTGGCACGAAACTGGACAAATGGAAAGGGGTGTAACCACCCCCTTCTCAGGTCCACCCATAGGAGGGACCTAGGCAGGTAATCCAGCCCCTTAGCTTAGTATAAGTATAGGAGCTGTGTCCCCAGGACTTTAGATTATCCTGGAAAGAAACTTTGATACAGAACTCTTGGACCTTCGACATTCTATTCTGACTAGAAGACGGAAGACATCTCCCTTGTGGTCAAGGAGTGACCACCCTGTGCAAACAGGCACCACCAGTAACTTGCCAGTCTGCTTTGTTGACACTCCCGCCAGAACCTGAAGACTCAGTGACACAGGAACTTAACTCTCAGACATCTCTAACTCCGACCCACATCCACAGCAAAGCTGAGACACGTGGCAGACACGAGAGACGTGGGAACGGACACCCTGGACATCCTGCATTTTGCTAACAGCTCAACTACCGAGATACCCTCGCAGTTGTGCATTGGAGTATGAGAAGCCCCAAACCCAAGCGCCATTTGTACGGCAGCTCAGCCCTCCACACTCCACGAATGCCGCGTGGGGCCCGCTCTTGCATTTCAGCTTGATGCATCTTCCTGGTTCCTTGCCCGTTGGCTAGTGAGCCCACGGAAGACTTTCCTTTTAAACTAAACCACTTTCCTGATTGCTCCAAGCTTGCTACAGCTTCCCTTCAAAGAAAAAGTGCCACAGACCTTGCTGGTCTGCAACAGCGCCAATCTTGACATCCTGCATGGGTTACGGTTGCCAAGGCTTGTTGGATCCAATCTGGATACCGACACTGGAGTCAACTAGATCCTTTGTGGGACAGCTCGAATCCAGCACCTGGCCATCGTCAATGCCTCCTGGGCCTCGTGGCTGAAGAGACAAGTTCACCTTCTTCACCTTCAAGCACGCGACATCACCTGGTTCCTTCCTGGTCACTGGCTAGTGACCCAGACTCTGTCCCCTCTGCTTTCAGGTTCTTCACATCATCGATCCCCCTTGGATCCACCCGGACACTTTTCCTCTGGTCGCCTGCAGCACTTCTTTGCAGATCTCCATAGAAAACGACGACGAAACCCGACACCAAAAGGCACCTATGCACCCGGCTTCCCTGGGTGAGGTTACACGAGTACTCCGGTGCTTCCGTGGATCTTGACTCTCGAAGTGTCCTAGTCTAAAGGGGTTTTATCGTAGTCCATCCGGATGTGTCCTTAAACAGTAACTTTGTAACTTCTTTGTTTCCCATTATAAGTCAATGGTAACTCGCGACTGTGTTTAGACACTGCACGCGTCTCCCGTGGGCTTCCTACTTCCTAACCTTTGGTTGTTTAGTGTAGCCCCAGCGATTCTACAGGTCCTAGGCCTACTGTCTAACTCTCACGTGGTTCTTATACCACCTCTTTAGTATATGGTTTGTGAGGCCCCTAAGGCATAACTGTATTTGTGCAACTAATCGTATGCTAATTGAGTAACTTGTGATGTACTTTTACCTCTGACCTCATAAAGAGTGCAGAGGGGTTGTGTTTAGAATAAATACATATATATTTGATATATACCTTGTGTGGTGTCCTTTCATTTGGTATTCAAGGGATTATAATTGGTTAAACAGCTTGGTTCACATGCTCTCTGAAGTCTTAGCTTATGACTGCTGGTCCATGCTACCACTAGGATAGCTTGTCTATAAGGTTGACTTTACAACCACCATCAATAAGGGTCGATTAGACTGGTGCAAGATGCCCACTAGAATAGTGGACATCATATGCCAGGCTAACTTCTCACAATGTGGAGCATCAAAGACAACAGAAGTATCTCCCTTGGAGTGCAGGAGTCACTCCCCAGCATCTGCAGGCACCGCATCTGACCGGTTTGCTGCTCCTGAACTCCTGAGGACTCCAAAAATTCCAGCAGCACAGGAGGTGGGTTCCGACGTTCCTCGAGGCTCAGCTGCCATCTCACCAAGTTTGAGGCCAGTATTCCTCATGGGGACTGCATAACTTAAACCCCGGTGCACAGCAGACTTTTGCAAGTGCATATGCTTGTTGGCGTTCCCGAACTTTGTGCACTGGGCTGTTGATTGCCGCCACCTCTGCACACATTTCCTATCAAGAACTCCGGCTTCCATTCACTCTGTACCCTGCAAGCTGTTGTTCTTTGAAACTGCCTGAGGGCCCCTCGCGACTCCTGTGGCTCCGGCCTGTGGGTCTCTGTGATGGTCAACTTTACCTTCTTGTGGCTTACCTAGTTGCTCCAGGATTGCCCTGACACTGCTGCAATTGGTGAGTCCCCTGGACCTTGCTGGTTCAGTCCGCAACCTTCCTTGACCTTCTGCGTGGGTTGCCGATGCCAAGGCTTGTTGGTGCTACTGCCGGACACCGACCCCTCAGCACTCAACATCCTGCCTGGGACAGCTCGCATCCGGATCCAGAGTCAAGAAACCCTTCATCTCACATTGGTGAGCATCTGCTTACTGAGCCCCTGGTCACTCCCAATGACCCAGACTCTGTCCCCTCTGCTTTCAGGTTCTCTTCATCATGAATCCACATTTGGATTCCACCGGACACTTTTCTCCTTCCCTGGAGTGACTGTTGATTGAAGACTCCCATGGAGATTGACGGCGGTTTCCGATGCCACTTCAGACCTATCCACCCGGCTCCCCTGGGATAGGTAACTCGGGTACCACAGTATCCACATGTGGCGTAGCTCTCCAGCCTCCTAACTTCCACAGGGTTTCTTCATAGTGCTTTCGGAAGGGTCCTTAAACTGTAAAAGTGCAACCGCAACTCTTCTATTGAATTGTACAGCACAAGCGGTCGTGTACGCACACTGCACCCGTCCTCCATGGGGTCCCTAAGTACTCACTTTGGGTGGTTCCTTGGCGTCCCAACGATTATACACCTTCTAGACTTGGTCTTGACTGGAGTCGTGGTTCTTATACCCCTATTTTAGTATTTTTTGGTTGATTCTGTGCTACAGTATTGTGTGCTTTGTGCTGTATCCTTGTGTAGAGGATACTAGAGAGTGTTATATAAATAAATGCATATTTTTATAACTACTGTGTGATTCCCTTTCATTTATTTAATACTAAAGGTTACATTCTGGTAAAACAAGCTGCTTTTCATTCCTTCATGATTAAGCCTGAAGGCTGCTCCTCACAGCTACTACTAGGATAGCTTTCTAAAGGTTATCTTGGACCTCATACATCATAAGGGTCGTTTGGACTGGGGCAAGGTGCCCACTTTAATTAGTGGACAGCATATACCAGGCCAACTTCTCACAGACAGTATCGATAATTCCAAAGTATGGGGTGATATTGGTTCCCCAAGAGAGGAATTCTGGAAACAAACCATCTAGCCCCCTTGGTTCGTACCCAATGCTTTTACTAGTTTGGACATAACTGCTACTAGAAAGTAGAAACGTAAATGTGGTAATTAAAGTCCACCCTCCAGTTATGGTTGCTGTAACATAAGGATATTAGCCCCAGGCTTTTTATACCCCCAGGAAAATATTTGCTAGATAGCCTCTGTCTGTGTAAAAAAGCCTTTGGCTAAATACAAAGGTATGCCAGAAAGCGGCATAGGTAGCAAGGGAGAATAATCATCTTGATTAAGTTGCATTGACAGATTAAACCAATGTGAAATTATGCCACTTATATCTTCTGCGTTCTGCCAGATAGTACGCGATAATTAGATTCCCTTACATTCTCCATTTTCACAGAGACTTAGATCCCCAGCTACGTCACCGAATTGGCCAATCGCCTATCATCCCAAGAAGGGACAGTGCTGGTCAGGACTAGGGCCAATTTTTCAATAGCTGCCAGAGAATCCTCTGGGGCAGAGGTCATTATGGTAATGTTGTCTGCACAGGCAAGCAGTTTGAGCTCAAGCTGATGGGTCCGCAGCAAAGCAGTGTTCCTCAGGCTCTTGAGGGCTTGAATTTAAGGTTCTATATAGTGCGCAAAGAGCAAAGGTAAACGTGGAAATCACTTTACAGGTGCATGACGTATCTAAATTAGGTTGGTAGAAGACCCTGAACATAAAACGCTAGCCTTAAGCTGCTGAATCAAAGCAATAAAGCGGGGCCCAAACACTTACACAGCCATTATGGCCATAAGAAAAGGCCTTGAGCCCCTTTCAAAGGCCTTTTCAGTGTCTAACATTATTGCTCTGACCAGATTTCCTCGAGAATAGTCTGCCTCAAGAGCAGTGATAACAATATTGAGATTGGCGGTTTTATCTCTCTGTGGAACAAAACCATGTTGATTCTCATCAACAAGATCAGAAATAACCGTAGCAAGCCTGTTTACTAAAATCTAAGTATAAATCTTGGAATCAGCATTAATCAAAGAAATAGGCTGATATGAACCACTGAGAAAGGGATCTTCCCTTTTTTTAGGAAAGATGACGATGTTGGTCTCAGTCCATGACCCAGAAACCTGCCCAAGTAATTCAAAAGAGTTGAGTAGATCACGGAAAACCGGTACTACAAGATGTGACAAACTAACATAGAAATTCAATGGAAGTTGATCGGTGCCACAGGCCTTGCCTCGTGCCAGCTAGCCAATTGTGTCTTACACTTTGGCAGCCAATATTTGACCTTCTTGCTTATGCTATAGTGTAGTAGACAGTTTCCGATGATGGTGGACCCAAAGAAACGGAATGATCTGGCCTGTGGAAGGGACCAATTCCTAGTCATACCACTTATGATGAATGCTGTGGAACTCCTCTTGCATAAGAGCAGGATTGATCACAATAGCACTTTGAGAGTTCTTAATCCCAGAAATAGCAGATGCATTAGATCTATCACGGACCCAGAAAGGTAACAGCCCATTTCTTCGATAAAGAATTGTGATCTGATATAACCCTAGGATTAAAGGAAGCGCTCAACAAATATGGACACCCCGAACTCACAACTAATGCAAGTTGAGAAGGTTCAGGAAAGCCTTTAAACTTTATTGGGAGCAGTCAAGACCCAGATCTCATGACCATTCTCTCATCAAGGGTCTAAGATTTGGAAAATAGGTCTCGCAGGAATGACCTCAGGATATTGGGGATCCCCGAGGGGTCAGAGGAACAATACTAAGCCTATATTTATTCATTTATAAAGTTTTATATAGCCCGAACATGGCCCACGAGGGTATCAGAGCGCTTTACAGTATATAGTTAAAGACATAGGAAATGAGGTAATATAAGAGATAACATAGGTATAGGATAGCATAGGTGACCAGTGGACGACATATAATGATCATAAAGGGCACATCAAATTACAATTTAAGTGATTATTACGCCTTAGATCAATAGTGTGTAAATAAACTAACATATAATGGTCACTTACAATCCCATACGAGGTAACCAGTTATAAGAGGATCGTAACGTCTTAGGATGTAGATTTGTTCATAAGAAGTATTTTTACCTCCTTTTTGAAGGCGGTAAAGGAAGAAATTCCCCAAACCACTGGAGGTAATGAGTTTCAAATCTTAGGTGCGAACCCTGAAAAGGCTCTGCAACCAGTTCTCTTTTTATGAAAGGATTGTGGTTTCAGAAGTAAAGAACTAACGCTCCTCAATTGACTGCAACCTCCGGATCGTTCAATCTTTAGGGCTAGATAACTGGGTGTGTTGTTATAAAGTGCTTTATGGGTCATGCAAGCAACCTTTAGTTGTATTCTTGCCTCATATGGCAGCCAATTCAGCGTTTTCAAGGTCGGGGAAAAGTGCCTATTTCTTTTACATCCTGATACCAGTCTTGCTGCAGCGTTAAATGAGGCCCTCAGCGGAGCCAGCTTGTATCTTGGGAGGCCACAGAGAGTGGTGCTTCCATAGTCTAATCTTGATAACACTAAGGCTTGCACTGCCATTTTTAAGTCAGTCTGAGGGAGGAAGGGTTTAAGTTTCCTTAGTAAACTCATCTAGTGATTGGCGCCCTTGGTGGCCTTATTGATGTGCAACTGCATATTTAGGTGTTTGTCTATGGTGACTCCCAGGGATTTCACTGAGTCAATGATGAGGGGTGCACAGGCCATGGCTGTTAGGTGTTTCAACCATTGCTCTATCTTTGGTGTGTGGTTGGGGGGAGATGAGAATGAATTCTGTTTTTTTTGTATGAAGCATGAGGTGGTTGTTCATGAGCCAGCTTTGCGTGTTCAGAAGAATAGCGTTGAGGGAGATGAAGGCTTCTGGAGTGGAGATTTTCAAATACAGTTGGGTGTCATCCGCATACAGGTGATATAAGATATTCACCGGTTTTAAATGCGTTAGCCAGGGGTTCCATTAGTAGGTTGAAAAGAATAGGTGAGAGGGCTGGGCCCTGGGGAACGCCTATGTCGACCCCGAATGGTTGAGAGAGTGCATTCTTCATCTTGATTCTTTGAAACCTGTTATTAAGGAAGGAGTAGAACCATTGTAACACTGTGCCCGAGAGGCCCATCCTTCGTTCTAATAGTGATAGTAGATTGCCATGTTTAACTGTGTCGATGGCCGAGGACAGATCAAGCAGGATCATTAGGCAGGATTCGTTGCGGTCAAGCATTATTGGTATATCATCCAATATGTGTGTGAGAGCAGATTCAGTGCTGTTACCTTGGCGGAAACCGGATTGGTGAATGTCTAGGAGGTTGTAGTTCTCAATATGGTTGCATAATTGTATTTGTACACATTTCTCCAGCAGTTTCGCCAAAGTGGGGATGTTAGATATAGGGCGGTAATTGTTGAGATCAGATGGGATGGCGTCGGATTTCTTTAGTATAGGCGTAACCTGCCCTATTTTAAGGCAGTCTGGTATGGAGCCTTGCCTCAGGAAGGCGTTTACAATTTTTGTCCATAGTGGTAGGATGGATGTTTTTATCATTTTGAAAAGGGCAGGAGGAAGGGGGTCGGAGAAGTGGTTGGAGGGATTGATTCCCAGAAGAGTGCTATACATTTTTTGTTCAGAGATTGGCGCAAAGGTGTTCCAGGAGGCGTTGGTTTTTGTGACTTCCCATGGAGAACTGTTGAGGACCTTGAATTGTGAATGACCATTGGCATCATTGGCCAGAGGTTGTGGGAGTGCCTTCTTAGACTGGATGTCGAGCTCGATGACCTTTATCTTTTCATGGAAGAAGGTTGCAAGATCATCGCAAGAAGATGTAGCCAGGTCGTTTAGATCCGTAGAGTTAGCCGTGTTGCAAGTTTGTTGCTTGACAATTTCGAAGAGTTTTTTGGGACGGTTGATTGCTTGGTTCAGCCGGGTTCTAAGAAAGTCTGCCTTGGTCTTTAGAATCTTCCTGTTGTAAGAGTTCCTTAACGTTCTAAGGTGATGAAGGTGACCATCGGTGGGTGCAGATTTCCATAATTGTTCAGCAACTCTTAGCTTGCGTCGCTCCGTGTTCAGGGAGTCATTGAACCAAGGTTTGGAAATTTTGACGGAAACATTTTTTTCTTCGAGGGGTGCTGTGGAGTCCAAGATTTCAAGCATCGTGGAATTGTAAAAGGTTGTGAGGTCATGGACATCATGCATGGCCGTTGCGGGGGTCAGGGCGGAGTTGCATCCATTTACCAGGGTGACGGGGTTGATATTCTGCAAGTTCCTTTTCCATTGTTTAGTTTTTGATGGTTGACTTCTTTTTAGAATTACTTCGATATTGATGGAGAAGAAGATGCTGTGATGGTCAGTCCAGTCACATGGGGTGATGGATTCTGGTGAAATGATGCTTGATTTTGCTATGATGAGGTTCAGTGTCTCACCCTTGCTGTGCGTTGGACTGTCACAGAATTGGTATAAATCTTGGTCTGCCAGAAACGCTTTAAGACTTCCTACACCATGATCGTTTGCATTGTTCCAGTGAAAATTAAAATCACCCAGGAAAATTTGTGGTACTTGTGAATTGACGTTTGAGGAAATGACTTCCATTAACTTGTCAATGAAAGTCAGAGTATCCCTCGGGGGTGGTAGAATAAATGAAGCTTGCTGGCGAGGCGCTTATCATCAGAGATATTGATGCTGAGGTATTCGCAGGCAGTTAGGTTGATGGAGTCTTCTTGCTTGACTGAGATTGTGTTACGATAGCTGCATGCTAACCCACCTCCGGGCGCCACTTCTGTGTCTAGGCGGATTAGGTTGTGGCTAGGAGGACTCCTCCTACCAGACACATATTCTAGTGTAAAAGTGACTCTCTGGGAAGATCAATTTATCTTATTTCCCTTTTTATAGGAATTTAATTTATTCATATGCGTCACTGTGTCCAATTTATAAGAAACACACACACTGCCCATCAGCTACCACTATCAAACCCCACATTCCATCCAGTGAAAAAATGTGAGGAGCGAGAGAGAGCACCTCACGGAAGAACCGCCACAAGGGGTTACTGGCTGGTAATTACCAGTTTACCCACTTATAATCATCGGTAACTCTCTCTCACCCGTGAAAAGAAGAGGAAAGGAAAGAAACAAAAAGTGAAATCAATACATCACTTCACTAATCTGGAAACATAAAAAATATAAATAATACCTCCCATTTTGAATGAATGAATGAATGAATGAATGAATGAATGAAATTATTTATAGAGCGCACGGTGGCCAAACGGCTTCCTGGCGCTGAGAGCTCTAGGGAACAGAACAAACAGGGCCAAGGAGATTTAACAGGGGTAGGCCAGGGCAAACAAGAATGTTTTAAGCGCTTTACGGAAGTGTGAAAAGATAGGAATAGAACGCATAGAGAGAGGAAGGGAATTCCAAAACCGGGGTGCAAGAACAGAAAATCTAGTCCCACCAGTGCGAGTTTTGCGGAAACGGGGAACAGTGAGGAGGGCAGAGGAAGATGAACGGAGAGTGCGGACAGGGGTGTGGGAGGAAATCAGAGAGTTGATGAACACCGGTGCAGAGCGATCAAGGGCCCGATAAACAAGGCAACCTAGTTTAAACAAGGATCTCTGCAGGATGGGTAACCAGTGAAGGGATTTGAGGACAGGAGTGATATGGTGAGTTTTGGGCAAGTGAAAGATGAGACGGGCAGCCTGATTTTGGATTGCTTGAAGGCGGCGGGTTTCGTAGGCAGGAATACCCAGGAACAAGCTGTTTCCATAATCAAGGCGGGAAGTGATGAGGGCAGAAATGATAATTTTGAGAGATTCAAGGGAAAAGAAACGAGAAATTTTTCGGATCAACCGAAGGGAGAGGAAGCAGGAGGATACTACAGCACTGACCTGGCCATGCATGGACAGGTCCTGGCTGACCTTAATGCCCAATGTTTTAACGGAGGCAACCGGGGTGGGAGGGGGGCCAAGGATAGGGGGCCAAAAAGCAGAGGACCAAGGGCTGGATGAGCCGCCAGTCAGGACAAGCTCAGTCTTATCTGGATTGAGCTTGAGGTGATTGGCGCTCATCGACCCAGAAATAAAGACCATGGTGGAACGAAAAAAGGATAGGGAGTGAGAAGAAGAAGAGAGATCAAAGACAAGCTGGAGGTCGTCTGCGTAGTTAAACACCGAGACCCCCAGCTGAAGGAGAGAAGAAATAAGTGGGTGAATATAAAGGTTGAAAAGAAGAGGAGAGAGGGAAGAGCCTTGGGGAACCCCACAGGGCACCGGGAGGGGGGGAGCAGAAAAACCGGGGAGGTGGACAGCTTGAGAACGTCTTGTTAAAAAGGACGTGATCCAGGAAAGGGCAGAGCCTCGAATGCCCGCTGCGCTGACACGGTCCAAAAGAATGTTATGGTCGACCGTGTCAAACGCAGCGGACAGGTCGAGGAGAACCAGAGCTTGGGGAGAATTGGTGTCAGCCTTGGCTTTCAGCTCGTCGAGAACGGCGAGCACCACAGATTCGGTCGAATGACCCGAGCGGAAACCTGCTTGATGAGAAGCAAGAAGTTGGTTCTGCTCAACATAAGTAGAAAGACAGGAAGTGACGTAGGATTCCAGAATTTTAGCAAGATAGGGAAGAAGAGAGATGGGCCTAAAGTTAGAAGGGAGAGAGGAATCAAGACCAGGTTTTTTAAAAATGGGGGAAACAATGGCAGATTTAAATGAAGAAGGGACCAATCCAGTGGAAAGAGAAGCATTAAGGAGAGAAAGAGGGGTAGCGGGACAAGAAGAAAAGAGAGTTTTAAGAATGCGAGCAGGGGCACAATCGTTGGGAGAGCCAGACTTGATTTTTGTGAGCAGAGCTAAGAAGGAATCCAGGGAAAGGGGCGGGAAAAAGGAGAAGGAAGAATTAGACACAGAGGGGACCGAATGAAGTGGAGTAAAAGGAGTGATAGAAATGTTGGATTTAATTTTAGCGATCTTCTCGATGAAGAAGTCGTTTAAAGAAGAACAGAGGGCCTGGGAGGGAATAAAGTTAGGGCAAGCACGATCAGAAGTGGCCAAGTTGTTGACCAAGGAGAAGATCTCTTTAGATTTGTTAGCCGAGAGGATTACTTGTTCGGAGAAGTACTTGGTCTTGGTCACAAGAATGGCTTTCTTGTACTCTTTAAGAAGAGATTTGTATTTGTCCTTGAGGTCGGGGCAGTAGCTACGGCGCCAAAGGCGCTCAGAGCGTCTGAGTTCCAATTTGAGGACCTTAAGCTCAGAGTTAAACCAACGATGAGCCTCGTGTGGACGAATGGACTTAACTAGCTTGAGAGGGGCTACAAGGTCGCAGGCAGACGATAACCAGTTGCCAACTGCAGCGGCCTGTGAATCAAGGGAAGTGCCATTGAGGTCAGGAGGGGAAGAAGCAAGGGAATAAGAGAGGGAAAGCAGGTCAGCATGATTCCAGCTACGTGTAAAAACGTTCTTGGGACGAGGGTGTTTGTGAGGGGAACCAATGTTGATAGTGAAGGAGATGAGAGAATGGTCGGACCAGGTACAAGGGAGGATGCTGGGGCGGGAAACTATGTCCAGGGATGACCAAACTTGGTCCAAAGTGTGTCCCAGATTGTGAGTAGGGATCAATACATGGGACGTGAAGTTGAGACATAAAAGAGTGGCCGTGAAGTCCTTGGACGTTAGGTCCTCCCTGGGGTCACCAGGCCAGTAATTAAAATCACCTAGCAGGAGAACAGAAGAGTTGTTAACTACAAGCGTAGCGAGAAGTTCCTGCAGGGAGGCCACAAACAGAGGCATACTCAGGGGGGGCGATAGACAAGGACAACAGTAAGAGGCGCGGAAAGATTAGTGGAGCGGGCGACCAGAAAGTCCACCCCAGCTATAGAAGGTTGGGAGAGAAGCTGGAATTGAAGGGTGGATCGAGCAATCATGGCAACACCCCCCCGGTCTTGCCGTCGGGGCGGTCAGCCCGGAGGGCATAATAAGAGTCGGGGAGGATGGCTAGAATGTCAGGGAGAGAAGCCTCAGAGAACCATGTTTCTGTTAAAAACAGAATATCAGGGGAGTCTGTGGTAAGGAGGTTGAACAGTTCTAGATGATGCTTGCCTGCCGAGCGAGTGTTGAGGAGGTAGGCAGAGGCAGTGTGAGAAGGTGGTGAGGATGTAATGGGGGGGAAGTCTGGTGTCCAGAATGGGCAAGGGAGGCGTAGAGCGCGGAGAAGTGACACAGCCTAAGTGGGGGACATAGATACCTAGTGCAACGAGGTGCTGCATGAGAGAATGGGGAAGGGGTACATCAGCAGTGCAGGAGAGAAGTTGTGCAGATGTGTATGCCAATGAAGAGGCAGGGGGTATGGCCCCTGGTCCCGGCCCGTCGCGGACGGGCGCAGACGGGCTTAACTTAGGTGCGACTTCGGCGCGCCTTCGTAGCGCCCGCTGCGCTCGTCCGCTGCGCGACCGGGAAAGAAGTGCCATAAGTAGGTGACCAGTAGTGGGGGCGTGGCAGGGGGTGGAGGGACAGAGGAGCTGCCCCGCCAACCACAGAGCAGCCCGAGGTAGTGCACACATCCACATAAACATACACCCAACGTGAAACAACACAAAAATGTGATTCTCATCAATAAAATTGAGAGGCTCGCTTGACCACTCTGACCTTTATTCTGGGCTGCAAGCCTGTCAAACTAAAATTGGTTTCTGTTATACCCAACCTATTGTTCAATTGCCAACATGTTTCGTTGCTGTGAATTTGCGCAACTTCATCAGGGCTTACAGGGGTTCATCCTTTCACTCATTCCTCGGTGTTTTTTCAATTCAACACCTGCAGTGGTAGACAATGATAGACAAACACATTTAAAAGAAATTTAAAAGAAATTGCTGTACCGGGCAACAATAATGAAAATCTGTTGCATGTAGTGATAGTAGGATCACTGAAAACACAATTACCTTGAGGTGGCGCCGTGACAACATACCAGCACACCTCTTGTCTGGGGCCTCGTGTCAATCGGTCACGTTTCCCTGCGAACACCCTTCCCACTGCTGGGGTTCTATTGGAGTGGGCAGAGGAGGGAAGACACAGACAATAGTACATATCAGTGCCTCCAGAGTTCAACTCTTATATATTATGACTGTAGCGGGTGATCACTTAGTGTGAGTAATAGTAAGGAAAAATCTGCCAGTCCCTTGAAATCATTACTATGCTCATAGTTTAGAGCTATACACTTTAAAAGAACGTGTACACAACACAAAAATGAAACTATCCCTCCATTTCATAAGGCCAGTCTCATTCAAATGTTCATTTTCGTGCCCCTTTAGTAATCATAGTGTCGCTAGGCAAGTATACCCATCTGATCTAAAACCCGCGGGTAAATGCCCGAATTCGCTCAGCTGACGCCCAAAGCAGCACACCACATTAACATAGGCGCCCGCCCGCACTGCTCAGAACCTCCGTTCTGCCTTACCGCTGCCGCGTCCCACCGGCGTTCAAGGAGCACCGACTGTGGATGCAGCAATCCAAACTCATTTAAGCCGCCGTACACGTCACTTTCCCAATCGCGCTAATTGGTGTACAGCTTCCGGGTAAAGGGCGGTGTAGTGCGGAAATAATGGCGGCCATCTTAAAGTGTGTGGAGCCCGTCGCAAGTACTACTATTGCAATATCTATTTCTGTGGGCTCTCGCTATCGTTACTATTTGGCCAATCGATGACGACTTTTCTGTTAGAGTGGAATGTATGTGTGCAAAAACTTTATTCCCCCACAAATTCTCTCCACACGCCGATATGTCCCCTATTAACGGATATTCCACTGGTGCTGAGCAATGTACATGCACCTCAGGGGAGACACATCTAAAAAACAACAGATCTCACCATCCATGAAAAATCTTATAATACATTTGTCAAAACACACCCTCTCAGGCCCAAATGTCACATGTAAGTTCGGGACAACTGAGTTTCACACAATTTTTGTCACCCAATCCACTACATAACAATCTGCAGTGAGAGGAATGGTATAAACCACAATTGTCCAAACGCAAAAAAAGGGGAGGGGGGGGGGGGGAGAGAAAAAGGTAAATCCTGGGTGATGTTCATAACGTTCACCTGTGCTAGATATATCTTTTGACTCAGCTTTTATGCATACACAGAAATCTATTTTCCAGAACACTGGGGCTCAGTACCTGTTAACCTTGTTCCATTCGATAAGGTCATTAAGACCCTCCTTGTCCGCCTTCTCGGAGTAGATCCATCTCGCCTCCTTTCTGGCCTGTATGTTTTCAATATTGTGAGACTCACCCAGCACTCTTTCCAAGACCACCCATCTCAAATCCCTGGGTTCATGTTTTTTCTCAATAAAGTGTTGTATAAGACGTGTAGAGAGTTTTTTGGCCTTCAGTGTACTTAAGTGCTCCTAGATGCGTATCTTTACCTTTCGCGACGTCAACCCAATATAGTGCAGACCACAGCTGCAGGTGAGTCTATAGATCACGTGCGAGGTATTGCAATTGCTAAAGCGTCGAAGATGCAAGACGCTCCCATCATTTAAAATGACTTCCTTGGTGTCATCAGTGAGGGAGCATACTGAGCAATTAGCGCACGGATAGTGACCCACTGGAAACGAACTGGTCATTGACACTCTAGGGTTGCGAGTGTGAACCAGTTTATCTTTTAGGTTGGGCGCTCGCTTAAAGGCAAATCGCGGCGGCGGCATTTCATCCGAAGGTGTACTTAATAGACACCAATGTTTACGTATAAATTGTCTGGTTTGAGTGGACAGGGGGTCAAAGGTAGTAACCACTGGAATGCAATCCTGCTTGGTTCTAATGTTTCTTTCCAATAAAGCTTCACGTGGGGTGTTAAGAGCCCTTTTGCGTGCTTTTTTCACTGTCTTCATGGGGTAACCTCTCACTGCCAGTTTGTCCATCAACTCCTCAAATTGTTCCAGGAAAGTATTTGTATCTGAACAGTTGCGCCGATAGCGTAACAACTGGCCGACAGGAAGGTTATCCCTAAGGGCACGGGGATGGAAGGACTGGTAATGAAGGAGAGAGATCCTATCTGTTGCCTTATGATGTACACTTGTCATTAATCCGGTCCCTTCAGCTCTGATATCCACGTCCAAATATACCGCGGTGGTGGTGCTAATGAACCACGTGAACCGAAGATTGTCGTTCCTCCTGATTGAGCCATGTCAAAAAGCTGGACAGACGGTCCTCTGTACCTGTCCAGATACAGAGGACGTCGTCGATATATCTCTTCCACAGGGTGATGTTATCCCTGTAAGGATTGGAGGGGTGTTGGACCACATTGACCTCGAATTGACCCACAAAGATGCTAGCCAGACTTGGGGCAAATGTGGCCCCCATGGATGTCCCAGATACCTGTAGGTACAGTTGGTTCTTGTACTCGAAGAAGCTTTTTGTCAATGCTATCTCTACACATTGCATGACAAAAGATGGTGGAGTGTCATGGAACCATTCCAGTTCCCCCAGAGCCCGTGCTGCTGCCACCAGCGTGGTGTCCTGGGGGATACTGGTATAGAGTGACTCGATGTCAATGGTTACCAGGAACTGGGAACCTGGGTCAAACTCAACATCTTTCTAGATGTTCAAGATGTCGGTCGTGTCTTGTACGAAGGAATCCTGAGTGATGACAGCCTCCCTCAGGAAAAAATCAGCGAATTGGTACAAGGGTTCCAGGACTGACTGGATGCCTGAGACTATCGGGCGTCCAGGAAGGGGGCGCTGAGGCTTGTGAATTTTTGGCAAGATGTCGAAAGCCGGTATACGTGATTTTCTGTTAACAATGAAATCAGCTTCTTTAGGTGTTATCCATTTCTTTTCCAAAGCGTCAGATACCAATTTTGTAATCATGTCTAGCAACTCGGGTTGGGTCTCTCATAAGAGGGTGATAGTTAGTGCGCACCCCCAGTAATCTTAGTACTTCAGCCTCATAATCACAAGTATTGAGAACAACGACAGCACCCCCCTTGTCTGCCTGTTTAATTGTAATTTCTATGTTGTTTTGCAAAGATCTTACAGCTGCCCAGTCATCCCTATTCATATTGGATTCCCGATGTTGATGGTTGGCTCCCTCCAAGGCCCGGATGTCGTGAAGTACACACTGTTCAAACACAGCAACTTCAGGGCCAAGTGCTGAAACGGGGGGACAAAAGCTAGAGGGACGATGGAGATTAGTCTAAAAAATGGAGGGACTCGTTCTTTCTTTATCCCTAAAGAATTTGTGGAGTTTGATTTTTCTCATCATTTCCGAGAGTTCCATTCTGCATACAAAGCTGTCATGTTTGGGAGTCGGAACAAATCCGAGTCCTTTATTCAGGACTCGGATCTCCATAGAGGTAAGGACATGGCTCGATAAATTAACCACAATATCAATAGGCTTGTCGCATTCAGTGTTAAGGGGTTGATTTAAACCTGAAATGTTCTGCCCCTGCTGCGCGTTACACGTGGAGAGTGTGTCTGCCATGATTGTGCCTGCGCCCTGCCTCTGCCTCTTCCTCTCTGAGCTGAGGTCCCACCTCCCCCTCGTGTGCCCCTCTGGGTTTGCCCTAAAAAAGCCCTTAGCAGTACACCCAAATCTTCATCCGATCTTGTGTCTGGTGCAAAGTTAACCCTGCTCTGGTTAGGTGCACTAGGATTACTGGGTAAGTGGGTAAACTGGTAATCACCAGCCAGTAACCCCTTGTGGCGGTTCTTCTGTGAGGTGCTCTCTCTCTCGCTCCTCACATTTTTTCACTGGATGGATTGTGGGGTTTGATAGTGGTAGCTGATGGGCAGTGTGTGTGTTTCTTATAAATTGGACACAGTGACGCATATGAATAAATTAAATTCCTATAAAAAGGGAAATAAGAGAAATTGATCTTCCCAGAGAGTCACTTTTACACTAGAATATGTGTCTGGTAGGAGGAGTCTTTTTGTGTATGAATAGGCTTTGAGTGGGGGGCAGCCTCCTCCTTTCTTTCCCCCTGTGCTCCTAGTGAAGTGAAGTGTGGCTAGGAGGAACCAATAGATCAAGGATGGGAGAGGAGGAGCTATTTAACCATGTTTCGGTAAGGACGATAAGGTATAAATCAATAAATACTGACCCTCCCATAATGGCAATATTTCTTGGCAACTTGTGGTCTACACCGTAGTAATATAACGGCCCTGGTTCAATAAATCTTGGAATTTTTTGGGCATCCGTGATGGTGCAATTCTATAGCATAACGATAGTCTTAGAGAATGCTGGGTATTCTTGACATATTGAGAAGTGTCACAGTCTGATGGGTCTGCCATCGAAAATGAAACTAGAATGTGGCTGAGAGGGATTGGCTAAACATGTTCTTTAGTATGTTCTTAAATATTTCTATTTTATGTTTGTTATGATGTCTATTATGTAGATGTTAAAGGTAGGACCAGGACTTTCCTGGAATTGCCATGTGGTCAGAGTATCCTAGAGGGTGTGGATATTACCAGGACAAATATGGCATTCCATTTGTCCCCTTATATGTGGCGTCTCTAGGGACAGGAACGTTTAAAAACAGCCAACATAAAGTTCAAGGCAAAACAGAATTCTTAGAAGCTTATCGTATCTAACACAAATTTCTATTATTTGGGGCACTGCTGCAGGTGATATGAAAATAACTACTTTGTTGACAAATCAAGCAATCAAGCCAAATATTATGTTTCAGGTAGAAAGTACTGCAAGGTCACTGAAAAAAATGTTTGAAAAATGTGTCCCAAGATAAGTGCAAAATGAACAATTGATGGACAGAATGCAGAACAATGTCATACATTCACCTCAGTACAGAGTTCTGGGCCTAAATCCATCGTGTTTTGCTCACCATGCCATTCCTGTGTGGGCCCAGCCATATGCAAATCAGTCATGACCCTGTGCCCACTAGGAACAGTCCAGCCCGAACTGCCAACCCAGGACTGAACTATTTTGTCTGATGCCCGATGGAGCTACCTGGTTTAGCTATAGGGGAGATGGGCCGTGGATTCCCTCCTTGGTCGTCACCTACCAAGTCGATCTTTAGACAGACTTCCTTTCGTCTCTCCTTGTTGTCTCTTCCCTTATCCTCCCTTTCTCACCTCCCCTGCCCCCTCCACTACTTTTCTCTCTCCTTTCTCTCCTCTCCTAATTGTATTGCCTATTTTTTGATGTATTGTGTAATTGTTGATCTTTTTCTGTTACATTGTTGATTCTCATGTAAAGCGCTCTGATACCTTCGGGTCTAGCCACCGCTATATAAAACTCTTTAAATAAATAAATAAATAAATAAATAAAATAAAGGTCCTCCCTGGACTGGACACAAGCATCCTAGGACCGGTTTTGGGGTTTCAGCCAGGATAGCTTGACTCCAGCAGCATGGAGAGCACAGGACTTACGTCTGAGCATACCCGTCCCACTCGGGGTTACAAATGCAAAAAGAACAATTGATGGACAGAATGCAGAACAATGTCATACATTCACCCCAGTACATAGATCTGGGCCTAAATCCATCGTTTTTGTGCTCACCGTGCCATTCCAGGCACAGAGTCAAGACTGAATTGCATATGGCCAGGTCTAAACTGGGGTGGGATGGTGAGCAAAAGAATGATGGATATAACCCAGGTCTCACCCTAAGGGCGCCAGGTATGCCCGGATGTGGGTCCTGGGCTCACTGTGCCACTGGAATCAAGCTAACCTGGCTGAAGAGGGGTGAAACCCCGAAACCGGTCCTAGGATGCTTGTTTCCGGTCCAGGGAGGACCTGGCTTGGCAGTTCGGGCTGGACTGTTCCCATAAAGCACAGGGTCAAGACTGATTTCCAAAAGGCAGGTCTAAACTGGGGTAGCATGGTGAGCAAAAGAATGATAGATTTAACCCAGATCTCTTGATTGGGAGTGAAAGTTTTGATTTGTTCTGCATTACGTCCATCAATCGTGTGTCTTTTGCTTTCTCACCCTAAGTGTGCCAGGTATGCCCAGACGGGGGTCCTCGGCTCACTGTGCCATTGGAATCAAGCTATCCTGGCTAAAGAGGGCTGAGCCCCAAAATCGGTCCTAGGATGCTTGTTTCCAGTCCAGGGAGGACCTGACTTGGAAGTTCGGGCTGGACTGTTCCCATGAGCACAGGGTCAAGACTGATTTGCATATGGCCAGGCCTAAGCTGGGGTGGCATGGTGAGCAAAAGAATGATGGATTTAACCCAGATCTCTTGACTGGGGATGAATGTTTTGATTTGTTCTGCATTCCGTCCATCAATTGTGTGTTTTTTGCTTTCTCACCCTTAGTGTGCCAGGTATAGCCAGACGCGGGCCCTGGGCTCACTGTGCCACTGGAATCAAGCTATCCTGGCTGAAGAGGGGTGAAACCCGAAACCGGTCCTAAGATGCTTGTTTCCAGATCTCTTGACTGGTGTTGAATGTTTTGATTTCTTCTGCATTCCGCCCATCTATTGTGTGTCTTTTGCTTTCTCGCCCTAAGTGCGCCAGGTATTCCCAGACAGGGGTCCTGGGCTCACTGTGCCATTGGAATCAAGCTACCCTGGCTGAAGAGGGCTGAGACCCGAAACCGGTCATAGGATGCTTGTTTCCGGGTCCAGGGAGGATGGCATGGAAGCTCGGGCTGGACTTTTCCCATGAGGCACAGGGCCAAGACTGATTTGCATATGGCCAGGTCTAAACTGGGGTGGCATGGTGAGCAAAAGAATTATGGATTTAACCCAGATCTCTTGACTGGTGGTGAAGGTTTTGAATTGTTCTGCATTTCATCTATCAATTGTGTGTGTTTTGCTTTCTCGTCCTTTTTGCGCCTGGTATGCCCAGACGTCCGTCCTGGGCTCACTGAGCCACTGGAATCAAGCTATCATGGCTGAAGAGGGGTGAAACCCCAAAACCGGTCCTAGGATGCTTGATTCCGGTCCAGGGAGGGCCAGGCTTGGCAGTTGGGGCTGGACTTTTGCCATGAGGCACAGGGTCAAGACTGATTTGCATATGGCCATGTCTAAACTGGTTTGGCATGATGAGCAAAAGAGTGATGGATTTAACCCAGAACTCTTGACTGGGGGTGAATGTTTTGATTTGTTCTGCATTTCATCTATCAATTGTGTGTCTTTTGCTTTCTCGCCCTAAGTGCGCCAGGTATACCCAGACATGGGTCCTTGGTTCACTGTACCACTGGAACCAAGCTATCCTGTCTGAAGAGGGGTGAAACCCCGAAACCGGTCCTAGGATGCTTGTTTCCGGTCCAGGAAGGACCTGGCTTGGAAGTTCGGGCTGGACTATTCCCATGAGGCACAGGGTCAAGACTGATTTGTATATGGCCAGGTCTAAACTGGGGTGGCATGGTGAGCAAAAGAATGATGGATTTAACCCAGATCTCTTGTCTGGAGGCGAATGTTTTGATTTGTTCTGCCTTCCGTCCATCAATTGTGTGTCTTTTGCTTTCTCGCCCTAAGTGCGCCAGGTATGCCCAGACGGGGGTCCTGGGCTCACTGTGCCATTGGAATCAAGCTATCCTGGTTGAAGAGGGCTGAGACCTGAAACCGGTCCTAGAATGCTTGTTTCCGGTCCAGGAAGGTTGGCTTGGAAGTTCGGGCTGGACTTTTCCCATGAGGCACAGGGTCAAGACTGATTTGCATATGGCCAGGTCTAAACTGGGGTGGCATGGTGAGCAAAAGAATGATGGATTTAACCCTGATCTCTTGATTGGGGATGAATGTTTTGATTTGTTCTGCTTTCCGTCCATCAATTGTGTGTTTTTTTGCTTTCTCACCCTAAGTACGCCAGGTATGCCCAGACGCGGGCCCCCTGGGCTCACTGTGCCACTGGAATCAAACTATCCTGGCTGAAGAGGGGTGAAAAAACGAAATTGGTCTAGGATGCTTGTTTCCGGTCCAGGAAGGACCTGGCTTGGCAGTTCGGGCTGGACTGTTCCCATGAGGCACAGGGTCAAGACTGATTTGTATATGGCCAGGTCTAAACTGGGGTGGCATGGAGACCAAAAGAAAGATGGATTTAACCCAGATCTCTTGTCTGGAGGTGAATGTTTTGATTTGTTCTGCCTTCCGTCCATCAATTGTGTGTCTTTTGCTTTCCCGCCTTAAGTGCGCCAGGAATGCCCAGATGGGGGTCCTGGGCTCACTGTGCCACTGGAATCAAACTATCTTGGCTGAAGAGGGGTGAAATCCCGAAACCGGTCCTAGGATGCTTGTTTCCGGTCCAGGGAGGACATGGCTTGGTAGTTCGGGCTGGACTTTTCCCATGAGGCACAGGGTCAAGACTGATTTGCATATGGCCAGGTCTAAACTGGGGTGGCATGGTGAGCAAAAGAATGATGGATTTAACCCAGATCTCTTGACTGGGGGTGAAGGTTTTGAATTGTTCTGCTTTTAATCTATCAATTGTGTGTGTTTTGCTTTCTCGTCCTTTTTGCGCCTGGTATGCCCAGACGTGCGTCCTGGGCTCACTGAGCCACTGGAATCAAGCTATCATGGCTGAAGAGGGGTGAAACCCCAAAACCGGTCCTAGGATGCTTGTTTCCGGTCCAGGGAGGGCCAGGCTTGGCAGTTGGGGCTGGACTTTTGCCATGAGGCACAGGGTCAAGACTGATTTGCATATGGCCATGTCTAAACTGGTTTGGCATGATGAGCAAAAGAATGATGGATTTAACCCAGAACTCTTGACTGGGGGTGAATGTTTTGATTTGTTCTGCATTCCATCTATCAATTGTGTGTCTTTTGCTTTCTCGCCCTAAGTATGCCCAGGCGTAGGTTCTGGGCTCACTGTGCCGCTGGAAGCAAGTTATCCTGGCTGAAGAGGGGTGAAACCCCAAAATAGATCCTAGGATGCTTTTTCTGGTCCAGGGAGGACCTGGCTTTGCAGTTCAGGCTAGAATGTTCCCATAAGGCACAGGGTCAAGACTGATGTGGCCAGGTCTAAACTGGGGTGGCATGGTGAGTAAAAGAATGATGGATTTAACCCAGATCTCTTGACTGGCGGGGAATGTTTTGATTTGTTCTGCATTCCATCCATCAATTGTGTGTCTTTTTCTTTCTCGTCCTTTTTGCGCCAGGTGTGACCAGACGTGCGTCCTGGGCTCACTGTGCCACTGGAATCAAGCTATCCTGGCTGAAGAGGGGTGAAACCGGTCCTAGGATGCTTGTTTACGGTCCTGGGAGGACCTGGCTTTGCAGTTCGGGCTGGACTGTTCCCACGAGGCACAGGGTTAAGACTGATTTGCATCTGGCCAGGTCTAAACTGGGATGGCATGGTGAGCAAAAGAATGATGGATTTAACCCAGATCTCTTGACTGGGGGTGAAGGTTTTGAATTGTTCTGCATTCCATCTATCAATTGTGTGTTTTGCTTTCTCGTCCTTTTTGCACCTGGTATGCCCAGACGTGCGTCCTGGGCTCACTGAGCCACTGGAATCAAGCTATCATGGCTGAAGAGGGGTGAAACCCCGAAACCGGTCCTAGGATGCTTGTTTCCGGTCCAGGGAGGGCCAGGCTTGGCAGTTGGGGCTGGACTTTTGCCATGAGGCACAGGGTCAAGACTGATTTGCATATGGCCATGTCTAAACTGGGTTGGCATGATGAGCAAAAGAATGATGGATTTAACCCAGAACTCTTGACTGGGGGTGAATGTTTTGATTTGTTCTGCATACCATCTATCAATTGTGTGTCTTTTGCTTTCTCGCCCTAAGTGCCCCAGGTATGCCCAGGCGTAGGTCCTGGGCTCACTGTGCCGCTGGAAGCAAGTTATCCTGGCTGAAGAGGGGTGAAACCCCAAAACAGATCCTAGGATGCTTTTTCTGGTCCAGGGAGGACCTGGCTTTGCAGTTCAGGCTAGAATGTTCCCATAAGGCACAGGGTCAAGACTGATGTGGCCAGGTCTAAACTGGGGAGGCATGGTGAGTAAAAGAATGATGGATTTAACCCAGATCTCTTGACTGGGGGGGAATGTTTTGATTTGTTCTGCATTCCGTCCATCAATTGTGTGTCTTTTTCTTTCTCGTCCTTTTTGCGCCAGGTGTGACCAGACGTGCGTCCTGGGCTCACTGTGCCACTGGAATCAAGCTATCCTGGCTGAAGAGGGGTGAAACCGGTCCTAGGATGCTTGTTTCCGGTCCTGGGAGGACCTGGCTTTGCAGTTCGGGCTGGACTGTTCCCATGAGGCACAGGGTTAAGACTGATTTGCATCTGGCCAGGTCTAAACTGGGATGGCATGGTGAGCAAAAGAATGATGGATTTAACCCAGATCTCTTGACTGGGGGTGAATGTTTTGATTTGTGCTGCATTCCGTCCATCAATTGTGTGTCTTTTGCTTTCTCGCCCTACGTGCGCCAGGTATGCCAAGATGTGGGTCCTGGGCTCACTGTGCCACTGCAATCAAGCTATCCTGGCTGAAGAGGGGTGAAACCCCGAAAGCGGTCCTAGAATGCTTATTTTCGGTCCAGGGAGGACCTGGCTTGGCAGTTCGGGCTGGACTGTTCCCATGAGGCACAGGGTTAAGACTGATTTGCATCTGGCCAGGTCTAAACTGGGATGGCATGGTGAGCAAAAGAATGATGGATTTAACCCAGATCTCTTGACTGGGGGTGAATGTTTTGATTTGTTCTGCATTCCGTCCATCAATTGTGTGTCTGTTGCTTTCTCGCCCTAAGATAAGTGAACAATAATAGCAATAAGTGACTTTTGGTCAAGACATTATTAGAAAGACAAGGAATAGGTGAATCTTTGGTGTCATGCTGAATAACTAAACTAGAGGCCATTTCTTCATAGATAGCATGGGAGGACAAGGGAAACATTCAAAACAAGGTTCCATCTCAATTACTAGCATCCCTTCTCACCTACCATTTCTTTTCCAGTAGTATGATGTAGGAGCGTAACCATTTGGGTGCTCCCATGTGCCCTTACACCTGTGGTAGGCCAAATGGGTAGCAGCGAAAGATGCCAAAAAAAGGCATTAGGCAATAAGACTTCAGAAGCTGACTGCACTAAACATTATTACAACCCCTCTCCTCTCAGATCAGTCTACAGACCCAACTCTTGGATTGGTAGAAAGATAATCACAGGACGTTAGAAAACGGAATTGTTTTTTACCTGTAATGTGATTTGTCTAGAAAAGGCAGCTTTTATAATTTCTTGTAGTTTGAATATCCACAAATGTCTGGAGAAGACTACAGCCTATCTCTCGCTCGCTGGAGATATATCTAAATTGATCTCAATCTCTATCTCTCTCTCTCTCTCTCTCTCTCTCTCTATATATATATATATATATATATATATTTTTTTTTTGTTATTCCAAAGAGCCCTGAAGCATCGGGATGGCACGCGACAGTGCTCTGCCATGCGGCTATTCAATGCAGCTTGCCTTCCTGTTTCATTTTCGGATCATCCTTGCCAACGCGCTTCAGGGTATTCACCCCTTCTTCCTGGGCTTAAAAAAGACATCTGAAGCTCGCAGTATCTATTTCCGGTTTCTATTTATTGGTATTGTGGCCCCCAGTGGGCGTATGTTCAGTGCGATATATTTCATTTGATGCACGATGGGACACGAAGTCCTACTGCGAGTGTTACTGCACCTTTAAGTAAGGTCAAATGTCCGTTTTAAATTTAAAACTCAAATTATTTCCTATAGTAGGTGATAAAACAGCTTGGCATGCTCAATTTGCATATAGTTTTGCAAGGGGTGAATACCCTGAAACGCGTTGGCAGCGATAATCCGAAAATGAAACAGGAAGGCAAGCTGCATTGAATAGCAGCATGGCAGAGCACTGTCGCATGCCATCCCGATGCTTCAGGGCACTTTGGAAAAAAAAAATTACACACGGCAACCTGGCCGTGGGGATAGAGCACCATCGCCAGCTGGAGAAGAATGGAGAAACCGGCTGGGTGAGGCTTCAGTTCTGCACTGTTCAGGACGTTCCGCACAGCGCTCTATATGCAAATTGAGCATGCCAAACTGTTTTATCACCTACTATAGGAAATAATTTGAATTTTAAATTTAAAACAGACATTTGACCTTACTTAAAGGTGCAGTAACACTCGCAGTAGGACTTCGTGTCCCATCGTGCATCAAATGAAATATCGCACTGAACATACGCCCACTGGGGGCCACAATACCAATAAATAGAAACCGGAAATAGATACTGCGAGCTTCAGATGTCTTTTTTAAGCCCAGGAAGAAGGGGTGAATACCCTGAACGCGTTGGCAGCGATGATCCGAACATGAAACAGGAAGGCAAGCTGCATTGAATAGCCGCATGGCAGAGCACTGTCGCGTGCAATCCCTATGCTGCAGGGCAATTTGGAAAAAAAAAATATATATATAAATACACATATATATATATATATATATATACATATACACACATTCACATGTATAGCACACAATGCAGTCACTATTATGTAGTTACAAAATAGAGCAGTGTAGGCAAATGCTCCATTGAAAAGGCTTTTTCAGATTCCACCAAGACCTTGGATCCTGCAACAAATTTGGCAAGATAATTTCCACCATGCCAAACTGTGTACAGTTCTGTACAGGACAAAACAAGTTAAGAGGAGAGTTGAAAAAGGTAAATATTCTAAATCCAATAAATGTTATTGTTAGCTGGCCCTTTGAGAGAACAGCTTGGACAATCCCTTACTCATATAAAAAGAATGTGTTTACTAACAGACAGTGTGTTTTTTCTAAAATTCCATATTCAGCATAATCTAGCATTACTTTTTATTTCACTGCAGGCAACTAAACGGTATAATCCAATATTTTACTTACTATTGCCAATAACATTTGTCTGTTTGAAATCAATCTTTTCAAGTTAATTACCCCAAAGGAAATATGTAAAATAAGAAAATACATAGAAGGTAACATGTAATATGGTCCACTAGGCTATAGAGGGGTTTTGGTGACGTCATATACCAAGAAGGGAGGGACGGTAAGTGCTCTGCAAACATCAAACAATGAGTTTGTGTCTGAAATTGGATTGCCACTCCCCATTGGACTGGAAAACGTGGTGTCCATGTTATGTCAAAAGTGCTGTCACTGTTTACAAAAAACAAAAAGGGAGTACTTTTATTTTGCAATGGATTGTGAACAGTCGGTTTAGGTTTAGGGGATTTTTAAAGCGCATGGCTACCCTTGGGCATCCCAGCGCTGAGGTGAGACAGTACAGGACGTTGTTAGCGCATGAGTTTAGGGGAAAGCCATGTTTTGAGTCTTTTTTTGAAGAACACTTGGTTTTAAATTAGTCGGAGTTTTGGATCCATACTGTTCCACGGTTTAGGTACCAGGTGGGCGAAAGACCTTCCACCCCACCTGTCTCTCTTGAATCTGGTAGGATTCATCAGAAAGTTAGAGCTTGACCTGAGGTGGCGACGGGGAGAATAATGTGAGATCAACTTATGTATCAGGGTGGGGTCTCTCCCATACATGGCTCTGTGAGCCAAGCTTATGAACTTACATTTGATCCTGGCTTGGACCGGGAGCCAATGAAGCTCCCTCAAGAAGGATCTGGCTGATTGATGTCTGGGTATATTCAACAGCAGCCGCGCAGCTGCATTCTGTACGACTTGGAGTCTGTTCGTAACATATTTGGGAGAGCCAACAGTCAGATGAGGTCTTAGGCACTTGTAAATGGTGATGTGGATATACACGGTCTGCAGATCTAGCCAATAACCTTGAAAAGTGGTGTGATTTGATAAATTTGTTTACTCTGCGTAGGTGCAGAAAAGGGATGTGAAGGGAGTGTGGGATAGTTTGGAGGAGGGAAAGAAAGGATGAGAGACAGACTGCCTTGTAAATTGTGCATTGTAAATATTCATTTATGTAAAGAATTGTTTGGTGGCCTTTATTAATCTTTGCAAAAACATCGTTCATTTGATATTGATAAACCTAAAGAAACAGTCATTTCAAAACCCAGATGCCAATAAGATTAGGATGCTGTAAAGAAGAGGTTGAACAGTTTTGTTTTGGACGGGGGGCGAGTGCAGGGATGAGTTTGGCTTTGTAGACCTTCCACCATTGTTAGAAGCTAACTAAATAAAATGTACTGAGACAAAGAAAATACTCAAAATCATGGTGCCTTTGAAATCATGTGTCACTTACCCTTTCGCTAGTGTAAAGTAGCAAGCTGTTGTTCTGCCTCATCTTTGCCTCTGTGGTGGGCCAACGTGGCTGCTGAAGTGGTAAAAAATGGCATGAGGCAAAACGTACTCCAAGGCCCACTTCCATTATCCACACAACACCATTCCCTTAATGAAAAACCCTCCTTAAAGTGTTTAGCAGCGACTACGTTTAAGAAGGTGAGTTTATCTACCTGATGCAATCTCAAAAATTGTATGAAAAGCATGTGCATGTGAATGTAGAAATATGGATATGGTTAAAACTAGCGAGCCAAAAAATATCCAATGTGTATGAAGATCTACACCTAGTTATTTAAACTTTATTTGTAGGTTGGGGAGGTGAAGGAGGAAGTACCAGAGAATGAAATGGGGAAGCTAAAAGAAGAGTGACATCTAATCCAGATATAAGGGGAAAGAAGAGGAAAGGGGAAAGAATTTGCTAGAAAAGTGGCATAGTGGAAAAGTGAAGTGGGCTTAATGGCAGTGCAACAAGTGGAGACACTAAGAAGATGATCTAAGGTTTAGAGGTATTATTAGTTGGTGAGAAATGCTAGGAACAGCTTTGTTTAGAAGAAGGTCAAGGAAGTTATGGATTGGGAGCAGGGTGTGTGAAATAACATTTATAGTGGATCCAATGTTAGAGAACATGCATGGAGGGCAACTGAAACACCCAAATACCTGGCTCCTATTCCTCCAATAAAATAATTTTTTACTTACCCATACTCTTCCAGCAATATGATGTGGGATGCTCAAAATGAATGAAAAATTCCTCTGTTCCATGCGGTGTCTAGAAAGGCATATAGGAACCTGTAACGAATCCAAAAAAGGCTTCAGCAAAGATTAAGGCCAACTCCAGCCTCCACTAATGAGGCTCATGTTCCTTCTCTGCCCACAACTTTGTATTTAAGGATATCAAATTATTAATATTTTCCTACCATTTTATACCAAAACATGCTTGCATATATATATATATAGTCTGTGTATATCATCAAGTTATGCACACAAACACATACACATATATATGTATATATACATTTATATATAGAAATATTTTGAAATATATTTATTTGTGCCTGGATACATGCGGGGTACAGTGGCTAGCCAAATTTCCACTCAGTATGGTCATTTCTTTCGAGTTGTGTATCCTTTTGGTCAAAAGACATCTTTGGAAAATTTCCCTGGGAAATAATGTCCACATAAACGATTTTAGTTTTGCAGATTTTGATGAGTCGACATCGCGAGGTAGTGAGCTACAGAAGCTCACTGAATCACATGTCAGGTGTTCTCTTGCGCCTGAATGTGTATTCAGAATTTGTGAAGTTACAACAGTCACTAAAGTCTTCTGAATATGATAATCTAAGATTTTTCAAAAGATTAGAGACTAGATACACACAGCATGGTGTGCACATGTGTTTTTTCCCCCTAAAATGTCTCTAGCATTCCTCTAAGACCTTGGTAGTCCAGCGACATCTTATGAAGCTTGCAGGATTCCACAAGCTCCTTGAGTGACTGGGCCAAAGTCAGCAGAGATGGAGGAGGCTTCTTATGTACCAAGAAATATTTATCATGCATTAAAGGTTACTCTGGCAGAGTAGTCCCATCTATTATGGCAGCTTTGGGTGCTAAGCTTCAGCAATGCAATCCTGATTCTCAACCTTCCTACCAATCTAGTCTGTGACACATTTCTGGTCTTTCAATATCATGTCCTAGTCTGATCATTAAGGAGCACAAAGATTAAAATGAAGTCAGTAGATCATGGTAAGAGTGATAAAAGAGTTTGGTGGCATAGGGCACCGAATTAACTGCAGATATTTCTGAAAACATTGTATTCCAAATCTTGTATCATAAAAGGCATCATAATTCTCCTAGACTTCTTTTTAAAATATATGTAAAGGGCGCCATATTTCTATTTGTGAATGGCATTAAGATGGGTGCCGCCATTAAATATGCATTTACAAAGCCAGGGAAAGTCCTATTTACTTTTGCACAGTCGAAGTTTGTACAAGCTATCAGTCTGGGTCAACTTCATTAAGAGAAAGCTTGGTTTCAGGTGGTAATGAGATAAACAGTTTCAAAGGTTTGCTTGGAATTTATAATTTATCCAGAAGATTCTGGTGTCTTTTATATTTAGAGTTTGAATGGCTACTTCAGCTGGTAATGTTGGAATCAAAAAAGAAAATAACAGCAGTGATTCACATAAAATCTTCCTCATACATTTTGGCTATTTGTATATGGTAGTATTGCATAAACTACGCTGTCTTGAGAAATATACATTGTAAACAGTCATCTATTTAAAGAATCAATTAGTAGCCTTTATTAACCTTGATGAAACAGCATTCATTTGAAGTTAACAAACCTTCGGAAATGTTACTGTCAAAACTCAAAGAACATAATAATGTAATCACTGTTGGGTAAAATCCATTGAAGGATGAGGCAGTAAGATAAGACAATGTATGATAGAGCAGATTGTTTAGTCAGTTATAGAGAGGGAAAGGTGGCAAGAAATGACTGTTTTTTTCGACTACGCATTCATAGAAACCAAAAGATAAAATGTTCTGAGGCAAAGGAAATACTCAAACACATGGTGTAGGAAATGCCCGAACACATGGAGGCCTTTGGTGCCCCGTCTTACCCTTTCGCCAGAATAAGGTAGGAGGCTCCAACTCCCTCTAATTATTGTGTCTGCCAGGAACCACAGTGGCTTCTGTAAAGGTAAAAATTGCTTTAGGCAAAACTTACTTTAAGGTCCAGTTTCACTCTCCACACCAAACTCCCCCTCCATGACCACAATGAAAGACTCGACAACGTGGGCACACAACTAGTGTGCACATCCCAACGGTGGGCACTCCCTCTGGTTCGTCATTTAAGACAGACTCCTTTGTGTTTTATGATTCAGGGTTATTTTTATTTCATTTGAATTTCAATGAATATGGATTCAGTCCATTACATTCTTTAAAGTTTCATATACTCCAAATCTTTTCAACAACTAAGCGCTGTTGGCCATGATGCTCCAATGCATTTCGGGCTGGGGTCGCTCTTTCTCAAGGAGCTCTGAAAATCAGAACAGCAATCATTTGCATCTTAGTATAACAATATCGCAAACCACATAGTCAATTCACTGTTTAAACATAGATGGTGAACTCAATGTCAATACAATCACGTGTGTATTGTGATTATCCATAAACCATGAAAAAAACACAGTGTTTCAAGTGCTCGAGTGACATAGGGATGTTACTTGTGAATTGTCAACAGCAAAAACGTGGGGGTGAAGGGGTTGTGTAATCATGCCGGGGTGGGGGAAAACCTGAGAAGAAAGATGCTCACGTGGAGTGGCGATCAGCTTCACTAATCGCGGAAGCTGAAAAAATACGGTAAAGTCGAAATTAGTGCGGTGGTCTAGGTATTCAAGGTCACAGCGTTACAATGTTGCAACGTCGGTGTTCGCCCTAACGGGAAAGGAAGCTTACCGAGGAGTATCAGCGCAGGTACATAGAAGTCTCCATCACGTTCGGCTGACGTCACCAAACGGCGCTGGCGCGTGCGTGTATATCGTGCAAGTTTATGTAAACATGGAAAGAGGACTGTTGTTTGCCGGTGGGTCATGGATACGAACAAAGGACAAAAGGCCAAAGTTTAGGTGGTGGCCATCTTGAGGTGGGGGATGAAAGGCGGTGTAATACAGACGGGGGACACGATGTGTGTTCATTAGGAGAAACAAGTTAAGTGTTAAAAAAAGCATGATGTACAGTGTGTTTTCATAATGGACAATGATGACATAGTTATACGTGACATGTTGTAAACAAGAAAAATATATAAAAAAATAATGATGTACAGTGGCACATGAGTAATAGTGTCCATATGTACCATATCAGGTACTTATAAAAAGCAGCTTAGTTCAATACGGTCATTGAGACCGAATGGTTTCAGCGACTGCAAGCGATAAATCCAAGCAGTTTCTTTTTGAAGAAGCATTTTGTTATTGTCTCTTCCTTCTTTTTTTTGGATCGTTTCCAACACCATAAACTTCAATTGAGACATATTGTGTTTGTGTTCCATGAAGTGCATGGCCACGCTGGATCTTTCTTGTTTTGTCCTAATATTTGATTTGTGTTCATTCAAACGGATTTTGATCTTCCTTTCCGACTCTCATCAAACTTTTCAGTGGCACCCAAGTTTAAGTAGGTCCATGATCACACAGAGTTTGTTGCCAGCAACGTAGTTTCGAGTAAATCATGTGAAGTAGGAGATGACAATATTATTTAGCTGTAAAGTCATATCTTTAGCCATGGTACCCTTAAGGGTTAAAGGCTTTAAAGATCTCCAGTGTCAGAGCAGTGTATTTGGCTAGTTTGCCTATAGACATTCCATGAGTATAAATAGACTGCATGAAGTATTTTTCTGATAATACACGCAAATATGTTTAAAGAGAAATAACAGTAAGGATGCATGTTCACCTTGTTGGGATGTAAGGGAGTGGACAGGTTGATAGCCAAAGGAAAAAGGTGGATCCTAGTAAAATATACTAATTCAAAAGAACAAACGTAAACTTGTAAGATTAATGAAAGTCACATAATTTTCCTGAGAAAGGTGAGGATTATCTTGACATGTGCAGAGAGAGGTATGGTTTCCTAAACATCAGCCTGGCTATGCAGTGTGTACCATTTTTTGGTACTACACTCATGCATCCTTATAATGTTTTGTAATTGCACTCTGATCTCATTGCCCCTATGCATGTGTTCACTAATGATGAAGAGTGTCATGAGAGTTCTCATCTAGAGCTGATTGTAAGGTATTATCCACTATTGCCAACTGCAAAGTGTGTTAAGATTAGTTAATACCATCCGCTCAGAGCATAACCCATTAATTGACTACCATGTATGTGAGGAGATATGATAAGAAGAACAGGCAATTAAGAGCTTTTACTACTGAGTATGTGGAGAATACATCTATTAACACCCCCATAGGAAGGCCGAAAAAGCAAATTGCAACTGCTGGCTTTCAAACCATCACTGAACCTGGAACACAGGCAAATAAGAATACTTAGTGTGATCATTCTACTGCCTTGGACTGGCTGAGCCAGTTTCAGTATTCCAGAGAGCATTCTAATAATTATATTAATCAAAAAATGTCCATCCTTTGGAACAATAGCTGAATATGAAAATCTTGAGAATTTGATACCACACATTGAAAATGTATTTTTGGTCATTTTTATTTCTAAGAATGCTCTTTCACTGATTATACTCAGGAATAAAAGCAACCAACATTCATACAGGGTGCACAAAAATCTTTACTTCAATGTTCCTCAAATTAGCTAGACATAGATTCCCTTCAAATGTGTTGCCATAAACAACAGGCATTCACTCCATACTGCCTCTCAGCATCAATCAATCAGTAAATGTGTATGGCACTTCTTGTCACGCTTGGAAGTATACAGGCAATGTTATGGTCCAGTTGAGTAGCCGAACAGCTAGGTCTTCAGGGACTTTCAGAACTCTGGAAGAGATGGGGATGTCCGGAGATAAAGTGGTAGCTCATTCCATGTTTTTGTTGCTAGGTAGGAGAGGGAACGACCTCTGCATCTGCTACGTCAGATGCGGGGGTGAAGGTTAGAGACGGAAGTGGAGCGGAGATGTATGGTGGGCTGATTTAAGTGCAGTCGATGGTTCAAGTAGGCGGGTCCGCAGTTATGTAGGGCCTTGTATGCGTGGGCCAGGAGCTTGATACCCAGCATCTTTTCTGTACAGGGAGACAGTTCATTTCCCTGAGGTAGGGGGTGATGTGTATTTGTCTAGGGAGTTCCAGGGCGAGTTTGGCTGCTGTGTTCTGTATTGTATGTAGTCGGTTCGTAGGCGTGGTCAGTGGGGGTCTGAGTTAAGAGGGCCACCAAGATGCGTCCAAGGGGGAGCTTTTGATTCTGAAGAGCAGAACATCTGTCTTGTCTGTGTTGAGCTTCAGGCAGTTGTCCCTCATTCAGTTGGCAACGTGTGTAAAGCAGTTGTGGAAGTTGTTCTTGGTGCTGGTGGTGTTTTTATAGAGGGAAAGGATGAGTTGTGTGGCATCAGCATAGGATATGATGCCAATCATGGGTTTTGATTATGCTGGACAGAAGTATCATGTAAGTGTTAAAGAGGGTGGGGATCAGTGAGGATACAATGGGTACTCCGCAGATGATTTTCTTTAGTTCGAAAGGTGAAGAGTAGAATGACTTTTTGCATTCTTCTGGCGAGGAGAGGCGATCCATCTGAAAGCAGCTCCTTAGATGCCTCTGTAGTGCAGCCTTGTGATGAGTGTGTGGTGGGAGCCGTATCATAGGCTGCCAAGAGGTCTATAAGGATCAGAGCCACAGTCTCTCCTCAGTCAAGTAGGTCTTGGATGTCATCGGTAGCCGCCATGAGGACTGTCTTGGTGGTGTGGTTGCTGCGGAATCCAGATTGAGAGGAATCAGGTAGGGGGTTCTGTTACAGTTGTGAGGAGAGTTGTTGGTTGAGGGCTTTTTCTAATACTTTGGCAGGGAATGGGAGCAGGGAGATCAGTTGTCAGTTCTGGAATTCACTGGGATCTGCTACTAGTTTCTTTAGTAGGGGGTTGACTTTTGCCTGTTTCCAGTCTTTGAGGAAGGTGACTGTTGCTACTGAGATGTAGAACAAGGCAATGAGAAGGTGGCTGATTTCATTACAAGATCGGATGCTACCATTATGCAATACCTTTTTTTGCAGCCCCAACATTCGGCCCTTTAAAGAACAATAATACATCATAAAGCAATAGAATGTCCAGACAATATGTATGTCCAGAGTCATCATCCTCTTTTATTCACTGCTTCATTACAGATAAGTACTTCTGCTGTTTCTTTGTCCTTGGTAGGTCACTCCCCGTACCGCACAGCACCGTCTGTGTGCCCGTGCATTAGCCCAGCTGACACAGATGCTGTCTGGGATTCGAGAGCCTCCTTGCTCTTGCCCGTGTTTCTGGTATTTCTATTTTCATTGTAAATTGTATTTTTTGTCAGCTCACTGTGTGTTTTTGCCCCTGTGCCCCCTTTCAGGGCTGTGCCATTACTGTGTCCCTTTTCCTTTCTGTATCCCCGCCGTTCTTCTCCCCAGTTCCCGCCACTGCATCCCCTGCGGCCCCACCCCCCTGTTGTCCCATTCTCCCGCTCCCACCTCCCAGTTGCTCCTCCCTCCACCTCCCCTTCTTATAGCGGCCACGTGCAGCGGGCACGATTCTGGCTCGCCAAAGGCAAGCCAGTCTGCGCCCAAATCCCTGGCCCCAGCGAGTCCCAACATCGCTTTGATGCCAACACCCTTCAAGCACTCAACAAAGGACGAGAACTCGCTTGCTGCCTGGCCACCCCTAAGCGCATCCAAGGACCCTTCTCCTGCCGGAACTGCAGCTTCACCAGCACACGACCTGCTAACCCACCGACCAGAGAAGAAGCCAACTACCTCAGATGCATTCTTCTCAACACCCGCTCCGCCAGCAAACACACCGTTGTACTCTGGCACCTTCATGACTCAATCTCCCCAGACGTCGCCTTCCTGACGGAGACCTAGCTGGACCCCTCCTCGGCACCCAAAATTGCCATAACCATCCCGGAAGGCTACAAGATCTCCCGTAGGGACCGCACCAACGGAGTCGGAGAAGAAATTGCCATCGTCCACAAGAATACCTTCAGAGTCTCGACCAGCACTGACAACACCCTCAACATCGCCGAACACCTACACTTCCAGATCCACACCGACCCCAACACGACCCTCAGAGGAACCCTCACCTATAGACCCCATGGACCCTGACCACAGTTCAGTGACTCCATCGCCGACTTTGTTAGCTCACACGCCCTCGCCTCCATGGACTACATCCTCCTCGGAGACCTGAACTTTCACCTCGAGAACAACAACGACAACAACTCCACCACCCTGATCAACAACTTAGCCAACCTCAGACTCAGACAACTCGTCACTACACCCACTCACTCCACCGGCCACATGCTCGATCCCATCTTCTCCGCAAGCCCCCACATCTCCTTCAACCACACCACCGAACTCCCCTGGACCGACCATCGCTGTATCCACCTTCCGGAAACCCACCACGCACCACTACACCCAACAGATGCCTCGCCGCTGCTGGAACAAAGTCCCTGAAGACCAGCTAAACACCACCCTTGCCCAAAGCCCACCCGCCGACCCCACCGCCGCCGACACCAAAGCCCACAACCTCAGGCAGTGGATCGATGACTGCGCCAACACCCTCGCCCCGGTCAAGAAATCGTCCAACAGTCACACCAGCAAGAAAGCCAGCTGGTTCACTGAAGACCTCCAGGCCTTCAAGCAAGCCTGCCGAAAGCTGGAGAAGAAGTGGTTCCATGAACGAACACCGGACAGCTACCCAGCCCACAAGAACGCCACCCGCAGACACCATCACCTCATCAGATCCACCAAAAGGGCCTCCTTCAAAGACCACCTAGACAACAACGCACACAACAGCAAAGAGCTCTTCAACATCATGAAGGAACTCTTCAACCCCAGCTCCGACACCAACAACATCCCACCTTCGCGAAACCTATGCGACTCGCTCGCCACCTTCTTTCAGCGCAAGATCGCAGAGATCCATGACAGCTTCAACGCCATGACCGCCCTGACAACCACTGAGACTGTCGCCCCCACGACCACAATTCGCACCAACCGACTGCTCTCCTGGACCAACATCAACGACGATGACACCATCAAGATCATGAACACTATCCATTCCGGATCTCTGCCAGACCCATGCCCACACCACATCTTCAACAAAGCCAGCACCGCCATTGCACCGCACCTCCGGAAAGCCATCAACATCTCCTTCGAGACAGCAACCTTCCCGGAGAGCTAGAAGCACGCCGAAATCAACGCCTTACTCAAGAAACCCAAGGCGGACCCCAAGTACCTCAAGAACTTCCGGCCGGCCCATCTCCCTGCTCCCGTTCCCGGTGAAGGTCATCGAAAAGACCGTCAACAAACAGTTGACCCGCTAACTTGAGGAGAACAGCATCCTGGACCCGTCCCAGTCCGGGTTCCACAGCAACCACAGTACCGAGACTGCCCTCATCGCCACCACTGATGACATCAGGACCCTGCTAGATAACGGAGAAACTGCGGCCTCATCCTCCTGGACCTGTCAGCCGCCTTCGTCACGGTCTGCCACGCACACTACGAACACGCCTCCACGATGCCGGCATCCAAGAGAAGGCCCTGGACTGGACCACCTCCTTCCTCTCCGCCTCCCCCCATTCCGCTCCGAAGCCACCAAGATCATCTGCAGCGTACCCCAGGGCTCATCCCTCAGCCCTACACTGTTCTACATCTACATGGCACCGCTCGCCCACGTCATCCAACTGCACAACCTCAACATCATCTCCTACGCCGACGACACCCAGCTGATCTCCCTCACCAAGGACCCCCACACCGCCAAAACCAACATCCACGAAGGAATGAAGGCCGTCGCCGAATGGATGAGGAACAGCCGACTGAAGCTGAACTCGGACAAGACAAAGGTCCTCATCCTCGCTTCCACCCCTTCAGCCTGGAACAACTCCTGGTGGCCGACCGCATTGGGAACAGCTCCAACACCCAGCGACCATGCACGCAACCTGGCGGTTATCCTCGACTCCACCCTCCCCATGACCAAGCAGGTCAACGCCGTCTCTTCCTCCTGCTTCAACACCCTCCGCATGCTCCGCAAGATCTACAAGTGGATCCCCATAGAAACTAGAAGAACAATCACCCAGGCCCTCGTCAGCAGCAGGTTGGACTACGAAAACGCCCTCTATACAGGAGCCTCGGCCAAACTCCTGAAACGGCTCTAACGCATCCACAACGCCTCTGCACGCCTGGTCCTCGACATCCCCTGCGGCAGCCACATCACATCCCACCTGAGAGACCTGCACTGGTTCCCTGTCAACAAGAGGATAACCTTCATGTTCCTCACCCACGCACACAAGGCACTCCACAACACCGGACCAGCGTGCCGCAACAGCCGACTCAGCTTCTACACCCCCACCCGCCAGCTCCGCTCCACCAACCTCGCCCTCGCCACAGTCCCCCGCATCGGAAGAGTGACCTCAGGTGGCAAACCATTCTCCCACCTCGCTGCCAAGACCTGGAACACCCTCCCCACCCACCTACGACAGACCCAAGACCTGCTGACCTTCAGAAGACTCCTCAAGACCTGGCTTTCGATGTCAGGCCTTTCGTCGTGGCTCCTCAGGATTGGTTTGATGCTGAAAAGGGGCCCACCTCTAGATCATCCCAAGTCTGGCTCTTTGTGACGCAGACTATTAAGGAGATCAAGCGGGGGAAAAATGAGGATAGTCCGGAGGGGAACAGCTGGGCAACTGGAACTGAAAACCTGCAACATACAAAGCAAGGAATCAATGGGCGAGTCACTCTATGCCTAACTACTCTCTACCCACTGCTTTATGTCTGACACCCACCTGAATAAGACTACAGGCGTGTTGGAACCAAGAGTGACAGATCAGGCGTCTTCTCAATTCCCAGGATTTCCTGCTTAAAGATATAAAGAAGACCATAAATATGCCCCCTCTTTCCCACCACTTGGTATAGGGTTTCACAAGCACTGAATGTAAGGAAGATCATTCACCACCTACCCCCTGAGAACTGGAAGGGAACCGGAATGCCAATGTGGATACCATTCACCTGTCACTAAGTATGGAAAAGAAACGTTCCCCTCCGAGAGGATGGATAATGAATTGTACCGGCAGGTACACAAATACCCTAAAAGTTTCTCAACCACAATAAACGGGAGTCAATTAGGGTATTCCAACCAGGAATAAAGACAGGAACATAACTGTTGCCCAGAAAAACAAAAGGTTGCTGTGAAAAAACACACTCCCCTGCAGATACGTCTCTGCAGGAAATAACAGGACCACTTTTCCATTAAAGTACACAGATACTTGATGTCAGTATATGATCAGACCTCCGAACTCAGCCGAGTTGGAGGCGACTGGAAAACAGTAACAATGAGTACAGTACAGAGTAACGCCACCCCCTTTAACTCAGGGATAACCTGTAGCAAGACCTCGCAAGACGCGAAGTGGGCGCTTCCTAAGCCCCTCCAGTTAATCCACAAAGCGGTGCTTAGCCGGGTTCAAACACCGAAAGATCAGCCACCGGGACGGGCGCTTCCTAAGCCCCACCTGGTAATCCAGCGGTTCCCAAACACCATTCAGCGTGAGCTTCAGTTCAACCCACCTGAACTAGGACAAAACAAAGAGCCGGTCACACGAGCCTCAAGACAGCTCGTCAGGAAGGAATAATCGGCAAAGCGTCTTCCGCAAACACCAGGATATCCTGTTTCCTGGTCGCGCGGCATCATTCTGACGCGCCGCTTTAGGAAACATGGGAAATGTAGTTTTTTCATGTTCAAGCCGAGTTCACAATGCAGGCAGTGATTTACCAGCGGCCGGGGCTTCCCGACAGAACACCCCCCCTTTACAAGATTCACTGACTGCCTCCATGTTTACCCGGATGAGACAGATGAAATTTCTTAACCAGCCTAGGGGCATGAACTGCACCAGCAGGTTCCCATGAGTCCTCCTCAGGTCCATAGCCCTTCCATGCCACCAGATACTGGAGCCGACCCCTCACCTTACGTGCGTCCAGGATACCCCTCACCTCATACTCAACATCCGGTTGCACCCGCACAGGCTCAGGGGTTTTGGTTCTAGGTCCCTTTGCGGGTTTGAGCAGGGACACATGAAAAACAGGATGGATCCTGAAATGACCTGGAAGGCACAGTTTCACAGCCACCGGATTGATGTGACGAAGCACCTGGTAAGGGCCAATAAACCTAGGGTTGAAGACACTATATTTGCGGAAGCGAATATTTTTGGTGGACAACCATACCCAATCGCCCTTGTTGTAAAGAGGACAAGACCTACGGTGCTTATCAGCCTGTGCTTTGTACTTCAGTTTAGCCTTTTCAAGATTCTTCCTTGCCTGTAGCACAGTTTTCCGTAACTGAACCAACCTAGCCTGCAACTGTGGGATTGGAACTTCGGAAGATGGGACACTCAAAGGGGCAAACCTAGGGTGAAACCCATATGTACAGAAAAACGGGGTGTAGGACGTAGAGGAATGAGCAGCATCGTTATAGGAAACCTCAGCAGTCCATAACCAATCAACCCATGCCTCAGTAGTAGTATCAACAAAACATCTCAAGTATTGCTTGAGTGTTTGGTTTAACCTTTCGGTTTGCCCGTCTGTCTGGGGATGAAAGCTTGTGGACAAGGAAGATGCTATGCCTAACCTGTTACACCATACTTTCCAAAACTTAGCGGTGAACTGGGCTCCCCTGTCTGAAACAATGACTTTTGGTAGTCCATGCAACCGGACTACATGAAGAAGCAATAGATGAGCAAGTTGGCTGGCAGTTGGGATCCCTTTGCACGCGATGAAATGACCCATTTTTGTTACGTAGTCCACAACTACCAATATGGCCGTCATTCCTTGATCTTTAGGGAGACCCACCACAAAGTCCACAGAAAAGCTCTCCCAAGGACTCACAGGAGTAGGCATGCTCTGCAGAAGTCCTTGTGTTGGACGATGGTCGCTCTTGGCCTGGGAGCAAGTGTCACATCGCTGCACCCATGAAAAGACATCAGGACGGATGGTAGGCCACCAATATGTGCGTAGCATTTTCTCCAAGGTCTTCTTTCCTCCAGTGTGTCCGGCACATGGCAACTCGTGACACCATCGAAAAGCCTGTTGTCTTAATGCTAACGTAGGCAGGAGCAGCTGCGAGCCCTTTCTTGGCAAACCTTGACGGATTTTCCACTCTGGATGTAGGCGAATCCAGGTCTTCCAGATAAAGGTTTGCATGCCTTTTTTGACTTTGTGAAGAAACTCCTTAGTGTGTATCACTCCTACCACCTTCTGGGGATCAATGATGCTTTTCTCTTGTAAAACCTCCTTGGCTGGGCTGTTTTCTTGACGCGAGAGAGCATCAGCCTTCCGGTTATCACAACCTGGATGAAACGTAACCACGAAGTGGAATTCGGCAAAAAACAGCATCCAGCGTAGCTGTCTGGGAGTAAGGTGACGAGCAGCTCGCATAAACTGTAAATTGCGGTGGTCGGTGTACACCGTAATCTGCTGAGAGGCTCCCATTAACCAATGTCTCCATTCCGCGAATGCTTCTTTGATAGCAAGCAGTTCTTTTTCTGATATGGTGTAATTACGTTCCGCGTTGTTCAATTTTCGGGACATGAAGGCAATGGGATGGAGATGACCGGTACACTCGTTCCTTTGGGAGAGCACTGCACCTACAGCTACATCGGAAGCATCTGCTTCCACCACAAACGGGAGTTTTGGATCGGCATGAGTTAGCACAGGAGCGGTTGTGAACGCAGTTTTCAATTGTTCAAAAGCTGTCTGTTCTGCCAAACCCCACACAAAAGGAGTGTTCTTTCTGGTGAGTTTAGTAAGCGGAGTCACCATGTCCGAGAAGTGTGCAATGAACCTCCTATAAAAGTTCGCGAAACCAAGGAGTTTTTGAATGTCTTTAACGTTGTGAGGTTTCGGCCACTCCCTGATTGCCCTCACTTTTCGTTCAGCCATGATTTGCCCTGAAGGAGTGAGCATAACACCTAGGAATTCTACAGTGGTGACATGGAATTCACACTTCGTCAATTTACAAAACAGATGGTTCCGGTGTAAGGCGTGAAGGACTTGACATACATGTTCTTGGTGTTCCTTCTCCCCATTGGAGTAAATCAGGATGTCGTCAATATAGACAACTGCGAAGATGTCTAAAAAGTCTCTCAACACCTCATTCAAAAAAAACTGAAAAGAGGCTGGGGCATTACAAAGCCCAAAGGGCATTACCATGTACTCAAAAAGCCCGTACCGTGTTTTAAAAGCGGTCTTCCACTCGTTGCCGCTTCTTACTCTCACTAAATGATAGGCTCCCCGTAGGTCCAATTTAGTGTAGATATTGGCGGATCTGACTTGCTCTAACAACACCGGTATCAAGGGGAGCGGGTACTGATTTTTTATTGTGATTGCATTTAAAGCCCTATAATCGATGCAGCAACGAAGCTCCCCGTTTGCTTTCGGAATAAAAAAAAGCGGGGAAGCTGCTGGTGATCTAGAGGGTCGAATGAAACCCAACTTAAGAAGGTCATCCAAATATTCTCGGAGGTGTATGGTTTCGGGTTGTGATAACGCGTAGATCCTACCACAGGGGACCACAGATCCGGGTGCCAAATCAATCCGGCAATCGTATTCGCGGTGTGGAGGGAGGATCTCCGCCTTTGCCTTACTGAATACTTCTTCGTACTTTTGATAACAACTTGGTAGTGTTACTTCTTTCTCAGCGGCCGTGGAAATGAACTGAGTAGCGGCTAAAGACATAGAAGGCCGCGAAATCTCTCTGAGGCAATGGTCTTGACAATAAGCAGATTGAAATTGCAATGACTGATCCGTCCAACAGATGGTGGGCTCATGTTTTTTCAGCCACGGAAGTCCCAAAATAACCCCATATGTAGGGGCATGTATAAGATTGAACGATATGTTTTCCGTATGACAGTTCTTATACCACATCTCATATTCTGGCGTATGTTGATTAATTGGGCCTGATTCCAGTTCATGTCCGTCCACCGCAAAAACTGCCTCAGGAACAGTTTTAGTGATAGGTACTACCCCCAACCGCCGGGCTTCTGCTAGATCCATGAAACAGCCAGTGGCTCCGGAGTCTATCATAGCGCTGATGTTCTTGGGATTGTTGTCTATCCACAACTCCAGGGACAGAAAAAACAGGCGGTTTTCTACATAGTCTTCTTCGGTTACTGAAGGGATGAAGTGAGTGCTCGAGTTTCTCCCTTCTGATAAACTCAAGCATTGAAGTTTTCCGACACCTTTTCCGCTGTGGACACTGCTGCCTGTCCTGAACGATAACGACTGCCTTTCGGTTTCACAGGGCACTCCCTTAAGAAGTGACCTTTCTTTCCACAATATAGGCAGAGCCCGAACTTACGGCGATGTTCTCTTTCACTCGGTGTTAAAGATGCCCGTACCACACCAATCTCCATCGGTTCTGTTTTTCCTTCAGTTCTTTCCCCAGTAACTGTTTTTTCCCCCAAGAATGCTGGGCGGTCTTTTCTACATTGTTCTCCTTTACGTTCCCGTAGTCGGTGGTCTAAGCGTAGAGCTAAATCAATAAAGGCAGCACATGTCGTAGGTTGGGGGTCCACTTGAGCGATGACATCTTTGAGGTTTTCTGTGAGTCCTTGGTAGAACAGAACCATTTGCTTTGCTTCAGGCCAGTCGGTTTCCGCTATTAACCTTCTAAAGTGGTTCAGGTAGGTGACTAAATCTGAAGAGCCCTGTTTCAGAACGAGTAATTCTTTATCTGCTGAAAAGGTTTCAGCTCTCCGGTCAAAGGTTTTTTCAAACTCAGTTTTAAATAGGTCCCAATCATAAAGTATAGCGTCATTATTCTTCACTATGGGAACCGCCCACTGAGCTGCCTCTCCCCCCAGGTAAGAAATCAGGAAAGAAACCCTGGCTTGGTTAGTTAGGAAACACTTAGGTTTACAAGTGAAGTGTAACATTACCTGGGTCATAAATACTTGTACCTTTTTTCTATCACCCATAAACCGCTCCGGGGGGGCTAAGGGAACAGGGGAAGGCATTTCCACTACTACTGAGGCAGGTTGAGGGGCAGGAGCCCCTGCATCAAAAGGGTTACGCTGTGAGGCGTCAAACCGGGCCTGCAGCGCGGCTATCTCTTGGTGAGAGGAGGCTAGTTCTGTTTGCACTAAGGCAAGGGCTGCCAGGACATCATCTAAGGTGGCCATCCCTTTATTCAACCCAACCAGGAGGAGAAGAACTCGTGGGCCGATTATTCTGTCAGGCCTTTCGTCGTGGCTCCTCAGGATTGGTTTGATGCTGAAAAGGGGCCCACCTCTAGATCATCCCAAGTCTGGCTCTTTGTGACGCAGACTATTAAGGAGATCAAGCGGGGGAAAAATGAGGATAGTCCGGAGGGGAACAGCTGGGCAACTGGAACTGAAAACCTGCAACATACAAAGCAAGGAATCAATGGGCGAGTCACTCTATGCCTAACTACTCTCTACCCACTGCTTTATGTCTGACACCCACCTGAATAAGACTACAGGCGTGTTGGAACCAAGAGTGACAGATCAGGCGTCTTCTCAATTCCCAGGATTTCCTGCTTAAAGATATAAAGAAGACCATAAATATGCCCCCTCTTTCCCACCACTTGGTATAGGGTTTCACAAGCACTGAATGTAAGGAAGATCATTCACCACCTACCCCCTGAGAACTGGAAGGGAACCGGAATGCCAATGTGGATACCATTCACCTGTCACTAAGTATGGAAAAGAAACGTTCCCCTCCGAGAGGATGGATAATGAATTGTACCGGCAGGTACACAAATACCCTAAAAGTTTCTCAACCACAATAAACGGGAGTCAATTAGGGTATTCCAACCAGGAATAAAGACAGGAACATAACTGTTGCCCAGAAAAACAAAAGGTTGCTGTGAAAAAACACACTCCCCTGCAGATACGTCTCTGCAGGAAATAACAGGACCACTTTTCCATTAAAGTACACAGATACTTGATGTCAGTATATGATCAGACCTCCGAACTCAGCCGAGTTGGAGGCGACTGGAAAACAGTAACAATGAGTACAGTACAGAGTAACGCCACCCCCTTTAACTCAGGGATAACCTGTAGCAAGACCTCGCAAGACGCGAAGTGGGCGCTTCCTAAGCCCCTCCAGTTAATCCACAAAGCGGTGCTTAGCCGGGTTCAAACACCGAAAGATCAGCCACCGGGACGGGCGCTTCCTAAGCCCCACCTGGTAATCCAGCGGTTCCCAAACACCATTCAGCGTGAGCTTCAGTTCAACCCACCTGAACTAGGACAAAACAAAGAGCCGGTCACACGAGCCTCAAGACAGCTCGTCAGGAAGGAATAATCGGCAAAGCGTCTTCCGCAAACACCAGGATATCCTGTTTCCTGGTCGCGCGGCATCATTCTGACGCGCCGCTTTAGGAAACATGGGAAATGTAGTTTTTTCATGTTCAAGCCGAGTTCACAATGCAGGCAGTGATTTACCAGCGGCCGGGGCTTCCCGACATTCGAGCAGTAGCAGCCTTCTCCCCCCCCCCCACCCCCCAGGGCCTTGAGACCCTCACGGGTAAGTAGTACGCTTTACAAATGCCATGATTGATTGATTGATTGTTGCTATGTATTGATTGCTGTTAAAGATCATATCTAGTCTTTAGTCATAGCTTGGGACTGCCCTTCCAATTTATAATTTGGCCTGGTAAGATTTTAGGGAATTTAGTTTAACTTCTGAGTAATATTGTGTCGATAGCTGCTTGACTTGTGTCAATACCTGTTTGAAAGTCCGCTGGTCCTTTGGCTGAGTATATTCGTGTAACACGAGGGCCCAGCCTGCAACATCCGGCCTCTTGGTCCCTTATCGGCTTCTTCGCCAATAGTCAGACTGCTTCTATTTCAGTGCCGGCTTTCAAGCGGTAACACCACTTGCTCCTCAGTGCGATCACTGGCCCACAGCAATCTCACACCTTCACTTTCCCCTGCTTTGGGAAGGGGGCGATTGCAGAAGCTTCGGGTCTATGATTGGGGAAGTATTTGAATATAAAAGATGACTAGAAATCCTCAATTGGAGATTTCAGACAGGTTGCCTGGCAGTGTTCGTGGAGGCTAAGTGCAACTCTTACAACCTAAGATCTCAGCTATTCTGGAATGGGAGGGTCTAACAACCTAGAACAAAGTCAAGGCATTTCTTGGCTTGCCTGTGTATTATAGGAGGTTTGTGAAGGGGTATGGATTCATTTTGGCACCCCTCACAGAACTCACCTCCTAGAAAATTCCCCAGAAAGTAAACTGGACAGTTAGCTGTCAAAAGGCTTTTGAAACCCTGAAAGAGGCAATGTGCTCAGCACCAATTCTCAAAGCTCCAGACTACACCAAGCAGTTCTTTGTGCAGACTGATGCCTCTTAGCTAGGGATAGGAGCGGTTCTATCCCAGACCAATGATGATGGCCAAGACCAGCCTGTTGCTTTTATTAGCAGGACGTTACTCATCAAGGAGCAGCTTTGGAGTGTCATTGTGAGAGAGGCCTATGCTCTGGTTTAGTACCTGAAGAAGTTGAGACCATACCTGTTTGGCTCTCACTTCACAGTTCAAACTGACCACAGACCTCTCAAATGACTAATGCAAATGAAAGGTGAGAATCCTAAACTTTTGAGGTGGTCCATCTTCCTACAGGGAACAGACTTTACAGTGGAACACTGACCTGGGACTGCCCAGTCCAATGCAGAAGGACGTTCCAGGTTCTTCCACTTATGACATTTATAAAGCGCCACAATCACCTAGGGGTATGTAGGCGCTAGTAGACACGGACAGGCTAAAAATCTGGTATCAAGATTATTTCCTAAATAGCCAAGTTTTTAGATTCTTCCTGAATGCCAGTAGATCTGTCATAAGTTTTAGTTTAGTTGTGGTTGAGTTCCACAGCCTTACTGTGCATGAGATTAATCCACTACCACCCCAGATGGCTTTCTTAAATCTGTGGATTACAAGGTTTCTACTTGCGGATGAGCATAGGGAGCGTGCTGGAATATAGCGTTGACAATGCTGTATCAAATATTGAGGGCCAACACCTTGTGGTGATCTGAAGGCAATACAGAATGTCTTAAACTCGATTGGTTTACCTATTAGGAGCCAGTCTAATTGGATCAATGCTTGAGATGTAGATTTATATTTTGGGATTCCTAGCAGTAACTGTGCTGAGACATTCTGCAGCATTTGTAACTTATGTAAAAATTGATTTTGAATAATAATAAAAAGCTTGTTGCAGTAGTCTACTTTGGATAAAATACGAGTTGTAACTAACATCTTTTGAAAGCTCAATGGAATGAAAGGCAACACTTTCCTTAGAGTTTTCAAAATGAAAAAAGACGGGGAAGTAATGTGATTGATTTGTCCCTCAAAAGATAGCTTAGCATCAATAATTACTCCAAGGTTTTTTACTTTACCACTGGGGATCGGTAGATTCCTCAGTTTCTGGGGCCACCAGGTGTTCGACAAAAAAGAGGGGTTATTACCAAACAACAGGATGCCAGTCGTTGAGGAATTTAATTTTAGGCAGTTGATGCTAATCCACTTCCCGATATGAAGCATACAGTTGTGAAACTGAACAGCTGTGGCTTCAGGATTATCATTGACAGATACAACAATCTGCGTGTCATCTGCATACGAAACCAGTGAGAAGCCGAATGATCTGCTTAGAGCTGCAAGTGGGGTAACATAGAGTTTAAATAGAGTGGGGCTCAGGGATGAGCCCTGAGGGACCCCACAGGGCAAAGAGAAGGTTTGTGAGTTAAAATCACAGTGAGAGACTGTCTGGATATGGTCAGCCAGAAAAGAGGTGATAAACTTGAATGCATTGTCTTTGATCCTAATTGATTCAAGGTGATCAATTAAAAGAGTGATTATCCTTATCATATGCGCTGAAAGATCCAAGAGGAGCAGAGCCGCATTTTCTCCACTTTCTATCGTCTGCCGGATTTCTTCTGTGGCTGTAATCAACACCAGTTCGATGCTATGATGACTACGAAATCCGAACTGTGTGGAATCAGGACTCTTTGTTTTGTCTAAAAAGGCAGTTAATTCCTGGTTGGAGATTTTTTTTTACCAATTTGGCAGGAAAAGGTAATCTAGTAATTGGTCGATACTTGTTGGGGTCAGCAGTATCTAAGATGTTTTTTTTTAATAATGGAAGAATAGACCCTATCTTCCAGTCTATTGGAAAAAGTCCTGCTTCAAAGAGGTTGTTGAACATGGCTGTGAGGTGTGGGCTATCACCCCTGGGACCAAGTGAAGTATCTTGGCCGGATATAGGTCTGTGGTGAGCCCAATTTAATCTGCATCCTTTTCTATTGTCTCTGATCCACCGTCAGAGGCCCAAAATGGGATAGGGTACTGACGTTATGCATGTCCTTCGCTGGTCTGTTGTTTAAATTGACAGTTTGACTATTATCTAGAAAAGACCCATAGAGAGATTTAACTTTGTCTTGGAAGTGAAGTGCTAGTTTGTTACAGAATTGTTGATTAATATTAGTATTCTTTGGATCTGGAAGTTTTTAAACTGTTGCGGATAATTCCTTAGAGGAGTTCACAGCTCCTTCTATTTTTGCTTCAATTAATTTCTTTTTCTCATTTAGAATAATTTTTTTGAGGATCTGTAAATTGATTTTACATGTCTCTTTATCTTCTGGTTTATACTCAGGTCTCCATTTATGTTCTGATCTCTTACTTACCTGCTTTTTCCATCTAAGATCATCGGTACACCAGGGTTCAGAGGGTTTAGTCTTATAGCTATGAAGGATCTTTGCTGGAGCTAACTGAGTTAGTGATACGTCCAGCCATTGATGGTAGGCTGACCAATGGAGTTTAATGAATAAGAGATCAGCTGCAGCCGGTTGTGGGAGTACCTGCCGGGCGGTGACATGGGGAGGGGGAGGGGCAGGGTGGGGGATAGTAATGTATGGATTACGGACTTTAACAGATAAGTAAACATAAAAATAAATAAAACGAATTTCGTTGCGCACACTGCATCGCATTTTGTGATGCAGTGCAAGCAACGAAATTTGTTTTATTTATTTTTATGTTTACTTACCTGTTAAAGTCCGTAATCCAAACATTACTACCCCCCACCCTGCCCCTCCCCCTCCCCACGTCACCGCCCGGCCGGTACTCCCACTACCAGCCGCGGCTGTAAGAGATTAACTAAACTGACCAGCATCAATAGTACTCCATAAGAGTCGAGTAGAACTTCCAATTTGTGGGCATGATTTGTTTGCCTCAGATAGGCCATTTATCTCAAACATGATCACCTTATGGTCAGACCATGTCAAGGGAAGTGAAGATGTCCAGATGAGCTGTGGATTGTCCATGAAAATGCCATCAAGAAGATGCCCAGCTTCGGGGGCGTGGTTTGGACGCTGGAGAAGATCGCGGCATAAGCTCTTACCTCCTCCCGTGGCTCTGATTTCTCCCGCATTTTTATGCGTAATTTCTATGTAGCGACGCTCCTTGCATCAGGTATCACTGTCGGAATGTGAGGTCTGTCTTCGACCCGCTTTTGAGGGAATTTTAGTGCGTCTATGAGACTGCGCCAGGCGGGAAAAAACTTGGCCTGAACACCGAGCACCTCCGCTCATGCCAGAGCCCGTCCTGCAACCAAATGAGAAGCGGACGAAGTGGACAAAGCGGACCAAACTGCCGTAGCTCCACGCTGTTGGGGTGAGGCGGTAGAGTGTCCGGTAACTAGAACAGCGAGATTAATCATCGCTCTGAGGTCCGTGGTTGTAATTCGGATCACCCTGTCAGCCCGACTCCATTTGCTGGTACATCAGCGCTCTTACACCCAAAATGGCGGGCACACTCGGTGCTTAATAGAGGTCCCTGCTTCAGTGTTTCTGGGCATTCTCCCTCACATTACTAATGCAAAGCAGCCTCCTCAGTAGCGCATCGCATTCAGGTGCTTTCTTGAGCAGTAGATGTACTTTAGTGCTATGAAGCATCTCTGATCATACCAACATGCAGAAACAGAGGGCTGACATGCTGCGCAGCAGACTGAACATCACGAAGATTAAAACCCTGTTCTATACAGCAGCAAAACCGCTACTTTAGGGGTCACTATTAAATTCAACACTGGATAACAACATATGAATCACTATATAAATAATTCACATATTGTTGGGACTGTGGAGATTGCTCATGTGGCAAATGTCAATCCAGCTGCAAGTTGCTCTGTGCAGACCACCGGTGCCCTTCCGTTGTCAAGTATCTGGCATGTATGAGTCATAGTGTATAGATTTTGATGTTTGATGTTTGATGTTTGAGAAGTGCTTTACCTTACCTTCTTCATTCATTTTGCCTGGCTTTAAAATGGCTGCCACCTAAAGATGCCTATCTCTAACATTAGCCTTGCCTGACCATAAGATGGCCACCTGGATGGAACGTTCTTAACAAATTGGTCCCTCCACTTATCATAAATATACCATCTAACTGGCGCTAAGGTATGGCTGTTTAGTATCTTCTCTGTAAGTCACTATCTTCAGCTAATTAGCTCCAAGGTGTAGCTGCACAACGTTCAGGCTCCAACGGCAAACAGATTTTTCCTAAGTCCTACTGCTTGCATCACAACTCAGTACTTACAGCTTGTACAACATGGGTGAAAAAGAAGCAAGAAATCTCAAGAGACTTAAGGCCGATCCACCGAATCCTGATTCACCCACTAAAGGTAAAAGAGACATTAATGTTACAATGGACACATTACTGAATAAATTAGCAGAAGTCCACGATTTGGCAAAATCTACGAAAGAAGAAATTTCTGCGATCAGACAGGACATTAGAGATACCAACGCCAGATTTCCGAAACAGAGACCAGGATAAGCCACCTAGAAGACACAGAGACAAAAGTCTGCAAATCCCTCACAAACTTATCAACCACGACGGACTCTCTGGCGAGGAGACTGTCTGAGCTTGAAGACAGAAATCGAAGAGGGAACCTGCGTATTTTTGGAATACCGGAGGGTTCTGAGGATTCCTCTGGCTCATGTATCTCTTTTCTGGAATCCTGGTTCACACAGGAGACTAACTTATCCTTCAGTAATCCTCTTGAATTTAACCGGGCCAACTGGGTCCCTTCTAGAGTCACACCAAACCAAAAAGGTCCAAGACCCAAGTTTTTACGGACCCACTTCCACTGAAAAGATTGCTTAATGGCCCTGATGAGCTCTCAATGGACACGACAACGCCGGGTCCCTCCAAGGCTGGCACCTGAGTATCTCTCTTAATTAATCTATTCATGTATGATGGCCTATTGCTATGTAATGTGTTCATAATACTATTCAGTTGCAGCAGTACCGCAACTTCATGAGGCAACTTGATGAGGTTTGCCTAGGTTCTTTATCCGCAATGTTCTGACACAGATTATTTGTTTCAATGCTTTATCTAGATCTTACTACACTTGCTCAATTGACTAAAGGGCCTCTAGGATTGCTATCTTTCTACTCTTCAGTACTCTTTAGTGATTGACGACCAGATATTATTAGCTAATGTCTAGTTCATTTCTAGTCTCTAGTTCACTCTGATTTACTGGTTTTAAGTCAAAACCTTAGCAACATTCACCTGTCTTGAACCCTGTTATTGTTCATATTGCTATTCGGTAGGGACAGCCACAAGCGCCAGCGTGTCAGTAAACACACAATAAGGGGCTCCTGTTCCCGTTAAGTAGTTGGAGTTCGTTTGGTTTTGGAATAGGAATGGTTTCGTTAGACTAGAATGACTTTGTTAATTGCCATGGAAGGGGAACTGTTTCCCCTTGTCACCATGTCTTCTAGGTACTTTCAGGGTGGGGTGGGAGGGACTAGGGGAAAGGTGGGTTGGGAGGTGGGTTTGAGATTTGTCCTTATTTTGTATGTATTTTACTTGCTTTTCTTTATGTGTGATTTTTTATGCTCTAGTGCCAATTCCCAATTTTTTACTGTAGCCTTGAATGATAATTTAGAAGGCTGCGCCAGCAAGTACCCATTTCACGATGTGGCCCACTGTGTTACATATTTTGCTTGCCTAGAGCATATGTGTGGGTCTAATCCGTATAAGTTTCTGTGCTTCAATTTACTGTGCTACATTGCTTAATCTGCACATCCCTTGTGCGTGCCAACTGTCAATATATCTCAGATGCAGCTTGTACGCCTTTTTGGTTTTCAAAGATTGTTATGGATCCTCAGTTCATAATTTTCTTGACTGTACAAATTTGGATGCTATTGATGTGTATTGCCTTCGATCTATGTACCTCGCACTCACTGCTAATATACAAGGGACTAAGATCTCGAGGCCACACAACAGCTGCGATATTAGGCCATACAGCAGCTGCGATATTAGGCCACACAACACCTGCGATATTAGGCCCATGCGCACCACACTGACAATATAATTATGATGTCGTAATCCATACCTAAGACTCCTTCAGGGATTACTAAGCTTGATAACATCAAAATACTCTCGCTTAATGTCGAAGGTCTTAACCATCCGGTTAAACGGAGAAAGATTCTTGACTATCTCCAGAAACAAAAAGGGGACGTTGTCTTGTTACAAGAGACAAAGATTGACGCTAAGCAATTTAACACACACAAAAATAGTTTCTACAATGAAGTTGCCAGATCTAATAGCGAATAAATCAAACATTGAAATAGGAACACACACAGCCGACACAAAAGGAAGATGGGTCACAACCAAACTGATTAAAGACAATCCAGAATTTTTTGTCACCAATGATTATGCACCTAACATAGATGACTTAGACTTCTGGAATGATCTATCTAAACAGTTAGAAACTATTCCAGACTCAGCTTTACACATACTAGCCGGCAATTTTAATTTACCCGTGGACCCAGCCTTAGACAGGGACTCAAGGTGTGCTTTCCGCAGTAACAACTCCCTCAAACCCTTTATTAGCCTCTGCTCCCGTTTCAACCTTCTGGATTCCTGGAGATTACAAAATTCCGCAGGCAGGGACTATACGTTTTACTCATCGCCACACAACTCCTACTCACGTATTGATTATCTGTTTATCACCAGTAATGCCATTGCCAGAATCATAGAGACGTCTATAGAACCAAGAGTAGTATCAGACCACTCATGTATCTCCCTATCGATTTCAAACATAAAACCGACCAAGCAACAATCACTTTGGAGACTTAACGACAAAATCTTTAAGAAAGAGCAGCACAGGAAAACCATTGAAAACGCAATACAGAATTACCTTCTGGTCAATAAAAGAGATGACACGTCAGATCTCACTAGGTGGGAGGCTCTGAAGAGCACGATTAGGGGTGAGCTTATTAAAATCAGATCAGCCATGAATAGGGTTCAAGATAAGACTCTTGACGACTTGGAGAGAGAGATTTCTACTTTAGAGAACAAGCACATAGCATCTAGAGATGCGACAATCTTGAATGAGTTGGTGAATAAGAAATATGAATATAATAAGATACTCAGTGACAGAGCTGGGATATGGATTAACAGGCAAAAGAAATGTAGGCTCTGTGAATCAAATAAGGCAGGTAAAAGTCTAGCTGCGTACTTAAAGTTTAAAATACAGAGGAATACGATTAATAGCATAACAGACCATAAAGGCTCAACCCATTCTGACCCAGACAAAATCGCTGAAGTTTTCAAAGACTTCTATAGTACATTACATACCAAAAATAAAGATCTAGATAACACTAAAGTTCAAGACTACCTAAACGAATGCGATCTTCCAATGCTTACAGAAGCAGAACAGTTAAAACTTAATAGCCCAATTACCGCCTCAGAAATTGAGAAGTCGATTAAATCGCTCAAAGGTGGGAAGGCCCCTGGTCCCGATGGGTTTAATGCTAAATTTTATAAATACTTTTCATCGCTTCTAGTTCCTCCACTCTTACACCTGTTCCACGAATTTAGTAATGCAGGCAGAGTCACTGGAACTTTAGCTGAGGCCATTATAGCAGTGTTGCCAAAGGATGGGAAGGACCCGTCACTTCCCAAAAATTATAGACCAATATCCCTCATCAACTTGTATTGTAAACTTTACATAATGATGTTCGCCAACCGCCTCCAAAAATTCCTACCTAATCTTGTTCACCCATCTCAAGTCGGTTTCTTAAAGAATAGATTATCCAGTGATAATACTAGGATCTTGGCCCACGTATTGGAGAAGGCTAAATTCACCAGCTCACCTACTGTGGCTATTACGCTTGATGCCGAAAAGGCATTCCACAAAGTTGACTGACGTACCTAGAAACGACACTGAATAAATTCAATCTGGGGGAAAACTTTACACTTATGGTAATGTCTCTCTATTTCAGTCCCTCAGCTAGGGTACAAGCAGGAGGAGCGATCTCACCCTCCTTCAAATTAGAACAGGGAACAAGACAGGGCTGTCCCCTTTCCCCATCACTATTTTTATTTGCCATTGAACCTTTCTTATTTCACATTCGGAGCAATGATCAGATCTCCGGGGTTCACTTTAACAATTACACGGTCAAGATTACTGCATACGCTGATGACGTTTTGGTGGTCTCTGGAAATGCTGAAAAAGCTATCCCTGCTCTAATGTCCTCAATAGAAAATTTCTCCAGAGTGTCTGGATACAGACTAAATAAAGATCAGACTGAAGTGAAACTTCTAAATATCCAAGGGGGTAAAGAGATCATGGGAAACTCCGGCCTTTCATGGCAGCCGAAATGTATCAAATATCTGGGCCTAGATTTCGACAAAGACCTGATCACTACCCTTCACCTTAATGAAGCCTCACTTTATAAGAAAATTGCCACGTTATTGGAGGGGTGGTCCCCTAAATATCTCTCATGGTGGGGTAGGGCTGAAACATTGAACATGATGATGACTCCTCTGACTAATTATCTAGCAAGCATGTTGCCAATGACTTTTTCTAATGATTTCTTGACTAAACCCTATAAGCTCTTCAACACGTTCCTCTGGCAGGGTAAGAAACCCAGAATATCAATGCATAAGCTCCAATTTCCCAAAGAAAAAGGTGGTCTGGGTCTACCTCATTTTAGGAACTATCACACAGCATTTCTCTGCAAACAAGGAGCTAACTGGTTATCAGTCTATACTCCAATCTGGCTTGCTATAGAAAAGTCACTCATCAATAATATGCCCTTATCTGCCCTCCTAACCATGGATCTTTCTCACCTACCTCACTCGCACTGCATCCTCCTTAACACTAGAAGAGCTCTCCTGAGGTTAGATCATCTTTATAAACTAAAAGTTAATAAATCTAATGTGACCTCTCTATGGCGAAACCCTTCTTCGAGGATTGATGATTGAATGCTCCACTGGGATCACTGGTCTCAAAAAGGAATAAACCTAGTAAAAGACCTCTTCACAGGGACCCTTCCGTTACCTTTTTCTACCCTCCAGGACCGGCACAACTTATCCCCAATGGATTTTTATGACTTCATGAAGTTGAAATCTCTCCTCTCAGCTCGTTCTATTAAACCCTACGATCCGACATTAGTATCTCAGATGTCACTAATAACGAAATCAGGCCATGCCATTTCTAGAATATATAAGATCCTACTACACAATCCCCGCAAGATACACAAAAAATGCGAGATCAAGTGGGAATCCAAACCCAACTCCACTAACATTCCATATAACTGGGACAAAATATACAGCACGGCCTTTTCAAATAAAATTTCCCCGATACTATCACAGACTAAATATATGTTATTAAATAGGTCATGCTGGACTCCGGAAAAAATTTTTAAACTCCACTTAAGCGAAAGTCCAACATGCTGGAACTGCAATGCTGCGGTTGGAAATCTCTCCCATATGCTCTTTACCTGCCCAACTTTGCAAAGATATTGGGATAAGGTTTACAAATGCATAGGTCACACTTTCAACATCAATCCTCCCAGAGAATTCTCCTATATAATATTAGGAGTTCTAGACCCATCTCTGGATAATGCAAACAACCGATACTTGCTGGACCTGATGCTAACCTTAGCCTGTAAAGTTGTATTATGCAATTGGAAGTGTGCAAAAAATGTATTCTTTAGAGTGTGGCAGGAATGGCTATCATTTCGCAGAGGAGCAGACAACCCCACACTACACACTTCTCCTGGCATAAGACTCACCGGAAACTCTGGAAATCCATTAAGTTCAGAGACTCTGGATCAAACGGGGCTTCCATATAGAAAGTAAAATCGCCTAGAAAAGTCAAATCTGTGGCGTCAGCTTTTAAGTCTAGGAGACTACCAATGGATTTTGTAAAGGCTGTTCTAGACCCAGGCGGTCGATAAATGAGAAGTCCAATAAAAGATTAGTGACCATTAAGTTCAATTTTAGAATGTATGGATTCACAGAGTGACCTGTAAGGAAGGATATTGAAAATAGTTTAAAATGATCTCTGGATATGATTGCAAGCCCTCCGCCTTTTTTTAGTGGGCGGTCATGGTTAAATATCCTGAACCCCGTGGGTAATGATGATAATAGGTCTCGTCAGATGATGAATCTGCCTAGGTTTCAGTGATAAAGGCCAGATCAATATTCTGACTCTCCATGAAGACCCCAAAATCTAGTGCATGCTTAACAAGCAATCTGGCATTGATAAGGGTACAACTACAACTTATTTTCAATTGTTTAGGGGGTGCATCTGGCAATTTAGTAGAAGCGAAAGAGGTACACTGAAAGTTAGTGAGGAAGAAATTGCAAACCAAGCAATTTGAGCCATTTGTGAAGCAGTGAGGGTCTAACTGAGGATCCAGACAATGCTTACATAAGGCGTTGATAAAAAACTGGGAATCCCTAGAATAGGTAATAGGTCCCTTAATTTCTGAGGCCAAACTAACAGGGGGCTGGCGCTGAGTGCGGTCCGAGCTTGGGTGGGCTTAGTCTCCTCCTCTTTTGTTGGGGGGGTGGTGTAGGAAAGATCCAATTTTTGCATGGGTGCGTCCCACTTTTTGCCTGATGTTTGATGCTTCTTGACTAAGTGTGCCCTGGGCTCCTGCTAATTAGGTACGCAGGACCAGTGTTCTTTCCCCAAAACTGAACCTTTGCTCCCTCATTGGCACTCTTCTTGACTTCGATCATAGACCTGCACTCTCCCCGCAGCTCCTGCTCTTCGTCGTTGCCTGCAGAGCACCTGACCATGTGTGTTCAAGGCTGCTGCCTCCGAGGTTTTGCGATCCTGGTCTAATTGTTTTTACTTGTTGCTAATCTGCCACTCTCAAGCATCTGTCTTCGTTTTTATCTTTATTTTGTTTTATTGTTAATTACTCTGATTCCCTCCTCATCTGTGCCTGCCCCCCTCACGCTTCCCTGTTCCCACCACTGCTGCCCTGGCCTGCCCCTCTACCAGCGCCTCTTCTCGCGCCGCCCAGCTGAGCCTCCCTCCCCTATATAATGCAGACCGCTGCGCAGTCGCGCAGCAGATGTGTGCCGCTGGCACGCCGAAGACACGCCTCAGGCAAGCCCATCTGCGCCCGTCCATGCCTCGACCGCGCCCAGCGCCAGACTCCCTGGCCCTCACAAGAGCCATGGCACCCAACAATGCTACAACGCTGGCTTCCTCCACGGACCCAACACCGGCCGATCATCAAACTGTTTCCAGGTCAGCCAGACACTCACCTACGGACCCTTCACCTGCCGTGGTTGCAGCTTCACCAGCCACCGAACACCCGCACGCACCACCCGTCAGAGCCCCACCCGTCAGAGCAGAACGTAACCACCTCAGATGCATCTACTCAACACCCGCTCCGTCCACAAGCACGCCGTTGAACTCTTAGACCTACTCGACTCAGCCTTTTCGGACGTTGCCTTCCTAACAGGGACCTGGATGTACCCCTCATCGGCACCCGACATCGCCATAGCCATCCCAGATGGATACAAGCTCACCAGAAGGGGCCGCACCAACGTAACCAGGAGGAGGAATCACCATCGTCTACAAGAATATCCTCAGAGTCTCGACCTGCACGACAGACACCTCCAGTACCACTGAACACAGACACTTCCAGATCCACACCGACCCCAACACCACTCTCAGAGGAACACTCGTCTACAGACCGCCCGGTCCCCGGACAAAGTTCAACGACACCATCTCCAACATTGTCAGCGCGCACGCTCTTGCGTCCACAGACTACCACCTCGAGAACGCCGACGACAGCAACTCAGCTACCCTGCTCGATAACTTCACCATCCTCAGACTCAAACAACTCTTCATGACCCCTACCCACACCGCCGGTCACACGCTCGACCCCATCCTCTCAGCCAGCACCCACGTCACCTACAGCCACGCCACTGAACTCCACTGGACCGACCATAGCTGCGTCCACTTCACCTTCAAGAAACCCAGCACGCACCACCACCCACAATGGATCCCCTCCAGCAGTTGGAAGAAGGTCACGGAAGACCAACTCATCACAGCCCTCGCTCGAGACCCACCGACAAACATCACCAACACCGACACAGCTGCCAGCAACCTCAGGCAGTGGATCGACAACTGCGCCAACACTCTCGCCTGATCAAAAAACCCTCAAACAGATGCACCGACAGAAAGGCCAGCTGGTTCACCACCGACCTCCAAGAAACAAGCAGACTTGTCAAAGACTCGAGAAAAAGTGGCGCCACGAAAAGACACCAGAGAACCACACAGCCCTGAAGAACGCCATCCGCAAGCACCACCAACTCATCCAAGCCACCAAAAGGACCTCCTTCAAGGAACGCACCGACAATAACGCACACAACGGCAAAGAGCTCTTCAACATCGTAAAGGAGCTCTCCAACCCCAGATCCAGCTCCAACGACATCCCACCATCGCAAGACCTATGCGACTCCCTAGCCACCTTCTTTCACTGCAAGATCGCAGACATTCACGACAGCTTCAACACCCAGACCCTCCCTACAGCCGCCAACACTGCAGACCCACTGCCCTCCAGACTCCCCAACCACCTGCTCTCCTGGACCCATGTCAACAACGACGTCACCATCAAGACCATGAACACCATCCACTCCGGCTCACGGCTCACCAACCGACCCCTGCCCTCACCACATCTTCAACAAAGCAAACTGCATCATTGCACCCCAACTTCGGAAGATCATCAACAGCTCCTTCGAGACCACCATCTTCCCGGATAGCTGGAAGCACACCGAGATCAACGCTCTACTCAAGAAACCCACAGCAGATCCAAAGAACCTCAAGAACTTCCGGCCCATCTCCCGTCTTACGTTCTCGGCGAAAGTCATCAAAAAGATCGTCAACAGGCAACTGACCAACTTCCTCGAAGAGAACCACATCCTGGCCCGTCCCAATCTAGCTTCCGCAGCAATCACAGCACCGAAGTCGCCCTCATCGCTGCCACAGACGACATCAGGACCCTACTGGACAATGGAGAAACAGCAGCCCTCATCCTCCTGGACCTCTCGGCTGCCTTCGACACAGTCTGCCACCACATCCTAAGCACACGCCTACAAGACGCAGGAATACATGACAAAGCCCTGGACTGGATCACCTCCTTGCTCACCGACAGAACCCAGAGGGTCTGCCTCCCCTCTTTCTGTTCCGAAGTCACCAAGATCATCTGTGGCGTGCCCCAAGGATCATCCCTCAGCCCTATGTCTACATGGCACCGCTCGCCAACATCATCCACTCGCACAACCTCAACATCGTCTCCTACGCCAATGACACTTAACTGATCCTCTCACTCACCAAAAACCCCGTCACCACCATAACCAACCTCCATGAAGGAATGAAGGGCATCGCTAGCTGGATGCAGACCAGCCGCCTGGAACTTAATTCAGACAAGACAGAGGTCCTCATTTTTGGATCCACTCCCTCCACCTGGGACCACTCTTGGTGACCAGCCGCCCTGGGAGCCGCACCCACACCCACTGACCATGCACGCAACCTGGGGCTCGTCCTGGACTCATCGCTCTCAATGACCCAGCAAGTCAACGCCATCTCCTCCTCCTGCTTTAACACCCTCTGTATGCTCCCCAAGATCTACAGATGTATCCCCACCTGAACCAGGAGGACAGTCACTCAGTCGCTCGTCAGCAGCAGGCTGGACTACGGCTACGCCCTCTACGCAGGAACCACGGCCAAACTCCAGAAGAGACTCCAATGCATATAGAACGCCTATGCACGCCTCATCCTTAACATACCCCGCCACACCCACATCACTGCCCACCTGAAAGACCTGCACTGGCTCCCAATTAAGAAGAGGATCACCTTCAAGCTCCTCACCCACGCCCACAAAGCACTACACAATGCCGGACGAGCATACCTCAACAAGCGTCTCACCTTCTCTACCCCGAACCGCCAGCTTAGCTCTGCCGACCTCGCCCTCGCCACCGTCCCACACATCCACAAGACCTCCAACGCCTGTAGATCCTTCTCCTACATCGCGGCCAAGACATGGAACACCCTCCCCCCACAGCTGCGACAGACCCAGGATCTGCTGACCTTCAGGAGACTACTTAAGACCTGGCTGTTCTAGCAGTAGCTGCACCCCCCCCCTCGCAGCACCCTGACACCATCACAGGTGATTAGTGCACTCTACAAATAAGTTATTGATCGATTGATTGATTGACTCCTCTGGCCTACATATAAGTCTCAAGTAAAAGGTGCAAGGGGCATCAAAGGCCTTGTAGCTAGAGAAAGTCTCTGAGGGCTGAATCATATATTTTGCAATCCTCAGAGAATCTTCCCCGAGACCCATACACACTGCCAGTGCAGTCTGTTGACCAGGGGGAGACCCTAAAACTACAAGTTGCATACCCCCCTAAATACTGCCTGAGGCATAGGCTAGTCACCCCTCTAGCAGGCCTTATAGCCCTAAGGCAAAGTGCACCATAACACAGGTGAAGGCATATTAGTATGAGCCCTGGGCCCATACAGTATCTGTGACTTTCACAGGTATTGTAGGGCAGTAATGCCATTTTAGACCATGGGCTGGGAGTTTGGAACTCCAACCTCCACAGCTCCATGATGGCTTTGCAAAAGGCTGAGAAGTTTGGTATCAATCTTCTCATCCCAATAAACCCACCCTGATGCCAGTGTTGGATTTAATATACAATGTACTCAGAGGGCATCTTAGAAATGCCCCCTGACAAACTACCTAACTCTAGTGTCCTGGCTGAGTGGCTGCTCACCAGCTGCCACCCCAAACATGTTTCTGAACTCCTGGTTCGAGAGCCTACCGCCCTTGGGGTCCTGAAACAAAGCACTTCCTGGGCAGAGGTGCCAAGCTTCCTTCCCCTGGCTGGACAGGGTCCACGAAGGGGAAGCTTCAAAGGCTTGCCGCTTTTGTTAGCAGACTCTGCCTTTTGCCGCTAACAGCAACTGCCCCCCACGGGTTCTAATCTCAACTTTAGAAGGGAGAATTGGCAGGAAAACCAAGATAGGAGGCGAGGTGTGCCCTCCTTTGCCAACTCCACCCCTCAGGTGAAGGAGGCGAAGCACAACTCTCAGTCCCAGCCATCTTGAAGATGGGGGATCCAGCCAACCAGAGAGAGGCTTATGTCCTGCTCCCCCTGGAGAGTGGCATATTAGTGGGTGTACCCACCCCAAGGAAGGGACCCATTGGTCCCGACCTGTACTTACTCGAAACACCCCTAAATTTAGTATTTAGGGGCGACCCCGAACTTTGCCTCCTTAGACAAGCAAGAAGAAGAAGGACCGATGAGCCATGCTGAAGGAAGAAGAGGAGAACACCAACTGCCTTATCCCCAGCCCTACTGGCCTGTCCTGACCCCCACCTTCTTCAGCGAATCTCGGCACCAACCAGAGATCTCCCATGGAGAACAAAAGGCCACCCGATGCCAAAACAGCACCCTACACCTGGCCACCCCTGTGCTGCAGTGGCTGCACCTTTTGTGCTAACTCGGATACCCCTTTGTCTCGAACTTAACCCTATGAGCTTTGCTCCCTCAACTTTGTGGCTTTCCCAAGAGCAGCCACCAACCAATGGCCCCCTAGCCCCATAGGCCAACATTGGTCCTCAGCACTCTGCATCCGGCCGCCCTAGTGTAGCTGAAGGTGCTCTTTGAGTGCATCCTTGACCCTGGGGTAATCCTTGTTCCGACCCCAGAAACTCAATCTTCATGACCGATTGCTCACCTGCAAACCGATAACCTCATTTTCTTTCATAGGGCTGCATTGACTAATTTTCCTCTGAAAATGTTCTAAGTGTTGAGCTGTGTTTGCCTGGAAACCTAAGCCACTGTGTGTTAATGTCAAAGTGCTTTACTTACCTTTGCCTAGGAAATGTCCCAGTGTGATATCTAGGCATACCACACTGAGTAGAAAAATTAATCTAGAATGCATTCTCTAGCGTGATCTAAAAAGTAATTAAATAGTAATTAAAAATATCTCTTGTCATTAACTGTTGTATAAACCTGTAACAAATTCAATTTCATCCAGCTTGCATATTCTTATCAACCTGTTTTGAAAGGTACAATTTTACTTACCTGTACCATGCTTGGTTCTAAAAATAAAATACAGCTAAAGAAATATTTTTTATACAAACAATTGGTCTGAGTTTAGTCTTTGAGTGTGTGACACAATTTAATGCTTAGCACTACCCTCTCATAAAGTCTTACTGCTCGCCCACACTACCATAAAAGGAAGAGCTTAGTGCTGCCATAATTTCATATATTCCTGTCTGTACATACATGTCTTAACAGCATATCATATTTTAACCCTGTATTATTGTTTGCCCGAGCCATACTGGAACTTTTGCATCAAAATCATATTTTTAACTCTGTATTATTGTTTGCTTTGTGCTATACTGGAACTTTTGCATTAAAACGCACAGCTGCCAGGAAAGCACTTTGTGTGACAACTATATATATTCCTGTCTGTACATGCATGACCTTTTTTAACTTATTAGCTTCATATTATACCTTTAAACCATGTATTGTTGCCCAGCGTATGCCATCATATGTTCTCTTCCTCTCTACGTATTATTCCCGAGATTATTTGAGTCACTTTGTATTCAGAACAAATATGTATATAATGAATTATTTTTATCTGTTTTTATGCTTGTATGATTTGTATTTCTCAAATCGAATAAAAGCTTATGACTTGACTTGAGTGTGTGACACAATTTATTGGCTGAGTGTGTACAGCTAATGCTTAGCACTACCCTCTCATAAAGTCTTACTGCTCGCCCACACTACCATAAATAGAGAGTGAGGCATGTCTATTTATACTTCTGTAAACCTTTGGGGATCCACTGGACTCTGTGCACACTATACCTTACTTTGGTATAGTATATACAGAGCCAGCTTCCTACAGTAGGCAGAGTGGGTGCCTCCCAGGACTTCAGGATATCCTACTAGCCACCATAAGGGTCAAGCTGCAAAACAATAGAGCACAGTGGTCCAGGGTTTGTTCACCCCAAATGCCTAATGAGACCAGTTGGGGTGTAAGCCTCACTTCATAGCCCAAAACATCCAATATTCTATCACCCACCGTTTCCACTAGGCCACAATTTTTGTACATAGCCACAGTGTGTGCATCAAGGTGCCATTCATGAGGCATCTCCTCAGGCATTGTTTATCAGTTGCCCGAGCCATACGGAACAGGCAGGTGCAAGAGTAATGTGCCCAACGCAGGATTTTTAATTGGATCAAGCAGAATTTCGCCTGCATAGTGACCTCTCTGGGATTGCTGCATGCCTGCCCCCATTCTACATCCTCCCGTCTACCCAGATCCCTCTCCCATCTTTCTCTCAAAGATTCAAGTGATGGAAGGCTGTTACTCAAGTGTGGAGTAGAGCTGGGACACCGCATGCTCTGTTGGGGGGCACCCAGCACCCTGTATTCCATAGGAGATTCCTCTTCCACCTCTTCCTGCAGGCCCTCCATTTACCTAGAATAAATCACCTCTGTTGGTACTTAGGAAACTGACTCCCTGACAGCTCATACTCAGTGTGCACATCAGTAAACATGGTAAATGCATCTTCCCTCAATATGTCACCCAGTTTGGAGATCCCCAACAGGTCCCATTTTTGATGTCCCTCTATCTTGTGCAAACCGCAGAGGATGTCCAAGGCCCAAAGTGTGGTCGCCAATGTCAATCTGCCCGCCACCCCATTGTATGCATTGCCCGCTTCTATGTTGACCACTGACTCTGTGGTAAGGGGAATAGGGTAGCCCTCTCTCTCTGTAGAGTCGACGGAGATATCCCTCAGGGGCCATGGCAGTACGGTCTGCCCTCAAGGACGGTTCTTGTTGGGATGAAAAGGCCCAAGAATTAACAGTCAGCAGCTGTGATGGCCAGTAATAGAGCCAGAGGTTTGGGAGGGCAATGCACTCCTCCATCTGGCGTCTTGTCAGTAACAAGAGGGCAATTCTTGGTATCCCACCGTCACACAGCAGAACCCTTGTGACATTGTCCACCCTGTGGAAGAAGGCACCCAGGACTAGGAAGGGGGTATTCTGCAGGATGCACAAAATGTTGGTAAATAGATCATCTTATAAAGGGCCACTCACCCCAGGACTGAGATTCCTCAGACTCTCCACATCCCTCTAATAGGCCTATAGGATTTTCACCAGGTTTCCCTGCAGACACAAATCCAGTTTGGTGTCACAAAAATACCCAAGTATCGTAACCCCTGGGGCGTCCATCGGAACGGGCAATCCAGAGCCCAGTTCGGGTCTCCCATCTCCATGGAAAAGGTCACAGACATTTGCTAATTAATGCAGAACACAGCATAGATGCCAAATCTCCAGGATGAGTAGAATTCTCAGCACAGAGCACGCGGATCCGCAAGGTAGAGGAGGATATCATCAGCATATAGTGAGAGAACATCATTACAGCCCAGGTCCTTTCAGAGGTCCCATATTTGTGCGTCTATTCGGATCCACAATGCCAGGAGTTAAAGAGCGACCGTAAAATGTATTGGTGAGAGCAGACAGCCCTGTTGGGTGCCCTTGGATAGACCAAAACTTTCTAAGAGGTCCCCGTTGTCTCGGACCTTTGCCACTGGGTCTTTATTTAGTAGGCCAACCCAGGATAAGAAATAGGGTTCAAATTCCTTCTTGCGGAGCATGGCCATCATATATGGCCATGTTAGGGAGTCAACGGCCTTCTCTGCTTCCAAGGCCAGAAAGACCCCTGCCTCTTGTAGTCCCGTACTGTGTGCCAAGCAGCCTATCAATCTCTGCAGAATATGACTCATGGCTTTGTACGGCATAAATAAAAATGTGAGTCAACCACCTACATGAGGGGGTTTGCTAGATTCTTGGCCAGGATTTTCATTTCTGTTTTAATCATGAGATTAGCCTATAAGAGGCACAATCATCTATGGGTTTCCTATCCCTATAGATCAGAACAATCGTGGCTTCAGGAATGTCACGCGGCAAGGTGCCCATCTCCCTGGCTGTGCTAAGCATAGACAGGATTGGCTTTGCCACTTAAGATCTTACATTGTTAAAAAAGTCTACCGGGAAGCTGTTAGGGCTCTGGGTTTTGCCATTGCTCTGTCCGGAGATAGCTGCAGCCATCTTACCCTCCGTGATCTTCCCATCGAGTGCTTCAAGCTGGTCAGGGTAAAATTACTATTCTTAACTGCATATTTACTTAACTTGACTATATATACATCTCTATTTTAATTGCTCTATCTATAGCTGCCTCATCTTCATTACACTTCATGCCTCTCTCTTTACATCACTCTGCAGGGTTTTTTCAATCTATTCTTTCTCTCCTTGTTTCAGTTTCCTATCGTTCTCTTCCTCCTTTCTTCCTCTCTCATTCCGAGCAAATGTCTAATCATGAAAAAACAGAGTCCTGGGTCCCAGAAATGCTGGTGATCAACACCAGCACAAATCTATTGCTATTACACTACACTTTAATGTAGCTTTGAAATGTTGTGTGAGTGTTAATCTCTAGCTCTGCTGACCAGGTCCTTTTGTCAATTGAAGGTTCAAACTTCCTGCAGAGATTTTGTTCAGGCTCAGTGGTATAGTATTAATGTAATATAATACCTGAACAACTCCTGTAGGGTGACAAATTGTCTTACTATTTGTAGTGTCTGTCATTAACCCCGATTGGGCCCTCAGCATAAAGATATCTACTTGTTCAAACAACAGAGAATACACAGGTCTGGGGACCTTGATACAGTGTATGGAAAATCAGTCTGACTGATCATTTCTGATGGTCACGTAAATAAAACATTCAGTCATCTAAATATGGGCAGACAGTCTTGGTCATTCAAATGTGCTGTCACTCCTCAATTTCTCTGAATGTGAGCTGAAGGCATGAGGAGAGGACTTTTAATTTGCACAGAATAATTTGGTCTTATGAAAGAGGTAATGCCAACATCCAAACTGTTGACATTTGATAACATCACTGAGCTGGAGAGGTACCCATGATTTGTTGTATCATCCTTTCTTTTATTCACTCAATGAGGCCCAACTTGCTATCTCTAATAGAGTTTAAAAGGATTAAACAAATGACAGGATACGAGTAAACACAAGAAATAACTAGTACTATTATTTTTTAAAAAGGAGTTCATCTGTTGAACAAGGATGGAGTGAACCTGATGGAGCAAGGATACGCACGTTACACGACGTGCTTGTACTCATGAACCTCGAATAACTATAATGAATTAACTCAACATGTTTGTCTTACTAATTTCCCTGTTATTCTGACATTTTGGGTGTCCCAGAGACGCTTGCATATGTGTGTATTAAAACTAACAACGCTTGTCATAAAAATGTCCGCTGCTTGGCGGGGTTTTCTTCTGCGCATGCGTGAGTCACACTCATGTGACGTGACGTACTCGCAGTTCTGGTGGAAATCTTTGCACTTGCGCACTAGCATTAGGATGGCCGCTTTGTGTTCTCACATGCCGAAGCTTGCGCTGCTGCTTTTGCGCTACTGTTCGTTTGCACTAATATTAATACTATAAGTTAGTATAAAGTAAGGGGAGTCATATAGGGATTCCTGGTATACAGTGTATTCATTTATTTCTGTGTTTTAATTTGTTTTCGCTTACTTTTCATGTATCGTAACTCTTGGGCCTGGGAGGGAAGCAAACCTCATCTTAGAAGTCCCTACTGCGCATGTCATTCTGGCAGAGGGAAGAAAACCTTGTACCAGTGGAACTCAGCCAGCTGGCAGCCACAGCCAAGATGCTCCTGAGAAAGTGACCTGCGACCCAGCAGAACGAAGCTGAACTGTCCTGCAAATGCAACAATTGTATATAATCCATTGTATTTTGTAGAACATGTCATGGGAACCCCAAATTCAAATAGGCGGTCCCAGATCATGCAAATGAAGACTTGTAAAGGTGAAATGTGGTTGGTGTATTAACCTATCCTACTTGAGGACCAATCGAAATTGGGGATTCTTACACTTGCAACATTTTGGGGGTGGTACACTGACCCGAAAACAGTATAACTAGCCTAGGTTTAGCTAGCGAATTTGTCCAACTTGTCCGAATAGCTGAACTGTCACTAACCCAACGCACTCAATAGGTGACTGATACAGACTGCTGCGGAGCACTCTGTCCGTAATTTCCATAGACTCAAGCGGGGTTTTGGAAACCTTAAGTGCTGGCGGAGCACTTTACTGGGGAGTTCGATAACCCAATCGGGGTTCTGATTGATAGCTGCAGAGAGGGTGGAGCGCAGGCGTTGCTTCCGAACTGCGGGTGCTGGTCTTACCTTGGTGGTCCCGTCCTGATCCTAACCTGGTTTTCCTGTCCTGTCCTGGGGTGTCCATTCTGCATCTGTTGGCCTACTGGCGACTGTCTTCCCTTGGGGTCCTTCCCGTCCTTAACTGACCTGTGGCCAGGGTTAGCCTTCACACCATACTGGGTAAATATAGTGCTGAAAATCTACTCTGCATCTTCTATATTTTTCCTTTCTTTGCTTCAATAAAGTCATACTCTTGCACATTTTGATTTTCCATGCTTTCCGCACCACTAAATGAACAAGTCATACATTATTTGTTGTTATTCTAGCATGTTCCATTTCTTACCCTTCCTTTAAGTACATTCCTATTTTTCAGTTCATGATATATAGATGTTCCTTTTCTTTACCCATCTTCTAGTCGATTCAAGTAATTGCACCGGTTTATTAGTATGGTCTATTTGTACTTTACCTATAGTTAATCTTTATGGGGAAATATTTCACTGTGAAATTCTAGTATGCTCCTTATCTTTCCCCGTGCTTTAGTCTCTCCATATTAAGTCTAAAATTCTGAAACTGTTGCCTAGCATGTTCCCTGTTCTTATCTTCCTTTAGACTCACAAATGGTTGGTTTCATTTACTTCCTTTTTGGATATGTGCTCTTTATGATCTTGGTTATCGACTGTTTACTCACTGTGAACCTTATGCTTTCTGAGATTGATGAATGTTAGATAAAGGTTTTCAAAACTTCTTGAGTTTGTGGTTATTATAAAAGGTACAAATAGAATATATAAAGTATAAGTATGATCATTAGGTACCCGTAGCAGTGGAGTGGTAAGTCAGGTACACTGGAAATGAAATAGGAAGGAACTGGGATACTGGTAGTAGAGTGTAAGGTCACCTGATTAATAAATATGGTAAATTGAATTTTATGGGCCGATACGTATGTGGTAAAATAATTAGTCGGGTGACCTGCGCGCTCTATCAGTATTTTTCTGGTAGCCAGAGGATGGTTAGGGACTAGTTAAGATAGGTAGGTTATTTGCTGCTAACTGTGAAAATATTACTGTCAAAACGTTCGAACGAATTACAAATGTTTTATTGGTTTGAAAATTATGAAATGTTTTAAATTGTTTTTCTTGCTGCTATATTGATACCTGTTTTAACGAAACTCGTTAGTGATTGTTATATGTTTGTCTGGAATCCCCGGGGAATTGAATAGCGAGTGGTAAGGAGAATCCACTTCGCTCTGAGGTCAGTGGCTTGAGGAAAATTAGTGCATTGTTAGGCAGAACTGGAAGCGCTAATTAGGGTTTCTGTATGAATAGTTGAATAAATGATAGCAACGAGCTCGCCAATGAAACTTCAGTTGTGATATAACCTAGTAAGGGTCACACGAGAAAGGAGTAGTAGGTTCATCGGAGCTTGAGTGATAGCAAAAGAGTTCGCTAGTGAAACTTTAGACTTAGTATATATCCCGGAAAGAAGTGGATAACTCGAAGAAGTAGCAGGTTCTCTAATGCTTGAGTGAAGGATAGGCAGACGAGATCTGTCCGTAGTGTATGAAAAGTAGACAGAAGAGGTTTACTTGCAGTAAAACAAATCTTTCTTTCTAGACACTCGAGTACAGTGGCGAATGTTTTTACGTTGTAAATTAATTAAAGCACTTGCACTTTAAGAAAGAAATAAAGTTTCCGTTACCTTGTGAAGGAGGGAGTCAGTTGCGGAGCTGCTCTGACGTCACTCTGTGCCGCGCTGCGATTGGTAGAGACAGCGGGTGTGTAGCGGAGCTAGTATTGTAAAGGAGGGGTGAGCGCCGAAGCGTGAGAACTTGCCTCACGAAAAGGCCGCGCACCCATTGGTCGAGACTATTTGAAATCGCGCATTTGATTGGTTGCACGAAAAATAAAAGACGCATTTAGATTGGAAGTGATTTTGTAAACAGAGTCGCTTGCGGAAAAGTATATGTGGCATTCGTATACTCCAGAAACCAGACCGGATCCAAGATATCTAGGGTTTGGAAAAGATCAGTGGAAAGGTCGTAAAAGCGTTATGTACGGATCTTTCATGATGTTTGATAAAGGGTGCCACTCTTGTGTATGGTTGGAAAATTGGGTGGAATACACAAAGAATGACGGAATCCTGGCATTTCCGTTAGATGGTACATTTAATAGCAGAATTCTATTTAATTTGAGAACTCGAATGAATGATTTGCATCCCAGACCCAGATTGACACAGTACGAAGCCTTAGAGGAATGGGAGATAGAGGCTTTTGAAAGGGACAAGCCCCGAATGGATAAAGGATTAACCAAATGGTATCCTAAAGTGAAACCAGACACCCGAGAGAAAAGAATGAAACAGTGGAGACAGAATATGATAGTAGAGGGATTATACCCTATGATGTCACTAGAAGAACCTGTGGGAGGGAAAAAGACAGAAAAAAACAACCGTTGGGTGTCCAGTGGGGATTCAGATGACGATTTGTTGGATGACCTGTTCATGAAAAATCCACCTCCTTATAATGAAGGACCCCGATCCTCTAGTGTAGGGGATGCTTGCCTGAGACCTCCTTACCAAGAGGGGTCTAGACCTGTAAATGTACGAGACGGCTGTCAAGTACCTCCTTATCAGGAGATGCCGAGACCTTTAAGCACAGGAAATCCATTCATGAAACCTAATTATGGTAAGGGACCAAGTACGACGCATCCAACTGCCCCAACCCTGACTCCGCAAATAGTACCTGAAGTAAGCCTGGAAAGAATACTGCAGGAGAAAGAGCGAGAGGCCTTAATTAAACAGAGAACAGAATTAATTCAGAAAATCTCCCAATTAAATACAAGTCCTGATGCCCTGACCATCCCAGTAACTATTGGACCAGTGGTTCCTTTGTATGGGGATAAGCAGGGGTGTCCAAAAACTCAAATTATTTCCCCAGCTGTAGTACAGCCGAGAAAAGAACCCCTAATTGTAGATGATCAAGAAAGTGAATGTGAGTCTGTGATTTCCTTAATGGGCTTACCGATAAGGGAACCAGAAAGGGGTACAAGGAAGAAGAATACTCCTTTCAGTTCAGGAGAAGTGCAGATTGAGTCAGCTTCTGGTACTAGAAGTGCCACTGTAGTGACTCCTGAAGAGATCGAGAGATGGAGTAGAAAATTAGAAAAACAAACTCCTCAATCAAAACCACTAGATATTTACAAATTAAGAATATAATTGGAAGAACTGATGGCTGAAAATGTGGGGTTGGACAGACTAAATACCTTTTCTGAAGAAGAACTGCTGTTTATCTGTAAGAGTATTACCCGTAATACCCGAGTGTTCCATGAGAAATTAGTGGACACCGCGGCAAGTATGGGAATTGATATTGGGAAATCTAAATCATTGCAAAAACCCTACAGAGCAGAGTTCTCAGACAAAGATCTGGAAAATATGAATGTGTCAGGGAAGAAGGTACAGATCAAAGAATTAGTGAATCTGTTGCAAAAATGGGGAGACTTAGAAAAGTGGAAAGCCAGATGGGCAAAAAAAAAGGAGGAGATTAGATCCAAACAGATGACTTCCGAGTTCGTCTTAAAAGAAGCAGATAAGGCAGAGAAATTATATCCTATGCGAGAAGTGCCAGGTGGAAAGTATGTACATGTTCCATGGTCCCGACAGGATATTGTGTCCTTTACCAATGATTTCCCAAAATTACGAGAGAAACCTGTGGATTGGTACAGGCAGGTAGAAAGGTTTGTGAAAGTACAAAAATGCCTGTGGAAAGATCTGGATGGTTTTTTCGATATCGTAGTTCCCGTAGATTTGTGGACAGAATGTAAAATTGCCATTGGTTGGCCTAGTGAGGAATTCCCGAGGGACCCTATTACAGGAGCTCCTTCTGATGAGGTAATGAAAAAATATCATGAAGTAATGTTACATTTGAAAGGGAAAGTGCCTGCAAAAGAAACTGATTGGACCCGAATAGATAGAACAACCCAGCATAGAGATGAAACTGTACATTCTTATTACGAACGACTGTTACAGGTGTTCAAAACGTACAGCGGCATAGATAACATAGAGATGAAGGATATGACCCATTTCATTTACAGGTTTGTAAACGGTTTGAGACCTGAAATATGTCAGTGGATCATAGACAATAAAATCAGTTGGCAGTCTAAGAAAATAGATGAAGTTTTAAGATATGCAAAATACTGCGAAGATGAGATGGCTGACAAACGAAAGGCCTTAAAGGAAAAAGTCATGTGGGCACACGTAAAATTGGCTGAGCAACAAGAAAAGCAGTTAAATAAAACGAATACTAATACCCAAAACCAAGGTTCTGGGGGTGGAGGGAAGCCCAAAGTAAAAATGAGCAGAGAAGAAGCCAAAAAGAAGTTTCCCTGTCACGGGGGCGGACAGATAGGGCACTGGAGAGACGAGTGTCCATACGCACAGAATAGTAACCCCCAAACTAATGATTTAAATCCACAGACGCAGAATGAAAAACCAAGAAAGACCCAGCAACAGGTAAAACCGACTCAGTTGCCCCGAGCACCTAGACCGAATTTTAAGGGTAAAGCACAGCAGGGTGAAGACATAGAAATTTGGGGGGGAAAGGAGGATAGAAATGCAGCAACTTCACAATTTTTGTTGAATGATACCTTCCTCTGTGATGAACCTTACTGACGGTGCCTGAGGGGAAAGGACGAGGAGTGCGTACTTGGCACCTCCTTGCCGGTAGACCAGTCAGGGCCATATATTGAAGGAAAGCTTGAAGGCAATGATGTCACCTTTCTGTTGGACACTGGGGCTACCCGTTCTACTGTAAGAACAGCAAACGTTCCAAACCTACCCCTCTCGGGAGAAGCGATCCAAGTAGTGGGCGTATCTAATCAATCGATTAGTACCCCAGTTACCGAGCCCATGGAGATTACAATAGGGAATTTCAAAGAAATGCATAGATTTGTTGTCTGTGATTCCAGTCCTGTAAACCTATTGGGACGTGATTTGTTGTGTAAAATGAACTGTACCATCTTTTGCACACCAAAGGGCGTTGAAATACAAACCCCAGACGAAGATGGAATATACAAATTAATGCTAATAAGACCTGACTCAGAAATTAAAAGACTGACGATACAAGACTTACCTGAAGAACTCCAACAGACAGTGAAACCAGAAGTATGGGATTTCACTGGAAAAGATGTAGGACTAATGGCAAGTGATGATCCTATTAAAATAGCCATAAAGGAAGATGCAGTTTACCCAAATACTAAACCATACAAAATGAGTGCAGAAGTGAAAGCAGGAGTTGCCGTTGAAATAAAAAGATTGCTAGAAGCAAACATCATACTAAAGGTGTTGAGCAGTCCATGTAATTCGCCCATAATTGGAATCAAGAAACCTAGTGGTAAGTACAGGGTAGTGCAGGACCTGCGAAAGGTAAACAAAATTGTTGTTCCTTGCTGTCCTATTGTTCCGAACCCAGCAGTGATTTTATATCAGATTCCATGGGATGCTGAATGGTTCACCGTTATTGACCTATGTCATGCATTTTTCTCGATCCCATTGCATCCAGACAGCAAATTTCTCTTCTCATTTGAATTCGACAGTCACGTGTTCGTTTGGAATCGCGTCCCTCAGGGGTATACAGAAAGCCCCTCAGCCTTTAATCAGATTCTGAAAAAGTGCCTTGAATCCTTGGTTTTACATAGAGAATCAGTTTTGGTACAATATATAGACGACCTCTTGGTGGCGTATAAAAATCAGAAAGACTGTGTTGTTGACACCATTGCCTTACTGAACCACTTAGGTGAAAGAGGGCATAAAGTATCCCCTGACAAACTACAGTTCTGTACCTCTTCAGTAAAATATCTGGGGCACCAGATAGAGAAAGGTATCAGGAAAGTTACTTCAGAAAGAATTAGGATAATTCGAAATATGCAGTTACCAAACACTCAGAAAGAGATTAGAATGTTCCTTGGAGTTGTAGGATACTGCAGACAATGGATTGTCGGATTTGCAGTACTAGCCAAGCCATTGATAAAAATGACAAAGAAAGGAGCAAAAGACCCAGTAGAATGGGATGAAGAAAGCATGACAGCATTCACAAAATTACGAGAATGTCTATGTACAGCCCCCGCCTTAGGAATGCCTGACTATACAAAGGAATTTGCACTGTTTTGTGATACACGAGACAATTGTGCACTGTCAGTCCTAACTCAAGAGCATGGCCTGATTAGACGTCCAGTAGCATATTTTTCTGCTACTTTGGATCCAGTGGCCGCTGGATTACCTGGATGTCTGAAAGCAGTAGCTGCAACTTGCATGAGTCTCGAACAGAGCGAATCCATCATTATGGGACATCCTGTAACTGTGTATGTTCCACATGCAGTGGTAATCTTACTAACCAGAACAAAAACCCAGTATCTCACACCTAGTCGGCTGACTAAATATGAGAGAATTCTTGTGGGTGCTGCAAATGTAACAATTACTCGCTGTAACATTTTGAATCCAGCAACCCTATTACCAGATACACTGATTGCAGAAGCAAAGGGGGAGGTCGAGCATGACTGCATTGACCTGACAGAATTTAGTACCAAACCACGCTCAGATATCAAGGAAATGCCCCTACCTGTAGAAGATTACGAGCTGTTTGTAGATGGCTCATGTTTGAGACACGAGAATGGAGGCTTAAGTGCTGCCTATGCTGTAGTCACAGTATCCCGTGCTGTAGAAGCATCCTATCTATTTGGAGTAAAGTCTGCACAAGTAGCCGAATTGATTGCATTGGCCAGAGCCTGTAAAGTTGGGAAAAATAAAAGAGTAACCATATATACGGACAGTCAGTATGGTTACGGGGTTGTGCATGACTTCGGCCAATTGTGGCTGCAAAGAGAGTTCCTGACTTCTTCAGGTACTCCTATCAGAAATGGAAAGGTGGTACAAGAATTACTGGAAGCAATCCAGTTACCATAAGAATTGGCAGTGGTCAAGTGTACTGCTCACAAATCTGGCGATGACAATGTGACAGTAGGTAATCGATATGCTGACCAACTGGCCCAACATTGTGCAAGACATCAAATGTCAGTCAATATCAAATTGGGAGGGAGCGGAAACAGCTGCCAACCTATGGTGTTTGAAAGTGTACATACATGGGAGGAGCTGAGAGAGTTACAGGATGCAGCAGTACCCAAGGAAAGGAGAAGATGGAGAAAGTTTGGGTGTCAACAGAGGAGTGAGGATGGTGTCATTGTATGCCCTGATGGTATGCCTGTATTGCCTGACAGCTTGCTTACTCCTATGGCCTGGCTAATACACGGAGATACACACATTGGTAGGGATGCCATGGTTCGTGTCTTCCAACAGACATGGTTCAATTCGAAATTCAAGAAGATAGCAGAGAGACTCTGCCAGAGGTGCTTGACATGTCAGCAGTACAATGCCGGGAAGAAAACAGTAGTTGCCCTGGGAAAAATTGGAAAAGCTGAAGGCCCTTTTATAAGATTACAAATTGATTTCATTCAGTTACCCCCTTGTAGAGGAATGAGGTACGTCCTTGTCATTGTTTGCCTGTTTTCAAAATGGGTAGAGGCTTACCCGGCCAAGAAGAATGATGCCATCACTGTAGCTAAATTGTTATTATGAGAACTAATACCTAGGTACGGGGTTCCAGTCACAATTGAATCAGACAGAGGTGGGCATTTTCAGAATGAAATAATCAATCAAATCTGTGGAGCATTCAAAATTACTCAAAAACTGCACTGTGCATATTGTCCAGAGGCTTCTGGAGTGGTGGAACAACTGAATGGCACTATCAAGTCGAGACTAGGAAAGATGTGTGAATCTACTGTCATGAACTGGATAGAGGCTTTACCTCTTGTACTGATGGGAATCAGAAGTATTCCAGACCGAAAAACAGGCCTAAGTCCCCATGAGATCCTGATGGGAAGAGTAATGAGACAAGCATGGGTACCAGGACACAAACTGATAAGCATTTCTGATGATTTGGTACTAGAGTACTGCAAGCAACTGGGTGACCAAGTGCGTTCTATCTCTCACCAGATTGGGGAAGACGCCGTCGCCAGGCCAGCAACTCCAGTCCGTAAACTGAATCCAGGTGACTGGGTGGTACTTAAGAAGCACACCCGATCGAGTTGCCTTGCACCGAAGTGGGGAAAGCCAAGATAAGTAATTCTGGTGACCACGACAGCAGTGAAGTGTGCAGGAGTACCAAAGTGGATCCATGCCAGTCATACAAAGAAGGTAACCGAAGACGAAGAAACTGACGCTGAAGGTTGTACAGCTAAGGGGTCTCCAGATGTTGGTCCTGAAGTAACTGATGATGAACAACCGAGCACCAGTCAAGATGCATGGATCCCAGTAATCGACCTGACCGTGGATCCAATAAGAACCAGAAGCCAGACATACCCAGATAGAGAGTGGGATAGTGAGGAGGAGACAGGAATAGAAGGAGATAATCAGATCATCGAAATCAATGTCAAATCTGATGAGGAGTAAGGTCAGGTAGGGACAGAACAGGTTATTGACACACCTCCAAGAACTCCTGAGATTGAGAAGGGACAGATAGAAAATAGGGTGAAAGTTCAAGCAGAAGAAAATCAAAGGTTCGAAGTGCTTGAACAGGATCAGATAGAAATAGACGAATGTGTTCAGGATACAGGAAGCGAAACATCAAAAAGTCAAATTCAGTATACCCCTGAACAAGGCCAGTTTAGCAACCAGGCAGAAGAAACTGAAATAAGACCTGGGACTAGTCAGATAGAAAGGGAGGAAACAGAAGCGGAAGTGCCACAATTGAACGAAAATAAAAGAACATTAGATGAAAGCCAAACAACAGGGCCAGTTAAAAGACTCAAGAAGAAAAATAGAGAGCCAAGGTACATCAAGAGACTGAGACTGAGACTAAAAACAGTAGAAGAGAAACTTGAACAAAGAAAGCAAGCTTCCAGTAAAACAGAGCCAACTGGAGAAAACACTAAGCGAAGAAGTGCCCGAATAAAAAGACTGAACGAAAAGTATCAGGATCCTGAATGGACTTACCTGGTGTTAGAGGAATTTGAGGATCTTGAAATAAGTGACGAAAGTGATGAAGAAGTGAATGCTGACCAGTCTACCGAAGAAGAAGAACCAACCTGAAGTTGCCCTGTGTAAGCAACCTGTGTAAAGTTACAAAGAGGGGTGGAAAACTTCTTTTGAGCAAAAAAATAAATAAATGTCTGAATCAAGTGTGAATGGAAGACCTAGACGCAATTGTTGTAAAACATGCTGCAAAGTATGTGTATGTAGTGTAGCTTTAGTACTAATATTATGGATAGGATTAACAATTACTATTCCTTATATGATGAGTAAAGATACTAAATCTGACTCTACAAAGAGTATGGCAAAAGACACTGACGAACTGACACCACAAAGTGTAGATGGACATGAGAAAGCACTTAGCGTTAGACAAACTAAAATGGACATAGAAGCACCAGATGAGGAAGGACTACATTATCACAGAATCAAGAACAGGACTCATTTAAACGTATTCGCAAACCTTTTAGTACATTATGTAGAAGCCATGAAAATAGAAGATTGTTATGTTTGCATGAAGCTACCTACTTCTGTAGCTGAGGGAGTGACTTAACATCACCTGCCGTTAACATATGGAATTTCTTGTAGTATTTTAGCTAGCTTATTCTATAAGAGAGAACCGTTACAGTACTATTACTCTAACTCAGACGTGATATTTTCTGAACTTCCTATACGTGGAAATCTGAACCCTGTACATACAAAAAGTGATGTCACACCTTATATGGGAGAATATGTTCTGACTATAGGTACCATAGATTTAGGTGAAGCACATAGAGATAACTTGACCTGTTCATTACATGAACAAGAGAAAATGTTTCTGAACATGGCAGAGAGAAGAAGGGAAAGTTTCCAAAGAAAGGCGAATGATAAAAGGCAGAGGATTCCTAAATGGGCGGAAAACATGGGAAGCACCTCAAATGGTGAGGCTAATCCTGCTTTGTTGCTGGATTTCGAAAGAAAAGGGAAACTTTGTCTTCACCGAGAAAAGACTAGTTATTATAATAACATTTTCATTGGTTCCAGTCAATTCGAACACAATTACAAGGTAATTGGAGGTTGGGGTTTCAAAAATGGGTCAGAACCTGTGTTTCCCGGAATTTATTACATATGTGGAAACAAGGCCTATTTCAAATTGCCGGATCACTGGTATGGAAGCTGCTATTTTGGAATTGTCTTCCCGAAAATATACCACGTGAATGAAATTGCTGGAAGCAGTGAAAGCACTAACGGTTTAGTACGTGGTAAAAGAGAAAGTATAGGGGAAATAATGGGTAGTATATTTAGTGCATTGATACCTGCAGTGGGAGTGGTTCTGAACACACACAGGATTTGCAAATTGTCTACAGTAGTGGATCGGTTATCTACTGACACTGGACAGCGGACTGGCCGCTGGATTACCTGGATGTCTGAAAGCAGTAGCTGCAACTTGCATGAGTCTCGAACAGAGCGAATCCATCATTATGGGACATCCTGTAACTGTGTATGTTCCACATGCAGTTGTAATCTTACTAACCAGAACAAAAACCCAGTATCTCACACCTAGTCGGCTGACTAAATATGAGAGAATTCTTGTGGGTGCTGCAAATGTAACAATTACTCGCTGTAACATTTTGAATCCAGCAACCCTATTACCAGATACACTGATTGCAGAAGCAAAGGGGGAGGTCGAGCATGACTGCATTGACCTGACAGAATTTAGTACCAAACCACGCTCAGATATCAAGGAAATGCCCCTACCTGTAGAAGATTACGAGCTGTTTGTAGATGGCTCATGTTTGAGACACGAGAATGGAGGCTTAAGTGCTGCCTATGCTGTAGTCACAGTATCCCGTGCTGTAGAAGCATCCTATCTATTTGGAGTAAAGTCTGCACAAGTAGCCGAATTGATTGCATTGGCCAGAGCCTGTAAAGTTGGGAAAAATAAAAGAGTAACCATATATACGGACAGTCATTATGGTTACGGGGTTGTGCATGACTTCGGCCAATTGTGGCTGCAAAGAGAGTTCCTGACTTCTTCAGGTCCTCCTATCAGAAATGGAAAGGTGGTACAAGAATTACTGGAAGCAATCCAGTTACCAAAAGAATTGGCAGTGGTCAAGTGTACTGCTCACAAATCTGGCGATGACAATGTGACAGTAGGTAATCGATATGCTGACCAACTGGCCCAACATTGTGCAAGACATCAAATGTCAGTCAATATCAAATTGGGAGGGAGCGGAAACAGCTGCCAACCTATGGTGTTTGAAAGTGTACATACATGGGAGAAGCTGAGAGAGTTACAGGATGCAGCAGTACCCAAGGAAAGGAGAAGATGGAGAAAGTTTGGGTGTCAACAGAGGAGTGAGGATCGTGTCATTGTATGCCCTGATGGTATGCCTGTATTGCCTGACAGCTTGCTTACTCCTATGGCCCGGCTAATACATGGAGATACACACATTGGTAGGGATGCCATGGTTCGTGTCTTCCAACAGACATGGTTCAATTCGAAATTCAGGAAGATAGCAGGGAGACTCTGCCAGAGGTGCTTGACATGTCAGCAGTACAATGCCGGGAAGAAAACAGTAGTGGCTCTGGGAAAAATTGGAAAAGCAGAAGGCCCTTTTATAAGATTACAAATTGATTTCATTCAGTTACCCCCTTGTAGAGGAATGAGGTACGTCCTTGTCATTGTTTGCCTGTTTTCAAAATGGGTAGAGGCTTACCCGGCCAAGAAGAATGATGCCATCACTGTAGCTAAATTGTTATTACGAGAACTAATACCTAGGTACGGGGTTCCAGTCACAATTGAATCAGACAGAGGTGGGCATTTTCAGAATGAAATAATCAATCAAATCTGTGGAGCATTCAAAATTACTCAAAAACTGCACTGTGCATATTGTCCAGAGGCTTCTGGAGTGGTGGAACAACTGAATGGCACTATCAAGTCGAGACTAGGAAAGATGTGTGAATCTACTGTCATGAGAGCGGGGCAAGATGCCGGCCGTGAGCAGCGGCTGAGAAGCAGTGCAAGCGGTGTGGACATGGAAGCACCTCATTACAGACCCTTGACTATCAAAAACTACCTTAAAGCTGGGATCACTGTTGACTTTGCTTTTTGGATCTTGCGCTAAATGGTCTGATTTTTGAGCGAGCGATAAAGGCGAGGAAAGTAATGTAGGGAAGAACGAACAACTGACCGGGAGGAAAAGGGGAAAAAAAAAGCAGGGATTTGTACGGCGGTCCGGATGCCTCTGAGCGCCTCATATTACAAGATGCTCCCTTTCGGAGTTTGGAAGGCGGCCGCCACGCTACTACTGAGGATCGGGTTGGCTGATAGACTCTGCACTGGTGCTCGCGGAGCTCGCGGCGTTCGCGGTGCTCACGGAGCCAGGGGGCGGAGCAGTGCAGTAACTCAGACGGAGCCTGGCCGAGGTCGAGACAGCGGAGTAAGAGAGGGGAAGAGAGCGCCCCTCCAGGACTGCAGAGACAGGAGGCAGAACAGGGAGAAGCGGCAATCTCCTCCACGGATGGCGCCGAAAATCAATACCGGAGGTAAGCCGCCTGTTAAAAGAAGGAATGCGGCCGAGAACACCGGTGTAGCTAGCGACCCTGCAAACGCTGAGAGTGTTTCTTTGGACAGTGTAAATACCGAAGCAGCGTTGCCTGAAGTCGAGCCTGGGGGTTGGGCAAAAGTACTTACACAGGGGCAGGTGCAGGGGCAGGGGCAGGGGACCCATAAAGAGAGAAGGCTACCATCTGTCAGGACTAGACAAGCCGCTGCCTCAGCCACTGCGACAGCCACCATTAGTATTGTTGAAATGATGAATCGCAAAGAAAAGAGACCTAAAACAACTATTGCCCCAGCAGCAGCAACCATTTCCCTATCGATTACGGAAGAGGCTGAGGTGCCAGCCCCAGAGCTAGAGTTGGAGCCTGTTGCACAACTACACCCACAGCCTCAAATACAGCCAATCCCTGAGTCTGGAGGGGAGTCAGGAGGGGAGATTTTTGTCATAAACGGTGCACAGGGTAAGACGGTGCCCCCAACTATAGAGATGACGGTTGCTGAGAACAATACTAATAAGGAGGCTCGAGCCCTCATGGTGGACAATGAAAAGGTGACCGCACCCCCGGAAAGTGAGGCAGTCGGTCCTTCCACTGTAAATATCAATTCAGAAAGCGATCAGGCTGACCTAGGAGGGGAGGCCGCAGGCAGATGCAAAGATGGCTCTATCCTCTCGGCTCCATGTGACCCCGCGAAAGACTCTGCTGCGGTTATTGTGACTCCAGGAGAACAAGGGAGGTCAACAACAAACGCTAGTTCAAGGGGGATGATCGAGAAAGAAAAGGAGAAGAAGAAGGAGAAGGAAAAGACCCCCAGTGAATGTTTCTTCTCCATAGCAGAAGAGGCGGATTGGTCAGAGGATGATGATCTACAAAGCTCGGATATTGATGCCAGCAATCCAGAAACAGAGAGTGACCTAGAATCGGGTCCATCAACGGCTATCAAAGCCGCAGTTCAAAATAATCAAGCAGTATTAACATGGGACCATTCCCCAACAACTTCGCTACAAGAGGAATCAAACCAGGGGCCTAGAGAGGTACAGAGCCTGGAGACCACACAAGTCTCATTGGCGCAGATGATGACAATGATGGAATCAATTCATCAAGGGGTCACAGCACACCGGGAAGAGACAAGATCAGATAATCTCAAGGCCCAAGCAGCAATGAGAAAAATGAAAGGAGTGGTTAGAAAACTCTCAAAGGCCTGCGTGACTGTAGGAGATAGGGTTTCAAACCTGGAGGAGAGGATAGTTGCTACTGAAGCAGAGGCAGCGGCCGCCACCTCCAGAGTGGAATCCCTCGGAGAACAAGCACAGGATGTCCAGTGGAAGCTGGAAGACTTAGAGAACAGGTCAAGGAGGAATAACCTTAGAGTCCTTGGTATACCGGAAGGGTGTGAAGGGCAAGACGTTAAAGCCTTTGTCGTCAAAATTTTTGAGAAAGCCTTTCCAGATATTGCCGGGTGGAACTGGGCTACCGAAATCCAGAGGGCGCATCGGACACCGTTCAAAATAAGACAGAATGCTAGAGCGGAAGACAAGCCCAGAGCAATTTTGATCTATATAGGGAACTTTTTGCTGAGACAATCTATTGCAGAGAAGGCAAGACCGGATGCTAAAGGAGCTTTTGAGGGGGGCTTTTTCTTCGTAAGGCCTGATTTCTGCCATACCACCGTCGAAAGGCGTTGGAGATTAAGACAGTTAATCAAGCCCTTTCAGGACAAAAGAGTGCAGGTATATCTTATTAATCCAGCCCAGCTAAAGGTAGTCCATCTTGGCAAGACAATATATTTCTCCTCAGAAATTAAAGCTCGAGATTTTCTGGACTCAGTATAGAATCAGACTCAGTGCATATGGCAAGCCCATATTGTCCTTTTTCTAATTTAGACTTTTCATGTCCTGTCCAAAAAGAATGATGAAATTCACGAGAGGCAAAGCACTGGCTTTTAAGGGCAATGTAGGAATCCTGTTGTTAGTTTTGTTCTGTTTTGTTTTGTTCTGTTTTGATTTGTTTGTTTTTCTTGGGGGTGACATCTCGTTGGTACATGGTTTGTTTAAGAGGTGGGGTTTATCAAACGTATGTAGTGAGTCCACTGCTTGGCTGCACCCATCACACGCACAGACCTAGTCTGCGCGCTCCACTAGGGTGTGGGTTTGGGAGGGGTTCAGGGGGGGGTTCGCTTGGGGTGGGAGGGGGGGACAGGGGGCGGGGGGGTAAAGCAAAAGAAAAGAAAGTTTATGCTATGAATATGTACATTAATGCAATTAAAAAGCTTGAAGGAAACCAGAATATCCATGATATGCTTAGGAGGGCATTTGACTGGTTAGCATGGTGGCTAAACTTTCCGCAGGGCAATGTCTAAGCTTAGGGTGGTAAGCTTGAATATAGGGGGTTTGAACAATTGGAAAAAGAGGGGCAGGTTAGAAGAGTACATCAAAATAATTGGGGCTGATATTGTATGCCTACAGGAAACCCACCTACCTTGGAAAAAGAAGCATTGGCTAAATTTAAGGGGGTTTGAAATTTTGTCCTGTTCTTCACAGACATCAATGATAAAAGGGGTAGCAATCATTGGCAGGACAGGTTTAGGGGGGGCGAAAAGCTGTAAGGCTGACGCATTTGGAAGATGGGCAATATGCGAACTAAAATTAGGCATAACCATATGCTCAATATATGGCTCTAACCTGGATGACCTGGGGGTGATGGATCATATAGAGAGGGAACTAACCAACTGGCCAGCCCCGATAGTATTATCGGGCGATTTCAATATCTCAGCAAACTTTGCTAGTAATACCCCTTACACAGGTCGCAAACCCCGGGTATTTAGATCAGTGTCTTCCATAATCCAGTCTCATGGGCTGAGGGATGTGTGGGGATGCTTAAAAAAAGATGACCCAGGGCACACGTACTTCTCACATCCATTCAATAAGCACACAAAGCTGGATTATTTTTTGGTATCGGCTACCTATCTCCCTAATTTAGAAATAGAAATGCTTCCGAGGTTAATATCAGACCATAACCCCCTAGTTTTATCAATCGCCATCAATAAACAAAAAAAAGTCAGACCTTGGACGTTTGACAGAAAGTTATTAGCTGATAGCAACTATATAGCGCACGTAAAGAATTGGTCTCAGTCTTTTTTCGATGAGAATAGGTATAGTGCCTCCCGCATTGCCGTCTGGGATAGTTTCAAAGCAGGTTTTAGGGGGGAGACAATCAGCTATACTGCCCGTAAGTGGAAAGAAGTGAAGGAAGAGAGGGAACGCTTGCTGGGAAAATTAGCAGAGGCAGAGGAACAACATAGGAGGGATGTGTGCCAGGGGAATTTGGGTATGCAGAGTCTGGATCGGTTGAATAGTTTAAAGGCCGAAATACAGAGGCAATTGGCTAAGAAAGCTGCGGCAGAATATCAAACCCAAAGAGCAAGGGTGTATGAAACTGGAGAAAAGGCAGGAAGGAAATTGGCTTTACGTATAAGGCAGGCTACATCTAAGAATACTATCACCGAAATTAAAGAGGGGGATAAAATCTATAACAAACCAGCTGAAATCCTTGATGTTTTCAGAAGATTTTATCAAGATCTGTATAAGGAAGCACTGGATATAGATGATCCGGGCGTAAACTGGCCGGAAAGTGGTATTAAACTCACATTCATTGAAAGGGAAACCCTGGAACAGGACATTACCTTGGATGAATTGTTAGAGGCATTACAAGATTTAGCAGCGGGCAAGGCAGCAGGGCCTGATGCTATACCTCTGGAGGTATATAAACATCTGAAAAAAGAAACGTCACCTCTTCTTCTTGATTTATTTAATGGGGTTATGAATACCGGAGTTATACCGGAGTCTTGGACCAAAACTAATATCGTGGTATTCCACAAGAAGGGTAAACCGGAGCAGAGCCCAGGCTCCTATAGGCCAATATCGTTAATAAATAGCGATAATAAATTATATGCAAAAATTATGGCGACCCGTTTGGGGAGGATCATTGGGACCCTGGTATCTCCCTGGCAGCATGGTTTTGTCCCAGGTAGGGGTACAACTGACCATATAAAAAGAGCTATTACACTATTTGACATCCATGCTGCCGGGGAGGGGGGGGCCGCAATGGTCCTCCTTGACGCTGAAAAGGCCTTCGACCGGGTTAGGTGGAACTTTTTGTGGAGAGTGATGGGAGATACAGGATTTGGTCCCAGATTCCTACAGGCAATTCAGGCCATGTATTTTAATCCCACTGCAAGTATTCAGCTAATGGGTGAGAGTTCAGGACAGATTCATATAACAAGGGGCACGAGACAAGGGTGTCCGTGCTCACCTATTCTCTTCGCGTTGTACATAGACCCCCTAATAACCCTTATAATGAATAATAACAGAATCAAGCCAATTACTCTCAATGGATTTCATACTAAAGTCCTTGCATATGCGGACGATTTAGCTATAACCACCACGGACCCTGACAGCGCCATGAGGGAAATAGTTAGCATCACCTCCAATTTCGGGAAACTATCTGGATATCGTTTAAATGTGGCAAAAACGCAAGTACTATGCTCTAGAAATATAGTTAAGCGCGATGACAGATATGTTGACTCAGTAGTGTACCTGGGAATAATAATTAATGCTCAGCCAAGAGATATCATCAAAGACAACTTTATACCGCTATTGGCAAAAATGAAACAAGATTTAAAAAGGATAGATACGCTCCGTTTGTCAATAATAGGCAGGGCCAACGTCATTAAATGACAATGTTCCCGAAAATTTTATATAAATTTAGGTCCATCCCATTCAAGATAGATGATTCATTGATCAAGGAAATGGAGGCAGTTTTTATGAATTTCGTGTGGCAATATGGCAAAGTGAGGAGATCAAGCAAACTCATGTCTCTTCCCCAGGAAAGGGGTGGGTTGGGAATACCAAATCTGAGGTTTTATAACTGGTCCTGTCTGCTCATAGATATGGTTTTACTTTTCTTTCCTGACGATATTACGCATACTCAGGGAGGTATCCCCTCCTTCTTTCAGCTGGCCCTTGGAAGGGAAGCACATGGGGTATTGTTAAGGAGATATGATAAACGCTTTTTTAAGACATCAGGCTATAAAATACTGGAAGACGTCTGGGGGCTATGGTCTTCTGTACAGAAAAATCAAGGGATTCCAAGGTACAACCAATATACTCGAATCTGGAATTCAGGACTATTCCCGCATCTAAGTAGCGATGGCTCATGGAGACATTGGGAAAAACAGGGAATTACTACATTAGGCCAAGTAATGATAAAGGACGTTTGTAGGCCCCTAGAACTTCTGAGGTCACGCTATTCACTTCAAGGGTGCCAAGAGTTTAAATATATGCAGTTGGTTAATACAATAAAATCAAAAAGACCCTGTATAAATATATCCAAAAGATGCGCATTATTAGATTATATGAAGGGGGGTGGCCTTAAAATCAGGAAATATACAGGTTATTTTTGGAAGTATTTCCTGATGATATGGTTAAGACAGAGACAGCCTGGGCCTCAAAACTAGGGGATCCGGATATTGATCTGGATAAAGCCCTTCTAATGGATAAAAGGTTTTTGCGAACCTCAAATTTAAGAGCACAGCACTTTAAGACGCTTTTTAACTTATACTACACACCGGCGAAATGATTTGACTGGGGCAAGAGGGTGGATAACAACTGCCCAAGGTGTGGGACCGGGCCAGCCGACGTTGTACATATGTTTTCAAGCTGTGGGAAATTAGGTACCATCAAGAAGGAAATCGCAGCTTTTTTAGAGGGGCTGCTAGCTGTCAAAATAGACCTATCCCCGACACTTTTAATAATTGGTTGTGATGCTAAACTGGTTTTAACTACAGAGTGTGAGGCGCTTATTTTTATAGCAGTAGCGGTCTTGAGAATTTTAATTGCTGCTGCTTGGAAGGATGCCGAGGCCCCAACTTTTCAAATGTGGATCTGCAGGATGTTAGGGATTCACAATATTGAGTCAGAACTGTATGCCTTAAAGGGACTTAAATCTAGGGAAATGGGGACACGAGTCTGGGCGCCAGTGGCTACGTGGCGGTTGTCAAGATCTGGGGTTTTATAATGTCCGCGATGCTCCCCTGACCGTCTCACGATTATTACTCTTTTAATTTCTGTTATGTATATGTACATTCTCTTTCCCTGATTTTTTAAGCGCCTCCTGCCCTCACTGTGTATATATAATCATTTCCTATTTCTGTACATTTCATGTTCTGGTGTATATTAAATTGTCATGAACTTTCAATAAAAAATATAAAAAAAAAAAAAAAAAGAATCTACTGTCATGAACTGGATAGAGGCTTTACCTCTTGTACTGATGGGAATCAGAAGTATTCCAGACCGAAAAACAGGCCTAAGTCCCCATGAGATCCTGATGGGAAGAGTAATGAGACAAGCATGGGTACCAGGACACAAACTGATAAGCATTTCTGATGATTTGGTACTAGAGTACTGCAAGCAACTGGGTGACCAAGTGCGTTCTATCTCTCACCAGATTGGGGAAGACGCCGTCGCCAGGCCAGCAACTCCAGTCCGTAAACTGAATCCAGGTGACTGGGTGGTACTTAAGAAGCACACCCGATCGAGTTGCCTTGCACCGAAGTGGGGAAAGCCAAGACAAGTAATTCTGGTGACCACGACAGCGGTGAAGTGTGCAGGAGTACCAAAGTGGATCCATGCCAGTTATACGAAGAAGGTAACCGTAGACGAAGAAACTGACGCTGAAGGTTGTACAGCTGAGGGGTCTCCAGATGTTGGTCCTGAAGTAACTGATGATGAACAACCGAGCACCAGTCAAGATGCATGGATCCCAGTAATCGACCTGACCGTTGATCCAATAAGAACCAGAAGCCAGACATACCCAGATAGAGAGTGGGATAGTGAGGAGGAGACAGGAATAGAAGGAGATAATCAGATAATCAAAATCCATGTCAAATCTGATGAGGAGGAAGGTCAGGTAGGGACAGAACAGGTTATTGACACACCTCCAAGAACTCCTGAGATTGAGAAGGGACAGATAGAAAATAGGGTGAAAGTTCAAGCGGAAAAAAAACAAAGGTTCGAAGTGCTTGAACAGGATCAGATAGAAATAGACGAATGTGTTCAGGATACAGGAAGCGAAACATCAAAAAGTCAAATTCAGTATACACCTGAACAAGGCCAGTTTAGCAACCAGGCAGAAGAAACTGAAATAAGACCTGGGACTAGTCAGATAGAAAGGGAGGAAACAGAAGCGGAAGTGCCACAACTAAACGAAAATAAAAGAACATTAGATGAAAGCCCAACAACAGGGCCAGTTAAAAGACTCAAGAAGAAAAATAGAGAGCCAAGGTACATCAAGAGACTGAGGCTGAGACTAAAAACAGTAGAAGAGAAACTTGAACAAAGAAAGCAAGCTTCCAGTAAAACAGAGCCAACTCGAGAAAACACTAAGCGAAGAAGTGCCCGAATAAAAAGACTGAACGAAAAGTATCAGGATCCTGAATGGACTTACCTGGTGTTAGAGGAATTTGAGGATCTTGAAATAAGTGACGAAAGTGATGAAGAAGTGAATGCTGACCAGTCTACCGAAGAAGAAGAACCAACCTGAAGTTGCCCTGTGTAAGCAACCTGTGTAAAGTTACAAAGAGGGGTTGGAAAACTTCTTTTGAGCAAAAAAAATAAATAAATGTCTGATTCAAGTGTGAATGCAAGACCTAGACGCAATTGTTGTAAAACATGCTGCAAAGTATGTGTATGTAGTGTAACTTTAGTACTAATATTATGGATAGGATTAACAATTACTATTCCTTATATGATGAGTAAAGATACTAAATCTGACTCTACAAAGAGTATGGCAAAAGACACTGACGAACTGACACCACAAAGTGTAGATGGACATGAGAAAGCACTTAGCGTTAGACAAACTAAAATGGACTTAGAAGCACCAGATGAGGAAGGACTACATTATCACAGAATCAAGAACAGGACTCATTTAAACGTATTCGCAAACCTTTTAGTACATTATGTAGAAGCCATGGAAATAGAAGATTGTTATGTTTGCATGAAGCTACCTACTTCTGTAGCTGAGGGAGTGACTTACCATCACCTGCCGTTAACATATGGAATTTCTTGTAGTATTTTAGCTAGCTTATTCTATAAGAGAGGACCGTTACAGTACTATTACTCTAACTCAGACGTGATATTTTCTGAACTTCCTATACGTGGAAATCTGAACCCTGTACATACAAAAAGTGATGTCACACGTTATATGGGAGAATATTTTCTGACTATAGGTAGCATAGATTTAGGTGAAACACATAGAGATAACTTGACCTGTTCATTACATGAACAAGAGAAAATGTTTCTGAACATGGCAGAGAAAAGAAGGGAAAGTTTCCAAAGAAAGGCGAATGATAAAAGGCAGAGAATTCCTAAATGGGCTGAAAACATGGGAAGCACCTCAAATGGTGAGGCTAATCCTGCTTTGTTGCTGGATTTCGAAAGAAAAGGGAAACTTTGTCTTCACCGAGAAAAGACTAGTTATTATAATACCATTTTCATTGGTTCCAGTCAATGCGAACACAATTACAAGGTAATTGGAGGTTGGGGTTTCAAAAATGGGTCAGAACCTGTGTTTCCCGGAATTTATTACATATGTGGAAACAAGGCCTATTCCAAATTGCCGGATCACTGGTATGGAAGCTGCTATTTTGGAATTGTCTTTGTGAAAATACACCACGTGAATGAAATTGCTGGAAGCAGTGAAAGCACTAACGGTTTAGTACGTGGTAAAAGAGAAAGTATAGGGGAAATAATGGGTAGTATACTTAGTGCATTGATACCTGCAGTGGGAGTGGTTCTGAACACACACAGGATTTGCAAATTGTCTACAGTAGTGGATCGGTTATCTACTGACACTGCAAGTGGATTTTTGATGATCAATACCGAAATGGTTGCGATCAGATCTATGGTTTTGCAGAACCGACTTGCCCTTGACACCTTATTAGCAAAAGAGGGCGGAGTCTGTAGAATGTTGAAAGCGCAACATTGTTGCACTTACATACCTGACAAAAGTGTTGAACTCAAAAGGTATGTAAGGAACATTACAAATTTGGAAAAGGAACTCAAACCACTGGAGGTTGATAGTGCCTGGAAGAGACTTACTGATGGTCTCTCCGCTGTAGAACATTGGTTTTCTAATTTAGGTAAAGGTTTGTTGTTTAAGGTACTGATGCCAATTGCAGGAATAGGGTTTGTCATATTCCTCATATTTGTCTGTTGCAAATGTCACAAACCCCAAAAGAAATATACTGTGAACAAAAGAGGTGTGAAACGGAATGTGGATGAACTTGAATTAGAGGAACTTTATAAAAGGGTGAAGAATTCTCACCCTAACAAAGAAACTAAAGAGAAATTGAATCGAATGTTGGAAGAGATGGAACTGGGAAAAATGTAAAAAAGTTGGCATCTGGTTCTATTATTGTGCTGATAGTAAATATCATCAAAGAGGGGATTGATGGAGCAAGGATACGCACGTTACGCGACTTGCTTGTACTCATGAACCTCGAATAACTATAATGAATTAACTCAACATGTTTGTCTTACTAATTTCCCTGTTATTCTGACATTTTGGGTGTCCCAGAGATGCTTGCATATGTGTGTATTAAAACTAACAACGCTTGTCATAAAAATGGCCGCTGCTTGGCGGGGTTTTCTTCTGCGCATGCGTGAGTCACACTCATGTGACGTGACGTACTCGCAGTTCTGGTGGGAATCTTTGCACTTGCGCACTAGCATTAAGATGGCCGCTTTGTGTTCTCACATGCCGAAGCTTGCGCTGCTGCTTTTGCGCTACTGTTCGTTTGCACTAATATTAATACCATAAGTTAGTATAAAGTAAGGGGAGTCATATAGGGATTCCTGGTATACAGTGTATTCATTTATTTCTGTGTTTTAATTTGTTTTCGCTTACTTTTCATGTATCGTAACTCTTGGGCCTGGGAGGGAAGCAAACCCCATCTTAGAAGTCCCTACTGCGCATGTCATTCTGGCAGAGGGAAGAAAACCTTGTACCAGTGGAACTCAGCCAGCTGGCAGCCACAGCCAAGATGCTCCTGTGAAAGTGACCTGCGACCCAGCAGAACGAAGCTGAACTGTCCTGCAAATGCAACAATTGTATATAATCCATTGTATTTTGTAGAACATGTCATGGGAACCCCAAATTCAAATAGGCGGTCCCAGATCATGCAAATGAAGACTTGTAAAGGTGAAATGTGGTCGGTGTATTAACCTATCCTACTTGAGGACCAATCGAAATTGGGGATTCTTACACTTGCAACATTTTGGGGGTGGTACACTGACCCGAAAACAGTATAACTAGCCTAGGTTTAGCTAGCGAATTTGTCCGACTTGTCCGAATAGCTGACTTGTCACTAACCCAACGCACTCAATAGGTGACTGATACAGACTGCTGCGGAGCACTCTGTCCGTAATTTCCATAGACTCAAGCGGGGTTTTGGAAACCTTAAGTGCTGGCGGAGCACTTTACTGGGGAGTTCGATAACCCAATCGGGGTTCTGATTGATAGCTGCAGAGAGGGTGGAGCGCAGGCGTTGCTTCCGAACTGCGGGTGCTGGTCTTACCTTGGTGGTCCCGTCCTGATCCTAACCTGGTTTTCCTGTCCTGTCCTGGGGTGTCCATTCTGCATCTGTTGGCCTACTGGCGACTGTCTTCCCTTGGTGTCATTCCCGTCCTTAACTGACCCGTGGCAGGGTTAGTCTTCACACCATACTGGGTAAATATAGTGCTGAAAATCTACTCTGCATCTTCTATATTTTTCCTTTCTTTGCTTCAATAAAGTCATACTCTTGCACATTTTGATTTTCCATGCTTTCCGCACCACTAAATGAACAAGTCATACATTATTTGTTGTTATTCTAGCATGTTCCATTTCTTACCCTTCCTTTAAGTACATTCCTAATTTTCAGTTCATGATATATAGATGTTCCTTTTCTTTACCCATCTTCTAGTCGATTCAAGTAATTGCACCGGTTTATTAGTATGGTCTATTTGTACTTTACCTATAGTTCCTCTTTATGGGGAAATATTTCAATGTTAAATTCTAGTATGCTCCTTATCTTTCCCCGTCCTTTAGTCTCTCCATATTAAGTCTAAAATTCTGAAACTGTTGCCTAGCATGTTCCCTGTTCTTATCTTCCTTTAGACTCACAAATGGTTGGTTTCATTTACTTCCTTTTTGGATATGTGCTCTTTATGATCTTGGTTATCGACTGTTTACTCACTGTGAACCTTATGCTTTCTGAGATTGATGAATTTTAGATAAAGGTTTTCAAAACTTCTTGAGTTTGTGGTTATTATAAAAGGTACAAATAGAATATATAAAGTATAAGTATTTTGGTGTCTGCCTTTTCTTTACAGCTAGCTCCCTGATCCATTGTGATCATTAGGTACCCGTAGCAGTGGAGTGTTAAGTCGGGTACACTGGAAATGAAATAGGAAGGAACTGGGATACTGGTAGTAGAGTGTAAGGTAGCCTGATTAATAAATATGGTAAATTGAATTTTATGGGCCCTATACGTATATGGTAAAATAATTAGTCGGGTGACCTGCGCGCTCTATCAAACCTACTTGAGATGTTGTAACTGATAATCTAGAGACTGTACTCCCAGTTGTGAATTTACACTTGAAAGAAAGAGTTAACAATTATGTTCTTGAGTTCAGACATTCCAAAAAACAAAACTGCTTATTCTAGCCTTTTTATTTTTCTATGTGCATCGCAAAAGAGTACTCCAATTGTTCCACTGTGTCTATTTCTTACTCCAATTCCATTATTATTGGGGCCGGAGAATTTGTCTTGGCTCTTCCAAATATTTAGCAGGCTACATTCATTAAAGCAAAGACGCTTGTGTCATTATTTCAAAGCAACAGATAATATGTTGCCACTCATTTACCAGCAGCCAAACCCAAGCACACTCTTTTGTCTTTTTTTTTTTATAGATATTTTTATTGAGGTCATAAGTAAGACACAAAGTAACACATTACAAAACAAATCCATCAGTTGGTGGTACGAAAGTTATAAGACATAACAATGGAACAATCATGGAGACAATGTAGCTGAATGCATGAACCAAGGAGCGCGATCAAGAACAGAAAAAACAAGGAAAGTAAAAGCTATGGAGATGGGTGATCATGACTGCCTGCATGAATTGCGCCAAACAGCCCCTAAACAGTGCCATCATTGGGGATAATCAGGCTCTCCAAGAGGCCTCTATTGGTAAATTTATGCCACCAGAGCATAGGGTTGGGAGCCTGGGCCAGCAACCTATGTCAAGCCAGATTCAGTCGAGCAACAGAGATGGCACTGAAACTAATACTACTTAGGTGGGCTGGTACACAAGGTGAATGACCCAATACAATTATTTTAGGGTCCCACCTCATGATAGTTATGCAAAGCATATTCAGCTTAACAAATATGGTCTGCCAGTAGTGAAAAATAGCAAGACAAGTGACAAAGATATGAACTGAGTTTGCCCAATCGCCAGAACTTCGAAAACACTTTGAGTCCTGCCTCAAATTAATAATTATTCAATGATAAGGAGTATAACAGAAGTCATCGAATTTGAACTGATGAGTTTTAACCCGGGAAACATTCATAACTGAATTTGATCAAATATTTCATTTCATCAGTAATAACTTGGACCTCAAGAGATCGGCTTCACTTATCAGCCAATGTCTGAAAAATATATACAAATCCTCTCCGAGCACACATTAAGTAATAGATGGTCAATAACAGTCTCAAAGTCTCCAATATTCTAGTCCACTTTTAATCCTTAGACATCCGTTCAGGGATATGATTCAATCCATATTCGATTTGCATCAATACAGCTTCATCAACAGCATGGCTTAGTTCATCAACAATGCAACTTGATACAGCAAGCAAGGAAGAGAAATCGCTGTGATATTATCTCGAAAGAGAGAAGACTATCACCCTCAAAGAAAGAGCCTAAAGTAAGTATGCAGAATGTCTGACAGCAGTTGATCTAATTTCCGTGCAGTTGACGGGTAAATTTAGGATTAGAACCTATATAAGAAAATGTGTTAAATAATGTAATCACCAACATCTGCATTTTCGGATAGGCCCAAAGAGAGTCAAAGAACCCCCAGAATCTTAAAACGAGTCTGCTTCAAATAGACAATATCGATAATGCCAAAGAATGGGGTGGTATTGGTTCCCCAAGAGAGGAATTCTGGAAACAATCCACCTAGCCACCTTGGTTCACACTACAATGCTTTTACTAGTCTGGACATAAATGCAGCTAGAAAGTAGAAACGTAAATCTGGTAATTAAAGTCCACCCACTAGTTGTGGTCACTGTAACATATGTATGTTAGCCCTAGGCTTTTTATACCCCCAAATGAACTGTTGCCAGATAGCCTCTGTCTGTGTAAACAAGTATTTTGCTAAATATAAAGGTATGTCAGTAAGAGGTACAAGTAGCAAGGGAGAATAATCATCTTGATTAAATTGCATTGACAGATTAGACCAATGTGAAATTGATGCCACTTACTCAATATCTCGTGTGTTCTGCCGGATAGTATGCCTTAATTAGATTCCCTTATATCCTCCATTTTCACAGAGACTTCGGTCCCCAGGTAGGTCACCGACTTGACCAATCGCTTATCATCCCAAGAAGGGACTGTGATGGTGAGGAGCAGGGTCTTATCAAGGTGTAGTTTGTACCCAGGGATAGCCCCACACTCATTAGCCAATTTTTCAAAAGCTGCCTGAGAATCCTCTGGGGCAAAGGTCATGATGGTAATGTCACCCGCACAGGCAAGCACTTTGAGCTCACGTTGATAGATCCGCAGCAAAGCAGTATTCCGCAGGCTCTTGAGGGCTTGAATTTAACATTCTATATAATGCACAAAGAGCAAAGGTGAAAGTGGACATCACGATTTATCTAAATTAGGTTGGTAGAAGACCCTGAACATAACACCCTAGTCTTAAGATTCTGGTAAAGCTGTTGCATCAAAGCAATAAAGCGCGGCCCAAACCCTTACATAGCTAAAATGGCCCAAAAAAAGGTCATGAACCCCAGTCAAAGGCCTTTTCAGGGTCTAACATTATTGCTCTGCCCAGATTTAGCTGAGCACAGCCTGACTCAAACGCAGTGATAACAATATTGACATGGGCGGTGTTATACCGCCCTGGAACAAAACCATGTTTATTTTCATCAACAAGATCAGAAATAACCATAGCAAGCCTGTTTGCTAAAATCTAAGTATAAATCTTGGGATCAGCATTAATCAAAGAAATAGGCTGATATGAGCCACTGAGAAAGGGATCGTTCCCTGTCTTAGGAAAGATGACGATGTTGGTCTCAGTCCATGACCCAGGAACCTGCCCAAGTAATTCAAAAGAGTTGAATAGATCATGGAGAACCGGTAATACAAGATGTGGCAATCTAACATAGAAATCCAGTGGAAGTTGATTGGTGCCATAGGCCTTGCCTCGTGCCAGCTAGCCAATAGCGTATTACACTTCAGAGACTGATATTTGACCTTCTTGCTTATGCTATTGTGTAGTAGACAGTTTCCGATGATGGTGGACCTGAAGAAACTGGATGATCTGGTCTGTGGAAAGGACCGATTCCTAGTCAACCAACTTCTGATAAATGCTGTGGAACTCCTCTTAGATAAGGGCAGGATGTGTCTCAATGGTCCCTTGAGAGTTCTTAATCCCAGAAATTGCAGCTGCATTAGCACTATCACAGAGCCGGAAAGATAACACTCAGCCCATTTCTTCGATAAAGAATTGTGATCTGATATAACCCTAGGATTAATGGAAACTCTCTGCAAATATGGATACTCTGAACTCACAACTTGTACAAGTTGAGAAGGTTCAGAAAAGCCATAAACTCTCTTGGGAGCAGTCAAGACCCAGATCTCATGACATGTAGTTCCGATGACCATGCTCTCATCAAGCATTTAAGATTTGGAGAATAGGTCTAGCTGGAATGATATTGGGGATCCCGAGGGATCAGAGGAGCAATCCTAGAGGCTATATAATTTGGTTGTTTAGGGAAACCTTGCCTACACTGGGGAGTTGGGACATGGACAGCATGATTCAGAGAGCCATCGCTATCCATTCTGACATCCTTGTTATTCACAAGCCATCCTGACGTATGTAGGTAACTTCCTCCTCCCTCGGGAGATAAACATGGATGCTCGTCCAGGTCACCAGTGAAAGCGGCTGGAGTGGACTTTTTTGTTCGATCAGATTTCTCTCATCAGACTGTATTTCGGCGTTTCATTACTGGAGCCAGAAATCCTGTGCATCCAATATGAGGAGCAAATGTATTCATGTTTTGAACAGCCTGGGGTTGAGGAGCTCTTGACCAAGTAAGTGGGGGGAAATAAGGAAACTAATGGATCTGGTTGATTCCGTTTTGTCTTTTTCTTCTTGATTCTTTTTCCTTGTAGCTTGTTACACAGTGGTTAACTTAGTTTCTTGGGTACGCCTTCCCTCTTTTTTTTTATTTCTCTCTGTTAATGGAAGCTTTAGGTCTGCAGGGTCAGCTGACACCTAGATTAGATTTCATGAAGGTTTTATGAGGGTTCTTTATTTATTAATTATGGCTCTGGGTGAAAACATTTTGGGTCCTTCGGACGGGTGTCTCGGGCGGTCACTGCCCTGCCCCTTTAGTTCTTTTTCCCACATCCATCCTCAGTCTGCTGTGCTCTGCGGGTAGGGGAGTGTATGTACTCATGTCTACTGCAGTGCTAGTGGTATTCTTTTGACCGGGGTTGGTCACCCCTTTTTCTGGGCCTTGCATGGAAGGGATAGGGTTGGGGGAAGGCTGGGGGTCGGGGTGGGTGGCGAGGCCAGGGTCTGGGTCACTTTTGTCTTTATACTGATTTTTTTATTGGAATGTTTGGTCAGGTTGTTGGGAAAAAATGAGGCCTTATGGTTGTGGACGGTAAAGTTAGGACCAAGTATTATTCTGTGCTGCTGTTCTCTTTCAGGGTGTGCAAGTTATTCGATCAAGAAAGTCAAGGTTTAGACTGGGGTGTGGTCCTGACCAGCATCTTCATATTCTTTTGTGGAATATCAATTAAATGTAAGCATCTTACAAGCGAAAATTAATTAAAGAGGCGCTACACTATCTTCATCCACATTTAGTTGGCCTACAGGATACTCAGTTCTTGAATAAACAGGCCTCTCCTCTGGATGATTTCTGGGATGAAGTCCTATCCTCAGCGTGCTGCACTTCTCTCAGAGAGGGATTGCCCTACTGGCTCAGGATAGGTGGATGATGGCTCATAGAAACAGACAAGAGGGGCCTATTATGCACTATGCAAAGTGTACTCAATTGTGCCAACACTGATGATCCTGTGGTCTTTAATAGTCTGCTTTCTAAGCTACATCAAAGGTCAGAACCATTGATCATTTGCGTGGACTTCAACATCATCCTTAACCCATGGATAGACTCCTCTTAGTATTCAAGGGCTAAACTCTTCTTTGAGAAGCACCTGTAGCTCAAAGGACATAGCTAGGGCTGTTTTGCTGCATGTAATGGAATTTTATGCTCTGATGGATGTCTGGTGATATTCTCAGATGGAAGAACATGGGTTTACATATTTTCCCGCCTCTCGTAAATCTTTTTCTCTGATAGATATGTTCCTTGCTAGCCAAGCTCTTATGTCCCATCGTGGGGCCTGATATGAGTTTGGCAGTGCGGCACCGGTTCCGCCCTGCAGCAGCACCACCAAACCCGTGGTCAGGCCACCCGCCAGATTACAAGTATTTCTTGTGTTTGGATGGCTTTTATTTGACGTTCTCATGGCAGTTCCTCCAAAAGTGGGCACCATAATGGAAACGCCAAAAACAGTTCCTGCACGGTATGGCATGTACTGACCATGCCGTGCAGGAACTGGGGTGCATGCACACAGGGGGGGCACATGAAGTGCTCTCTGAATGCACCTCATGTCCCTGAGGCACAAGGAGACCCTTGAATGAAATGCAATGCTAAAATGGACATTTATTGTGCGCATGTTGGAAGATTATGATTGACTCATATTGTATTTTTAGAAAATAAAGGAAAGTTGAAATTTCACCTTATAGCCTGCCCGTTATGACAGATCATATGAATAAATTTAAATTTAATCATGTTCAAGCATTTTAGAGAATACAATTGAATTATATTGCTTTTGTTTACAATGGATCATTTGTATTTCATAGCTAATCAGAGTTTGTTTATTTACAACTGATTTGGTATCACCAGTAATCAGACAGAATACAGATGTGCTGCCCAAAAAAGAAGCTCTGTAGACTGGTCATGCTAGGACTCTTTGCCCGGTTTAGAGGATACGCTTTTTTACAAGAGAATCTTATATATTTATTTTGGGTTAAAATTGTCAACTCATGCTTGTATTTTCATTTATGAAGATCAAGCATCTTGCCACTCTTCTGCATACACGTAGCAAAGATGTGAATGGCTATCCTGCTACAGGACTTTTCGCTCATCAAAGCATCTCATTATTTCTGCGTATCTCTAAATTGTTGTGGCAGCAGTTTACTTCGTGAATGTTCAGCTTCAAGGTATTTCATCATAGTGGAGCTCAGCATCCTGAATTGCATAATCAAAATTGGATGATTGTCCTTCAGATTTCAGCTTTAAATGTGTCTCACACAAATAACATGTGACAGAAATACATCCATGGAGGATAAAGGAAACACAACACTTTATAAGCAATTCCCCCCACTGACATCCATCTTACTTACCCAGTCTCCTTCACAATTGTACAGTATCACATAGCTGCTCCACTGTGTATTTCGGGCTTGGAATGTCCAGACTCTTAGCTGTAAATACACAAAAAAGAGAGCCAGGCACAACCCAGTACAAGGCCCACCTTCAGTAACCACCATCTCTGCCCTCGACAAATGATCCCTCTCCTATCACTAGACCACACTTCCCAAATCACTCAGCTTAAGGAATGCCTACATAATAATCAGAGTTGCATTTATGACAACATGCGGAATAGTAGATGAAATAACATTTACCTGGAATGCTATTGGCATCAGGAATCTCTTTAAAGATTCACTCACTTTGAATAGATCTTAACATTAGAAGAGAATCCCACATCATCTAAATATAACACACCTATGTTGACCTTTGCACTTCAAAGCAGTACCTTCAAGGGAGATGTTACTGAAGCTCCAATTTGCAAAATATGCAGAGGGCACAAGGTTATCACTTTGCAGTCATATCTTCAGTTCTGCAACATTCAGTGTATCCTAGAAGGTATGGATATTAGCAGGACAAACATGGCATTCCTTTTGTCCTTGTTATGTGGTGTCACTAGGGACAGGATTGTTTAAAACGGCCAACATAAAGCTCTAGGCAAAACAGAAATCTTACAAGCTTATCGTATCCAATGTAAATTTCTATTGTTTGGAGCACTGCTGCAGGTGATATGAAAATCACGTTGTTGAACAATCAAGCAATCAAGCCAAATATTATGTTTCAGGTAGAAAGTACTGTAAGATCACTGGAAAAAATTTTGTTTGAAAAATGTGTCCCAAGATAAGTGAGCATGAATAGCAATGAGTGACTTTTGATCAAGACATTATTAGAAAGACAAGGAAGAGGTGAATGTTAGGTGTCATGCTGAATAACTACACTAAAGGCCATTTCTTCATCGTTAGCATGGGAGGACAAGGGAAACAATCAAGACAAGGTTCCAACTCAATTACTAGCATCTCCTCCCACCTACCATTTCTCTCCCAACAGCATGATGTATGAGCGTAACCATCTGGGTGCTCCCATGTGCCATTACACCTGTGGCAGGCCAAATGGGTAGTTGCAAAAGATACCAAAAAAAAGCACTAGGCAAAAACGACTTTAATAGCTGACTGCACTAAACATTATTACATCCCGTCTCCTCTCAGATCAGTCTAGACACCCAAATCTTGGATAGGTAGAAAGATAATCACTGGGCGTTAGAAAAGGGAATAGTTTTACCTGTATTGTGATTTGTCTAGAAAAGGCAGCTTTTATAATTTCCTGTAGTTTGAATATCCACAAATGACAGGAGAAGACCACAGCCTATCTCTTGCTCGATATATACATATATACATTTATCTCAATCTCTCTCTCCCTCTCTCAATTTTTTTGTTTGAGGACAATCAAAGAATAAATTGCCTACATCTCTGGTGGTTCGTGGATCTCTGTTCGGCAAAAGCAATCGCAACGACAGACGGGGCATCTCTATGGTCTTGATATATATATATATATATATATATATATATATATATATATATATATATATATATATATATATATATATATATATATATATATATTACCTACTGGCGGTCGCCAGTAGGTAGTTATAGTTAGGATCGATTTCCATAGGGAAATCGCAACATTCTATTTGGAATAACTTTGGCGCCGGTTGAGGAATCAGCCTGATGTTTTCAGCAACTTTGCCTCGCGGCGCTCCGCTCCTTCCCTGAAAGTTTGGGGGGGATTCGTCAAGCGGGGGCCAAGATAAAAGGGGGGTCTCAAAACGTGTTTTCCCCATGTTAATTTCCATAGGGCGGTCTGTCGCACTTTTAGCTCGAACGGCTGAATGGATTTTCACCAAACTTGGCAAAATTGTAGGGACTGGTAGCCCGATGTGCCTTTGCTATGTCTCAAGATATGTGCTGCAGAGGATTTTGAGTAATTTAGGTTCAAAAAAATTTATATATCTATAGCCGCGCCCCGGTTCGCGTACCGGGGAGCGCTCCGGGCGTGCCACGCGACTTGCGCACGGCAAGCTGATTGGTTCTCGGGTGTCTGTAAACATTCAAAACAGTCCGCAGCGGCCGCCATCTTGTGTCTCGGTAGGAGTGAGACACAAGAGGTGGCAAAAATCAAAGGGGGAAATGAGCAAAAGGGGGCAGGGTACACCCCCTCTGACCCCCTAGGTTTGATGTGGGGGCCATAAAAGGGTCCCGCGGGGCGAAAACATTTTTTTTCTTTTTTTCGATTTTCGCGGGGGGAGCCCCCGGTACGCGTACCGGGGAGCGTACCGGGGAGCGTACTACGGGGAAAACCCAGTGCAACAGTAAAATAATAATTGAAAGTGATTAGAGGTAGGGTAGCTCTGCATAGAGTTGTTGTGTTGTTTGGGTGTTTTAAGTACCAACATGTAGGTACCAATGTTGAGTCTTAAATTTAATGTAGACCGTTTCCTCTGTAGATATCTTGCATGTTGTTACAGAAGTTATTGTGCTATATGGAATCCATATCATAGTCTGTCAGGAAAGCAGAAAGAACATGAAGGCAGGAGATGAAAAAGAGATGTCAAATACACATTGGAGATAATATAGTGGGAGAAAGGAAGTATCTATGAGCAAAATTACTATGTAACACAAAAAAGTTGCACAGTATACTATAAGTCTGACTTTACAATAAAATCAATTTGGTACTAGTTTAAGAATTATATATAAAAATGAATAATGTCTCAAACAATTTTCAAATTATTAAATATCCATTTATTTTTGTGATTGTTTTTCAAAATTTAACAGAACTTCTAATATTTGACTGTCCGAAATGTCGTAATTTTGAGTGAACATAACTTCCAACATGTGAGTGTCCGAAATGTCCTTATTTTGAGTGAACATAACTTGCAACATTTGAGTGTCCAAAATGTCCTCATTTTGAAGGAGGAAATCTACAGATTCTACACATTGTAGAAGTTCATGGTCCCGTGATTCATCCATGAATTCAATGTCATTTGGTTCAATGTTTTCTTGATTGGTCTCTGCAAGGACAATTTCAAATGACACTTTTTGTTCTCCTTCCATTTTGCCTGAAATTTGCATTAAAAAAAAATATATCAGTAGAGATAGGGCACTGTTGGGTTTAAGTTTAGATAGGTAGTTTTTAACAGTGAATTTATCTTTGGGCAGTGTATGGTATCAGACTGGAAGTAGAAATATAAAAAAGTGTATGTGATGAAACCTAAATAAATTCATAATTATACAAGACAAGTCTAAATCCATCCATAACTATAACAGAGAAGTCTATCTAAATCTCTAACTATTACAGAGGGATAGTATATAACTATCAGAAAAAGTTTTCCATATTAACTTAAAGTGCACAATATAGTTCAGTTTTCAAAAAAACAACTTACCTTTAAAAAGAAGTTGAAGTTATTAGTGAAAATCCTTGTGAAATGTACACCAGGAAGTAGTAGTCAAAATGGCTGTGTTTCCCTCTCTTTCTTTATATATATTCATGTACATAACCAATCAAATGTCAGGTAAAAAAAGTAGAAAATGAAAGTAACATTTTAATTGGTTGTCAATTCCAACACTTCAGATGTGTTTTTGTGTAGTAATTTACCTCAAGGTATTTAGAGAGGTCTACAGGCTAAATGGCTCAATGGAATTCCAACCAAATTTATGAAAATGGTAGGGATTGGTATGTAGTATGAGCTAATCTATATTTGGTGAAAGTGTCTCCAGTGGTTTTAATGTAAATTAACTTTGAAATTTTTTTTTAGAGCGCTTCCCGGTACGCGCCCCGGTACGCGTACCGGCAGTCCTCCATTTTGTGTTTCGGTAGATTTGAGACAGAAAATGGGGGACAAACAACGTTGGGAATGGGTATAAGGGGGCACGGTAGGCACTCCCTGACCCCCTAGGCTTTCTGAGGGGGTGTTAGGAGGCCCATATACGCCCCCCCAAAAAAATTAAAATTTTCGCTTGGTGAGCGCTCGGTACGCGTACCGGGGAGCGTACCGGGGAGCGTACTTTGGTGAAAAATAGTGAAAATACTAACAAAAAGATAATTATTTGGAGTGATCAGAGGTAGGGTAGCTCTGAAAAGAGCTTTTGGGTTCTGTGGCAGATTTAGGTACCTACAAGTAGGTACCAATGCACAGTCTTAAATTCAGGAGGAATATTCTATTCCCTTCATCTGAGAAGTGCACACCATCTTCTCTGTAAATATCTTGCATGTTGTAACGCAAGTTGTTGTTGTATATTGAACCCATTCCATAGTCTCTCATGTAAGCAGAAACAGATTTATTCACATGTTTCCGTGCTTTTTCAAATTGTGGACAAAATTGGTTGGACCACTTCCATTTCTGTCTTTGGCATATATTGGAATATACCAAGGCAGTTTGTGGAAAAAGTGTCATCAATTGATCAAAGGTGTCCTTTAAAAGCATTTCCAGACCTACCCCAGTCAAAGTGCCCAAGTCATTTCCTCCACAGTGCACAATTAACAGGTCAGGGTGTGGCAAATGCAAAAAGGTTTTCACCAATGGAATCAATTGTTGACATTTTAATCCTCTGTGGCCAATCCATTTGATGTTCACATTTGATAAATCAAGGTTGTGAAAATTTCTGGTACTAGCATACCTTTGAGCCCAGTGGATATAGCTATGTCCAATAATCCAGACAGAATACATGGTGAGAGGAGATTCTGGTGCAGTCAGATGAAGTGTGGAAAAGAAATGGCAGTTGGAACAATAGGAGTTTGCAAAAAAAAAATGTAGACTTTCAGTGCTTTTGAATCAGAAGCAATGATCGGTAGAGTGAGATAGTTGAAAACTGAAAGTTAGGGTGCATGGTTGTGTTCTGTGTAAGAAGTAATTTGAATGGTTAAAAAAAATCATTTAAAGAAACCTTGCACCAGAAAAGCTGGTGTGTTGCAGGTCAAACATCCTTGCTGAGGTGATTTGCAACATTGTAGAATAAACTTTTGAACCTGAGAGTTCAGTGAGGAGGGAGTTGCTATGGTAACAGGTAGAAAGGGCTGAGGGGGGGAAGGGTGTTGGTTTGAAAATACAGAGGGAAGAGTTTTGATTGGTTACCATGAGCAATATGTGTGTAGAATTAGAGGTTTTCTGTGCCATTCATGGTTGCAGTGTCTGGAGAACATATCTTTTGCTCTGCTAAAGAAATATTGGTGTGTGTATCTGACACTGTTCTGAATCTTCTAAAGTATTTGTAAAGGTGAGTTATGATTCATTTACTATACATAGAGACTTGTATACTCTATGGAGAAGATTTGGAAGCAAATTGTGGTTTTTTAATGTTGCTTTGTGTCATGCTTTTTGATAATGCTTGGTAAAAAGTTTTTACTGCATAGAGGAATTGTATTTTGTAAAATTGTGAAGTTTTAGTAGTGATATGGAATGCTTTTATTTGGGACCTGTGCTGTGTTTTTTAAATGTGATGTCAAAAACGATTTTGGGAAAAATGAATGGCTTTTACATTTTTTAAAAGGAATAAAGAATGTGTGCATGTTTAAAGAAATATATTTGACTCTTTACAATGAAGTTACCTGTGTTTTAACTCAGTGTAGGAAGCATATTGAGTTTGTTTGCATAGAGGAATTGTATTTTGTAAAATTGTGAAGCTCCATGTGAAAGCGTTTGCCTCTGTCTTATCCCTGTTGTGAGGCAGGTGCAAGATTTTGCCTCAGTCTTATCCCTGCTGTGAGGCAGATTATTGTAAATAGGATCTGTGCTGTGTTTCCTAAATGTGATGTCAAAAACGATTTTGGGGAAAACAAATGGTTTTTACATTTTTGAGTATAATGTGGCGCAAAGGTTTAAAAAGTGACGCATATACCTACATGCGTCACTTTTTAAATATGGGGAAAAAAGGTATATGTTTGGGCTTTCCTGGGGAGCCTAGGTGGTGAGGCTTGTATCTAAGAGTGCAGTGGGTAGTGAGACAAAATATCGAAATTAAAATATCGATATACAATAATATCGATGTTTTAATTTCGATAGTAAAGAATATCGATGTCCAAAATATCGACAGACAGAATATCGTTTTTTTAAGGTATGTATGTTACTAATATCGAATTTAATAATATCGAAATTTTGTTTAGTGTTATGTATTTTAATGTGTTGTTTATATGTTTGTTAAACATGTTTTGTAATGTATGTTTGAAAATTTGTAAATTTGTTTACATTTTGCGTTTTAGTATCAGACCGGGTTGTGGGTTTATAGGGGAATAGGGTGGGAAGTAGTTTAATAATAATTAATTAATTAATATATGTTTGTAAATATTTTTAATTAATACTTAATTGGTAATTAATTAATATTAATTAGTTAATTAATTAATATAATTTTGTACATATTTTTAATTAATAATTAATTGGTAATTAATTAATATTAATTAGTTAATTACATTAATTAGAGTAATTTTTTTATATATAAAAATTTTTGTTATTGTTAATTAATTAATTGGGAAACAATAATATTAATTAGTAAATTAAATTATTTACAGCTAATGTGCTTATATATTTACTTTATTGTTATTGTTAATTAATAATTAATTGATAATTAAATAATATTAATTATGTAATTAAATTATTTAGAGTTCATGTGCTAATATATTTAATGTGTTGTTATTGTTAATTAATAATTAATTGGTAATTAAATAATATTAATTATGTAATTAAATTATTTAGAGTTAATGTGCTAATATATATATTTTTTTATTGTTAAATAATAATTAATTGGTAATTAATATTTATTAAGTGAATAAATGATATGATTTATTTCTGTGTAGTTGGTTGTGTGTTTATAGGGGGATAGGGTGTGATATAATTAAATTTAATTAATTAGAGAGATTGTAATTTTCTTTGGTATTTATTGTTAATTAATTAGTAATTAATATGTGTTATTTAGTTCATTTATAATTACATCAATTTAGTAATATTAATTGTTATTAATTGATTAATTGAAATTTATATTAATTGTCTTTTTTATATGTGTAGTGTGTTGTGTGTTAAAGTGGGAGTAGTGTGGGAATTAATTTTTACCCCCATGCTATCCAACGCTTTCCCTACTGTTGCACCCTCTGGAGTGTGAATAGTAAATTTTTACCCCTACGCTATCCACCGGGGAAACAACCTTTACAACGCAACTTTTACAACGCATACCATTACAACGTAAGTATAGGTAAGTATATAATAATATTTAAAATTTTATATGTTTTAGTTTTTTTAAGGGGTATTTTTAGGGTTCAGGGTCAGTTTTCAGTTTTTGGGTAAAAGGGTATTTTTAGTGTTCAGGGTCAGTTTTCAGTTTTTGGGTAAAGGGAGATTTTTAGGGTTCAGGGTCAGTTTTCAGTTTTTGGGTAAAGGGGTATTTTTTGGGTTCAGGGTCAGTTTTCAGTTTTTGGGTAAAGGGGTATTTTTAGGGTTCAGGGTCAGTTTTTAGTTCTTGGATAAAGGGGTATTTTTTGGGTTCAGGGTCAGTTTTCAGTTTTTGGATAAAGGGGTATTTTTAGTGTTCAGGGTCAGTTTTGGGTTTTTGGGTAAAGGGGTATTTTTTGGGTTCAGGGTTAGTTTTCAGTTTTTGGGTAAAGGGGTATTTTTAGTGTTCAGGGTCAGTTTTCAGTTTTTGGGTAAAGGGGGTTTTTTAGGGTTCAGGGTCAGTTTTCAGTTTTTGGGTAAAGGGGTATTTTTTGGGTTCAGGGTCAGTTTTCAGTTTTTGGGTAAAGGGGTATTTTTAGGGTTCAGGGTCAGTTTTTAGTTCTTGGATAAAGGGGTATTTTTTGGGTTCAGGGTCAGTTTTCAGTTTTTGGGTAAAGGGGTATTTTTAGGGTTCAGGGTCAGTTTGGGGTTTTTGGGTAAAGGGGTATTTTTTGGGTTCAGGGTCAGTTTTCAGTTTTTGGGTACAGGGGTATTTTTAGGGTTCAGGGTCAGTTTTGGGTTTTTGGGTAAAGGGGTATTTTTTGGGTTCAGGGTCAGTTTTAAGTTTTTGGGTAAAGGGGTATTTTTAGGGTTCAGGGTCAGTTTTTAGTTCTTGGATAAAGGGGTATTTTTTGGGTTCAGGGTCAGTTTTGGGTTTTTGGGTAAAGGGGTATTTTTTGGGTTCAGGGTCAGTTTTCAGTTTTTGGGTAAAGGGGTATTTTTAGGGTTCAGGGTCAGTTTTTAGTTCTTGGATAAAGGGGTATTTTTTGGGTTCAGGGTCAGTTTTCTGTTTTTGGGTAAGGGGTATTTTTAGGGTTCAGGGTCAGTTTTGGGTTTTTGGGGTACAGGCGTACAGGGTAAAAATAAAATACATTTATATTTAAATTAAATCAATTAAATGAAATTTAAAAAAAAAATACTTTAAATTATTACATTTTTAATTTTTTTTAAATGTATATGTATTAGTTTTAATTTTTTAATTATGTTTTAATGTTTTTATTTCATATTTGTATAATTATATGTATTTTAAAATTATTTTTACATTATTATTTATACATTTAAAAAAACGATATTTTTAATTTCGATATTTTTGTACTACGATATTAATTTTTCGATATTTTTGTACTTACCTTTATGAAGATATGACTCCGATATTTTTGATTTCGATATTTTTGTGTCGATATTTTTGTATGTCGATATTCTGTCTGTCGATATTATGTCATAGATCCAGTGCAGTGGACTAGGCTTCATGAAGCATATCCCTGTCTGCATTCTTAGACACAGGTGTCAATTTGACTCTTTACAATGATGTTACCTGTGTTTTAAATCAGTGTAGGAAGCATATTGAGTTTGTTTGCATAGAGGAATTGTATTTTGTAAAATTGTGAAGCTCCATGTGAAAGCGTTTGCCTCAGTCTTATTCCTGTTGTGAGGCAGGTGCAAGATTTTGCCTCAGTCTTATCCCTGCTGTGAGGCAGATGATTGTAAATAGGATCTGTGCTGTGTTTCCTAAATGTGATGTCAAAAACGATTTTGGGGAAAATAAATGGTTTTTACATTTTTGAGTATAATGTGGCGCAAAGGTTTAAAAAGTGACGCATCTACCTACATGCGTCACTTTTTAAATATGGGGAAAAAAGGTACATGTTTGGGCTTTCCTGGGGAGCCTAGGTGGTGAGGCTTGTATCTAAGAGTGCAGTGGACTAGGCTTCATGAAGCATATCCCTGTCTGTATTCTTAGACACAGGTGTCAATTTGACTCTTTACAATGATGTTACCTGTGTTTTAACTCAGTGTAGGAAGCATATTGAGTTTGTTTGCATAGAGGAATTGTATTTTGTAAAATTGTGAAGCTCCATGTGAAAGCGTTTGCCTCAGTCTTATCCCTGTTGTGAGGCAGGTGCAAGATTTTGCCTCAGTCTTATCCCTGCTGTGAGGCAGATTATTGTAAATAGGATCTGTGCTGTGTTTCCTAAATGTGATGTCAAAAACGATTTTGGGGAAAATAAATGGTTTTTACATTTTTGAGTATAATGTGGCGCAGAGGTTTAAAAAGTGACGCATCTACCTACATGCGTCACTTTTTAAATATGGGGAAAAAAGGTACATGTTTGGGCTTTCCTGGGGAGCCTAGGTGGTGAGGCTTGTATCTAAGAGTGCAGTGGACTAGGCTTCATGGAGCATATCCCTGTCTGCATTCTTAGACACAGGTGTCAATTTGACTCTTTACAATGATGTTACCTGTGTTTTAAATCAGTGTAGGAAGCATATTGAGATTGTTTGCATAGAGGAATTGTATTTTGTAAAATTGTGAAGCTCCATGTGAAAGCGTTTGCCTCAGTCTTATCCCTGTTGTGAGGCAGGTGCAAGATTTTGCCTCAGTCTTATCCCTGCTGTGAGGCAGATGATTGTACATAGGATCTGTGCTGTGTTTCCTAAATGTGATGTCAAAAACGATTTTGGAGAAAATGAATGGTTTTTAAATTTTTGAGTATAATGTGGCGCAGAGGTTTAAAAAGTGACGCATCTACCTACATGCGTCAATTTTTAAATATGGGGCAAAAAGGTACATGTTTGGGCTTTCCTGGGGAGCGTAGGTGGTGAGGCTTGTGTCTAAGAGTGCAGTGGACTAGGCTTCATGAAGCATATCTCTGCTGCATTCTTAGACACAGGTGTCAATTTGACTCTTTACAATGATGTTACCTGTGTTTTAACTCAGTGTAGGAAGCATATTGAGTTTGTTTGCATAGAGGAATTGTATTTTGTAAAATTGTGAAGCTCCATGTGAAAGCGTTTGCCTCAGTCTTATCCCTGTTGTGAGGCAGGTGCAAGATTTTGTCTCAGTCTTATCCTTGCTGTGAGGCAGATGATTGTACATAGGATCTGTGCTGTGTTTCCTAAATGTGATGTCAAAAACGATTTTGGAGAAAATGAATGGTTTTTAAATTTTTCAGTATAATGTGGCGCAGAGGTTTAAAAAGTGACGCATCTACCTACATGCGTCAATTTTTAAATATGGGGCAAAAAGGTACATGTTTGGGCTTTCCTGGGGAGCGTAGGTGGTGAGGCTTGTGTCTAAGAGTGCAGTGGACTAGGCTTCATGAAGCCTATCTCTGCTGCATTCTTAGACACAGGTGTCAATTTGACTCTTTACAATGATGTTACCTGTGTTAAGTCAGTGTAGGAAGCATATTGAGTTTGTTTGCATAGAGGAATTGTATTTTGTAAAATAGTGAGGATTCAGTAATGACATGGAATGGTTGTACATAGGAACTGTGCTGTGTTTCCTAAATATGATGTCAAAACCGATTTTGGGGAAAATAAATGGCTTTGACATTTTTGAGTATAATGTGGCGCAGAGATTTAAAAAGTGACGCATCTACCTACATGCGTCACTTTTTAAATATGGCGCAAAAGGGTACATGTTTTATGCTGCTGATGCGTCACAAAAAGTGACGCATCAGCAGTGCAAAACTGACGCAGGGCCTCATAAATGAGGTTCTATTTTTTTGCACACTACTCCAGTTTAGTCCTCTCCATTGCACTCTTGGACACAAACCTCACCTTTTGTGCTCCCCTGGACAGTCTTCATCTCATCTGCACTCCTGCTTAGGTGTCAGAATCCTATCACATGGGGAAACCTCCATGTGAAAGCGTTTGCCTCAGTCTTATCCCTGCTGTGAGGCAGATGCTTGTACATAGGATTTGTGCTGTGTTTCCTAAATGTGATGTCAAAAACGATTTTGGGGAAAATAAATGGTTTTTACATTTTTGAGTATAATGTGGCGCAGAGGTTTAAAAAGTGACGCATCTACCTACATGCGTCACTTTTTAAATATGGGGCAAAAAGGTACATGTTTGGGTTTTCCTGGGGAGCGTAGGTGGTGAGGCTTGTATCTAAGAGTGCAGTGGACTAGGCTTCATGAAGCCTATCCCCGTCTGCATTCTTAGACACAGGTGTCAATTTGACTCTTTACAATGATGTTACCTGTGTTAAGTCAGTGTAGGAAGCATATTGAGTTTGTTTGCATAGAGGAATTGTATTTTGTAAAATTGTGAAGCTTCATGTGAAAGCGTTTGCCTCAGTCTTATCCCTGCTGTGAGGCAGGTGCAAGATTTTGACATAATAGAGTCCTAAAAGTGATGCAGTGAAATCTCATAGTTTTCACTGTGTCATTATTATGAGGCTTTTTGTGGAGAAATGACCCCTCTCTGAACATTACACTTGACAGAGGTATAATGTGGTGCAAAAAGTTTAAAAAATGACGCATCTACCTACATGCGTCACTTTTTAAATATGGTGCAACAAGGCACATGTTTTATGACGCCAATGCGTCACAAAAAGTGACGCATCAGTAGTGCAAAACTGACGCATGGCTTTATAAATGAGGATCAATTGTGTCATCTGTGTTACCTGAGATTAGGAAATAGATTGTGTAGATGAGGTGAGACATGTCCAGAGGGACAGAGGAGGAGAGGTTTATGATCAAGACTGTAGTGGGAGAGAGGCCTTTCTCGGGAAGCATAGGTGGTGAAGTCTGTGTATAAGAGTGCAGTGGACTTAGACATAGGTCTTATCTTCTTTGTACTTGTGGACAGAGCTGTCTTCCACTATACTCTTCAATACAGGCCTCACCTTTTGTGCACCCCTGGAGAATCCTCACCTGATCTGTAACCCTGTATAGATTGTTTGCTTTTTGTCATTGCTTTGTTGTTTGATAATAGTGGTCTATAATGTGCTATTTTTTTATTTAACACAGATTGAAATCCACATTTGAAGAGTAAGCAAACATGCCCACTAGGGAAAGGAAAAGAAAAGGATGTAACCGCCAAAAATCAAAAACAGCAATGGAATTACAGCACTCTTCCACAACAAATACTTCAAAAAACAGGATCCAAGCTCCTGGTAAGACAACTAAGTCTTTCTTACGTAACATATGTACTTTAAAAAAAAAAAATGGACAGCATGTAGAAAAAGAGAATGACAGAGTAAATTTGAAAAGGAAGGAGAGAACCTCAAAGAATCCTACAACTGGAGCAGGAGAGAATAATATGTATAGGAATAGAAGGCAGAATCAGTTTAGAGACATTCGTAAACGAATGTTTCGCAATAGGGTGGTTTTAAATTTGTTAAAAAACATTAGGAAAGGTAAACAGAGAGCTGCTTTTTATAAGAACAAGAAAAGTGTAGAGAAGATTGTTGATCAGGCTTTTGAAGTTAAGAAAAAATTATTTATTTTAGTCATCAATAGAATTAGGACACTTAACAAGACAATTGATGTTTTCAAATCAAACAGTAGATGGAAAAGAGTAATTAATCGGACTAATTTTTGTAAAGTTTTTTAGGGAGAATGGATGCACAGTTCAAGTTGTGAGCCATTTTTTAATGAGGAGAGATACTTCCAGGATAATGATTTAGTGCATGCAGTTGACACCAGTGGTCGAGCGTATGCAGTGAAAGACGGTTGTCCGATTGAAAAAGAGAAACTTGTGCCTAGAGAACTAGAAGAGGTGTTAACTGATGAAGTTTTAGGGAGACGTACTAAGGGTCCAGTGTACACTTGGAAGTGTAGTAGTATTTGTAGTGTGCGACAGGAATCAATTGATTTGTTTTGTAATTTCTTACGTACATATAGTAAGGAAAGTATAAAGCAGAAAGTGAAGTTGTTGCAAGACTTAGATCCTTGCAGAGTGAGAGAAATCACAGGTTTGCAAGGCCATTCACTGGCTTGTCTTTCTAGAAAAGTCTGTCAGAGTGTTTTTCATCATTTTAGGATGTTAGCAGTGCATCATACCAAAATGAGGAAATTAGTGAGAATGTTGTATTATGCAAAAAGTCCCGCACTTAAGCTTAAACAATTAAACAGTGCTCTTTGTCATCAAATTAACATTAAGTTATCACATTAAGTTATGACATTAATCTAATCTTTTCAACTAACAATCCCCTAAGGAATAGTATAATATAGCTTATACGTTAGTAAATTTATCTAGCACATTTTCTGCCTCCTTAACCTGATTGAAATAATACGTATGCCCAGCTTTTATAACTTTTAAGCATGCTGGTTCTTGAAGGAAAACCTGGGCCCCTACGGCCTTGAAAGAGTCAATTAGTTGACGCAGATTCCATCGTCTCTCCATAGTGGTTTTACATAAATCTGATCGAACAAAGAAAGTCACGTCTTCAGTAACAATCGGAGAATTAGGTTTAGCTTTTAGAGATACCGCTTGTCGCAATAAAAAATTTCCAAAATAAATCAAAAAAGGGCGAGGAAACTTATTGTTTCTATTTCTATTGACTAAAGGCAGTCTATGAGCTCTTTGAATCTGAGAGTCCCAATCCCAGTCTGTGAGATCCGGGAATGCACGTTGAAGCAGTCTAACTATGTATGCCCTGGGGTCCGCCCCTTCAGCCCCTTCTGGGACCCCGAAAAGTCTAAGGTCTGCCTTCTTTGCCTATTCTCCAAATCTTCCATCTTAGATTGTAAGGCTCGGATCTCTTCCTCTTGGCTGATGCTTTTCTGATCGTGCTTGACCGAAGTCTCCTCTATTTGTACCACCCGCTGTTGTAGCTCTTCCACTTCTTGAGTTACTTTATTCATTTTGCCATTAACTTCCAGTAAGTATGATTGAATTTTAGAATTATCCTCCTTTAATTGCGTAAAGTGTTGTTGTGCTTCTTGTCTCTGTTCGGTCAGCATATTCAAGATTAGAGCCATAGATGGAATCTCCAGGGATGAAGGCTCCTGGCGTGGGTCATTCAAATTTTGCATAGCATGATCAGTTTCTACCTCTATTGTGGCAGTAATTTCGTTTACATTTGGGGCCATCTCAGTACCCTCCTCTCCCATAATAGAATCCTGCCGAAACTCCCGTATTCCTTTAGGATCAACTACGACCGATTGACTTATAGAGGAGGGCGGGGTGGCATTATCAGTATCTTGGATATCTTGATTAGGTTGCAGTGAAGTTAGTGGTCCCGTAAAGCTATTGCCTGATAAGCGTAATGCCATTGTTTTTACTCCTCCCTTGGCTTGCATCCACTTACGTAGTGGACTGTCATCGATAATCGGTTTGCCACGAGTATTAACCTGATTTGTTGCAGAAGAGAGAGTAAACAGATTAGTATTCTTCTTGTTCTTTGTTTTATTTGTTTTATTTTTGGCTTTTCCTCTTCCTTTTTTCCGTGTCACTGTTTTCCAGTTATCCTGCAAAAGGTTCTCCATATTGCCCTCCTCCTCGTCAGTCAATTCCACATATTCATCATATTCATCATTCGACTCTGTTTGTTTACCATTGCACTCCTCTGTATTATCTTTAGGAGTTCCCATATCTGGGGCTAAGTTTTGAATATCAATCGCCTCAACTGCTAGGGCTTCACAGTTCACCTGGGTCAGCCTAGTACTAACGGGGTCACTTCCTATGCCTAAGCCTGGGGCTTGTGCCTGTGCCTGTGCCGGTGGCGCTGGTTTGCCCGTTCCTTTTTCAGTATCTTTATCATTACCATTGTCTTTTAGAACAGCTATTTTGTCTTGTACAGCTATTTTGTCTTGTACAGCAGTCTCAGTCTCAATCTCAGTCTCAGTTGCACAAGCCGCACTTCCTAAGGCACTCTGCAAATCCTTCCTCTTATCTGTAGCAGTGCCCCCGTTATTATTTGTCAGCTCAGTCCCTATGCTGACCCCTGCAGGTGCTGGATTTATATCTAGTTTAGCCCCTCTGTCTTTAGCAACATCCTCTTTATCATTAGCGGCGAGCATTAGGGGTCGCAGTACTTGTTGTTGCTTACCGGCAAAGTTTGCAGCTTTCTCCTGATTCCCAGTGTTAATCAAGTTCTTTATCGCTGTGGCTACTATCTCTGCTCCGTGGGGCTTTGCTGGTGTTTTTGCTTTGGCTGCTGCCGCCGCCGCCGCCGCCGCCCTCTTCTCCGCTACTGCGCTGACAACAGCGGTGGCGGCATTCTCCTCGTGGTTTACTGCCCCTTTCGTGGTCCTAGTGCTCCTTGCCTGATTCTTAGGAGCCATGTCCGCTCTCCCCGCTCTCCACGCCTCCGAGCCAGGGGTGCTCCCTATAATCGAAGCACTTCCCCCATCCGGTTTGGCAGGACAGCTGGTTAAGTGTCTGGTATCAGTAAGACCAATAAATCCCCCGAATCTTGGACCCGCGGAGCCCAGCCAGGTCAGGAAGGTCCAACGAGCCCAGCGTGCACAGCCAGTCTCCGCCCCCTGTTCGCTGCTGCTGCTGCCTCCTACAAACAGTAGCCGCATCCAGCTTCCCTGTGACCGCTAGCGTTTTCAATCAATCCGTAGACAAGTTTCATGTAAGTCTGAGCCCGTCTACTCCGTCAGCCTTCCTTTTCCGCCGTAGTAAGTTATAATTTTGTCCGCTTTTCGTGAGATGGTGAGAGGTGGTGAAAGCGGCGTTCTCAGGCTGCACCCGGCGGCACCTTCAATCCGCCATCTTGGTTTTTCGTTCCCGGATTCCGATAAATTAATGTTAATTTGATGACAAAGGATAAAAGATAGCATAAGTGAAAATGTCATACTTAATGAGGGTGGTGGAAGGTGGCGGGTGGCTGCACCTTTGAGAGGCTGCCCTACCAAAGGCAGCAGGTATAAAGGGGGGGGGGGTTCTATGGTACGGGGGGTGGGGGGGAGCAGGAGGAGGAGAAGGAAGGGGGGGAAAAATAAAAATAAGACAGGCATGACAAGTCAATGTGAAGATATAATGATATTAACAAGAAAGAGAGTTTCAAGGAGTGATAAGAAAGGGGAAGCGGTTTTTGATTTAATGTATATAAAATGACGTACTGCAGCTGTCTTGCCTGGAATGTATCTGGCCTAAACAATAAGACTAGAAAGAAACTTAGTTTACCAAGAACTAAAAATGTATGATGCACAGATAGTAATGCTTACAGAAACTCATATATGTTTTAAGGATAAAAAATTGTTGAGTCAATTGGGGTACGAAATGGTGATCTGCACGACTTTAAATGCACCAATAAGAGGGGTGGCTATCCTAAAGAAAAGATATTGGCAAGGGGAAGTTATTAAAACGGCGGCAGATAAGGGTGGGCGGTGGGTAATAATGCAAATACGACTGAAGGGCACCCTATATGTTTTCTGCTCAGTGTATGGTCCCAACAAAGATGAGCCACGGTTATTTGATTGGTTAAATATTGAATTACTATCTTGGTCAGGAGAGCTTATTCTAATGGGAGACTTCAACTGTGTATTGAATTATCAACAGGACACAACTAAAAAGGGAGTAGGACTACGTATGCGTAAAACTAGAGCTGCAATACTAGAACTAGCTAAAATACATAATATAAAAGATATTTGGCGTAGCCTATACCCAGGCTTACCTGGATATACATACTATTCATCTCCCCATAAACTCTGCTCTAGGATTGATTTAGCCTGGGCTTCAGATGAATTACTGAGCAGGGGAGATATGAAGGTCATGCCAAAAATCTCATCGGATCATAATCCCATAATATTTACATTTGACTTAGCCTCAGGCATAAAAGAAGGGCGTTCTTTTACTTTTCCAAGATACTTACTCTCGGATGAGGTCTCTGTAACCCTGCTTAAAACACAGATAAAGGAGTTTATTACATTCAACAAAGATACTGCTAGTATACTTTCAGTCTGGGATGCCTGTAAGGCCTTTATTAGAGGAACTGCGCAACAATATATATTTAAACAAAATGCAACAAGGAAAAAAGAAACAAAGGTAATGACAGATAATATTTTATATATTGAAAAATTATTGGCCGACAGGCTTAAAGAGGAGCATCGGAATAGCATAGATATATCACTTCTGGAAAATAAACTTATGAGTATACGCACAGATATGAAAAGTTCTTTCAGGGAAAATAGTAGGTGTAAGATACTTAAATACAAAATCTCACAATATGAATCTGGGGATCGAATAGGAAAGCTTCTGGCATATAAGGTAGCGGAAGAGCGAGCATCGACACTAATTAAATCTATAAAAGGCCCCAATGGTATCATATATACACAGCCTGTAGATATAAGGGAGCAATTTGTTTCTTACTATGAAGAATTGTACACCCCAGAGACTAGGCCTAGTTCAGAGCAGATCCAATCTTACTTAAATGATAATCTCCCCGCAAGATACTTTTTAGATCAGGAGATTTTAGATAATCTGGAACAGAATTATACAATAGAAGAGTTATGCATAGCTGTGCTCTCACTCCCCTTTAATAAAGCGGCTGGGGAAGACACGATCCCTATTGAACTATATAAAATCTGTGCCGAAGAATTACTTCCCCTTTTCTGTTTAGTGGTGAACTCAATAGGCACATCAGGCAAAGCCCCGGAATCTTGGAAAACGGCGAAAATTATGTTTTTTCTAAAAAAACACAAACCTCCAATGGAATGTGGGTCATATCGGCCTATTTCTTTAATAAATACGGATGCTAAGGCCTATTCTAAACTAATATCAATTCGACTGGCATCTCTTATGCCGCAGTTAGTTAATGAGCAACAGCATGGTTTCATAGCTGGTAGGGATACTACAGCTCACGTTAATATGGCGATTACGGCATTCGATATAGCGGCAACCAATCTCACCCCACTCGGTATGATTTTACTGGACGCAGAAAAAGCGTTCGATCGAGTGGGGTGGGATTATCTGTGGAAAGTGTTAACGCAGTATGGGTTTAAAGATCGCTTCCTTAGAGGTATACAGGCCATATACAGGGATCCTAATGCTAAAATTAGCTATGCGGGGGTACTTTCATCAACTTTCATAATATCAAGGGGGACTCGACAGGGGTGTCCACTTTCACCCCTGTTGTTTGCCCTCTCTATGGAGCCCTTTATAAATGCCCTGCAGAATCAAGAGAAGATAACATCGGTAGAACACGAACATAAAACTCTCAAAATTACTGCATATGCAGATGATTTAGCTATATTTACTACCAATGTAATAGATGCTCTATCAGGAATTACAGACGAAGCGGAAAAATTCGGTGACATTTCCGGCTATAAATTAAACTTTAATAAAACCCAAACTATCATGAACTATCAAACCAACCAATCAGTCACTGGGTTATGTAAGTCGGCTGTTTACTTAGGGGTGACCATATCTTCTAAAATAAATGAAATAATCAAACTGAACTATGAACCTTTACTTAAGCAGGTTACATCAACGCTTAAAAAATGGCACAAAATCCCAGTGAATATTCTGGGGAGAATTAATTTGATAAAAATGAATATCCTGCCCAAATTCTTATATTTTTTTCGTTCTATTCCCCTCCGAGTTAATAATATATTCTTTAAGAAGTTAGAAGGAATATGCAGTAGCTTTATTTGGAGCTACAAAAAACCCAGGAGGTCTATGGCGATACTAAAGTTACCCCTAGAGAAGGGCGGATTGGATTTTCCGGACTTTAAGTCATATTATTTTGCATCTTTTATAGGACGCTTTAGGAGCTTATTAAATAGGAATAAAAAAATGTTCTTTCACCAATTTATGCTAGGCATAAACTCATCTCAATTTTTAACAAGAATACAAGACCCACATTTTTTCAAACGCGTCAAATTTAAGACCGCAAGGGACATGGTAGCGATTTTTAAATTAGTTATGAAATTTTGTGACACCTCTTATTTTCACTCAGACTTACCATTATGGGACAACCCAGGGTTACCTGGTATTTTTAACGATAAAGTCGGGAGAGAGTGGGCTAATTATGGGATTAAGAGATTGGGAGACCTATATGGCCCCGAGGGCTTTCTTCAGTTTTCGACTTTACAAGTAATATATTCGCTACCAAGTGAAATGATACTCAAATATCTGCAAGTAAGGGACTATTTTTTACGGAAAATGAACTTGAAAAAAATTACTAGTTCGGATATTTGGGAATTTTTGTACAGCTCTAAAGAGAAATCACTAATTAGCACAGGTTACAAACATTTAATTCAGCATAATTCGGATGATTGTCCTCGACTGTCTCAAAAATGGACGCTTGAATTAGGAATCAATGTGACACCACAGAATATCTCAAATGCTTTCACAATTCTTAATAAAACTATTTATTCTTCGAGCTTAAAGCTTCAATTATACAGGACGGTCAGCCAACTTTATCATACGCCCCAGAAAATTGCCAAATGGTCACAAGATATTGAGCGTACTAAATGTCCTAAGTGTGATCTGGTGGCAGCAGATCTTATTCATATGATCTATTCCTGCCCAGCACTGAAATCGTTCTGGCAAGAAATAGAAATTACTCTATATCAAAAACAACTGATTAGTTCTCCACTTAATTAATCTATGGTTTTACTTTCTATACATGAGAGGGGCAAAAATAATCTAAATTGGTTAGACATAGCAATTTCCTGTGCTAGATTGGTAATAGCTAGAGCTTGGATTTCACCGAACCCACCTCATAAGACTGAGTGGTTAATGTTATTACATGAGATATACACTATGGAAAAGGCTCTTGCTAAGAACAGGAGCCGGAAATCTGTAGATAGAATGGAAAGGATTTGGGCTAATTTTGTATAAATGTTAAGTGTTATAAGATGAACTTTCATGTGGTTCCCCCCCCCCCTTTTTTTTTTTTTTTCTTTTCTCCTTTCTTTCCTTTTTCTCTCTTTCTTCTTTAAAATGTCTTTTTGTTAGGCTGAAGCTGTAACATTTAAAGAATACTGGCTTAATTAGTATACTGATGCTATCCCTGATATCACTCTAAATTATGGTATGTTATTCTTTGCTACAATGTCTTTCAGTTTGTGACTTGTCTGCCAAATAAAAAAATAAAAAAAATAAAAAAAATAAACAGTGCTCTTTTGCATGGAACTGAATTAGATGTGAAGAAGATTTGTGAAGAAATTGAGATTTGTTATTTTGGTGAAAAAGAGGACAGTGTAGAAATTGAGACAGCAATTCAAGGTAATGTGGAAGACAATGTACAGATTTTAAATACAGAAAAGTTTGAGCAGGAAATTACCAGGTTTAAGGTGAAAGCAAGTGAAAGGCCGAATTTTACTTGTGTGTGTTGTCGACGGACTCATTATAAGATACAGACTAGGTTAGTTGATTTATATGCAAAAAGTGAAAAGATGGATAATTATGAGTGGAAAGATTTAGCAACTTATTTGTGGGTGGAGAATTGTTTTGATTTGAGTTCTGATCAGCGTATTTGTAAATAAATTAAATCAAAACAGAATGCCTGCTAGAGCTGTTCATAATAATCTGGAGTTGGTAGACATTCCCCATGAATTGATGGATTTAAATACATATGAGTCTATTTTGATTCAATGTGTCCATCCTTTTCAGGCAATTGTTCGCATGGAGCCTAAGATAAGGAAATTGCCTCCTACAGATTTGCAGAGAGGATTAAAGGGAAGAGTTGTTTATTTGCCCCTAGATTTCAAAAAAAATATTTTTACAATTGGTATAGAAAAAGTAGAAGAGGAACCTTTAGTTATTCTAGTTAATGGGGATCCATCAAAGAGTAAAAAAATCTGGCAAGAATTAGTGGATGTTAGGAAAGTCAAAAAGGCAAAGTTGTATTTAGTCAAAAACAATGAGTACTACAAAGATGTATGTGTTGCAGCAGAGGAAATAGTTGCAGATGAAGACAGTGATTGTTCAGGCGGCCAAATTGAAAAAGTTGATGTGTCTAGAAGTGAAGAAATATATGAACATTATACTGTTCATCCTTTGCATTCCAAAGAAGTAATGGGGAATGCAATTGAATTGTTTCAAATGAAAGCAGCAAAAGGAAGTCCCATTAGTGTATGGGAAGAAAGTTTGGAAGCTCGTTGTTTTCCACAGCTATTTCCAACAGGTCGAGGTGGACGATATGACGATCGACCACTTCAAATTCCTGCATCTGAATATCGAACTGTAAGATTATATGCTGAAGATGCAAGGTTTCGTCAATGCATTCCCTATTTGTTTAATCTACTGTATGAAAGTGACTTGTCTGGGCTTTCTTATGCAGTAAACCATATTCTGAAAAGTGGAGCACATCTGCAAAATGTTTCGGCGAGGGACTTTATGGAGAAAGTGAATCTGCAAGATAATATTTTAGAATCTCATCTAATCAATCTCATGGCATGTCAGCGTGGTACAAACGAGTATTGGTACCGTCGCCATGGGGAATTGAAATGTATGCTAAGAAACTTAGGAACTCCTACATGGTTCCTCACTCTTAGCTGTGCCGAGTATGCATGGGAGGACTTACTTCAATTTCTACGAGAGGCCAATGCTAATATACAAAATATAGAATTCAAAACACCTGGAGAACTGTGTTCTTTGGATCCAGTGAATGTATGCAGATATTTCGATCATAGATTTGAAGCTATGATGTCTTTTATTACCAACAAAAAAAATCCTCCCCTTGGAGAGGTTTTGGATTTCTTTTGGAGAAAGGAGTATCAAGCGAGAGGTGCTCCTCACATACATATGTTGTTATGGATTAAAGATGCACCCAAATTTGGAACAGATTCAGATGAGACAGTGATGAGCTTCATTGAAAAGTATTCAACATGTGCTGTTCCGAAAACTACAGAAGAAAACAATTTAAGGCAGCAAGTTTTACGCTTTCAATCCCATCGTTGTGGAAAGTACTGTCGTCGAAAATTCAGAAACAAGGACAAGTTCTACACAAAATGTCGTTTCGGCTTTCCACGACCAATGATTTCTAAAGGAAGAGTAAATAATTTGATGTCTTCTCTGCGACATACTGTGACGAGAAAATCACCAAAAAATACATACAATTTAAAAAGAAACGAAGAGTCCAAGTACATCAACGATTACAACCCAGTGATTTTGTCCATGTGGAATGCTAACATGGATATTCAATTCGTTGCTGACAACTCTATTGCTGTGGCTCGATATGTGACGTCTTACATCACAAAAAAAGAAAAGACAGAACTGAAGTAAATGTGGGAGGACATTTCACATGAAAAGAGCCTAAGCAAGAAATTATACAGTTACAGTCTGAAGATGTTGTCGCATCGAGAAATTGGAGCATATGAATGTTCTGATCGATTGTCGTCAGCCAGTCTCTATGCCAAATCTAGAACCATCATTTGGGTGAGTCTAGGTCTTGCTGCAACACAAAATCGAGTTTTGAAATCTGTACAAGAGATAGAGTATTTGGCGGAGAAGGAACCAGAAACTACAGATATTTTGAAGACAAACATGTTGGATACATACTATCCAAATAGAAGTCCTCACCTTGAGAACGTTTGTCTCTATGAAGTTCTGCAAAGATGTATTTATAAGAGGAACATCAGAGAAGATATCAATAATGGAATATATGGAATCATTGGATGTGAAGGATGTCTAGTGAAACAGAAAAAATGTCATTTGATTAATCATCGAAAATTGAGTTGTGAAAATCCAGACAAAAGAGAATTTTACTATTTGGCTCTTTTGCAACTCTTTAAACCATGGCGAGAAGAAGAGGAACTACTTGGAGATTTTCTCTGTTATGAAGACTCTTTTAATGCTACGAAGGATACCATAGAATGTCCTGTTTTTCCAAATTATCTGCAAATGTTGAATGAAGAAATAGAGCAAGAATCAACAATTGCTGCAGAGATTGCGAGAGATAGTTCTCAAGGCAGTCAGAGTTCTGCTTCATTTAGTCAGGATCCACTAGGAGGACCAATTATCCAAAATGAAGCTGCCACTGCCATGGATGAAGTGGAAAGAGCTATGGAGCAAGCTCAAGAGGATGTAATTAATTTAGAAGATTTGGTGAAACAATTAAACCTTGAGCAGAAACTGATATATGAAGAAGTCACAGAACAGGTTGAACATGGATTGAGTCATGAGAAGAAAGAGTGCTCATGTACATCATTTAAGCCTGTCCAACTGTATGTGAGTGGAGAAGCGGGAACTGGAAAAAGTTTTCTGATTAAAGCAATTGCATCTTATCTGCAGAAAAGGACTGAATCGCCGCTGTCTTGTGTTGGTTACTGCTCCAACTGGGCTGGCAGCACATAATATTAAAGGGATTACTTTACATCATTTACTGATGCTGCCAGTGGAGCATGATAACAAATTGCAATATCACAAGCTATCTGGAGATGCGTGTTCCGAAGTTTGGAGAGTCCTGAAGAAAATGAAACTTCTTATCATTGATGAAGTAAGCATGGTGTCAAATATAATGCTTGCTTTTGTGCATTTGAGAATGCAAGAAATTCTTAGAACAGACTATGATGTTTTATTTGGAGGAAAACATATTATTGTTTTTGGAGATCTTCTGCAGTTGACTCCAGTGAAAGGACAAACCTGTGTTCAAAATGCTCACTCATGAAGATACCAGGAAGTGCCTAGGAAGCATTGGAAACGTTATTATATGGTTAAACTTCAAATATGCAGAACTGCTTCAAAATATGCTGCAGGCAAAGGATGAAGATTATAAAAATATTTTACAAGATGTAAGAGTAGGAAAAATAAGTCAGCAAGGGAAAGAAGCTTTACATGGACGGTTAATTTCTAATTTGTACCCAAATGAAAACATTCTTCCAGAGAATATTTTTAAGAAAATTAACGAGAAGAAATCTGCCATATGTTTGATGCCTACTCTGAAAGAATGTTCCATGTTCAACAACAATTGCTGAAGTTAGAAAATGAAGAGATAGTGAAACTGGAAGCTATAGATAAAATAGAGCATATGGGAGCAACAATTATTTTGTCAGAAAATTTGAAATCAAAATTGGATTCATTGGAGAAGACTATATCTAAAACTGCTGGTTTTGAAAAGACTCTGAATGTGTGTTTAAATTGTCGTATTATTTTGAGAAGGAATTTAAATGTTGAAAGAGGTCTGGTAAATGGAGCAATGGGTCATGTTGTTGGTTTTGTGAATTACAAAAATAGAGATGGAATTGAAATTTTAAAAATTTAATTTGATGGCATTGACGAAATAGAACAAATTTGTCGTTGTTCAGCTAGATTTTTGCTTGTGAAAGACTTATATGTTCGCCGAAAACAGTTTCCTGTTTGTTTGGCATATGCAGTGACAATTCATAAATCTCAAGGTTTAAGTGTAGATAGTGCTTTGGTGAACATTGGAAGTTCTGTGTTTAAAGAGGGTATGGCATATGTGGCATTATCACGAGTGAGAACTTTATCAGGATTGTACTTGATTGAGTGTGATGAAACAAAGATTTGTGCTGATCTAGATTGTGTTAAAGTATACAATAGGTTAAGAAGAGAGTATGCTCCACATTTGCCTCAATATCCTCTGATTGAAAAACGTGTGGTAGGCCGAAAAAGAAGACATGAGAGTAATTGCAGTAAGGTAGTAGCAAAAAGACAAAAAATAGATGAAACTGTAATTGTAAGCAGAAAGAAAAATGATTCTGTTGAAGATGTTGTTGGATTTCAGTTTGAAAACAGTTCTGGTGTCAACTGCTATGCTAATGTAGTAGTTAATGTTGTTTTTTTTCTTCAAAATTTACAAAAACAGATTATCGAAAATCGAGAACAAACATTGTGCTGTTTATTGAATTCTGTTTTAGAGAAATGTAGTAGTGATAGAGGAAAAATAGAAAGTGTTTCAGAAATTAGGAATCTTGTAGACATATGTTCAGGTCAAAATCAATTTTCACAGATAATTCAGCAGGATTGTCAGGAATTTTTAATGTATATGTTTGATGTATTGGAAGATGAAGGAGTAGATATAAAAAATCTTTTTAATCTTTCTTATCAATGGCAACATGACTGTGATAACTGTGCTTCATCAAGTACTACTAGAATAGACACTGAAGGATTTATATATTTGACTTTACCAGACTGCAAATCAGTGCCTTTTAATAATCTAGTTAAAGCAGCTGATCACAATATGGTGTGTCCCAATGTAAGTCTACAAAGCTGTCCACATTATTTCTAAAAAATTATGGTCACTATGTCATTTTAATGTTCCAACGATGTAGACCTGATGGAACTAAATTGACAACTTCTATTAAAAATTTCGTGGCTTCACAGTTATCGATATCAGGAAGAACCTTTGCAACTATAGCTATTATTTTTCATGATGGTCCTTCTACAACATTAGGGCATTACACATGCTATTTAAAAACTTCTAAAGGTTGGACCCAATGTAACGACACTCATTTGACTTTCAAACAACGTTTGCCTTTTGGCTTTATAAATTCATACCTAGTGTTTTTACAGCCAAAATTTAGGTAAAAGTAATTGGCATATGAAGACGGGAGTAGTTCATAAAGGTTATTTTGCTGTTTAAAAATATATTCTGAGTAAAAGTGATCCAGGCAATATAAAAAATTGACTTGTCATATAGGTACTGTAATTGGATCTCATAATAAGTGAAGTTAGTATTATACAAAATGATGAACATGAGTGAGTCAGAGATGGTTATACAAATAATTAAATATTGTGAAAATGTTGTAGAGCCTTTCTTTCAGAACGTCGGGAAAAAGATCATTTCAGAGTGCCTTAGAATTAATTTGAACATATACTCATACATCTGACACTATTTGGCCAAATGGAAAGGTGCAGGAATGAGTAAAGAGTCATGACTGAAAAAAGGAGTATATGAAAATATTGAAAATATTTCAGATGTTCTTGGAGCTTTTCTTCTAGAAAGTCGATGAAATGGATTTTTAAGTGAACAGCAAAGTACTTTCCAACAAGAAAAGGACCACCATGATACAGTATTTGGCCTCAAGGAAAAGTAAGTCAATCTAACTTTAGCGTACATTTGTGATTTGTCAGTATCTAAGTTTTTTTTTTAAACACAATCTTTTAGATTGTGTTTTGTTTTTTCCCGCTGTCATATGATGAGTAATTTGAACTCACTCTTTTAAGTGAAATTCAATATATTCTGAGAACAGCAAAAATAAACTTTGTAACATGTTGTACAAGTTATTTTATACTTTGGATTGTGTAAATTAAATTGTATTCCCATTCTCTGACATTTACTTTCCTTTTCCATCCTCTTTCAGCTCTTTTTACTCACTTATAATGTCTTTCTCTCACTCTCTGTAACCCCCGTTCCCTTACTCCACTTCTTTGACAACCCCTCATTTTCATTTCAACTGTGTGTATCCCGTCTCTCCCTTGCATAACTTTTCAGCTTTCAGTCTTTCTGCTTTACTTCTCTTTTCCGTATTTTCCTCCTTTGCTCTTTTAGTAATTCCTGTTTACTCACTCAGCAGTATTATTGCACTCTATCACTATAAATCACCCACTCTCCTTAGCTTATCTTTGTTTGCTCCTTACTTTTGACCTCTTCTCTCTGTTTTTCGTTCACTACTTCTATGTCCTCAGTGCCTCACTCTACTTGTGTTATGTTCACTTGTGTTTATCTACCTTCTATCACTTCTTTTACAACAACTTCACTGCTTCTTTCTCATCGTTCTTCATCCCATTTCTTTTACTCTGGTTCCATTACTATCCCTCATTTCCTTTCTTTCAATGTCCTTCTCTTTACTTTCATCACCAAATTATTTTTTCTCAGTACCACTGTTTTAGTCGTCTTCTCCTCTCTTTCCTTCTTTTTGCTCACTTACTCATTTCCTTTTCTCACTCATTGTACTCCACCTCACTCAGCTTTTCTCTTAGTGTGTCTACCTTATAACTTTCTCAGTCCATTTTCCTCAATCGTTGTATATTATCCTGTCTCCCTTCATCCTTTCACTCTATGACTGTTCTTCATTTACTCTCAGTTATCTTGTATTCCTCATTCTTCTAAATGCATCCTTAATTAGACTGTTTTCTGTCTCAGTCATTAACTTTTTACTTACTACTGTTTCCTGATTTCGTTTTGGTAACTCACATTGTTTTAGTATCTTTCTTACCTTCATTTCATTTCTCTGTTCTTCTCTCTCTTTTTGTCAGTGAATCTATATGCCTTACTCTTTGTAATTTGCTTTCCTTCTATTTCCTTTTCCCTCTTTTTGTCCTTCTACCTTAGTTTATTTCCCTTTCTGTGTTCTTCACTCTAACTTTATTTCTAAATAGAGCGTTATGATTTTTAACCTCTTCATTTGGATCTTTTAATTTAAAATACATATTTTACTAATTCTAACTTATTTTTTCTTCTCTCTTTCACAGATACAAAGTGTAGTTAAAAAATGTATTTATTATATGGTAAGTATGACAAAAAAAATGTAGTTTGTGATCACCCTTTGCTTTAAGCTCACTAACATTTTCTTAATCTACCACACTCCTGTGTCTTTACTCTGCTTCACTCACTTATTCTTATTCTACATGTTTACTCCCCTTTTCCGATTTCCCATCTCATATTCAACTTCTTTCAATCCCTTTTATTTACTTTACTTACCCTCTAATCCCTTCCTTTGCTTCTTCGCTCATTCTCTTTTTCTTAATTATTTACCTTACTCCTACACATACACCTCATCCCCATTCCAACACATACACACACCTGTAACATACACCCCACACACACCACACACACACCTCATACACACAAAAAATCCCCCCACACACACTCCTAAAACACACACACACATTCCATACACACACATATATCGAACACATATACACCCCACACTCATACACTCCTCACACATATTTCACACACCCTCACCTCCACCCACACCAAAACACTCCACACAGCCACACCCACAGACACACCTTACACACCCACACTGCGACCTACACCCACTGACTCCCTATAAGTCACACACACTGCATTACTTATCTTTTTTTGCTGTTTTACTCAAGCCCTTTCAGGTACTGTTTCCTTTACTCTCTTTGTCTTTTCTCTTTGTCACTCCACATGTGTTTTCGTAATTCAATTTTTCTCCCTCTTTCACCCCTCTTTACTTATACTACCTGGTGTTTTCTCACTTTTCCTCATTGTTCTTTATTTATCGTGATTCAGCCACTACCCTTCATTCTCCATTTTTTACTGTCCTTTCTTTTTCTTTTAACAGCCAATCACAGTCTCACACTATCTCTACTTTAGTGTTCTTCCTTTCTCTTCCTTTCTTTCGCTCCTTTAGTCATTTTACTTTTTTCACTTTCATCCAATTACACCCTCTCTAATTTTTTACTATGTAATAAACAATCCCTCTGTGGTCATCTTGTAGCTCTTTTTCTCTTAACATAACTCTGTTTGTGTCCTTTCCTCATGCTAACTGTATCATAATTTATTTATTTTTTTTCTAGGGGGGGGCGCGCCCCGGGACGCGTACCCTAAGGAGAAAAAATTGACAGAGATCCTTTAAAAATATAGGTTTCATTTTAGAAATGTGAGGTAGTTCTGATAAGAACTTTTTTTAAATTCTTTTAGTTGTTATATATATATTTTTTTTCTGAACATTTTTTGTTTTTTTTGGTTTTTATGAACTATTTTATATTTTTTTAGGGAAGAAACAAAAAACTGGGAATTAACAGTGGCTCGACAGGAGCAAAAAATAAAAAAAAAAGCTACTGTTTTCTTTTCTTGCTGCAGTGGTGGTTGTCTACAGCATCATTAATGAGGGAAATACTTAGTTGCCCGTAGCAGAGGATCTTTCCACAAAAAATGCAGACCATCTTTAATTCACCAATATTTTTTTTTATGTTTGGCATCATTTGGCGCCCTTCTGGTGCTGCAACCGAAAATTCACCTGTGGAGGTGCTGGCCTGAGGATCTCTGTTCTTCTGAAGCATGTCCCGTACCTCAGCCTGTGCCAAATTGTTAGGATGCCACCTCTCATTGTGGCGGATCATTGTATAATTCCCAAAGGAATACTTTTTATTTGGGTTGCCCCTGGAGAGGACTTTGTCGCAAATCAAACAGGTGACATGTGGGGCATTCACTTTTTTTTGCCCAGCAGGGATGGAGAAGTACTTCCATATAAAATGCACTTTCACATGCCTTTCCCTAGGTTCTTCCCACAAGAATATCCTAGGCTGTTCCTCCTCATCATCTTCTTCCTCCTCTTCTTCAACTCCTGGAAGGATCTGGGGTGGTGGACCTTCCTTTCTGGGTGGTGGTGGTGGTGGGGGTGTACCAGCTGCAGCTACTACTGAAGCCATTTCTCTGCTCACAAATAGCTCTTGCTTTCTCAAAGAAGAAAGTAAGAATGAGGAAAAAAGGAGGGGGCTTTCATCATTTGGAGAAAAAAAAAGTTGAGAACCAATGAAAAGTGTTATTTTCAGGTCACATGTCCCGACGCGCTTACGCTACGCGCCCCGGCACGCTTAGGTTTTGCGCTCCGGGTCGCGCCACGGAGTGCCTCCGGGTGCGTTTACGCAGCGCGCCGAAAGAACGCATCACGCGGTTACGCGATACGTCACGCTTTCGCGGCACGTCACTATGTTGTTTTCGTTCGCGGCAATTGCGCTGAAGGGGCGCTCACCGTTACGCGCACCGGGGCGCTGAATAGAGTTGCGCTTACCGGTGCACTGAACGGTGCGCGTAACGGGAGCGCACCAGGGCAAAAATTAAAAAAATAAAATAAATTAAACAAAAAAAATTGTATTAAAAAAATATAAAATACATTATTCATTTTAATGAAGTATCTATTTTACAGCTATTGATATTTGCTATTAAAAAACCATTGAAATTCACAGAAAAAACCATAGGTTTGAGACCATATATAGTTAGGTGAATATTTTAATCATACAAAACCAATGAAATTTCCATATATAGTTAGTTGCACTAACTATATATTTCGCGCACCCGCAATCCACTGCTGATGATGTCACATATTACATCATTCATGACATGGTCAGAGACATTACTGATGACATCACTGATGACATCTCAAATGACATCACTGATGACATCTTAAATGACATCACTGATGACATCACTGATGACATCTCATTTGACATCATTGATCACATCACTGATGACATCATTCTTGTGCTAATACGATGAACCTCTTCAGACTCTAATATAACCTTAGATACACTCAGTGTATACAGACACTCACACACTGTCACTCATCCATGGAGTTACTCAAACACCTAGTCAGTCATGCAAAGAATCAATCTCACCTCCATTTCCTCAACTATACAGTTATACACTCCTTACTTATTCAAACATATACTAACACATATTTACTCTCTTATACAATCCCTGATACAAGTTCACAATGATCCATACAGCCACTCACACATTCACTGGCTCTCATGCACAGTTATTTATATATGCCAACTCTCACATGTACTGTGTTTTACATATGTACTTACTATGACATGTAGCATTCAGATATCCATTCACTCTTCAATACACTCATGCACACAGTCAACCGCCCATGTAGCTGTTTCCACATGCACTCTTGAACTCATACACCTAGTGAATCAACTGCTCACAAATCTATGCACAGAGTCACACACCTCCCAGCCACCCCCACACACACTCAATCTCCCATACATATAGTTAGGAATTAGCATTTAAAAAAACCTAAGAAATTCACTGAAAAAACCATAGGTTTCACACCAGTTATAGTTAGGAATTAGCATTTAAAAAACTGATGAAATTTAATGAAAAAACCATAGGTTTCACACCAGGTATAGTTAGGAATTAGTATTTTAAAAACCTATTAAATTCACTGAAAACACCATAGGTTTCACACCAGTTATAGTTACCTGGAAATTTTACTGACATAAAACCATTGAAATTCCCACGTTATAGTTAGTTGGACTCACTATAACTTGCGCGTGACGCATCCAAAGGTACTTTGTGAGAAATGTGTCGCATTTACCATCAAAAGTGAACTGAGTTATTTCTACCATCTTAAAGTCATGTTCTTACTACTGTATTGTGGATTCTTGTCGTTTGGGTCTTGTGTTAAGTTTATGTAAAGAATACTTATTTTTGTAAAACCTGTGTTGTGTCCATCTGTAGTGTTTTCAGTGTATTACTGTATGTGTTCACAAATGCTTTACACACTGCCTCTGAGATAAGCCTTCCTGCTTGTGCCAAGCTAACACAGGGTTGAGCAGGGGTTATTGTAGGAGTGTAGCTCCCTTACTCTGACTAGAAGCAAGGGTCCCTATTTGGACAAAAGTGAAAGTCATTGCCAACTAGAGACCCCCAGTTCTAACACATATATATATACATACACACACACACACACGTATAGTACCACACAATGCAGTCACCATTATGTAGTTATGGTTTAGCCAAATGCTCCATTGAAAAGGCTTTTTCAGATTTCACCAAGGCCTTGAAGAGTTGAAAAACGTAAATATTCTATATCCAACAAATGTCATTGTTAGCTGACCCTTTGAGAGAACAGCTTGGACAATCCCTTACTCGTACAAGAAGAATGTATTTACTAACAGACAGTGTTTTATTTAAAAATAAAATTCCATATTCAGCATAATCAAATATTACTTTTCATTTCACTGCAGGCAACTAAACATTATAAGCCAATATTTTATTTGCTATTGTCAATAAGCATTTGTCTGTTTGAAATCAATCTTTTTCAAGTGTATTACCCCAAAGTAAATACGTAAAATAAAAAGTACAGAAAAGGTAACATGTAATATGGTCCGATATGCTATAGAGGGGTTCTGGTGACTTCATATACCAAGAAGGGTGGGAGGGCAAGTGCTCTGCAAACATCAAACAATGAGTTTGTGTCTGAAATAGGATTAGCACTCCCCATTGGACTGACAAACATATTGTCCCTGTTATGTCAAAACTGCTGTCACTATTTCCTAAAAACTGCAAAATGTTATGAGGTGACTGCAGGGCACAAAGGGGGGAATTTTATTTTGGATTGTGATCATTACAACTGTTAGATGAGGTTTTAGACCCTTGTAAATGGTGGTGTGTATATATATATACGTTCTGCAGACCCAGCAAGTAGAAATAAATATAATCTCTGTATCAATGGCAGAATATTTACAAACTCACCTTGAAAAGTGGTTGTGATTTGATAAATAAGTTTACTCTGCGTAGGTGCAGAAAAGGGAGTATGGGATAGTTTGGAGGAGTGAAAGAAAGGATGAGAGACAGACTGTCTTGCAAATTGTACATCATAAATATTCATTTATGTAAATAATTGATAGGTGGCCTTTATTAATCCATGCAAAAACAGCATTCATTTGCCATTGATAAACCTTCAGAAACAGTCATTTCAAAACCCAGAGGCCAATAAGATTAGGATGCTGTAAAGAAGAGATTGTACTGTTTTGCTTTAGACGGGGGCCGAGGGCAAGGAATGAGATTTGCTTTGTAGACCATCCACCATTCCTAGATGCCAACTAGATAAAGTGTAGTGGGATAAATGAAATGCTCAAATACGTGGTGGCCTTTTTAAATCCTGTGTCACTTACCCTTTCACCGCAGTAAAGTACCATGCTGTTGTTCTGCCTCATCATTGCCTCTGTGGTGGGCCAGCGTTGCTGCTGAAGTGGTAAAAAATTGCATGAGGCAAAACTTACTCCAAGGCCCACTTCAATTATCCACACAACACCATGCCTATAATGAAAAACCCTCATCAAAGTGTTTAGCAGGGCCCACGTTTAAGAAGGTGGTCACATGCTCCTTTAAATGGCAAGTTTATCTACCTGATGCAATTTCATTAATTATATGAAAAGCATGTGCATGTAAATGTAGAAATACGGATGTGGTTAAAACTAGCGTGGCAAAAATGTTCCAATGTGCATTAAGATCTATACCCATTGAACTTATTTACACTTTATTTGTAGGTTAGGTAGGTGTGGGAGGAAGTACCAGACAAAGGAATGGGGAAGCTAAAAGAAGAGTGACGTCTAATCCAGACATAAGGGAAAAGAAGAGGAAAGAGGAAATAATTTGCAAGAAAAGAAGCATAGTCGAACAGTGAAGTGGGCTTAATGACAGCACAACAAGTGGAGATACTAAGAAGATTGTCTAAGGTTTAGAGGTATTATTGGTTGGTGAGAAATGCTAGGAAAAGGTTTGTTTAGAGGCTGGTCAGGTTAGTTATAGATTGGGAGCAGGGTGTGGGAAATAACATTTATAGTGGATCCAATTTTAGAGAACATGCATGGAGGGCAACTGAAACACCCAAATGCCTGGCTCCTATTCCTCCATTAAAATACTTTTTTACTTACCCATACTCTTCCAGCAATTGATGTGAGATGCTCAAAATCAATGAAAAACTCCTCTGTCTCATGTGGTGTCTAGAAAGGCAGTTTGAAAAACAGGGGACCCCTACACCAAAATATATTTGCTATAGGTAGGGCAAAAGCAGTTTTGAAAAGAAATTATAGCAAACATTTCATAAAAGAACGCCACAAACCTCTCATGCACACCCTCGTGTGTATAGCTACGACATTGACATAGTGTTATATTTATAAGATCACAAAGAGATATATATTTTTTATGAATCTTTTATTTTTATTTTATCACAGTAGTTGTCTGATTATTTTTGGTGTCCTATGTAGGCTCTTTAGATAGAAAATTATACTTGTGGCGTTCTTTTATGAAATGTTTGCTATAGTGTCTAGAAAGGCATACAGGAAGCTGTAAAGAATCCAAAAATGACTTCAGCAAAGATTAAGGCCAACTCCAGCCTCCACACGTTATGCCAAAACTCAAAGAACTTTGGGCCACATGCAACAACTTTTTTCCTGTCGCAACCGGTCCGATTCTGCGATTGGGCCCATTTGCGACCGGAAACAGGCCTTTTCTGATGCATGAACTCATTTCCATTTGCAAATTAGGTAATCGTAATTATTTGCGATTACCTAAATTGCAAATGCATTTAGGGAATGTCAATTTGCAATTCCCTAAAGGCGATGCATCAGGCCTTTCTTAAATGCAAAGTGTGCCTTTAGGAAATGCTAATTACCAACAACTTCAAGTTGATGGTAATTTGTGCATCCTTTGAAAAATGCATAAAAGATGCATTTTTCAAAGTGAGATGTGGCGCACACACATGCCCTTAGGGCATGTGTGTGGGCCACATGAGCACACTTACCTTTTTTGGGGGGTGCATCAGGGGGGCCTTAGGCCCCCTGGCACCCTTGGAATTGCATTCGCAATTTGCGATTACCAATTTGGTAATCGCAATTTGCAAATGCATTTCCATTCATTCCTATGGGCCTGTAGGCCCATAGGAATGAATGGAGTAACATTCCCTAATAGCGTTTCACAATTTGCAAATCGCTATTAGGTAATGTTAAGGAATCGCAATTTATTTTGAGATTCCTACATGCATAGGGATTTGCGATTCCAAAATAGCAATTCCTTAAAAATAGCTAGCTAGGAATCGCAAATCCAAATGTTGATGCATGTGGCAGATAAAGATGTAATCACTGTTGGGTAAAATCCATTGAAGGATGAGGCAGTAAGATAAGACAATGTATGATGGAGCAGAGCGTGTACCATGGCAAGAAAATACTGTCTTTTTCGACTACACATTGATAGAAAACCAAAAGATAAAATGTACTGATACAAAGAAAATACTCAAACACGTGGTGAAGGAAATGCTCAAACACATGATGGCCTTTGATGTCCTGTCTCACCCTTTCGCCAGAATAAGGTAGGAGGCTTCGGCTCTCGGTCATTATTGTGTCTGTGGGGAACCACTGTGGCTGCTGTAAAGGTATAAATTGCATTAGACAAAACATACTTTAAGACCTATTTTCACTTTCCACACAAAACTCCCCCTCATGACCACAATGAAAGACTCTCATTAAACCTTTTAGTAGCACCCAAGTTTAAGTAGGACCATAATCACACAGAGTTTGTTGCCAGCAACCTCATTTCTAGTAAAACATGTGACATAGGAGCTGGCAATATTATTTAGCTGTAGTAGTATACCTTTAGGCATGGTACCCTTAAGGGTTTAAAGGCTTTAAAGATCTCCTGTGTCAGAGCAGAGTATTTGGTTAGTTTGCCTATGAGTATAAATAGACTGTATAAAGTATTTTTCTGGCAGCAAGGATACATGTTCATCTTGTTAGGATGTAAGGGACTGGGCCGGTTCATGGCCAATGGAAAGAGGTAGATCCTAGTTAAACATACTAATTCAAAACAACAACCGTAAACTTGTAAGATTAATGAAAGTCACATAATTTTCCTGAGAAAGGTGAGGTATATCTTGACATGTGCAAAGTGAGGCACGTTTTCCTAAACATCATCCTGGCTACGCAGTGTGTGCTATTTATTAGTACTACACTCATGCATCATTATCCTTTTTTGTAATTGCACTCTGATCTTACTGCCCATATGCGTGGGTTCACTAATGATTAAGAGTGTCCTGAGAGTTCTCTTCTAGAGCTGATTGTAAGGTATTAACCACTATTGCCCACTGCAAAGTTTGTTAACGTTAGTTGATACCATGTGCTGAGAGCATAACCCATTAATTGACTACTATGTATGTGAGGGGATAAGACAAGGAAAACAGGTAATTAAGAGCTTTTTCTACTGAGCATGTGGCAAATACATCTATTAGCACCCCAAGAGGAAAGCCAAAAGGCGAATTGCAAATGCTGATGTCCAGATCTTCACTGAACCTGGAACACAGGCAAATAAGAATACTTAGTGTGACCATTCTACTGCCTTGAACTAGCTGAGCCAGTTTCAGTATTCCAGGGAGAATTCTAATAACGATATTAATCAAAAAAGTGTCCATCCACTGGAACAATAGCTGCATATGAAAATCTTGAGAATTTGATAACATGCATAGAAAATGTATTTTTGCTAATGGTTATTTGTAGGCACGCTCTTTCAATGACTATACTTAGGAATAAAAACAACAAACGTTGGAGGAGCTACGCTTGCAAACAAGATGGCCGCTTAGGCTCCCGGCTCCGCCGACCTCCGTCTCCCGCCGGATGATCCTGTCATATATCCTGATTTAACGCCCGACCTCCGTATGGATGAATAGTTGCTGCACCCGATGGTGCAACCCCGATCGTTTTACAGACTTGATTAACGAAGTTACACCGTGTTGCAATTCTCGGCCTAGCCCGGCTGGTGAGACGGGGCCTCGAGTACTGGCCCGGCTGGGCTACAGTTGAACAACATCGGCCGTGGGACCCAGGTTGGGTCTGGTCTCTCACTGTGGAGGTTCCTTTTGCCTGATTCCGGTGGCGGTCACTCCGTCTGGTTAACACAGAAGAAGTGTGGCGCAACGCTGCTGTGGCCGTGGGCCAGAGTCTCCTGTCCCGGAGACCGGGTGCGCCCTCTTCCCGAGTTCGAAGGGTTGGGGTCCTCGCTCGCAGTAGCGGAGAATAGACTGCCGTGCGGTACACGATCAGCCGCCCTCCGCGGCTATCCGCTCCGTTCTTGCCTGTTCCCTCGGAGAGCCGGACGCTCTGGGGACATAGACCTTGCTTGCAATTGACATACGGAGATGGCTCGGACGGAGTGCGAACCGTCGCTGAGGACCGTCTTGACTGCCATCGGGGCTCTAAATTCGCATGTGGAGATTTTGATCCACAAAGTGCTCGCTTGTGCAGTTGGGACTGAGTGCCTGAGGCCGGACTCTGCTCCATCGCAAGATCTCGTGCGAGCTGGGCCTCCCACGGTGCATGCCTTATCGGTGGATGGTGGCCTCGTGCTGGATGCAATATTGGTGCCCTTGGTTGGTGAGAGTATATCTGATTGTAACCTTGGAATCGTGAGTGCATTGCCACAACGGATATTATTTCTGATGAAGGAGGAACCATTCGGCTCTCCGTTCCTGGAGTCTCTTTTCAATAACTTTCATACTGCAACAGTATTTTCTCCCCCCCTGGCAGTTTCATCATGTTCTCGGAGGAAACAGTATTGTGACTCACTGTCGGAGAGGGGGTGCTTATGTGCGACTGGAGTTTTTGATGGACTACCACTATTGACTTTATCTGGATCGGACATTCTTGCCCTCTTTTCCCATCTCGAGTATCCGGTTGAGGGAGTGGTTCCACTGGTGGGAGTTCGCATTGCAGACCGTAAGGGCCAAGGATGAGATTGACTGAAAGGGGCTTGTATCGTGGCTTCAATGGACATGGGTTTGCTACCACTATTCTTGCGGAGGGTTGGGTGGTGTTTGTAACCACCCCTGTTTATTCCTATTCAATATCCTGATTGTTCTTGGTTATAATTCAGGGGTTGATTGTCTCTGGCGGGGAGGAAGGGGGACCGGGAGCCTGTATGTCAATTTCCTCCCCCACTTTTCTACGTTTAGTAATTAGTTAGTTGGAGCGACAGGCACACTGCTAGTTGGGGTTAGGTGACAGCCATATGCAGGGGTGCAGGGTGGGGGGATGGGTTTCTTTTTTTTGTAACTTTTTATTATATAAAACAGAAAAAACAAAAACAACACAACATACATTCAAGGCAATACAGCAATAGTACATCCATTAGGTCTGTGCTCAAGGAGGACGGGAGATACATGACAACAGGAGAGAAAAGTCTTCGAATGTAGACAAGGGGGGGTCAAAGGCAAAACTGCATATAACTAACACAATGTACCACAGCTTAGAAGGAATGCAGGTCAGGGCGATTGAGAAGGACTAGGAATTTCTGTGAGTGGGGGCGTACAGATATCTCCCCGGTACGAGTTCCACTGGTCCCAAATCTTTCCCCATTTTCTGGGTCTGCCTCTTGCTATATATACCGTCTTCTCTCTGAACATGCACCAGTCCATACTCTCTTTCCAAGCAGTCACTGTAGGCGGCCTTGGGGACCCCCACAATTGTGCAATATCCCGTTTGGCAACCATATTGGCAAGTGTCACCCACCGCAGCTGCGACACGTCATAATCATTCGGACCCCATACATTCAACAAACATTGCCGGGCTTCTGGCCTCATCACAACACCCGTTACTTTATTCATCACATCATGTATACGGTTCCAAAATCGCACCACCTCAGGGCATTCCCATATGATATGGAGATAGGTGCCAAGGAGACCACAACCACGCCTACACAAGCCATCCGTGGAATAGCCCATATGGATCAGACGGGGGCCGGTGACATAAATTCTGTGGAGGATCTTGAGTTGGACCAGACGGAGACGGGCCGGAATCGCAACCTCCCTGGGAGAGGAGATTGCGGACTGCCAGTCCTCATCATCTAGTTCAATGCCATCGGCAATCCAGGCTTCACGAAGGCGATCAAGCAAACTCGATCGGTCATTAATCATCTTTTTATAAAACAAGGAGATAGTACTGTCTGGCACATGACCGTCCAATATACGATCTTCGAGGGGGGAGGATTCCGGAATATCACTACCCACGGGAAACACAGAATTCAAAGCATGGCGTACCTGGACATAACGAAATTTTTCCCTATCACTCAGCTGATATTCCGCTTGCAGATCCGAAAAGGACTTCACCCCTCCTTTAACCCAGAGATCACGCACTTTACTGATACCGATCGTGTCCCATTTATCAAATCCCTTCGTCTTCCATAGACAACCCAATTTTGCAGAGGCATAAAGCGGAGTTGCGCCAGTTAGTTTATCACTCCAGCCCATAGCCGCCGTCGTGCTATGCCAGACCCGCACGGCTATAGCAGTAGGTCCCGAGAGTTGTGAACGGGAGGATCTCGAGTAAAGCGCCCTGCAGTAGTCACCACCCGGGAGCAGCCACTTATCCATTTCAAAAGCCGGATTCAATGCCGGACCATACATCCCGTGATTGATGGCAGCAAGTTGGGAGGCCCAATAATACCTACGAATATCCGGAAGTGCTATGCCGCCATCATACCAGGGAAGTGTTAATTTAGAAAGAGCGATGCGTGAACGCCCGTCCCATAGCAATTGCCTCTGCAGCGATTCTATCTACTGGAAATATTTCGACGGGATTACATCAAAACTATTCTGAAGTGCGTAGAGAAATCGCGGTAAGGACATAATTTTAAAGAGGGCTGCACGCTCTAGGGGAGACAACGGTAATCTGCGCCAGCGCCCTACATCCGAGCGCAACCTATGGAGTGGAGGGAGTAAATTACGTTCGTAGCGAACCGCCGGATCCAGAGAAATAAACACCCCCAGGTATTTGAAACCAGACTGCGACAACTGGATGGGACAGCCCCGCGGTAAACGAGGGACCGCACCCGCGAGCACGTAGATATAGGATTTTGACCAATTGATAACAAGGCCCGAGTTCTTCCCGAAGGAGTTAAGCACGTCAAACAATACGTTAAGCGATTTTTGGGGAGATGTGAGGTACAATAAAATATCATCCGCATATAAGGAGATACGATCTTCAAATTCAGGAGTTCAACGTATGCCCCTCATTGAAGGTTCCCACCGTAGCCAAGCAGCGAGTGGCTCCAACGCAAGAGCAAACAGAAGTGGGGATAACGGACAACCCTGCCGCGTGCCCCTCCCGAGAGCAAAAGGCATAGAAACACGACCATTAACCACCACCTGCGCCAGTGGCGTTTCATACAGGAGTTTGACCCAACCAATAAAGCCAGCGCCAAATCCAAACTTGGCGAGTGCGGCCCAGAGATACGACCATTCGATTGTGTCAAAGGCCATCGTGGCGTCTAAGGACGCCAAGATGGCCGGTTCACGCAACGTCGGGGCCCTCGCGAGAACACCATGCAAACGGCGCAAATTTAATGCCGTGTTACGGTGAGGGATAAAACCCGACTGACCCGGATGGATCAGGTCACTGATCACCGCAATCAGACGATTAGCGAGCAGCTTGGCGAGGATCTTAGGCTCCGCATTTAAGAGCAAAATGGGTCTATAAGACGAACAGCGATCCCATGGCTTGCCCTCCTTGTGGATCACCACAATGGTCACAAGACGCTGATCCCTAGGGAGGGAGCCATTTTCTCGCGCAGCCAAAAACATATCTCGGAGATAGGGAGCTAGAATATCAGGGCGTAGTTTATATAATTCTATAGGAACGCCATTGGGACCCATAGCCTTGCCGGAACGAATGGAGCGCAGCGCGAGAGCTACCTCATCCACCGAGGGTGCGGCATCTAAACTATCCCGATCTGACTCTGACAAACACGGCAGCGCTATATCTCTAAGCAATAACTGAGAATCCTCCTCGGGCCTGTCGGACACCGAGGTATAAACCTCTCGGAAATAGTCAGCAAAGCATTCAACAATTTCAACAGGGTCCGTTACACGCATACCATCCAATTTCTCAATCACCGGAACCACACGACTCGCTCTCTCCCGTCTGTCCAGCCAGGCAATCAATTTCCCTGCTTTATCGCCCACGTCATATAACCGTCCCTGCTGTTCCTTACTCATCAGCTTGGCCGTATCAGTAACCAACGTTTTATATTCCAATTGTTTAAGGTGGAGAATATGCAATGCTTCTCGAGTCACATCTCGCTCCAATGCAGTCTCTAATTCTGTAATTTTAGTCTCGAGATGAACAATTGCCTCATTCTTACATTTCTTGGCACACCCAATCAAAGACAATGCCTGTCCCCTGATAACAGTCTTGAAGGCTTCCCACAGCGAAACAGGCGAGGACACAGAACCCACATTTTCAGCAAAATACAAATCAAATGATTTAATCAGTTCAGTGCGAGTTTTGGGGTTAAAAAGATACCAGGGGTTAATCTGGGCCATCCTCCCTTCAGCGCCTGTGTTAAGAGTAAAATGAAACCAGATAGGGGAATGGTCTGATATACCCCGGGCCAGGAGTTTAATCTCTCCAATCGAAGTGGACAGGGCAGCCGGTATCAGGATATAATCCAGTCTAGAAAGACTACCATGTGCTTCCGAATGGAAGGTAAACTGAGTCTGCTCTGTATGCATTAGCCTCCAACAATCTACAAGCCCCAATGTTTCCAGAAAGTCACCCAACCAGGATTGCGCAGCAGGAAGGTCTCTGGGCGGATAGCGATCCGCTCCTCCAGAAATGACGGAGTTAAAATCACCACCCAATATCAAAACACCCTCCGGGAGATCCAAAACCATCCGCCCCAGGTCAGCAAAGGTCGTGGATTGTAGACCAGGAGGAACATACACCGACACTAAAGAAACCGTCTTTCCCTCCCACCGCCCAACAAGTGCAACATATCGACCCCTGGCATCAAGGACTCATCATCAACCTCTAAGGGGAGGGAAGTCCTAAGCAATATACCCACCCCTCTAGAACTAGATGTAAACCCAGAATGGGCAGCAAGACGATAACCCCGTCTATTAAGAGCGTGACAAGTATTCCCAACCAAGTGCGTCTCTTGTAGCAGAACAACGTCGGGCGAGAGGCGCCGCAAAAGCTGCATAACCACCCCTCTCTTTATCCGATCACCCAACCCATTCACATTCCAGCACAATACCCTCAATCCCCTACCCCCATCCAGATCTCCAATGAACTCCCATCTCAAAGCGAGCATCACACCAATGTCAGAAATAATGAAAGTTCTTTGCCTTGAAAAAGAAAAAACAAACAATCCCAAAACAGTTCCCTCCCTCCCCCAATGTTCCCAGCACAACTCCCCCCCACCCTGCACCCCTGCACAGACTCAGAAGCCACCCCAATTTGCAGTGTGCCTGTCGCCCTAACAATTACAAACAAACAACTAGTCTACACAAAGAAACCCCAGAGGAGGAAAGGGTCCCGCCATCCCCGCTACCTCCCAGGATACGAAGGGAACGATCAAAGAAGTCAGTGAGCCTCAGCTGTTAACGGTGAATAATGTTCCGGACACAGACGCCATAGTTATTCTTGGTCCATTAGACCCCCCTCAGCGCCACCAGTATGGTCCTGATCAGCACGGCGAGCCGGTAAAGTGTCCAACCAATCACTCGATTCCTCAGGCCTGAGAAAGAAGCCGGGAACAGCATTGCGTATTTTAACTCCATGTCCCTAAGCCGTCGTTTCACCCCTTGAAATCCCATTCGTTGTTTCTGGACCGACTGGGTAAAATCCGGGTAAAAGTGCACAGCAACGTTCTCGAACTGCGTAGGACCGCCTGTCCGTGCCGCCTGCAAGATGGCGTCGCGATCTCTAAAGTTGAAGATGCGTGCAATAATCCGACGGGGGGGAAAGCTGGGCTTCGCCTGTCCCCCCGGCACCCTGTGTGCACGTTCAATGGCAAAGAATTTGCTCAGGCCCTTGGTACAAGATGATTGAGGATAAGGTCCTCCACTCGAAGATCAGTGGAGAGTGAACTAGAGTCTTCCGGAACACCAATAATACGCACGTTGTTGCGCCGTGCACGGCTTTCAAAATCCTCCAAGCGACGAGTAAAGAAGTCATTGGCAGTTCTAAGATTGCGCACTTCTGTTTGCAAGTCGGACACATCCGTTGTAAGGCTAGATGTCTTTAGGTCAAGGGACTTCACCCTCTCGTTTGTCTTGGCCAAATCAGTTTGAATGAGGTTGACATCAATGGCCACCGTGTCCAGCTTCAGAGCCAGGGCTTCATATTGTTGGCCAATAGAGGACTTGATACCAGCAATGGTGCCCATCACGTCCTGTAGCGTTAAGTCCGCCGATACAGCGGGATCGTCAACAGCCTCCTCCCGTGTCCTAGGCATGCCACCGGGGGATCCTTTAGAAAGTGTGTTACGATCCATGACATTCGTCTGGGTTGAGCCTCCACGGAAGACGGTCTTGACCTTCCGTTTGTCACCCTCGGCCTTGCCCGTCATGGCGAGTCGGTTGCCCCGAAGGGAGGCTTGAGATCTGGTCCAAATGGCTCCTCAGAATTCACCCACAGGAATACCAGAGGCAGAGTTGAGTCAATTTGAGTTCACAGCCACCCCGTCGCTAGCTCTAAGCCCAATGAACTGGCATAGGAACCAGCCCGGTCAGCCATCACCCCACAGATAGAAGACGATGTGCAGGAGAAATGAAACCGAAAGTGAAGTGAGGCTGTGAACTGATCCCCGCCAGCCGTTGTTGTTGAATTATGACCTGGGTAAAGCCACAACTCAAGGTCCCGGCGATTCCATGGCATGGAGAAGGCCACAAACTTCAGGACGGCATAACTCGGTGACCCTGCGTCCGATCCCGACCCAGAAACTTGCTAGTACATCAGCCGGTAGTGTCTTCAATGACCTTCCATCAAATCAGGATATTATCCAGGATAAATGCGGGAGGCGGCAAGGGTCCTCGGGAACCCTGTGCTCACGCGGCCATCACGGATGCGCGCGAAGCTCCTCCTCCCGGGGATGGATTTCTTGTTTGTTTTTGTTTTCGTTTTTATGTTCAAAATCCGATGCATATCCTGATATGGGGTGCCTTCCTGCAGGGTTATCCTGTTTGGTGGGTGGACGGACGGGTCCTAGGGGTGGTTGTGTTTACGAGATCCTCTACATTGTATTGCCTTTAATTGCTGCGAGCTGGTAGCGGTTGTTGTTCTGCCCATTGTTCTATCGTGCTACACTTTCCTGCCACTCGAAATTGCAGTTTTTTAAAAATCCTGTTCCTATGGGTGGTGGACTTGTGAATAATGTGGATAAGGTTGGACTGATATTTATTGTATTTTATACGGCCGCACGCCACTTCCATTTTGAGATTCAGCTTTCACCATTGGGATTTTCCGTCTAATACTCGCCAAATGTTTGTATAATTGTTGCTTATTCCATAATGTAAGGCATCTGCCGTTGGTTTTTCTTGTTTTTTCAATAATAAAAAGATTTATAAAAAAACAAAAAAAAAGAAAAAAACAAACGTTCATACAGGGTGCATCAAAATCTTTACTTTGATGTTCCTCAAATTAGCTAGAGATAGATTCCCTTCAAATGTGTTGCCACGAACAACAGGCATTCACTCCATACGGCCTCTCAGCATCAATCAATAAGTACAGTACAGAGTACTTCTTGTCACCCGTGAGGGTATAACGGCGATGGCAGGGTCCAGTTGATTAGCTGAATAGCCAGGTCTTCAGGGACTTTCAGAACTTTGGAAGAGATGGGGAGGTCCAGAGATAATGGGGTAGCCATTCCATGTCTTCCTTGCTAGGTGGGAGAAGGAGCGACCTCTGCATCTGCTACGCCAGATGCGGGGGTGAAGGTTAGTGACGGAAGGGGAGCTGAGATGTCAGGTGGGCTGATGAAAGTTCAGGCGATGGTTCAAGTAGGCGGGTCCGTAGTTGTGTAGGGCCTTGTATGAGGAGCATGATACCCAGCATCTTTTCTGTACAGGGAGCCAGTTGATTTCCCAGAAGTAGAGGGTGATGTGGGTTTGTCTATGGAGATCCATGGCGAGTCTGCCTTCTGTGTTCTGTATGGTCTGTAGTCGGTACATAGCATAGCCATTGGGGGTCTGAGTTAAGAGGGTCACCAGGATGCATCCAAGGGAGAGCTTTTGTTTCCAAAGATCTGTCCCTCTATCTTGTCTGTGTTGAGCTTCAGGCAGTTGTCGTTCATCTATTTGGCAATGTTTGTAATGCAGTTGTGGAAGTTGGTCTTGGTGTTGGTGGTGTCTTCGGAGAGCTAGAGGATGAGTTGTGTGTCATCGGCGTAGCATATGATACCAGTCCATGGGTTTTTATGATACTGGGCAGAGGTGTCATATAAGTTTTAAAGAGGGTGGGGATGACTGAGGATCCTCGTCCACAGATGATTTCTTTGGTTCGAAGGTGAAGGGTAAAATTACTTTTTCTATTCTTCAGGTGAGGAGAGGCGATCCATCTGAGAGCAGCTCTTTGGTTGCCTCTGTTGTGCAGCCTTGTGATAAGTGTGTGGTGGTAGCCATTACGTAAGCTGCCAAGAGATCTAGGAGGATCAGAGCTGCGGTCTCTCCTCTTTCTGAAGTTAGCAACTTTATTTTGTCTAATTTCTTTTAGAAGGGTTTCCGACGTTAAAGCGTTGGAGACTTCAAATAGATTCTATTCTCCTGAAGGGGTACATTCTAACATATGGAAAAGGACTAAAATAATGTCTGAGCCTGTTTATCCTTTGTTCCATGAGTGTGAAAAGCTATGTGTGGTAAAATGTATGAGATCATATGAGAGTAAGGTGCGGGAGTTTAAGGCAGATGGTGAGGAACAGTTGTTACTGTCTTACGTCAAACCCCAGAAGTCATAAGTGTACTCCTACGTTCATTCATTCTCACCCACAGCCAGGGCCAAAACGCAGGCCCCTACAGCCCATGCGGTGCAGGAGGCCCCAGGCCTTCTGCCTTCCTCCATTCAGCCAAAGAGCAATTAATTTCGGTGGGATAAGGGGGACTCAGGGGCCCTTCATCACATTCTGCAGGGGGGCCTTCATTTTGCGTTATGCCACTGACAGGTTATGACAAGGTGCAGTTAGTTGAATATTTCTCATAAGTTCGTGTCAAGGATATGCTATTCCTCCAATAGCATGGAACCAGTATGGAGAGCATCTTCGCCCCCAGTGTAGTGGGCCTCTATGTACATCTTCTCAAAACTCATAGAATCCTCAATCAAGCAAACCCCTTTCTTCAACATATCAAACTTTGGAAGAGCTATATTGATGACATTTTACTAATTTGGGAAGGCAACCAGACAACAGCCAATGCCTTCCTATTATGGCTAAATGATCAAAATACTTTTTTGAAGTTCATACACACCATGGGAAAAAAAGAGTTGGTATTTTTGGATCTGAATATTTTTGTATAAAACGGCACTTTGAAGACCAATGCACATTTGAAACCCACAGCAAAAAACTGCTTCCTTTTATTTGATAGCTTTCACCCCAGGCATTTAAAAGAGAATCTACAGTTCGGACAGTTCACGAGGATCAGGTATTGTACCAAACTAAAAGACTGCAGGAAACAAGTAGAACAACTAATTGAAAAATTGATAGCCAGGAACTACCCCAGATGAATGGTGGCCCAACCTAAAAAAGCGAGCATTAAACAACCATAAAGATGCCCTGCTAGAAACACGCTCTATACAGAACAATCAAGAAGTGCAACCTATCTGTTTCACAACCTATAGTGTAGCTTCTAATCTAGTCTCCAAAATTATCCCGAAACACTGGCGTATTCTGAATAGTGGAAATTTGTCTATGCCTAAACTTGTGTTCTCCCATAGAAAAGGAAAGAGCTTGAGGGACATGTTAGAACACACTCGGCCACGTACTGTGAATAACAACCCTTCGATGTTACCCCTGGGCCATTACCCATGTGGGAAATGCAGCATTTGCTGTCTCACTGCGTCAACTAAAACAGTATCTTTTAACAATGGAATGATTGGGCAACTCCGAAACTTAGCACATTGCAATACATCTAGGGTGGTCTACCTGATTACTTGCCCTTGCAATTTGTACAACATGGGTATGACCACTTGAAAAGTCAGAAAAAGGATCTGCGAACACTGCAGCAACTTACGATGCCAACGGACTTCTACAAAAATGTGATCACACTATCTTGAACTAAAACACCCACCCAGTAATATGAAATGAATAGTCCCGGAATGTAGAAAAGACACAGACAATCTGGAAAGGAGACTCCTCGAAAAGGAACAGAGATGAGTGTTCAAACTCAATACAAACACCTGGGGCCTCAACGATAACATCCCATGGGGCCAATTCCTCTAGATGTGTAGCTCAACTTTTACCTTCCCTAAGCTATTGGTGTACATTGAAGATACATAGAACCAAAGTAAGATTTTTTTTTAATGCCTTACCCATAAGCTCATTTCTTCTTTGAGCTCGTTGATGAAATACCCTCTGTTTAGACCGATAAAGAAGTAGGAGACATTTTTTTTTGTAACCTGGTAATAAGACTTCCGCAAGGTTTTTTCGATGTATTTCTCTCTCCCTCCCCCTGCAGTGCCCCCCAACCATCTACCCCCTTTTTGTTTTGAAGATTTCTTTAATTCACGAAATCTCGTTCCTTGACTATTCATCCATTGAGTCATTTTAATTTTTTCACAATGCTGGTAGCCAATTATTGATCCCAAAATGCCCTGTATTGTAGATTTTGAGAATATAGAAAAGCGTATGAGCACTTTACTTTTCCAACATGGATCTGATTCTGATCCAAAGTTGACGGGCAGTTTTAAAGTAACACAAGTGGTATAGAGTTCCACAATTTAGACATGTATGTGGAAGTCCTCCGCTACCTGCTGGTACAAAACACCCGATCTGGAACGCACGCTGGCAGGATGCGGTCCCGGGTGAGCCGATTCAGATGCAGTGGCAGAGGGCAGCCTTGACGAAGTGGAGTAGGTTGGCTCCCAGTTTGGGCACTATAATAATTTCTAATAGGACACCGCACAACAGGGTCAATAGCTTGAACAGACCCAGCCTCTTTTGTTTGGAAATACACGTCAAATGTTTTGATGGCATTTTACCTCCTGTCTTGCAGGGTTTGACTACAGGCCACCTCCTCCCCGGTGGGATCATGACGCAAGAGTACGGCGTCTAAAATGTTTGTATTTTGTGCATGTTTTTTCAGTGTGTTCATCTTGTTGTTAAGTATTTTCATTAGTCATTTAGACTAAAGGTTGTTTTGGACTATATACAGTATAACTACTGATTTTTGTGCATTTTGGAAGCACCTATAATCCTGGGTGTTTTGTATATTCACTGCTTTGAACATTATTTTGTGTCAGCCAAGGCTGATGTTTTTAAACTCTACCCTCTTTCTCGTTTTTACGGTAAAGCAGTGACATTATTCTGTGAATAAAATCATATGTAGGTTGTGTGATTTGCATGGCTTGCAACTTGATACGTTCCTATTTAGGAACTTTTAGAGGAGTGGTACAGATTGGAACTAGGGGGTATATTATCAACAACTAGCGATAATTTTTGTCTCTAACTTGTTTAGAGACAAAAATTATCGCCGCACATCGGCGATTTTTATCGCAGATAAACCTTGCTATTAGCAAGGTTTATCGCAAATGCGATAAAAAACACCCGCAATGCATGAATATCGCTGAAAAGTCAGCGATATTCATGCATTATCGAGCAAATGCTCTTAGCCATGTTATCCACCTCCCATTGGATAACATGGCTAAGAACTGCTCAGGGCAGGTGTTAGCTTTTGGAGATATTCGCCCTTAGCGCAAATATCTCCAAAAGTTGGTAATAGGAGATAGCGATGTTAGCGACTGTTTCCAGTCGCTAACATCTTGGCACGCCCACTTTGCATATCATTAGTGATAAATATCACTGACATGCAAAGTGGGGCCCATGATGGTCGCTATCTCCTATTAGCTGTCGCTAACTGGTGTTAGCGACAGCTTGGTAATAGGGAGATAATTTTATCTCCGCTTTCTTGGCTTTTAAAGCCAAAAAAGCGGAGATAAAACCCCTTGATAATATACCCCTAGGTTCCTTTGGTCCTGATGTAGAGCCAATAGGGGCAAGGCTCGAAACATGTTGACCAGATAAGCAAGGAATAGATTCATTGATATCCGTTTCCTTCTTTCTCTTTTCGCTTGATTTTAAATCTTACCGACTAGAGGTGGGAGTGAAATAATGGTGACATACTAGTCAGGTATTTTTAAATTTGTATAGCACCTGCACTCATCTCCCCTCCCACAACTTTGTTTTCATCATAGACAAAAACCAAAAAAGTGCTTCTACATATTTCGTCTGGTTGAAGCACGCCTCGATACGCAGTGGATCGGGAAGAACCCCAATGATGAAGCATGCCACCTAGGAGCAACCCTGGTGGGTGAGTTGTCTTTAAGAAAAACAGTGTTTTTCTCTCATTGTGGTGGGTATGTCCATCGCTATCCTTTCCGAATTTACTGGGTTCTTTGTTTTGTTAAAATTGTATACATGAGGAGGGCAAATCCAGTTATTCCTCTTCCTCCCTCTCTACCTTTGATAGATTCTCTATTATCACATCTAAAATGGAGTAGAATCCAGTACTTACCGATTGCAATCTAGGGCCCACTGCCCAAGGGGGAAACAGCAGGCCAAGGGGGGTATTATTTTATGCAGGATAACAAAATAAGGTGCTGCAAAAATGCTGCAAAATTTCCAAATTTGTTTCCAAAAATGTCCATGATTGTGCCACAAAATTTGCCAATCCATGTCTGAATATCTTGGGGGACTGCTCAGCGAACGCATATGATGGATGACTCACCAAAAAACAATGTCCAGGTTTTCATCCCATAGGTTTCTAGTCTGTTTAGAGCACTATCTTATTTGCATGCAATAATAATAATTCGCCATTTCAGTCATGCGTAATATTGCTCTTGTTTTACTTGTCTTATACTTTTCACACTCTTCATGCCAGACAACTATAGTGCAAAGAACCTTGCCCCTGCGATGAGAGACAATGGAGTTAGAAACAGCTTTTCCCCTTGTGTTTCATCAGCATGTTTTGAATATAGGGAGCAAAACATACATGTGGAACATGGAACATCCATTGAAGGTGCTAGGATGGAAAATGTATGGCCAAAATAGGAGCAATTTACTCCATGGAACATTTTGCTCTCTTGATCTGTACCACAATCCTTAACATATCACAGCTGACTGGCACCGGTCACAGGAATGGATTAGGAATTCAAAGCTGCATAGGCAAACATTTTCAGACTAGCCCGGTTCCTCTTCCTCTCTTTCATTCCATCTCCATTCTTTTTTTGTTCACTGTACTCACCCACTCTAATTTCTCTCCAAAGTCTTTCCGTCTGTGCTCTTTCCCTTTTCTCTTCCTCTGCTTATGACACCTCTATAAATGCTGAATAAGACCCTGAGGAGCTAGAGAGGGAAAGGCAATGAGGCCTTTCCAAGACTGGTCTCCAGTGGCTCTAGCTCCTTGTGTGTATATATATATATATATATTCACTGAAAAAACCATAGGTTATAGACCATATATAGTTAGGAATTAGCATTTACAAAACCTTGAAAATTCACTGAAAAAACCATAGGTTATAGACCATATATAGTTAGGAATTAGCATTTAAAAAACCTTATTTTACTCACACAAAACCATTGAAATTCCATATATAGTTAGTTGCACTAACTATATATCGCGCACCTGCAATCCACTGCTGATGATGTCACATATTACATCATTCATGACATGGTCAGTGACATCACTGATGACATCACTGATGACATCTCAAATGACATCACTGATGACATCACTGATGACATCTCATTTGACATCAATGACCACATCACTGATGATATCATTCATGTGACAATACAATGCATCTCCTCACATTTTAATATAACCTCTGTTTCACCCAGTGTTAAATACAGAATATAATTTTTGAAACCATTGACACACCAATACTAGTTACTACATACGCACTCACTGATTCCTACGTCTACACACACCTTCACTCATTCACCCATACTATCATTCATACATACAATCACTCATCTTTACAACACTATCATATGCACTCATACACCTATACAGACACTCACAGTCTGCCACTCATCCATGGAGTTACTCACACACCTAGTCAGTCCTGTAAAGAATCAATGACACTTCCATTTTCTTGTCTATACAGTTAAACATAGAGCACCTTACATTTTCAAACATATACTAACACATACTTACCTTGTTATACAATCATTGATACAAGTACACATTGATCTGCACAGAGTCACACACCTCCCAGCCAGCCACACACACACTCAGTCTCCCATACAAATACTTGGACAATCAATCAGTAACCCATATAGTTAATCATATAGCTACTGATCAAAACATGCAGCAGTTTACAGAACAACAGACATAATGATGCACAAATTAAGACACTTTAGTCACTAACCCATGCACTCAGTGAGACACATTTAATCACTCACTCATGCATTCAGTCATGCACCTACTAAATCCTTTGTCCAGACACTTATACTTCCACTCATTCTTCAATATGTAAGACACATTTTAACTTTACAGAAACATACAGTCACTGGATGTTGTCATCAGTGATGTCATCAGTGATGTCATTTGAGATGTCATCAGTGATGTCATCAGTGATGTCACTGACCATGTCATGAATGATGTAATATGTGACATCATCAGCAGTGGATTGCAGGTGCGCGATATATAGTTAGTGCAACTAACTATATATGGAATTTCAATGGTTTTGTGTGAGTAAAATAAGGTTTTTTAAATGCTAATTCCTAACTATATATGGTCTATAACCTATGGTTTTTTCAGTGAATTTTCAAGGTTTTGTAAATGCTAATTCCTAACTATATATGGTCTATAACCTATGGTTTTTTCAGTGAATTTCAATGGTTTTTTAATAGCAAATATCATAAGCTGTCGAATGTCAAGTACGTGGTAAGTGAAAACATTTTCGTGTTTATGCACACTGATCTGCTTTGAATGGTGCCCCCCCCCCTCATTTCTATTAGGAGTACTCTCTCTTTGCAGATAGTGAAAGGTAGTTAACGCAGGTCTTTGCCCCCATTGTAATCCGTCGTGCCTGCTTCTCTCTCCATTTGATTCATTGTTATCCAAGTATTTACTGTTTTAGAATTAGTTCTCTTTGGTTCATTCTCTATTTACAAACAAACACAGAGTCGCAATACTCTGTTTAGTCTTTGCAGATAACGAAAAATCGTGTAAAAAAAAAGAAAAGGAATCGAGCAAAATCAGTAGGCCACTAATGGGATCTCTTTTTGACCTCGCTAAAATAGAAACATTAGGAACAACCCCTCATGACAAATACAAAACTAGTGAGATGAACTGAACTCCACACAATGATGGCTGCAAAACAGCTCTGCTCCGCCACCCACCCCGCCCAAAATAACGATAAAGAACGGCTGCCATGATTGGTTGCGGAATGACCACGACGGAGCTACGAAATGGTGCTGCTCTCATGCTAACCCCAGCTTCAGTCTGAAACATCCAGAAACACTGTAGACTACCAATTCGATCAGTTCCGGTAGCGCCCCAATGTAACCCGGTAGAGAAGAACTAGCCCTCCCCTCTTTGACTGATGGTTCTTGTTGCCTGTCCCTTCTGTTGTCATTTAACAGAACTATTTAGCCTGCTGAAAGGGGTTGTGTTCCGACCGCTGGTTGGTGGAGACATTTTGACTATATTCTGTACCTGCGTTGTCGCGTAATGCGTCATATGACGCGCCGCGTTAGCGCATCCGGAAGTCATCCGGGGCGCGCAGCGCGTAACGTAAGCATAACAAGTCATGTGACTTGTTAATAAAACTTTTCATTGGTTCATTTTACTTTTCTTATTGTAATGATGAAAGGCTTGGTCATATGACCTAAAAATTACGCTTTTCATTACTTCCGAACATTATTTTTTCTTAAATATATGTTATAATGTTCCAGGCTAATGTACTTTCCCGGAAATTTTACAACTGTCCTGCAAGTAAAATATATTCTTTTTTCGAGAAAAAGAGCGTTTCTTCGTCCCATGACGGAGCCGTTGAGCAAAAGAGGGTCGACCTGCTGTCTTAGTCGCCGATACGCCTGAATATGAGATTCTTATCGATCACTTTATGTTGCAGGAATAGAAAACACAACAGCCCTTGACCATTTATCTTTACTGCGTTCCTTCGTATTATACCTTTTACCCTTCATGTAATTGGTCTGCTTTATTTCACTTGCCTTTTAATGATTCTAAAACAGTGACTATTATTAAAAACTTTACCAATGTATATACTACTACCATGTTTTCTTTTAAAAACCTTTATTGTGAAAATTTCATTATACAAATACGAGCCTATAACCACGTGGGCCGGCCACGGAGCAAACTGTAATCGTATATGATGAATAGACATTTACACTGTAGAGGAACGTAACGGGCGGGCCATTAGGTTGCAAGAACTAAGGTGTCTAACAGTTACGGAATCGGTGGACGTACATTTTATAATTAAAATACGACAGGGCCAGTTACAATAAAATTATCTAGATATACATTTGCGGGCAAGTACCATGGGTGACGTTAATTCGAACTTTCAACAGTACAGTAATCAATAACACATCAGAACTTAATATCAATAGGGATGTCGAAATATTCAATCAATTCTCGTCCCCGCCCGCCATGTGCTTCAAAACTGCATACGTATCTCGTGATTTCAAGGTTCTGCAACCAGTACACAACAAGGAGTTACGAGTCCCATTTATTCTGGCGCCATTTTGGGCGAGGACGGGCAGGTCCAGGATATAGTCAAAATGTCTCTACCAACCATCGACTATGATGATGTTCATATGCTGTATTTATTAGAGTAACACTCAGATGTCCACATGAAATAAATTTGCCACAATCTAAACATGTCATTTTAATCTTTCCAAAGTTCTTCTAAATATTTGGGACCGTTTCCCTTGCCTCTGAAGCTCTCAGTGCCACTTCTTTGATGAATGTACTAGCAGGTCAGGGGTTCTCCTCCAAATCTCTCTTTTATGCAGCACTATAATTAATTGGTGCCACCTCTCCATATGACGATGCATGGTATAGTTACCACAACTATATTTTTTTTCGGTTCCTCTAGAGAGTTCATCGTGGCAGATGAAGCGTGTAACGTACCGGGCATTTACCTTTTTTTGCATGTACAGGAAAGGAAAAAAAAATCGAGCGTCCGAGTTCTAAGGTGTCCCAGGGCCATTTTAGTGGACCAGGCCCAAATCCAAAGAACAGGCCGCCATTTTGAGAGTCCTGTTGCAGCCGCCTGTCGCTGTAGCATCAAGAGCAGCCGAAACTCAGCTGAATGGCAACTGAAACGGTAAAGGGGCGCCCCACTACAGCAGACGAGCCAGGCCCAAATCCAAAGAACTGCTATCTCACAGGCTAATGGGGCGACCCACGCCGAGTTTCAGCATTGTAGGATGACCACACAAGTACAGCAACTTGCTAGACATCACCTCGGTGCCATCCGGATCTCGGCGCCCCACTGCAGATGAAGTGCCTCTCAACTATGAAACCACCACGGTGACATCCGGATCTTGGCGCGTTGTGCTGCCTTCGGCCTATTCGCACATCGGTCCGCTACTGACGCCATCTCACAGGCTAATGGGGCGACCCACGCCGAGTTTCAGCATTGTAGGATGACCACACCAGTACAGCAACTTGCTAGACATCACCTCGGTGCCATTCGGATCTCGGCGCCCCACTGCAGATGAAGTGCCTCTCAACTATGAAACCACCACGGTGACATCCGGATCTTGGCGCGTTGTGCTGCCTTCGGCCTATTCGCACATCGGTCCGCTACTGACGCCATCTCACAGGCTAATGGGGCGACCCACGCCGAGTTTCAGCATTGTAGGATGACCACACCAGTACAGCAACTTGCTAGACATCACCTCGGTGCCATCCGGATCTCGGCGCCCCACTGCAGATGAAGTGCCTCTCAACTATGAAACCACCACGGTGACATCCGGATCTTGGCGCGTTGTGCTGCCTTCGGCCTATTCGCACATCGGTCCGCTACTGACGCCATCTCACAGGCTAATGGGGTGACCCACGCCGAGTTTCAGCATTGTAGGATGACCACACCAACTTGCTAGACATCACCTCAGTGCCATCCGAATCTTGGCATCTCAACGCCTAGTGGTATCTTCCATACAAAAAATATTGTTACGCTGCCTTTGGCCCCATTCGCACATCAGTCCGCAACTTAGACATCACCTCGGTGCCATCCGGATCTTGGCATCTCAGCGCCTTGTGGTGTCAGTCAGAAAATATTGTTGTGCTGCCTTCGGCCTATTCGCACATCGGTCCGCTACTGACGCCATCTCACAGGCCAACGGGGCGCCCCACGCCGACTTTCAGCATTGTAGGATGGCCACACCAGTGCGGCAACTTGCTACACACCACCTCGGTGCCATCCGGATCTTGGCATCTCAGCGCCTTGTGGTCTCTTCTACACCGGAAATATAGTAGAAAATATTGTTGCGCTGCCTTTGGCCCCATTCACACATCAGTCCGCTACTGACACCATCTCACAGGCCAACGGGGCGCCCCACGCCGACTTTCAACATTGTAGGATGGCCACAGAAGTGCGACAACTTACTAGACACCACCTCGGTGCCATCCGGATCTTGGCGCGTTGTGCTGCCTTCGGCCTATTCGCACATCGGTCCGCTACTGACGCAAACTCACAGGCCAACGGGGCGCCCCACGCCGACTTTCAGCATTGTAGGATGGCCACACCAGTGCGGCAACTTCCTACACACCACCTCGGTGCCATCCGGATCTTGGCGCGTAGTGAAGCTGCAGCAGCTGCAAATAAGCTTCAGACAGTGTTACAACCGCTGCTCAGAACTCTCAACTATGACACCACCTCGATGCCATCCGGATCTTGGCGCGTTGTATTGCCTTCGGCCTATTCGCACATCGGTCCGCTACTGACGCCGCCTCACGTGCCAACGTATTTTCTCCGCATTTTATACCCTATGCCGCATAACAGGTCATGTGACTTGTTTATAAAACTTTTCATTGGTTCATTTTACTTTTGGTTTCCTAATGATGGAAGGCTTGATCATATGACCTAAAAACAACACTTTTCATTGGATGAAAACTTTTTTTTTCCCCCAAACGATGAAAGCCCCACCTTGTTTCTGGATGTTTCAGACTGAAGCTGGCGTCACCATGAGAGCACCACCATCTCGTAGCTCCGTCGTGGTCATTCCGCGAGCAATCATGGCAGCCGCTCCCCACCAGAAGCCTGCAGGAGTCGGGGCCCCCAAAACTTTTGATGAATTCTCAAGGCGGAGGGGACGCTTTCGAGAATGGGGTCCAAGACCTAGCAGACAAGCGTCCGATTTCCAAGGTGTCCCAGGGCCATTTCAGTGGACCAGGCCCAAAAAGGAAACAGCCTGCCGCCATTTTGAGAGTCCTGTGACAGCCGCCTATCGCTGCACCGCAAGAGTGGGCGCAACTCAGCTGAATGGCGGATTTTGACACAGTGGACCAAAAGCGGACGGAATGGCAACTGAAACGGTAAAGGGGCGCCCCACTACAACAGACGAGACTCCACCTGGAGAGGCCCGTTCACGCCGCCTCCCCCGGGGCGCTCCACGCCGTTATTCGGAGCAGCATTGTAGGATACCAAAACCAGTGCGGCAACTTACTGGACATCACCTTGGTGCCATCGTTCTGCTGCCTTGGAACTATTCGCACAACAGTTTGCTACTGATGACCCACCCCCCGCGACGCCCCACGCCGTTATTTGCTGGGTGGCAACTTACTAGACATCACTTTTGTGTCATCTAGATTTCGGCGCGTTCTGCTGCCTTGGAACTATTCGCACAACAGTTTGCTACTGATCACCCACCCCCCGCGACGCCCCACGCCGGAAATCTGGACGTTGTGCTGCGTTGGGACTATTCGCACAGCCGACCGCTACTTCGTTGTTTTTCTCTAAAAATGTTTATATGTTATTACTATTTTTGTTTTCTTGTATATATTTATAAATTATTAAAGTTTTATAATCTTACTACTTTGTCGGAGTGCTATATATTTTTAATGTGACACATAATTGTAAAAACTTTGATGTACAAAGAGTCATCCCTGGAATCTTCCGCTTCACGCTCGATCCCCTCCCCAATCACAATACAGAATGGTTTTCAGATAATAGCAACGCTTCTGCTGTGACGGATCTCATCGAGTGTGGGCCTTGATCTACTATAACTCCTTTGAAGACGGGTGATTCTTTACAGCTGTGGCCATAAACTACATCTGCAGGGCTAGCTGATAGCCTAGGACCGGCCTGGACAATCGGACACAGAGGAAAAGGAGTGTCAGAGGGTGCGGTAGTGAATAGGGCGAAAGGGAGGTGTCGGGCGGGCACAGGGTGTGATTCTCAGGGAAGAACAGCGCAGATGGGGGGAGGTTTATTACCCATGCATAAAACAGAGAGCGGGGGTGACCACTGCCTGGGGGAGATGCTTGCGAGGGTGGGGAGCCATGCTAAGGATCGACAGCGTTCACAGAGTGGATCTGGTCAAGGCATCTAAAATGGCTGCCGTGCACGACAAAAGTGTGGCATTTGAAAAAAGACAAGATGGCGCACACAATGTTTTTCAACAATTCCTGATTTCCTTCGAATCGAACGTTAACAGACGTTGGGGCATATTACCAAAGTTAAGCGATATTTATCCCTAACGATGCATTGCAAAGATTTTTTTACCGTCAGAAATTATCGCAGATAAACCTTGCTATTATCAAGGTTTATCGCAAATACGATAAAAAACGAGCGCAATGCATTAATGTCGTTGAAAACTCCGCGATATTCATGCATTACCGAGCTAATGCTCTTAGCCATGTTATCCACCTCCCATTGGATAACATGGCTAAGAACTGCTCAGGGCAGCTGTTACTTTTTGGAGATATTCGCGCTTATCTCGAATATTTCCAAAAGTTGATAATAGGAGATAGCGATGTTAGCGACTGTTTCCAGTCGCTAACATCTTGGCATGCCCACTTTGCATGTCATTAGTGATAAATATCACTCACATGCAAAGTGGGACCCAAGATGGTCGCTATCTCCTACTAGCCGTCGCTAACTGGTGTTAGCAACAGCTAGGTAATACACATATAATTTTATCTCCGCGAAGCGGAGCGCTGTTACAGATATATATCTTGTTTTTGAACGTTAATTTCTCAAAATGCACTGAAGCACATATATTGAGACATAGCAAAGGCACATCGGGCTACCAGTCCCTAATATTTTACCAAGTTTCGTGCAAATCCATTCAGCCGTTCGATTATTATTATTATTTTTTTTTTTTGCCCCGCGGGGCCCTTTTAAAACCTCCACATCAAACCTAGGGGGTCAGCGAGGATCTACTATGCCCCCTTATGGTCATCAGCCGTTCGATTATTATTATTATTTTTTTTTTTGCCCCGCGGGGCCCTTTTAAAACCTCCACATCAAACCTAGGGGGTCAGCGAGGATCTACTATGCCCCCTTATGGTCATTTGCCCCTTCGCTTTGGCCTCCTCTTGTCTCTCGATCCTACCGAGAGACAAGATGGCGGCCGCTACGTACTGTTTGGAATGTTTACAGACACCGGAGAGCCAATCAGCTTCGCTTCGCAAAGCTCCGTAACGCGAAAAGTACGCGAAGCGGTTCGCTGTTACAGATATATATCTTTTTTTGAACGTTAATTTCTCAAAATCCACTGAAGCACATATATTGAGACCTAGCAAAGGCACATCGGGCTACCAGTCCCTACAATTTTGCCAAGTTTCGTGCAAATCCATTCAGCCGTTCGATTATTATTATTATTATTTTTTTTTGCCCCGCGGGGCCCTTTTAAAACCTCCACATCAAACCTAGGGGGTCAGCGAGGATCTACTATGCCCCCTTATAGTTATTTCCCCCTTTGTTTTGACCTCCTCTTGTCTCTCGATCCTACCGAGAGACAAGATGGCGGCCGCTACGGACTGTTTGGAATGTTGACAGACGCCGGAGAACCAATCAGCTTCGCTTCACAAAGCTCCGTTGCGCGAAAAGTCCGCGAACCAGAGCGCTAACCGGTCCGCTGTTACAGATATATATCTTTTTTTAAACGTTAATTTCTCAAAATCCACTGGAGCACATATATTGAGACCTACAAAAGGCACATCGGGCTACCAGTCCCTACAATTTTGCCAAGTTTCGTGCAAATCCATTCAGCCGTTCGGGCTAAAAGTGAGGCCAACCGCCATATGGAAAACTCAATGTTAAAAACACGTTTTGGGACCCCCCTTTTTTCTCGGCCCCCACTGGACGAACCCCCCCCAAATTTTCAAGGGCTGCTCAGAAACAAAATGTGCCATTTTCCTGAAAATTTCAGCCAATTCCGTCCACAAACGCCAAAGTTATTAGACATAGAATTTTCAAAAAACCCATAGAGAAAAAATCCTAACTATATATACCTACTGGCGACCGCCAGTAGGTAATATATATATATATATATATATATATATATATATATATATATATATATATAAACACCAAATCTTCAATTCTTGCACAAAGAAGACACGGACCCCAGGCTGCAGTAAGGGAGATTTTATTCACCTCTCAGGCGACGCGTTTCGAGCAACTCGTGCTCTTGATCACACACCATGCACCTGGTCAGCATTCATTTAAATACATTTTTTTGCTTTGCAGTGCTCCACCCCCTGAGTGAATCACATGGTGCATAGACATGGAAAACACATTTTTCTATGCTATTTACTTTGGCACCCACCATCACTGCACTTAATTTACATAAGGCCGGGAAATTAGTATATCTGCATAAATGCAAAAACCCCCTTGATCTGTTGAAGCATTCCTCACTACAGTTAATATATGCAGAAATTTGAGGATGTCCTATTATAACCAAAACTCAAAATAAATAGTGCTTACTCAAACAATGTATATACACATAGCAAAAATATATATATATCAATATAAAAATATATACGTGTTCTTTTATATTCACATAATTACATCACTGTACAATTATATACAATAACATTATAATTTGGACAGTCCACCATCCCTGACAAGAATGCCTAAATGATCATAACCCTAATTAAAACAGGTCATGAAAATGTATATACATAAGATCAAAGGTTCAAGATTTCATTACAATAACATATCCCCCTATGCCCATCTTCATACCCTTAGTGACAACAAACTACTAAGTGATGATAAAATAATTAATAAACCAACAAAGTACCACTAGGCACCCTTTGTGATTGCAAATAACTAAAAAAGTGAATATACTATATACAGTAATTTCATATTTTACATGATTTTTGGGAGAGAGTTTCGACAATCACTTAGCTCGTTATCAAATTCATTCTCATAGCAGATGTGATGTCACACCCAGTCCCCCCACGGTGCCAATTGATGCAGCAAACAGTATTCATGATTATCAACACATGATGTATAAATTTTCTTAGAGCCCTAAGAGACTGAGACACAAATGAAATACATAGGATCACATAAAAATATAATTCCTATTGACTCAAGATATTACATGAGCTTTTGCCCTTAGTGAACTAATATGAAAAATTATTATAACATATGGTGTAAATCTTCAGTCGTGTTTAAACCATTTGGATATTTACTGTCCAGTTCTACTATAAACTCAGTTTCTCTTTTTCTGAGACGTCCCTCTCTATCACCTCCCCGTGCTGAGGGAGCCACCACATCTATGACAAAGTACGTCAGCTGAGATAAATCATTATTGTGGGTTGATTTGAAGTGGCGTGCTACCGGGTAGGTGTTATCGTTGTTAACTATTGCCCGTAAGTGTTGCAATATTCTGACATGCACCTGCAACTTGGTGCTGCCAACATACCTCAGCCCGCAGGTACAGGTCAGAAAATATATTGCAAACTCACTGTGGCAGTTGTAATTGCCACGGATAATCTTTCTGGTAGGGCAAAAGGGTGTGCTGTAATGAGTGGTGTTTACACCAAACTTGCACGCCCTACATGAGGAACACTTATAGAATCCTTTATATTTGAGCCAAGTACTGCCACTACTTGACTCTGGACTAGTTTTGACCAGACTGTTATGCATGCTAAACGATTTCTTATATGTAATAGTAGGAGAACCCTGCAATATCTCACCGTAGAAGCCATCTGTCATCAAAACAGGCCAATGTCTTCTTACAATTGACCTGATTTGCTTTTCCTGTTTACTATAAGTCAGGATCAAGCGGGGAGTATTATTCTCTGAAGTCACTAACGATGTATCAGACCTGAACAGTGACTCCCTGGGTTTTTCACGGCAGCGTTTTAGTGCACCGTTCAGAATTTTATCGTTGTATCCTCGGGCTTTAAGTCTGCCAATTGTGTTCTTAGCCTCTTGTTCAAATAGTTCAGGGGTACTACTAATTCGTTTCACCCGCACTAGTTCTCCATATGGAACATTGTTAATGACATGCTGTGGATGGCTGCTACCGGCATGGAGTATGCTATTACCGGCAGTCGGTTTACGAAAAAGCGATGTATTTATACTGTTGTCTTCAATGTTTATATGGACATCAAGAAAGTCCGCATGTACTTTACTAATTTGAGAGGTGAAAAAAAGATTCTCACTGTTGGTATTAAGTGCATCAACAAATATCTGCGCACTCACCTCATCACCCTCCCAAATACAAAAGACATCATCTATAAACCGTTTCCAGTATCTCACATGCCTAAAGCCTGGTGTGGCCACTAGAACACGCTCCTCCCACCAGCCCACGTGAAGACACGCGTAGCTGGGGGAGAAGCATGATCCCATCGCCACACCACGGACTTGTCTCCAAATATTCTTAGCAAACATAAAATAGTTATTATGCAAACACCAATGTATCAATTCACACAACATTTTGTTGTGGGCATAGTATTCACAGGTTCGTAGGTCCAAGTAATGTTTGACAGCCTCTAACCCCTTAATGTGATCTATAGATGTATATAATGACTCTATATCTAGAGTAATTAAACACCAGTTCTCTTGCCACGTGATAGTAGATAATTTTTTCAAAAAATCGCCAGTGTCCTTTATGTAACTCGGCAGACTTTGCACAATGTCTTGTAGGAAAAAGTCAATATAACTTGAAATATTTTCCCCTACACTTTTGATGGCTGCAATGATCGGTCGACCAGGCGTGGGGACTTTCTGCTTGTGTATTTTTGGAATCAGATATAAGATAGGTATGACCGGATGTTCAACATGTAAGAAATCAAATTCAACTTGTGAAATCAAATTGTTCCTTTTGTATGACATTAAAAGCTTCTTTAAGCTCTCCTTCGCTCGTTTATATGTCATCCCATTTGATCTCTCATAGCAGGTGGTATCATTTAGTTGTCTCATGGCTTCTACCACATAGTCAGTTTTTTTCCACAACACAATATTACCACCTTTGTCTGATTTGTTGATCACCACATCTTGATTCTGATTCAGTTTTTTCATTAGTACATTATATTGACGCACCATAGCATTGTCCCTATGTAAGTGTGCCTGTGTTTTGCGGTTTAATTTCTTAAGATCTTCTATTACACATTCATGATATATGTCTACCGCATCCTTCGGCATTACAGGCAAAAATGTGCTTACCGGTTTAAATGGACTTTCGCCAGCTCCTTTCTGTTGAATATCCACATTTTGTAATTCACATTGCGTAGATGGAGCGGCGTCATCATTCGTGGTAGAGCTATCCGGGTTATCCAGATCACAAAGGGTAAGAAACAGTCTTGCATCTCGTGCTGCTGGCGCGGTTGCAGACTTAACCGGCTGTTTAATATTTTTGGAAGTCTTTTCCTTTTTCTCTAACACCGGTTTTGTGGCAAAGAATTTTCTGAGTTTCAATTTGCGAATGAACTTAAAAACATCCACTCTGGTGTTGGTGTAATTAAAAGCACTCTCGGGACAAAAATTTAATCCTAGCGCTAAAAGTTGTTCTTCAGCAGCTGATAGGACTACATCGGTGAGATTCGTAATGGTACAGTCCTTGCCTAATTCCTTTTGTTGTACCATTGCCTCTTCTTCTTTTGTTGTTTTTGCTGTTGAGGCTTTTCGTTTTTGTCGTCTTGCGTGGCGTTTGGCATTACGCCTCTTGCGTTTTGATTCTTTCGCGTTCTCGGACGCAGGGTTTGCATCCGGTCCTCTACTAAAAAATCAATTTCTTCAGCAAGATTCAAGACTCTGCCAGCTTGGCCTCCTTCTGCCCCACTCAGTTCAGAGAGCGATGTGCTCGATGTACTGGCCAGTGAAATTGCATCGGAGTTCTCGCTCTGTACTTCATCCACATTCATTCTTGCCTCTTCTCCGCCTGTGACCGTTTGTTTAGTCAATTTTGACTGTCTGGCTTTGTCAAATTTGCGCGAGAAGGTATATATCTGACCTGTTGTGTAGTCGTTTAGGTCTCTAGCGAACTTGTGGATTTTTCTGGTTTTAATGCGCTCCTCATGCTTGTATAGGCGTTCGCTTATCTCCTTGCGAGTTGTTGTAATTAATGCCTGAGTATCAGAGTCAGTCACCGCATCCAGTTGTTCATTCAAATTTTTGATCTCATTCAATAAAACCTCCCGGTCTATTACTGCATATTCGACGAGAAGTTTCACTAAATTCATAGACGCATCAAGATTCAACTCACCCCATTTCTTCAACATTGCCGGATTAGGGTCTTCAAAGCTCGGCGCCAGCATGATCCTTAGACCCCGTGGAATCCTGCCTGCCTCCACGTACTTGGTGAGCGATTTATGCTCCCACCATTTCGTGATTTCTCCCTTAGTCTTTTTTTCAAGGGCTTTTAATAACTGTTTTGCATTCAATTGCACACTGTTGGGTTGATTGATATATATATATCTATACTACTATTATAAAGTAAGAACTTTGAACCTTTGAGGCGGGTAAACTCGGGAACCACAGCGCCAATCCACACACCCGATACATCATTGTAATCGTCAGGGTGTGCAGATGGACATAGGCTATATAAACTATACAAATATGCGTTATTTAAAAAATTTACATTAAAAAAAAAGTAGTCCCTTCGAAGTAGCGCCGTCCGCGACCTGCGTGCTGACGTCAGGAGATAGGGGAGGAGCGGCGTCCAGGAGCGCGAGGATGAGCGGCGGACATGGTGCGGGGGAGGAGCGGTGAGGAGCGGCGGACAGGCGGACAGGCGGGAGGAGCGGTCACGAGCGGCGAGGAGCGGTGGAGCGGTGAACTGAGGAGCTCGGGGGAGGAGCGGCGGCTGAGGTAAGGCTCCGGGGGACCCACAGACAATGTCGGGGCAAGCGGGGGTCGGGGCAGGCGGGGGACGGGGCAGGCGGGGGACGGGGCGTGCGGGGGCCCGGGCTGCTGGACAATGTCGGGGTGGGCGGGGGCCGGGCTGCTCGGCAATGTTGGGGCGGGCGGGGGTCACGTCATGGATAGAGCCAAACAGCAGCAATGTCACATCGCTCCAAAAGAAAAGTTCACTGTGCTCAATACCAAGAGCCCCAAATAACAAAGGGCACTAATGATCGCGGCGGGGGCCCGGGCTGCTGGACAATGTCGGGCGGGCAGGGGTCGGGGAAGCCTGCTTGCTCCCGGACAAGGTCGGGACGGGCTGCTAGTATATATATATATACATATATATATATGTGTCTGTGTATATATATATATATGATGAACAAGCTCCTTCACGGAGTGAAACGTGTCATGGAAGACATCAGTCTTTAAATCTTTTTAAATAAAAGAACAATTCTGCTTGCACGAATCTTTGGTGCTATGGCTCGTCATTGAACGGAGAACGTTGGGGAAGTGGTCTGCACCTGTTGTAATCTGCCCTGCCATTGTCAGGAACTGAACTTTGATATATATATATATATATATATATATATATATATATATATATATATATATATATATATATAAAAATAAATATATATATATATATATATATATATATATATATATATATATATATTTCCCAACGACAAAACCCCCAATTCTGGGGTTTTCTCCAATGAGAGCACTCCAAGTCAATACAGCGCAGGTTCGTCACGTTCTTTTATTCAACAGAAAACCTCCACAAATCAATCCACAAACGCGTTTCGGCGTTGCCGCCTTCGTCAGTGTAGATTGACACTGTTTTTTTAGACTGTATTTAAAACATCGACCATTAACGATTCAGGTCACATGCAAAAAATCAACATAAACATAGAGGACGGTACATCAGGTAATTCATTCATTACTTTCACGGCGGCCATCTTAACATGGTAATCGACTCATTTAAATATGTACAATTATTACTGCCATATGTGTATTCTCTTTACAATCAGGCACCAATTCATTACAAAGATGATACCCACGCCGTTTGTACCTTGTATATGGTTTTCACAACCCACTCTTGGTGAAAATCATAACGGTGTTCACAATTGAATAGGTCACCATATATTCGAACCGCAGTTCATTCAAGTTTTGACAATCTATATATATATTACCTACTGGCGATAGCCAGTAGGTATATATAGTTAGGATTTTTTTCCTATGGGATTTTTGAAAATTCTATGTCGAATAACTTTGGCGTTTGAGGACAGAATTGGCTGAAATTTTCAGGAAAATGGAACATTTTGTTTCTGAGCAGCCCCTGAAAATTTGGGGGGCTTTCGTCAAGGGGGGCCCGAGAAAAAAGGGGGGTCGCAAAACGTGTTTTTCCCATGCAATTTTCCATAGGGCGGTTGGCCTCACTTTTAGCCTGAACGGCTGAATGGATTTACACCAAACTTGGCAAAATTGTAGGGACTGGTAGCCCGATGTGCCTTTGCTATGTCTCAAGATATAGGCTCCAGTGGTTTTTACGAAAATTAACTTTGAAAAATATATATTGGGCTACATTGGGCTATATATATGTTGGAGCCCAAATGTAGCCCAATGTAGCCCAATGTAGCCCAATGTAGCCCAAAGATGGCCACCAGAGACAAAAAAAACAAATGTAGCCCAAATATCAGCCAGATGTAGCCCAACTATAGCCCAATGACAGAATGTCCCAGAGTGTTCTAAAGAACAACTAGAGTGCTAACAGTCCTACTTATTACAAAGGTATGGCACACCTGAAGCCATCTTGATTGGAATAAAGTGGTAACTCTTAAAACATTTAATTTAAAAAGGAACAAAATGAGGGGGTTCATTTTGCCATAGAAAGTATGATTAGCGAATATATGACGAAATCCCGCATACCATCAGTCCGCAAAAAAAATCCTGCATGTACTATTAGGACGCAAATTAAAATAACGAAAACTTTTAGAACGAATATGCCTTTAGCATACACTAAACAACTAAACTACCCTAAACCCTAAAACACTACCCCCAGCATGACCCTACACTACACAAACAGTACAACACTACCCTAAACCCTAAAACACTACCCCCAGCATGACCCTACACTACACAAACACTACAACACTACCCTAAACCCTAAAACACTACCCCCAGCATGACCCTACACTACGCAAACACTACAACACTACCCAAAACCCTAAAACACTACACCCCAGCATGACCATACACTACGCAAACACTACAACACTACCCTAAACCCTAAAACACTACCCCAGCATGACCCTACACTACACAAACACTACAACACAACCCTAAACCCTAAAACACTACCCCCAGCATGACCCTACACTACGCAAACACTACAACACAACCCTAAACCCTAAAACAATACCCCCAGCATGACCCTACACTACGCAAACACTACAACACTACCCTAAACCCTAAAACACTACCCCCAGCATGACCCTACACTACGCAAACACTACAACACTACCCAAAACCCTAAAACACTACACCCCAGCATGACCCTACACTACGCAAACACTACAACACTACCCTAAACCCTAAAACACTACCCCCAGCATGACCCTACACTACGCAAACACTACAACACTACCCAAAACCCTAAAACACTACACCCCAGCATGACCCTACACTACGCAAACACTACAACACTACCCTAAACCCTAAAACACTACCCCCAGCATGACCCTACACTACGCAAACACTACAACACTACCCTAAACCCTAAAACACTACCCCCAGCATGACCCTACACTACGCAAACACTACAACACTACCCTAAACCCTAAAACACTACCCCCATCATGACCCTACACTACGCAAACACTACAACACTACCCTAAACCCTAAAACACTACCCCCAGCATGACCCTACACTACGCAAACACTACAACACTACCCAAAACCCTAAAACACTACCCCCAGCATGACCCTACACTACGCAACCCCCAGCATGACCCTACACTACGCAAACACTACAACACTACCCTAAACCCTAAAACACTACCCCCAGCATGACCCTACACTACGCAAACACTACAACACTACCCTAAACCCTAAAACACTACCCCCATCATGACCCTACACTACGCAAACACTACAACACTACCCTAAACCCTAAAACACTACCCCCAGCATGACCCTACACTACGCAAACACTACAACACGACCCAAAACCCTAAAACACTACCCCCCAGCATGACCCTACACTACGCAAACACTACAACACTACCCAAAACCCTAAAACACTACCCCCAGCATGACCCTACACTATGCAAACACTACAACACTACCCAAAACCCTAAAACACTACCCCCAGCATGACCCTACACTACGCAAACACTACAACACTACCCAAAACCCTAAAACACTACACCCCAGCATGACCCTACACTACGCAAACACTACAACACTACCCAAAACCCTAAAACACTACACCCCAGCATGACCCTACACTACGCAAACACTACAACACTACCCAAAACCCTAAAACACTACCCCCAGCATGACCCTACACTACGCAAACACTACAACACTACCCAAAACCCTAAAACACTACCCCCAGCATGACCCTACACTACGCAAACACTACAACACTACCCTAAACCCTAAAATACTACACCCCAGCATGACCCTACACTACGCAAACACTACAACACTACCCAAAACCCTAAAACACTACCCCCCGCATGATCCTACACTACACAAACACTACAACACTATCCTAAACCCTAAAACACTACGCCCAGCATGACCCTACACTACGCAAACACTACAACACTACCCTAAACCCTAAAACACTAGCCCCAGCATGACCCTACACTACGCAAACACTACCACACAACCCTAAACCCTAAAACACTACCCCCAGCATGACCCTACACTACGCAAACACTACAACACTACCCTAAACCCTAAAACACTACCCCCAGCATGACCCTACACTACGCAAACACTACAACACAACCCTAAACCCTAAAACACTACCCCCAGCATGACCCTACACTAAACAACCACCACAACTCTACACTACACTAACACAACACTACACTACACAACACTACACTACACTACACAATCACTAACCCACGAAAAAATTAACACAAACCCACTTACCTCTCTCGTCATCGTGGTTTTCACAACGCAAATGCATTTACCATACATGCCTTTAAAACGTAATTCTTTGTAAAGGCATGCGCGATAAATGCACATGCGTTTTGAAAAAATGCGGGATAATGGTATGCGAGGTCAATGACCTTGCGGGATAATGGTATGCGGACTGAAAGTCTGCGGGATAAAAAATGCGGGAAAATGGCTGCAAACCCTGATTAGCAGCAGACTTCCCTGGTGAGCACTAGCTTTACTACAGTGATCTAATGAGCAACTAGAGTGCTAACATTTAGAATTTATGGCAAATGTGTGACACATCTGAATGCCTTCTTGATAGAACCAAAGTAAACAAGCATTGAAAATGCAATAGATCTCGCCCTCGTTTAAGTTAAAGCCATTCTGTTTGTAATGAGGTGGCTTTTTAGCTTTGCTTTTATTAGTGTTTTTAAAACTTTCATGTAAATAACATGCATATGTATGCATATATGTATATGTATGCATGCATTTATATTTATATAGATATGCAGATTATATATGTTTATATATGTATATTACCTACTGGCGATAGCCAGTGGGTATATATAGTTAGGATTTTTTCTCTATGGGATTTCTGAAAATTCTATGTCTAATAACTTTGGCGTTTGTGGACGGAATTGGCTGAAATTTTCAGGAAAATGGCACATTTTGTTTCTGAGCAGCCCCTGAAAATTTGGGGGGGGGGTTTCGTCAAGGGGGGGCCGAGAAAAAAGGGGGGTCCCAAAACGCGTTTTTCCCATTCATTTTTCCATAGGGCGGTTGGACTCACTTTTAGCTCGAACGGCTGAATAGATTTACATGAAACTTGGCAAAATTGTAGATATGGTTTGCCCGACGTGCCTTTGCTATGTCTCAATATATGTGCTCCAGTGGATTTTGAGAAATTAACGTTTAAAAAAATATATATATCTGTGACAGCGCTCCGGTTAGCGCCCCGGTTTGCGTACCTGACGCGTAACGGAACTTCGCGAAGCGAAGCTGATTGGCTCTCCGGTGTCTGTCAACATTCTAAACAGTCCGGAGTGGCCGCCATCTTGTCTCTCGGTACGATCGAGAGACAAGATGTGGTGAAAAACGAAGGGGGAAATGAAGGAAAGGGGGCAAGGTAGACCACTCCTGACCCCCTAGGATTGATGAGGGGGATATTAAAGTGCCCCGCGGGGCAAAAAATAATAAAAAAACATTTTTTGCGATTTTACGCCGTAGAGGCGCGTCCCGGTACGCGAACCGGGCAGCTCACCGGGCAGCTCACCGGGCAGCTCACCGGGCAGCTAACCGGGCAGCTAACCGGCAGCGTAGCTGTCAACATTGTAAACAGTCCGGAGCGGCCGCCATCTTGTCTCTCGGTAGGTCCCTTAGACAAGATGTGGTGAAAAAAGAAGGGGGAAATGAAGGAAAGGGGGCAAGGTAAACCATTTCTGACCCCCTAGGATTGATGAGGGGGATATTAAAGTCCCCCGCGATTTTTCGCGGTAGAGGCGCTTCCCGGTACGCGAACCGGGCAGCTAACCGGCAGCGTAGCGGGAGTCCGCCATCTTGTGTTTTTGGAGCGTCCGGTTCGCGTACCGGGTAGCGTCCCGGTAAGCATAACAAGGGGAAAACCAAGAGAAACAGTAAAAAAAAAATTAAGGGAATAGATTTCCAGCAAACTTGGCAAAATTGTAGGGACTGTTTGTTTGATGTGCCTTTGCAAGGCCTCAAGATATGTGCACGTGTGGATTTTGTCTAATTAAGGTTAAAAAAAAAAAATATATCTGTAAGCGTGCTCCGGCACGCTTACGTTACGGGTTTTGTTTGCGCTGCAGAGCCGATACGTCACGGTTATGCGACGCGTCATGAGGCGTCTCACGTGGCTACGTGATACGTCACGTAATAAAGAATATATTTTACAGCTATAGATATTAGCTTTTAAAAAAAACAATGAAATTCACTGAAAAAACCATAGGTTATAGACCATATATAGTTAGGAATTTGCATTTACAAAACCTTGAAAATTCACTGAAAAAACCATAGGTTAGAGACCATATATAGTTAGCTGGACATTTTATTGACATAAAACCAATGAAATTCCATATATAGTTAGTTGCACTAACTATATATCGCGCACCCGCAATCCACTGCTGATGATGTCACATATTACATCATTCATGACATGGTCAGTGACATCACTGATGACATCACTGATGACATCCCAAATGACATCTCAAATGACATCACTGATGACATCACTGATGACATCTCAAATGACATCATGACACACCAATACCAGTTACTACATACGCACTCACTGATTCCTACGTCTACACACACATTCACTCATTCACCCATACAATCACTCATACATACAGTCACTCATTATTACAACACTATCATATGCACTCATACACCTAGTCAGTCCTGTGAAGAATCAATCACACTTCGATTTCCTCATCTATACAGTTAAACACAGAACACCATACTTTTCACACATATACTAACACATACTTACTCTCTTATACAATCACTGATACAAGTACACATTGATATGCACAGAGTCACACACCTCCCAGCCAGCCACACACACACTCAGTCTTCCATACATCCACTCATTCTTCAATATGTAAAACATATTTAAACTTTACAAAAACACACAGACACTAGATGATGTCATCAGTGATGTCATTTGAGATGTCATCAGTGATGTCATCAGTGATGTCATTTGAGATGTCATCAGTGATGTCATCAGTGATGTCACTGACCATGTCATGAATGATGTAATATGTGACATCATCAGCAGTGGATTGCGGGTGCGCGATATATAGTTAGTGCAACTAACTATATATGGAATTTCATTGGTTTTATGTCAATAAAATGTCCAGCTAACTATATATGGTCTCTAACCTATGGTTTTTTCAGTGAATATATATATATATATATATATATATATATATATATATATATTGAGAGAGAGAGATTCCACTTGATATTGTTGGACTCATATGTGCTCTATTTTCTGAGATCTGTTGCTCATCTTTAGTTAATTATTTTATTTTGAATTCTGTGTGAATTCTTGTGGCAGGGTCGCCGATAATACTTTATATGTTGTATAATATTCCTTTTTAAAAACAAATAATAGGTTCCATCTGTCTGCTCACCTTTGGGTCTAACATTATTACTTTTTCAACATACAGTAACTCTACAAGTCGTTGTCTCACCAGCACACTAATGAACCACAGCCAGCCTTAATAACATGAAATCTGCGATCACCCTATCTAATATCCAAGTTGCGAATTCAGAGATCAATATTTCAAAATCAGCCAATGCCTGCAGGCACTATTCCGCTATTTGGTTGTATAATATTCCGTAGGAGTTTCCTCCATTTATGATGTGTCCCAATAATTTCACATTTCCACTGTAGGATAATACATCCTTGTGCTGGTTGCCCACAGGCTCTATTGAGATGCCTGTGCCACCACTAGATCTTGCCACCCATCCTTATCCCCACTGCCCGGCCTTCCTACATCACTCCTTCCCCCTTCAGGGCTTTAAGTGGGCCGGGTCCTGCCAGTGTTCAGCACGGGCAGTTCTTAAAAGCAAGTGCCAAGACAGGTCCCTATCGGGCTCTCCATTTTTACCCTCATGGTGAAAAAAAATAACAACTTAACTCTGCAATAGTACCAGCCATCACTGCTTTTGATGTAACTTCAAGGAAACTAAATTTTCAGTTTTATACAGTGCAAACGTGGAGCGCTTTACATGAGTACCAGTTACATTACACAAGGACATATTCATTTGTTGAATCAGAGGATATTGAGCCAACGCCAGGCTCGAACCAACTTTCTCAGCTTTATAGTCGGCAGCTCTAGACTTACGCCACAACCTCACCCACATGATCGGAAGCATTTTCAATATTATATACAACAAAGTCATAGTTGTTGCTGATTTATCTTATGCAATTTACAACCATTGACAATGTCAATAGTCCTGGCTTGTTGTAGGTGTAATGCTATTTGTTGTGTTATATATCTGGATGAATGGACAGAAGCAGCAAAATACCAATGGGGCAGCACACTATGCTGAGCACAGATTTTTAGCTTAAATGTTTTAAGCCACACCTTTAATTACAAACACAACAATGATGGACAGAATGTGGATCAATGTCACACATTCACCCCAGTCCAAAGATCTGGGCCCAAATCCATCGTTTTTCCACTCCACACCACACTGGGTTAGACAATGGCGATATGCAAATCAGCGCTGACCCTGTGCCCCATGGGAACAGTCCAGTCCGAACTACAAAAGCCATGTCCTTCCCAGAACGGAAACAAGCATCCAAGGACCGGCCCGGTTTCGAGGTAACACCTCTCTTCAGCCCGGCTAGCTTGATTCCAGTGGTGTGGAGTGCCTGGGACTCACGTCTGAGCATCCCCAGTACACTTAGAGCGGTAACTGCAAACACAACAATGATGGACAGAATGTGGATCAATGTCACACATTCACCCCAGTCCATAGATCTGGGCCCAAATCCATCGTTTTTCCACTCCACACCACCCTGGGTTAGACAATGGCGATATGCAAATCAGCGCTGACCCTGTGCCCCATGGGAACAGTCCAGTCCGAACTACAAAAGCCATGTCCTTCCCAGAACGGAAACAAGCATCCGAGGACCGGCCCGATTTCGAGGTAACACCTCTCTTCAGCCCGGCTAGCTTGATTCCAGTGGTGTGGAGTGCCTGGGACTCACGTCTGAGCATCCCCAGTACACTTAGAGCGGTAACTGCAAACACAACAATGATGGACAGAATGTGGATCAATGTCACACATTCACCCCAGTCCAAAGATCTGGGCCCAAATCCATCGTTTTTCCACTCCACACCACCCTGGGTTAGACAATGGCGATATGCAAATCAGCGCTGACCCTGTGCCCCATGGGAACAGTCCAGTCCGAACTACAAAAGCCATGTCCTTCCCAGAACGGAAACAAGCATCCGAGGACCGGCCCGGTTTCGAGGTAACACCTCTCTTCAGCCCGGCTAGCTTGATTCCAGTGGTGTGGAGTGCCTGGGACTCACATCTGAGCATCCCCAGTACACTTATAGCGGTAACTGCAAACACAACAATGATGGGCAGAATGTGGATCAATGTCACACATTCAACCCAGTCCAAAGATCTGGGCCCAAATCCATCGTTTTTCCACTCCACACCACCCTGGGTTAGACAATGGCGATATGCAAATCAGCGCTGACCCTGTGCCCCATGGGAACAGTCCAGTCCGAACTACAAAAGCCATGTCCTTCCCAGAACGGAAACAAGCATCCGAGGACCGGCCCGGTTTCGAGGTAACACCTCTCTTCAGCCCGGCTAGCTTGATTCCAGTGGTGTGGAGTGCCTGGGACTCACGTCTGAGCATCCCCAGTACACTTAGAGCGGTAACTGCAAACACAACAATGATGGACAGAATGTGGATCAATGTCACACATTCACCCCAGTCCAAAGATCTGGGCCCAAATCCATCGTTTTTCCACTCCACACCACCCTGGGTTAGACAATGGCGATATGCAAATCAGCGCTGACCCTGTGCCCCATGGGAACAGTCCAGTCCGAACTACAAAAGCCATGTCCTTCCCAGAACGGAAACAAGCATCCGAGGACCGGCCCGATTTCGAGGTAACACCTCTCTTCAGCCCGGCTAGCTTGATTCCAGTGGTGTGGAGTGCCTGGGACTCACGTCTGAGCATCCCCAGTACACTTAGAGCGGTAACTGCAAACACAACAATGATGGACAGAATGTGGATCAATGTCACACATTCACCCCAGTCCAAAGATCTGGGCCCAAATCCATCGTTTTTCCACTCCACACCACCCTGGGTTAGACAATGGCGATATGCAAATCAGCGCTGACCCTGTGCCCCATGGGAACAGTCCAGTGTGAACTACAAAAGCCATGTCCTTCCCAGAACGGAAACAAGCATCCGAGGACCGGCCCGGTTTCGAGGTAATACCTCTCTTCAGCCCGGCTAGCTTGATTCCAGTGGTGTGGAGTGCCTGGGACTCACGTCTGAGCATCCCCAGTACACTTAGAGCGATAACTGCAAACACAACAATGATGGACAGAATGTGGATCAATGTCACACATTCATCCCAGTCCAAAGATCTGGGCCCAAATCCATCGTTTTTCCACTCCACACCACCCTGGGTTAGACAATGGCGATATGCAAATCAGCACTGACCCTGTGCCCCATGGGAACAGTCCAGTCCGAACTACAAAAGCCATGTCCTTCCCAGAACGGAAACAAGCATCCGAGGACCGGCCCGGTTTCGAGGTAACACATCTCTTCAGCCCGGCTAGCTTGATTCCAGTGGTGTGGAGTGCCTGGGACTCACGTCTGAGCATACCCAGTACACTTAGAGCGGTAACTGCAAACACAACAATGATGGACAGAATGTGGATCAATGTCACACATTCACCCCAGTCCAAAGATCTGGGCCCAAATCCATCGTTTTTCCACTCCACACCACCCTGGGTTAGACAATGGCGATATGCAAATCAGCGCTGACCCTGTGCCCCATGGGAACAGTCCAGTCCGACCTACAAAAGCCATGTCCTTCCCAGAACGGAAACAAGCATCCGAGGACCAGCCCGGTTTCGAGGTAACATCTCTCTTCAGCCCGGCTAGCTTGATTCCAGTGGTGTGGAGTGCCTGGGACTCACGTCTGAGCATCCCCAGTACACTTAGAGCGGTAACTGCAAACACAACAATGATGGACAGAATGTGGATCAATGTCACACATTCACCCCAGTCCAAAGATCTGGGCCCAAATCCATCGTTTTTCCACTCCACACCACCCTGGGTTAGACAATGGCGATATGCAAATCAGCGCTGACCCTGTGCCCCATGGGAACAGTCCAGTCCGAACTACAAAAGCCATGTCCTTCCCAGAACTGAAACAAGCATCCGAGGACCGGCCCGGTTTCGAGGTAACACCTCTCTTCAGCCCGGCTAGCTTGATTCCAGTGGTGTGGAGTCCCTGGGACTCACGTCTGAGCATCCCCAGTACACTTAGAGCGGTAACTGCAAACACAACAATGATGGACAGAATGTGGATCAATGTCACACATTCACCCCAGTCCAAAGATCTGGGCCCAAATCCATCGTTTTTCCACTCCACACCACCCTGGGTTAGACAATGGCGATATGCAAATCAGCGCTGACCCTGTGCCCCATGGGAACAGTCCAGTCCGAACTACAAAAGCCATGTCCTTCCCAGAACGGAAACAAGCATCCGAGGACCGGCCCGGTTTCGAGGTAACACCTCTCTTCAGCCCGGCTAGCTTGATTCCAGTGGTGTGGAGTGCCTGGGACTCACGTCTGAGCATCCCCAGTACACTTAGAGCGGTAACTGCAAACACAACAATGATGGACAGAATGTGGATCAATGTCACACATTCACCCCAGTCCAAAATCTGGGCCCAAATCCATCGTTTTTCCACTCCACACCACCCTGGGTTAGACAATGGCGATATGCAAATCAGCGCTGACCCTGTGCCCCATGGGAACAGTCCAGTCCGAACTACAAAAGCCATGTCCTTCCCAGAACGGAAACAAGCATCCGAGGACCGGCCCGGTTTCGAGGTAACACCTCTCTTCAGCCCGGCTAGCTTGATTCCAGTGGTGTGGAGTGCCTGGGACTCACGTCTGAGCATCCCCAGTACACTTAGAGCGGTAACTGCAAACACAACAATGATGGACAGAATGTGGATCAATGTCACACATTCACCCCAGTCCAAAGATCTGGGCCCAAATCCATCGTTTTTCCACTCCACACCACCCTGGGTTAGACAATGGCGATATGCAAATCAGCGCTGACCCTGTGCCCCATGGGAACAGTCCAGTCCGAACTACAAAAGCCATGTCCTTCCCAGAACGGAAACAAGCATCCGAGGACCGGCCCGGTTTCGAGGTAACACCTCTCTTCAGCCCGGCTAGCTTGATTCCAGTGGTGTGGAGTGCCTGGGACTCACGTCTGAGCATCCCCAGTACACTTAGAGCGGTAACTGCAAACACAACAATGATGGACAGAATGTGGATCAATGTCACACATTCACCCCAGTCCAAAGATCTGGGCCCAAATCCATCGTTTTTCCACTCCTTACAACTTTAATTACGGCAGTCACGCCCCTATGAGAGATCCCCCACCTTTTTCATCCCACTTAAAGCCCTGTTCACACCTATTCTATCCTTTTCTTTCCTTCCCTTCTGTCCCCCTCAATAGTTCTCCCATATACCTCCTAACCACATTTTACCCTTAGTTTTGGGGCAAAGATACAGTTCTTTCTCCTCCACAATTGTTAATACTTTACTAATATATGCTCAATCAGAATTTGTCATTGTTAAACACTTGGGCCCTTTGCAATAACCCTGCATCTACGGCACTACTCCTGAGGCGGAAGCCGGGAGGGGGGAGGTGCAAGCATTGAGATTTTTAAAAATTTACACTGTGTTACTACCTTCGCTTTGTTGTTTTTATTGGCACTGTATCTTTACCTTTACTCTGTTTTCTAACCTGCACCGCATCTCTGCCTTTCTCTTCATTTCTCTCCTGAGGCGGAAGCCGGGAGATGTTTATTTGCGCCAGATTTTAAAATTGTAAATTTTACTTTTGGCATTGTATCTCCTACCTGCCACCTCTGATTGCCGCGACGCTTCTTTGACACCCTTTGCCGCATTTTGCCTCGTTGCCCCCCTCAGCCAATTAGGAGCTGAGGGGCATTGTGGAACGAGGAGGCTGCGCGCAAGTTTGGCGGCCATCTTAGGAGAGGCAGGCTTGGTAGTCGGCGGACTAGGCTTGCTGCCTCACGGGCAGACACTATAAATCAAGCATCCCTACAGCGCTCTGATCAGACCTGCATCTACGGCACTACTCCTGAGGCAGAAGCCGGGAGGGGCGAGGTGCACGCATTGAGATTTTAAAAATTGACACTGTCTTACAACCTTCGCTTTCTTGTTTTTATTGGCACTGTATCTTTACCGTTACTCTGTTTTCTAACCTGCACCGCATCTCTGCCTTTCTCTTCATTTCTCTCCTGAGGCGGAAGCCGGGAGATGTTTATTTGCGCCAGATTTTAAAATTGTAAATTTTACTTTTGGCATTGTATCTCCTACCTGCCACCTCTGATTGCCGCGATGCTTCTTTGACACCCTTTACCCCATTTTGCCTCGTTGCCCCCTCTCAGCCGATTAGGAGCTGAGGGGCATTGTGGAACTAGGAGGCTGCGTGCAAGTTTGGCGGCCATCTTAGGAGAGGCAGGCTTGGTAGTCGGCGGACTAGGCTTGCTGCCTCACGGGCGGACACTATAAATCAAGACGGGGATGGCTCCATGCAGCGGACGCGAGCAGAGGTCGCGCCTCTCCCGCGCCAAAGGCGCACCTAAGGAAAGCCCGTCTGCGCCCCTCAGCATCCCGGAGGCGGTCGGTGGCGGACGGGTGGAAGTTATCTCGATGCACTCTTCGGATAAAATACTTAGGTACACTTCGGCACAACTCCTAGGATTAAGAGGAAACATTAATGGTCGCTGCTCAGTTCTGCGCCACCGCTTGAGGGGCAACTTTTGCTGCCCCAGTTGTGGATGGACACTGAATAGTGACGTAACTAAGAGGGCCCCCCTGGAGTTGGAGAACCAATGTAATCTGAGGCCGAGAGTGGGACCTTCAGTAAGAAATGCCACTTGCGCTCTTCTTAATACCCGGTCTTTGAGTGAACATGCTCTGGAGGTTTTTAATCTATTATCAGAATGCAAACCCTCATGTCTTTTCCAGACTGAGACTTGGCTAGGTGAGTCTTCAGGTCCGGATATTGCCAACGCCCTTCCCCCTAACTATTTTATGATCAGGAAAGACCGGGGATCCGGTAAGGGAGGTGGGGTTGCATTGGTGATTGAAAAACGTTTTGAGTGCTCCATTGTCCCAACGGATGACATTCATGGGGCAGAGACGCTGGGCTTCTGCTTCACACTTTCACCTTACCAATCCTGTGCTGGGCTGTTGGTTTATAGACCCCCAGGCCCAATTGGTTCTTTTCATGAGGAGCTTTATACAGTGATGTCCTCCACGTGTGTGAAGTTTAAACACTGCCTACTTTTAGGCGATTTTAACATCCATATGGATCTGGTTGATGCGGCTGATACCATCAAACTCCTAGATACCACTAAGCCACTGGGCCTGTTGCCCTATCTTGCGTCACCCACTCACAATAAAGGCCACAAACACTGGATCAAATATTTTCTACTATTCCGATTGTAGTAGCTGCACCTAAACCAGTGTTGTGGTCCGACCACATGCTGGTGAACTTTGACATTCTGTATAAATCCAGGTCCACCACCAGGGGTCCTGGTCGTCAATCCCAGGTCCCTCGTGCTTTCCACAGGGTGTCACCGGATTCGATAGCACAGTTATTGATGGCACACACTTACTCGTCCACTGGCGATCTAGAGGAAGATCTAGAGCTCTTTCAAACGTGGCTATCGCAGTGTCTTGATAAGCTAGTACCTCCCCAGTCGGTTCATAAAAACTCCACTCATGCCACAGCACCCTGGTTCACGCCGGCGCTTAACACCAGCCGCAGGCATTGTAAGAAGGCCGAAAGAGCATGGCGATTGAACTACGAGGAACCTCTGAAGGAAGCATATAGGTTGTGCGTTAAGGCTTATCATAAAGAAATCTATTTGGAAAAGAAATCCTACTTTGCCAGGAGGATTGATAAGGCTACTAACACCAGCAAGGAAATCTTTATGATTGTGAAGGAATTCACATTGCCTGCCTCTATTACACCTAAGTGCTCTTTCTCTGAACCATGGGTCACTCAATTGTCGTTTTTTTTTGCCAACAAAATCCAGAGCATTCAGGCGTCTTTTTTGCCTGTCGCACCTGTAGGAGCCTTTTATCCCGTGCCCCTGCCGCTTCTGTCCGCATCTGGGCGGCCGTCACTGTCTAACCTTCCGCCTCTCTGGCCTAAAGCTTCGTTGGATTTCTTATACAAAATGAAATCGGGTTCCCCGCTGGACCCCTGTCCCGCTAAGTTTTTAGCCAAAATCGCACATATCATCAACCCCCTCATTAATCGGATTTTAAATCAATCTCTTGAGTTGGGTGTGGTGCCGCAGGCCTGGAAACAGGCGCTGGTTCTGCCCCTCTTGAAGAAGCCGACCCTTGACTCTAGTATCCATGCTAACTATCAGCCTATCTCCCTGCTCCCGGTCCTGGCGAATGTTGGTGAAAAGCACGTGCAGTCCGTTCTCTCGGAGTTTGTGGAGACACATGGTGTCCTCCATCACACCCAGTCCGGGTTTCGGGTGAATATGAGTACAGAAACAGCACTGGTGGAGGTGTCGGAGGCCATCAAAGAGGTCCAGGATGGCGGAGGAAAAGCATTGCTGGTGTTGTTAGATCTCTCGGCGGCGTTTGACACCGTCCCCCACAACCGCCTCCTTGTAAGACTCTCGGAGATTGGGGTAGAGGGGACGGTGTTCAGATGGTTTGAGTCTTTTCTTTCTAACCGCCAACAGACGATCTGGGCCCCTCCGTACTCAGCCGTAGTGCGGCCACTGGAGGTGGGAGTTCCCCAGGGTCTATTTTGAGCCCCACTCTCTTTAACATCTATATGATCCCTCTGGCGGCGCTGGCTGAGTCTTATGGTGCCCGGATTGTCTCATACGCCGATGACACACAGCTTCTCTTCACGTGCGGAAAGAACATTGACTTCAATGGAGAGCGCATTAAGAGTTGCCTGGGAGCTGTCTTTGCATGGCTCCAATTGAACCAATTGAAGTGCAACTCAGACAAATCGGAGGTTCTCTTCTTTGGATGTTCTCCAGTCCCCTGCTGGAAGTCCTGGTGTCCGGCGGCCATGTTTTCCACCTTCCGCTGACACTATGGTGGCTAAGAATCTTGGAGTAAAAGTGGACACTTGTCTCACTTTTAAACCACAGATTCTGGGGCTGGTAGGACAGTGTTTGGGTCTCCTATCCATTGCCCACAGGAGGACTACGGTTCAAGCCTTGATAGGTTCAAGGCTAGACTATGCAAACGTGCTATATTTAGGTCTTCCTGAATACCTTCTGTCGCGCCTACAGGTGGTGCAGAATTCTGCGTCGCGAGCAATTTTTGGCCTGAGCCGGAGATCTGGCACCTCGGGACTTCTGAAATCCCTTCACTGGTTGCCTATACGGAAATGCATTGCCTTCAAAGCTCTCACAAAAGCTTTTAAGGCCTTTCATGGCACTGGCGCCTGCTACCTTAGGAATAGGATTGGCTTTCATTGTCCGCTCAGAGCTTTACGCTCTGCATCATTGTCGCTGGCCATGGTCCCGGCAATTGGGCATGCGCGCAGTGGGGGTTTCCCCCTATTTCCCTGGATGTGTTCATGGCTCTACTCCAGAAAGTGAAGTCCGGTTCCCCTGTCGATTGTGCGCCAGCTCGGATTTTGAAAGTACTTTTCACTCATTGCCCTGACCCTCCTCTCTCTCTTCTTAATTTTTCCATTTCTTCTGGCTCAGTCCCCAAGTATTTCAAATCTGCTATTGTTCGCCCTATTTTAAAAAAACCTGGTCTAGACCCTTCCCTCCCTTCTAACTTTAGGCCTATCTCCCTTCTCCCCTACCTTGGAAAGATCTTGGAGAGCTACATCACTTCTTGTCTCTCCTCCCACATCGAGGACAACCATCTCCTGGCCTCCCACCAAGCGGGCTTCCGACCGGCTCACTCCACCGAGTCAGTTGTCCTGTCCGTCTTGGACGAGCTAAAGAGTAAGGCAGACTCTAACTTGCCCCAAGCCCTGGTGCTCCTCGATCTGTCCGCTGCATTTGACACGGTCGACCATGCCATCCTTCTCGACCGTGTCAGCGCAGCGGGCGTTCGGGGCACTGCCCTCTCTTGGCTCGCCTCCTTTCTTAAAGATCGGACTCAGGCGGTACATCTTTCTTGTTATTCCGCCCCCTCCCGCTTGGTCCCCTGTGGAGTTCCGTAAGGCTCCTCCCTGTCCCCCCTTCTCTTCAATCTTTATATCCGTCCTCTTATTCTTTCCCTTCTTGAGATGGGGGTCTCCGTGTATAACTACGCGGATGACCTCCAGCTTGTTTTTGATCTTTCCTCTCCAGTGCACTACCTACCTAAATTCCACTCCACCCTGGTCTTTATTTCAGATTGGATGAATCGGAACCAACTGAAGCTCAATCTGAACAAGACGGAGTTGGTCCTGACTGGCTCTTCATCTTCCCCTTGGTCGACCGCCTTCTGGCCTTCCATCTCTGGCCCTCCTCCTTCACCAGCGGCCTCGGCAAAGACCTTGGGCATTAAAGTCAGTCGGGACCTCTCTATGCAGGCCCAGATCAGCTCGGTTGTATCTTCCTGTTTTCTTTCTCTCCGAATCATCCGAAAGGTGTCCCGTTTCTTTTCTTCTGACGCCCTTAAGCTTATTATCCTGGCATTGATTCTTTCCCGTCTCGATTACGGGAACAGCCTGTATGTGGGCATTCAAGCGTATGAACTTCGCCGTCTACAGGCTGTTCAGAATCAGGCCTTATCCTTCACCTCCCAAAGTCTTCCCACATTACCCCCGTTCTGAAAGCACTTCATTGGCTCCCCATCTCTCAGAGATCCCTCTTTAAGATGGGCTGCCTGGTCTTCATGGCTCGAACCCGTATCGGCCCTGCCTTTATTAACTCTCTTATCACTCCCTATATCCCCAACTGTTCCCTCCGTTCCTCTAATCAGTTCCTCTCCAATGTACCTCGGTTTCGTAGATCCAAAACCGGAGCCACCAGATTCTCTGTTTTGGGTCCTTCTTTTTTGGAACAGTCTCCTCCTACCTATCAGATCCATCACTGTCTATTCCCCATTCCGCAGGGCCTTAAAAACCCATCTATTTTCTATTGCTTATCCCTGCTAATCATTTCTGGCTTCTCCCATCTCCCTCAGTTTTCTTTACCTCTAGCGCCAGGAAACCGATTGGTCACAGTGCGCTTTATTAAGAACCTTTTTCATTTCATTTCATTTCCTTTAAACACCTTGCGCCACGGCTGTGGAACGCACTGCCGTTGTCATTAAGGCAGGCTGATAACTTGCTGTCATTTAGAAAAGATCTCAAAACTTGGCTGTTTGGCCAATAATTCCATCTACTTCCTTGTTCTGTGCCTTGTTGGGTCTGTTAGCGCCGGGACACTCTGCTTGAGTAGCTGAGCGCTCTACAAAACTCCGGATAACATAACATAACATAACATAACATAAATATTTATATTTTGTTGTTGCTGTTCTCTCTATCTCAGGTCTTTGCTGTGTTCCATGCTCTCTGAATTTGGCTACTCTGTTTTTTAACTTAATTTAGCAGATTAGTTCAATTGTGGGGAACTAACAGCCTGATTCATGTAGCTAACAACGCTCGCAAAAGGGCCAGATTCTGAGAATCTGGCCCTTTGCGAGTGCGATTTTTGCATTTGGTATTCATGATCCCAAATGCAAAAATCGCTATTAAAGAATTAGCAAATATGCGAGGATTAGCATTTAAGGAATCTCTATTAGAGATTCCTCAAATGCTATTCATGACACATTAAAAAATTGCGATTTTGCACTTTTGGGCCGCTATTTACCGAGAGGTCAGACCTCTCGGTAAATAGCAAAAACTCAGAAAAATGCTTTTAAAAGCATTTTTCTAAGTTGCATGTTGCACACACACATGTCCTTTGGACATGTGTGTGCGCAACACCTGTTCAAATGTGCATTTTAGGGGTGCTACAGGGTGTCCTTTGGACACCCCTGGCACCCTTAAAATCGCTATCTTATTTGCGAGTAGCAAATTGCTACTCGCAAATAAGGGATACTCCCCATTCATTCCTATGGCCTCTTGGCCCATAGGAATGAATGGGGAGTTTTTGCGAGTAGCAAATTGCTACTCGCAAATAAAGAACATGTAGGAATCGCTATTTATTTAGCAATTCCTACATGAATGCCGTTTTGCGTGTCCTCAATAGCGAGTCGCTATGATTCGCTATTAGGGCCACGCAAAACGGCCCGTACATGAATCAGGCTGTAAATGCTTATCTGCATATAAATGTAGGTTTCCGACTATTGTGCTTCATTGTTGTGTCAGATGGTATCGGTTTTGGATTATCACTACCATGAACTATGTTACAGAAAGCAGCCTCTTGGTGCATCAGGCTTGCGCAAACGCTTTGTGCACCCCAGGGCACTTTGGTATTTCAGAAGGGGCTGCAGATGCTTGTTCGGGTCCTTCCATAATACCGATAGTGCTGGCGTACATGTAGCAGCAGTGCTATCTCTAAAGGGCGATCTCTCATGTGCATTGGGGCGTGGGCCCCATGCAAATAAGGGAATCCAAATATGCATTCTGTAGATTTACGGTACAAATATCCTCTCTTGATGGTAAAATGGACCTCAGAGTCACCATCACCAATAGTTGCTGTTTGATTAATCTGTTCTATTCTACATCCATTTCGGTGAATATGTGAGGAATAAGGCGCGGTAGATGAGAGAGGATTTGGAGAGGGATAACTGTCCCTTACATCCAGATATAATGGGAAAAACTGGAAAAGGTAGTAGTTAACTAACAAGGAGCAGTGGGAGGCATGGCCTAAGTATGAAGCACACCGATATGGTTAGGAAGGATCAATGTGGCATTTGCAGGGAATGTGCTGGTAGATAGATGGATGATCTGAGAAAAATAATGTTTTTTATAATTTGAATTTGATTTGATAATAAAAAGGCATTGGAACCATGTTGAGGATGCATGCAAATGATAACTTAGGAGACTAGGGTCTTTTGTTATGAAGCATGACCCAGGGACTAATTATGACATCGAGGATTTAGTGGGTCTATTAGCAGAGGACAATAGCGACAGTTTGTACATTACTCGCATCCCCCACCCACTCACACCCCCTTCCACTTACCCTTTCAGGTTGGCCACCATAAGGTACAAGACATCTATTTTGGATTTTATCCTGTGCAGAGCCCAGCGGCTTCTGTGAGGATACCAAAAGAGGGCATCAGTAAATCATTAAACACCAGAAGATCCAATCCAGGGACCACCATATACCACACTCCCTTCCTGAAGACAGAAAATGTATCTCTTATACTTGTTCTAGAGTCCCATGGATACTCTACCTGAGAAGTAAGTTGATTGCAGACTATGGATATTCATCATAGTCATTAGGAATGATACATTTAATAGCAATGCTTATTTTTCCAGCCCATCTGAATATAGTTTTGTTAAGGAAGCTAAACGAACAATGATATAGCCAATATGGTTGGCTTGCATTTTGAATCCTGACTAACATGTTTTTTAAAAGCCTACTTTGATATACAATGGATTTATGTGATAAAGAATCCAATGTATCATGAGTTCAGTTGGGGCTGCTCCGCCAAGGCGGAGAAGTATCACCCCACTGCTTTTAAGCAGTGTGACTAACGGAAAAATACAATGATAACTGAATGTTATTATAATTGTATTTGTTCTAGCTGCTTTGCGAGCGGGTGGGCGGGCCTGCTCTGAAGTCAGAGCACAGCAGATGAGGAGTGGTAGGCACACTGAAGTGTGCATGATGCTTTGGCCGGCCCTCTGGGGCAGGCCAAACAGTCATGCGCACTTTCCATGTTCTCTGTCCAGGCTGCATTACAGCCTGGGTGGAGAACATGTCCAGGCCACCAGTCCGTGTCTGAGCGCTGAACCACGGCTCTCAGACCAATTGCAATTCTGCATTGCAGCATTGTGATTGGTCTGGAGAGCCTGGGTGCTTATCAATCACAATGCTGCAATGCTGCATTGTGATTGGCCAGGGGAGCCTGGGTGTGCTTCCTGGGTTCTGTTCCAACAGACAGACACGGAGCAGAGACGCGGGATGCGGCGTTAAGGTTACTGGTTTTTATTAGAATTGGTTTACATACCCCTTCCTTCTCCCCCTGATCCGTGTCGGCTGCCACTGCATGGTATAGTGCATGTTTGAGATGTAAAACACTCAACACTGCATAGGATGCAGAATAATACACCAAACAACAATACCCTGATGTGTAAGAGAAGTACTCCATTGGGTAAAGCCAACATCTGCTCCATGTATATTTTGAACAATTGGTAAAAATAGGTACTTCAAACCGCTGCAGTTTCAACCCTGCCCTAATAAAAAAGAGCTTTCTCCAAGCAGCCAATTTAAAGTACTGAAAGCAAACCAAGGGAAATAAACATGAGAGATTCGGGCAAATTTTACAGATGTATAAACATTAAAACAAATGCAGATAGAATTTTTTTTTTAAATAATAAGGTATCTGAAGACGGCCAGTAAACAGAGCTTTGTGTTGTCCTTCATAAATCGAACCACAACAGAAATGTGACAGTGGCAACCCTTAGCCAGCATAGGGAAACTATGGCCTTGTGAGGTAAGTAGCATGTAACAATGCAGCTATAAGGAGGCAGGACCAGTATGAATAGCCACATCAGAGAAACAGCATTATTGGAGACAGTGCACACGTGAGAAGTATAATGGCTACATTATGTAGGCAATATATGACTCCATGAAGCAAGCAGCAGTGGTACCTATCAGCACCCTGGGCCAGGTAGAACATGTGGTTTTTAAGCCCCCTAAGTTGTAAACTCCCATGTGTGTATTTCTCCTAAATGTCAATCCAATGTAATGTTATGTTACATTAAGTTATTTACTTTAATACTTTACTAAGCAAATAGGCACTACACCAATATGTTAACATTTTAAACACCTTGACATGTTTTTTTGGGGTTGTCATGCAACACAATCCTACATGCTGGGAACCAAAGGACATTGAACACTGTAGAACCACCAAGTCCTGAGTCGAAACCTTTGATGGGAGATATTAGAACCGGGGGTCTCTAGTTGGCAATGGTATACACCATTGCGGCGTCGGTTCCTTGCTTCGGGGGAGATGATGTGTCGGGACCTGGATGCTTGCGCAGGCAGGGGAGGCATCAGTTCCTGTCCGGAGAGGAGGTGACGTCACAATGGCACCAGAACCACGGTTCAGTACGATCTCACAATGTCAATGGATTCTTGACCACCCAAGTCGACGATCGGCTCCGCGATGATGTCGAAGTCGATGCGGCACAGCAGCAGGCGTCGGGTCGGCGTCACAAGTCGGAGCAGAACTCACAGCTATGGCAGGCTTTCAATATCGTTCACTGGCGTCGATGTGGCATTGCGGCCGGCGTCGGGTCTATGTTGCAAGTCAGAGCAGCGCTCACGACTTCAATCCAGATTACGGCGTCACTCGCCGGTGTCGGTATTGCAGATTCCTTCTGTAGCACTAGAACAGCAAGTTCCAGATGCAGGCAAACAGAAGGGGACGAAGTCTGATATCCCTGAGACTTCGGCCAGGAGGCAAGCTCAAAACAAGCCCTTGGAGTAATATTCTCCAAGATGATGAAAGTTCTTAAAAAGTTCCTTCTCCTTTTCTTGGCAATGAAGAGACCACTGCAGGCCAACCCAACGCAAACAGCACACTGGCAGAGGGGCAGTCCAAACTCCTGCAGCTTCCTTTGTTCTTCTCCTTGGCAAAAGGTTCATCTTGTTCCCAGAAGTGATCTAAAGTCTTAGGGTCTTGGTCCCCATATTTATACTCATATTCTCTTTGTTTTCTGAAGGCAGAGAGGTCTTTGCCTAGTCCAAACCAGTTCTGGTCAGTTCTGAAGCCTCTTTCTTTCCTTTCACAGAGTAGGCCAGGGACATCAGACACACCATAGGAGGTGGAGCCACCATCGTGGAGGGAAGGCACAACCCTACTCAGGTCCCAGGTGCAACTATTCCCACCCATCTACATGCAGATCTCTCTATTCAGCCCTGTGTTGACTCACCTTGTCTCCTGGAATCCCCCAGCCCCTGTCACTCAAACTCCAGACAAGGAATACACAACCTAGCAGAGGCAGGATTGGATAGTTAGGCAAGAAAATACCTACGTTCTAAAAGTGCTATTTTCAAACACAGAATGTTAAAACCAACTTCTTCAAAAGATGTATTTTATCATTCTGAGTTCAGGCATACTAAACTCGAATTTCTACCTAGTTCCCTGAGTCAGTTTGGATTAGAAGCTGTTATAATCAAACTGCCCATTCTGGCCTATGGGGAACAGGTAGCCTTGCAATAGTTGACAACGAAAATGGCTGTAATTCACTATTAGGACATGCCACACACACCAGGGCATGTCCTACCTTATACTTACAATGCACCATGCCCATGGGCCTACATTAGGGGTGTCTGATATGAAGAAAAGGGAAGGTTTAGGGTCTGGCAAGTGGGTGCACTTGCCAAGTCGACATGGAAGTCACAGACTGCACACAGGCCCTTCAATGGCAGGACTGAGACACACTTTACAAGCTGCTTCTGTGGGTGGCACAACCAGTGCTGCAAGCCCACCAGCAGCATTTGATTTACAAGTCCTGTGCACACATGGTGCACTGTACTAGGGTCTGACAAGTACATCAAATAACCCAATCATGGAGTCACTAATTAGTACAGCAATTTAACATAAACAGAGGAGGCAATCAGAAAAAACAGAAGGGAGACTCACGCCAATGATACCAGGTCTAACAGGAGAAAGTTGTTCTAGAAATCTTTTCCAAGTGATACGAGACGGAATCAGAAAGCAGGGACACCCAACATTGCCTCTTAAATGCAGAAGAGGAGGCGGAACCAAGGCTGAAAAGTCATATGGCCAGGCAGCATTTCCCTTGAGAAACTGTGGGGACAACCCACACACAGCTTTAGCTTTATGAACAACAAATACAAGTTTAACAAACATTGGCAAAGCCAAGAGGTCTGATCGTCATTTTCAGTTATAACCAGACCTATTGAGTTAGACTGGTGGCCTTTCACCTGTACACTGACATAAAGAAAATGGGAATGAAATGCATGTACTGTAATATAGTTCAAACATAGTTAACAACTTTGAAAATTTGTATTGAGAGCACAGGAGTTTTAGGATTTGTCTCATCTTAAAAATACATAAAGATTCCTTGAGTTTATTTATCAAGACCATAGTTTTTTGCCTGATCTCTTATCAAGCAAGAGCTGACTCTACTTTACAGTAGAGATAGAACTCTGCAACTCTTAGATTTCCCACAGTATTCCAGAGAGCCTTGTGCTGAAAAGTCACGCAAGTAACAATCAGAAGTACATGAATACCCTCATGATATTTTGTGCGTCACAACAATAATGATTACTTTTGTCAATTATAAACTGCAGCTGCATACTAAAATGGCTAAATACCACAAACTTAATTGGTGATAACTCAGTGTACTAGAATAATTGTGCCAATGTACGACATTGTTCCAAAGAAATAATGCACATATAAACACAATGCCAGGAGAAATATTTTATCAAGAATGCTGTGCCAGGAAAGATGAGTGACCACCAGGGACACAGAATACCAAAGAGGGATTTCCTGCACGTTGCATGGGAATGTAAACCTATTTTTTAGTAAGACATTTAGGAGCATATGTACAAGCCCTATAGCCACCAGAGCATCACTTTTTTGGACGCTACAGTGGCCTAGCACCATTTTCCATATTTATAAGGTGGTGCTGAGCCACTCAACGTGGCTTAACGCCACCCTGTAAATATGCACCTTTCCGCCACAGTCATCTGCTGACAAACAATTCAAAGCGAACAAGAGACTCAGGGCATATTTACAACAGAATGGAGAAGCATGGCATTAAGCAAATATTGCTAAAGCCATGCTTCTCCATTCTGAAAGCACAGGGATGTGCCGTATTCACAAGAATGTGGTGCACCCCTGCGTTTCCCCTAGTGCTGGTGCTGAGTTCAGCTGCCTAGCACCAATGCAGGCACCCTTGTACCATAGTGCAAGGGGTTTCTGCGTTGGGGACATGATTGTTTATGATGAATGTTAATGATTGTTAGGTGCAGGTAGGGAGACCTTCTTGCAGATAAACACTCATTCATGGCGTTTTTAAACTAAACTTCTATGTGTGCTGCTTAATGCAGCACACATAGAAGTTGCAAACAGTCATTTTTTTTCAATGATTGTTTATGTGCAGGATGGATCACCTTCCTACACATACACAATCAATGGTATTTTGCTGTTTCTATGTGTGCTGCACAAGGCAGCACATATGGAAACAACCAAGACGAGGAGGAATAAAGCATTTCTCCACATTGCGCAAGGGTAAGACCAGGTTTTCCCAGGTCTTAATTTTGGCGCTACCTCCTATTTATGCCACCCTTGTAAATAGGGAGCAACCTCAAATCAATGGTCGTGGTGGTGGAATGCCCACCGCAACACCCATTGCCCTCCCCTTTCACGCTGAGAACAGGATGAAAGGGTGCCTTATTTACAAGGCAATGTTGAGCCACATTAGGTGGCTTAACGCTGCCATGTAAATAAGGCAAAGCCCCTATCGCCATCACATCCAGTGATGTTTTGGTGGCGGTGGAGGCTTGTAAATATGCCCCTCAATATTTCAACACACATTGCTTTTTGACACTGCCCCTAATTTACAAGGCTGAGCCAGCGCCAAAAACTAACGCCAAGGAATTCCTGGTCTTAGAATTGCGATACGAGTAGAAATTACCCATTTCATTCATAGCCCCTTGATTTTTGCTCTTTCAAAGGGCAAGTTTAAACTGTGGAAATGCATTCTGCAGCACATATAGAAAAAGAAAATCACCATTATTGATTGTTTATATGCGGGAAGGTGTCCCTTCCTGTACATAAACAATCGCCTCTGCAACGCAGGCAACCTTGCAACATGGCGGCAGGGTACCTGCGTTGGTGCTAGGTAGCTTTTGTTTGTGCTAGCGGAAACACAGGGGTGTGCCCTATTCTTGTGAATATGGCGCATTCCTGTGTTTAAAAAATGTTGGAGCGCGGCGTTGCCACATTTGGCATAACACCGCACATTTTTTTAAATATGCCCCTGTGAATTAAAGGGGCATCTCAAGTTAATGATATAGTCACTAATACCTGCACTCGCTGGTTTTTTGCACTCCATGCAAAATAACATTTCACCAGCTACATCGCTCTCAATACACCTTTAGGCAATTCATGTTTTGGCCTCTTTTGGAGTATTTTGTTGCTCTCTCATTTCACATTATTCAGCTACATGTTTATTGTAGTTGCATCAGTAACACAAAGTAAAACTGCGTACTCATTAGATGTTGGAACAATTGATACACAGAGACTATTAGCAACAGAGTATTATTTCATTCTTTTTGATTCTTTTGTCACTTGTGGGCTAGGCTGGTTGCAAAACAACAGGGCCAATAAAGTGCGGTTGGGACGATCTTGCTGTGAATTACGCTATTTTAATGTTTGTACATTTATACATGAGAGCCGTGCGTCTGCTTATATGCATTTTGCACTGCGTACAATGTATATCAATAACTCAGCATTTTTCACAGCTTAATTTATAGTTGGCAGTGAACAGAGGTTACACCTTTCAGTTTCTGAGCTGTGCTGCCTGAAAAGTATACAGGGACTTGGAAGAATACATAGCCGCCTGGCCTGATGAACTGGGAACATCGCCTAAAGTATCAAAGGAAGTAAGAAACCTCGGAATTACCAAGGACACCACACTATCGATGAATGCCCAAGTGGACAAACTAGCAAGATCAAGCTTTGTCGCTATAAAAACTCTGTCACAAATTTTCCCTAATTTGGGATTTCCACACAAAGTCCAAGCTACCGTCTCCCTTGTTCTGTCCAAACTTGATTACGCCAATAGCCTCTACCACAGATCACCTTTAATGACCATGAAAAAAACTACAACGGATTCAGAACTCGGCTGCCAGACTACTCTTGCATATCATACCGCAAGACCACATCTCACCTGCCTTGAAAACCCTGCGTTGGTTACCGGTTGCCAGAAGATCCACGTTCAAGCTACTTTGTATCACCCATAAAGCAATACATGAAATGGAACCGCTTTTTAATCAGGAATATAATCACCAACAAAGGAACCTCCTCTCTAAAGGGGCATCTCACCTCAAAATCCCAAGATACAGAAAACAAACATGGGTGGCACATCCTTCTGTGTTCAAGCAGCCAAACTATGTAACTCTTTATCCCCTAACATAAGATCCACCGACAACCACCTTATCTTCAGAAAACTACTCAAGAATTGACTATTCCCCACATAAGCACCATGCTCAAACAGAAATTTACAGCATATCCCTCTGTATATAAGCATTTATTTTCACTACAGTTATGTACCTTTCTTTGTGTATTTCTTTGTATAAACATGTAGAATAATTATGTTGTTAAAAAAAATCTTTGGTCTACATGTACTTGCTTCCAATGGGCATCTATGCACCTCCAGGTACTTGGATCTGTGTGTCTGTTACTATTCTCCTGAAAAAGCATCTCCAATGCACTACCCTATTTCTCATCCTGTAACTCTATCAATAGCTTTAATCTACATATACTTACCTCCTTTATGTATCTATATACTTTCAATGTACTTATGGATCTATATATGTATCACTTTCTTCTAATTTAGCATTTCCAATGCACTACCCTATTTCTTAGCCTATACTTTTCTCAATATACCTTCTGGCCCAACTTTCTGACTCATCTCAAACTTCTTTCTACTACTCTTTCCAATGTACTACCCTATCTCTCACCCTATAAATCTGTCAATATATCCTCTACATCCACTCTTCCATTTATCCCAAACCCCATACCACTACTATGATCCCCCAAAAAAACCTTTCTAGACTCCCTCCTACTCTACCCCTCCTTGCATCATCTGACACCTCTTTTACTGTACCGATCCCCAAAACAAACCTTTCTAAACTCTTCCCTCTGACTCTCCCCACTCCAAAAACCCTTTTTACTCATCCAGAAGCCTCCGCCTACTGCTATGACCTAAAAAAAAGAAGAAAAGAAAATCCTTCACTCTTCTATCCCTCCACTATCCTTTTCAATCAAAATAACAGACTAACATGTTCACTTCTCAAATGTCATATTCCACTATACTAATTCACCACTAATCCTTTATTGGTTCCAGAGTAGTGTGCTACTCGCCAATAAAGTGTTTCAACACCCCATCAGGGTTACAAGTGATATACAAATGCAAACCTTTTCCCCTTTTCTACCCCTCCCCAACCCTTCTCCATCCAAATAAGCGACTAACATATCCACCACTCAAATTAATTTCCTGTTTCACCATACTAATTTTCAACACTAATCCTTGTGGGTTCCAGAGTAGCGTGTGGCTTGACAAAAACGGGCTTCAAACCCCCATCAGGGGTAACAGGTGCTATATGAATGTAAACCTTTCTTCTCCTTCTATCCCTCTGCTATTCATCTCAAGGCAAATAACTGACTAATATCCACCACTCAAATTACTTTCATATTTCACAATACTAATACACCACTAGTCCTTTATGGGTTTCCAGAGTAGCATGCTTCTACACCCCATCAGGGGTAATAAGTGCTATATAAATTCCTACTTTATTTCTCTTCTATCCTTCTGCTATCCTTCTGAATCTAAATAACTGACTAACCTATCCACCACTTAAAATGTACTTGCATGTTTCACTATACTAATTCAACACTAATCCTCTATGGGTCCCGGAGTAGCACGCTACTCGCCGAAAAAGCACTTTGACGCCTCATCAGGGGTAGTAAGCGCTATACAAATGCAATTACAATACAATAAAATAGGCAAATGGCCAAGTTGAAATGTTGGCAATGCATTAAAAAGGCACTTGTTTCTGCACTGAAACATCACAGTCATGTATGGAAGGGTCTTAGGTTCCATCAGGCAGCCCCTCCTGAAAAGAGGGCTCTCAAAAACCATATAATGTAGTCAGAATAGAAAAGTCAAACTCTGAACACTACAGTGTTTACAGTTTAAAAAATATACTGAGCAAAACAAATGACACTATACCCCTCAATCAACAACTCACAAGATCTAGCGCAGCTTTATGCCCTCCACAATGATGGCAGCAGTAAAAGAGCAAAACAAAAGATTTTTTTTTAAACACTTTTCAAAACAATTTCTAACAGCAGGAAATATACACAACCACAAAATGCATTGGACTGATACGAACACATGACAAACATTTCATCAGGCCAATACTTAAAGGAAGCTCTCCCACACAGGCAAAGGGCTGTCCCAGAATCCCTCTTTATTTGCCATATGGTGTGTTGACATTGTTACTCTTTTCTGCTTCCATTCGTGTATCAGTTGGTTTCCCAAACACAAAGAAACCTGCCTTGTAATACCTGCATGGTCAAGAGAGTACTCATTAAAGCATTTCACAATCACCCTCTAGAGCTTTTCCCATAACATTAACACACCATAGAAACTCTAACAAACTATTCAGTTTGTCTCTCTACATAACCCTTATGCTAACCTGGAAATTAGCACTCTAAATAAAACAAATTAGGCATCTTAGATCCATATAAGCATGTTGTAAACTGCTGCCCCTTCCCCTAAATATTAACCCACTGGCACAGGCTCTCTGGTGAGACACAGCCTTATATTACTTACCTCAATACCAGACGCTTGATCTGCATCCAGTAGTTTATTTTGAGTTGTCTCTAGAGATAGGCAAAAAAAATAAAACATTAGCAATTACTTTTCTAACCAGATGGTAGGTCCTTGATCTATCAGACTGTTTTATTGAATTATTGTCTTTGGTTTCAGATCATCACCAATTATAGGGTTTAATGTAAAACAATCTATGAACAATAAATGGAAATGTTTCTCACCTGTTCACAATAACTCTAATATTCATACTATATAAATGTCTTCTGTGTTTGCTATAAGACACGGTAGCTAGTGGGACCTGGAACTGTACCATAGCAGTGCAACAAGATGAGTGTCATAAAGATGCAGCATGCATCCAGAGAAGTGTCTTCTCTCCATTGCACCCTAGTCTTCTTAAAGAGATCACGGCGCAATTCACAAGTCAGAATATTGTAAAGAGCATATTTGCTGGCCAAACAAACCTAGAGGTAGAGATCAGTAGCATGATAAGAAACCCTCAAAAAGAAAAGAGGAGGGCCAGAATGCTCATCAACAGTGGTTGGATAAACAAGGGCACCGAGTGCTGTACATGCCAAGAGGCTGCATCGGAAATCAGTTTGTAAACCAGAAGCCATCCTGTAGTGTAGTTCCTATTATCCCAATAGGCTCTGCGCATTGGAATAATACCTTCAATAGTATAGGCCTAGACCAGACGTTAACTAGGTCTTCTATTGTCGATATTAGACTTAAAGTTTTGGGTTTGCCAGCTAGCTCAGAGTTCACTAGAAACTTTCTCGAATAGGCAAGGAGGAGTTGAACCTCCCTGGTTATAAAATTATATCACAAACAGATTGCCGAAGCCAAAAAGATCTACTTCGAGCATAGAATAGACCAGGCTGACAATACGAGTCGGGAACTATTCCGAATTGTGAAAGAATTCGTGGATCCTGTTGCAGGCGCCCGTGTACATTCCCATACGGAGGAGTGGATCAGGCAGCTCGCTGACTTCTTTGTGGCTAAGATCCTAAAGATTCAGGACTCTTTTGGTAGGGTGGGGCCTCTGAAAGCTGCTGTGGCCTTGGAGAGCGATCTAAAGCTCCTCCCTTCTGTTGAAACTGAGTCTGGGCCCATGCTATCGGCGTTTCCCCCGCTCTCCTGCGAAACCTCACTTGAGCTGCTTTCCCGTTTGAAATCTGGATCCCCCTTGGATGCTTGTCCGGCTAAATGCCTGAGCAATGTGGCGTCAGCTGTAAACAACCTGCTGAACCCCCTGCTTAACATGTCTTTGAGCTCCGGAGTGGTCCCTAGAGAGTGGAAGCATGCTCTCACTCTCCCGCTGATTAAAAAACCTCTGCTTGACCCCTTGCAGCTGGCCAACTATAGACCAATCTCCCTCCTCCCTGCTCTGGCGAAGGTGGCGGAGAAACATGTTCAGCATACTCTTACCACCTTTTTTGAGAATAACAAACTGCTGCATGACTCCCAATCTGGCTTCCGTGCCAATTATAGCACAGAGACAGCTCTTGTGGAGGTGACCGACGCCATCAGGGAGACGCTTGATCTTGGGGGAAAGGATATGTTCGTCTTGCTGGACCTGTCGGCGGCATTCGACACCGTCCCACACGCAGGCCTCCTTTTAAGACTCAAGGAGGTAGGACTGCGGGGGACGGTGTTGGATTGGTTCAAATCGTTCTTAGCCGACCGTCGACAGGTGATCTGGGCTCCACCGTTCTCCGCGGAAATGCCTTCGCTAGAGGTGGGGGTGCCTCAAGGATCTATCCTGAGCCCCACCATTTTTAACATTTATATGGCCCCTTTGGCGAAGGTCGCGGAGGCATTTGGAGCCCGGGTCATTTCATACGCTGACGACACCCAGCTCCTGTTTACCTGCAGGAAGGGAGAGGTTTTTGACGGCGGCAGAATCAGAGACTGTTTGAGTGCAGTCTTTGCATGGTTTCAGCACCAGAGCCTGAAATGCAACTCGGATAAGTCCGAGCTGCTCTTTTTCGGCTGTGCCCCTGACCCTGGATGGAAGTCGTGGTGGCCCCCTGACATGTTTCCTCCCGAGGAACCTTCCTCCCAAGTAAAAAATCTGGGAGTTGTGTTTGACGACAGTCTCTCTTTTCGTCCACACATTACGGGTTTAGCGGGGAAATGCTTCGGCATTCTTAAAATGGTGAGAAAATTTCTCCCACTGCTCTCCCTACAATACCGCAAGAATGTTGTTCAAGCGCTTGTGGGATCGCGTTTAGATTATGCTAACGCACTTTTTGCCGGACTGCCTAAATATCTGGTGTCCAGATTACAAACTGTCCAAAATTCAGCGGCCAGGGCAATTTTTGGCCTTCCACGGAGAGTCAGCGCCTCTCTGCTGCGTGGCAGGCTGCATTGGCTATCAATGCCTTGCAGAATCAGGTTTAAAATCCTCACGCTGGCGTTTAAAGCCCTCCACTTGATGGGCCCGGCTTACCTCAGGAAGCGTATTGCTTTCTACGTTCCCCGGAGGAAATTGACATCTGCCGACCTGGCTAAAGTGGAGGTGCCAGTGATCAAACGAGTGCGGATGGGAGGCCGGTCTTTCCAGTTTATGGCAGCCCGTTTCTGGAATGAGCTCCCTCTCTCACTTCGCAAGGCTAACAATCTTCTGGCCTTTAGGAAGGAGCTGAAGACCGTCCTTTTCTCTGCATAACCTGTGCGTCGATAGTGTATCCGCTTCTGGGTTTTCTTGGTTATGTTTCAGGCCTCTTTGCTAAAGCGCCGGGACACCCGTTCTGGGTAGCCGTGCGCTCAAAAAGAGCAGTATTAACATAACATAACATTAACATAGACAAGAAGGGATCTTGGGGCATATTACCAACAACTAGCGATAATTTTAGTCTCTAACTTATTTAGAGACAAAAATTATCGCCGCACATCGGCGATTTTTATCGCAGATAAACCTTGCTATTAGCAAGGTTTATCGCAAATGCGATAAAAAACGGCCGCAATGCATGAATATCGCTGAAAAGTCAGCGATATTCATGCATTATCGAGCAAATGCTCTTAGCCATGTTATCCACCTCCCATTGGATAACATGGTGAAGAACTGCTCAGGGCAGGTGTTAGCTTTTGGAGATATTCGCGCTTATCGCGAATATCTCCAAAAGTTGGTAATAGGAGATAGCGATGTTAGTGACTGTTTCCAGTCGCTAACATCTTGGCACGCCCACTTTGCATGTCATTAGTGATAAATATCACTGACATGCAAAGTGGGGCCCAAGATGGTCGCTATCTCCTACTAGCTGTCGCTAACTGGTGTTAGAGACAGCTAGGTAATAGGGAGATAATTTTATCTCCGCTTTCTTGGCTTTTAAAGCCAAAAAAGCAGAGATAAACCCCCTTGATAATATACCCCTTAGTTTCTGACAACCATAGAACATGACAACTTTGCTCTCCCCTAATCAAGAGTGTATCTCTAGAGTCGTGTGAAAACAAAAGACAACTTATTTTACTCAGTCAGTACGTGCATTCTTAGTCTCACCAGATTGTAGAGAAAAGGAAGAGACGGGCGTGTTCAATAAAAGATGGTATTTATTGATCAGTCTCTTTTCTCATACAAGAGAAATGGATCGATATTATCGCAATACTTATGGTTAAGTAAAGTGCATACAATAAAAGCAGAAGTATAAAATAATACTGTAAAAACATTTATATGGTTTCTAAGCCATATGCAGGTTTAAAATGGATAAAATAGATATATACATATATACATTTGACTAATCGTACTCAACTGGTGTTTCTAACTACGCCTACCCCGGTGTACCTGACCTAAGCCTAATACGTGGGCGGGAATAGAAAGTAGCAGTTTAAGTTAAGTTTGTTTTGCCAAGTGACTGACTCAAGAATTCTCTGCGAGGGGTTATTCAGTTCTGTACCTGGAATTTAGGATGAATGAGGGATGGTATCTCTCGTCTCTGGTCTCGATATTCCAGGCTGCCTGCGAGGGCTACCCGGAAGCGCCGGAGCTGGATTTCTCGGCAGGAGAAAGCAGCGTCTCGTTCTCAGCGCGTCAGGAAGGCGGGGCTGCGCCAGCGGGGTCTGCTCTGCTCTGGGCTTCGGCAAGTCTGGCTGCTCCGATCTCGTCACCACCGCGTGTGTTTGCTTAAGGCAATACCGGTAATATTTATACCTGTAAGGTGCCGAGATTGACGTAAGGATGGACATAGATACGTCAATAAGGATGTCATACGACTTGGTCGTTAGCACATTCTTTTGCTGAAGTTCTCGATGAAATCAAAACAATGGCCGCAGGGTTTTTCCCAGGTTGTCATAGGTTTGATTTGTTTTGAGAACTCCGTATGCCTTATCAGGGGCTGGAGGAATATCGCTTGTCTAATTAGATGGCAAGCGTTATGACATAATCAGATAACACGTTCCTGTGCCGTGGTGTGGCTTAATCAGATAACGGTTTCTGCATCATGGGATGGCTGCTAGTTAACTTGTTAACCAGAACAGGGTCAGGAATAGGGGGATCGATACAGAACCTATAGGAATACATCACAATCCTTTCAGGAACATCATACCAGCGAGTGCATATCCATACATAACAAGATTTCTTTCAGTTCTCAAAGTCGAGAACCTTTGGTACATTCTAGAGACAACCTCTCACTAGGACAATTGGACCTAAACCTACAGAAATGTTTTAGCAACTGTTTGAACTGAAAAACATCCTGTTAGACAGTTTTCTGGTATTCAAATCTAGATCATTTCCTGCCTGGTAGTCTGTGCCTATTCTATGGTCCCAAAAGTTTCAAAAACATTGGACACTCAATTAAGAACAAATAATTCAATGATGATGAAGCCCTTGGGTGACTTGTGCGCGATATTAAATCATATTAACATAACATAACCTAAGCCTATTGCTCTATGCTCACAAATATATTGCCAAGATGCAAACCATGAGTATTGAGGTCTGTAACCACGATGCTCGCTGGCAGGGTAAAATCTAGGTTTAAACTGAGGTGCATGTAAATAGGAATCCAAAGACTGGATCGACGATGCTAGATGTAGAGAATAAAGATTGTACATTTAGGCTTCCCAGATATATACCAGACTGCCAACATAGATCAGATGTTGGTCTCTAAATGCAGGCTGATAGACCATAGTAGTCCAAAGCCCTCCCTTGTCATAAGTGTTTGAGAATATGTTCACCATCATAACATTTGACAAAGTACTACAAATAAAGATGTACTTGTTTGTATTGCACTGAATTTTGGCAATCACTTTCCTGTTTAGCATCAAAATCTAGTTTGATGGAAATCATACTTGTTAAAAAATACATCTGAACCAATATAGTAAAGAGTAAGGCAATGAAGGCAATAACAGAGAATGTATGGGCACATGCATGAGCAGGGGAGACATGAACAAAGGAGGCATCTTTAAACAGCCATAGTTGGAGGGATTGTATAGGAGCATGGGCAGTTTGCAGGCAAGGGGAAAGAAGGGATGAGAAAAAAGGGAGATGTATGGCCACAGGGTGTGAGGAGGTGATTAATGTTTACTGATGAGCATGGCAGAGGAAGCAGAGACAGAAAGGAACTACAGCAGCGTGAGTAGAAGATGCAATGACAGAGAAAGCATTTACAAGAATCTGAGGAAAGTTATGAGTAACAGAATGAACCTGGAGACAAAAGCAAAGGTTATGTTCAGAGGATCCATGGACAGTTGAGATGCATTCATGTGATTTATCAGCAAGGCATGGATAGAAACTGGCAATAGCAGTGGTAAGGGCATAGGTGGAACTAGCAATACACAAGCATTGGCAAAGGAGGCAATATAGAGATATGTGCGGAGGGCACAGCCAGAAGCAACGCTTAATAGTATAAGCCAATAACCAATGAACAAGTTGACTTTTTTACATTTGTAGACTAAAAAATAAATTGGGTTTGAGGATTTACCAATCCTGTACTCACCAAGCCGGAGGAGGAGCTCATTTGCTGTCTGTTTAGCTGCTTGCCCTTTGTGAGATAGAGGTTCCTGGGCAGAGATCTGCCAAAGAAAAGAAGACAATATTTAGTGAGGAGGGTGATTATCATTTATGGTCCCACATACTGTAATGTGCAGAACAAGATGATCTCTGATCCTGTGAATAGATCTGTGTGTAGTTAAGACCTTCCTCACAATCCCAGATCTCTTTCAGGAGCCGAAATGCATTTTTATTTTCCCAAATATTTTGGTAACTCTGGGTCCAAGTTGTTATTCTCATTCTAGGGAAAACTCAGGGTAGCCAGAATTTGAAGCGGGATAACAGTCAAGAATTATTGATTCCAGGACCCGGTATCCTCAAACCAATTTGCAGCCAGCTCATAATGAGGCCACCGTGGAAAATAGAAAGCAGTTGAGGGGCTGATGGTTAAACAAATGAGCAACACCATCATTACGTTGGGCGATCAAAGGGGTTGAGATGTCAAATCCACTACCCCTGAGCATTTTGGTGAAAATACATCTGTGAGTGTGATATATGTCCCACTGTTTTTTAAAAAGCTGGTCTCAGGCAATTGCTGAGTAAATACTTTTAATGTTAAAAATGCTTTCTTTATGATTAGGCTGCTGTGCAATTGCCATTGAATGTGCATATATTATGGAGGCTCCCTCCATCTCAAGAGTCGCACCTCAACAAGGCTGTGTTAATCGGGTGCACCCGGCACAGGTAACCGGGGTGTGGCGGTGGGGCAGTGGTGTGGAAGCGGGGCGGTCGAGGGGGGAAGTGGACAGATGACGGGATAGTGAAAGTATCCTGAGTGACTTGACCACCATTAGAAGCATTCCTCAGCCACATACATAGGTGATCACCTGATAATGCTAATCTATGCAGAAGTCTAACACCTTTGCTAGCAAAATTAAGTTTTTGCCCTTGTTGGATCTCATGTCAACTTCCTCGGCATGTAAGACATCTAGGCAGACTATATGACATTATTTTCAAGATCTTTCCTTCCTGCACATCAAGCTGTTGACCCAGTCTCATTACCACACTTGGGTTTCCAACTTCTATCAAAAACCTAACCTTAAACTTGTAGGCAAACCGGTTTTAGGCAAAAGCTCACAAGATGAACACTGAGAATTGTATTATTTATGTGTTAATGGCTTTTTTAAGTTCCCCTCTGGTCATCATCTTATAGTGATTGGGTTCAGATATTGATTGTGAACAGTATAGTAATGGCCATACAAATCTGGTAAGTGAATGAGTATTCAGATCCTGGCCATTAGCACAACATTAACCTATCACTTCTTATGAGAGCGCATCGCAGACCGCAAATTGTTAACAGTTTTTCCAGAAGTATCAATACTCACATCCCCTTCTTTATGATAATATTGGCCTCTTTCCAGTTCGAAAGGAATAGATCTTTATTGAAAGTCACCATTTCATGACTAACATCACAGTGACAGCAATAATTACAAAGACGGAACAGGATATTATGAATATAAATTGGGAACTGAGTGCTGCTACTTTGTAGAGCATTTACAATTTGACCACAACAGATGCGCTCTTTTCAAAATCTTAATTTAAGACTTTTAGCCATAACTACATTTGCCTTATTTCACACCCTGTTGTACTCACTTAAGCATTACTATTATCGATTTAGTGGGTGTTAGTTTCAATTCTTCAGCAGTGAAGCTAGGTGTTGACCTTTTTTACCAAGTGAATTGAGAGACAGAATATCTTTGTCATTCCTTGGCTGTCGACAAGTGAATAATGTGCTCAGTCTCCTGCTAAAGACCAAGTGACTGGAATTCTGTGATCCTTGCTCTGAAAAAAGTGGGTAACGGAATCACTCACAAGCTAGGGAAATCACCACCTTTGGAGACAGCGGATTACCATTAAAGTGTTGTGCTTTAAAGACAATGGGTGGCATTTTCAACACTCTGTGATGGAGATAACAGGGGACTTTTTTATTGCTCTCCCATGAGAGGTGTCAGTGAATGGGCAGGAGTAGAGTCCACATATCTACTATGTAATCAGGATTCGTGACCATCATACCAACTGATCATCTTTATTGTTCAGAAGATACAGTGATTTCATGATAGAAGAGTCTCCTCAATAAATCCCTTACCATATTGTGCAGTGCTGCAAACCCTTCCGGTAAAGAAGCCTCCTTGCAAGCTTTTGTGACACCAGCTCTAAGGAAATGTTCGAGAGGCTGAAAGGAAAAGAACATGAAGTTAGTAAGGGGGAAGCCTTTAGAAAGAGATCATTCATCCATATGGCTTTCAATTGCATTTAGCACATTCATTTACAATTATATTAAATGATTACTCCACATAAACGACAGATCTTGACCAACTAAGCAACGCAATCACAGCCATCTCACACCACTTGGGACATGGCCCTTCCTAGTGATGAATAAGCATCACTTTAAAAATTAGAGGAAAATATCAAGCTCCATCTTCAGGAAAGTAGTTCCAGGCAGTCAAGGGGATTGAAGTAATCAAGATCCTTGTGGTGGACAGGTGATCCACACTCTCAAGGGGGTCAGGGGTTGACTGGGGAGAGGTAATCAGTATCACCACGAAAGAAGAAGTGATCAGAAGCTTTACAGGGAGAGAATCCTCAAGAGGTAGGAGAGTGTGATCTTCTGTGGCAAGTGAAGTTCAGGATCCCAAGAGATTTGATGCAAATACCCAGAAGGGAGAGGTGATCAGAATTGTAAGAGGGGAGGGTTGATAAGAATCTTAAGATAGAAGTTTTTGATAAGGCTGCTCTGGGGGAAAGGTAACATTGGGTGTTAAAAAGTGTATATGGTCAGTTTCCAAGCTCCTAGATGTTTTCCATAGGACATTTATGAGGCACATGTGAACTATAGAATTTAGGAAAACATACAAGGACAGATTTTTAAAAAATGTGAAAACCTTTTCCAAAGTATATAAACCAACTCATGAAAAATAAGGTAGATGTTGGTCCAACCATGAAGGTTAAACAGAAGAGTTGATCTGGATCCCTAGCTGGGGCCCACGATTAGATTTCTTATGGGTGTTATCAAGTGCAATTGTAACAATAAAACTAGTTGGTTATTGTGTCTGTCTCAATATGGGGATTATAGAAAAAGGAAAAATAAGTTATACATTAAAAAGTTGTGAACAAGTTTGTTTTTAACTCCTAGTGAGGCAGGAAGTCTAAGAAAGTAAAGGAAGAAAAAATTAAATGGTCTCGATTCAAAGTTTTGCTTTTTTGACACACTGAATCTCCAAAAGCATTACTTTCCTTTGTAGTGGTGCAGCGACCACACACAAAGGCAGTTTCTCGCTAGAAAATTGAAAATTGAAGGGTTTTAAAAAATAATGCACCAGTGTAAATAATTTCTGTGACTCCTTAGATTCCATCTGCACTACTGTGACCCTCATTATGAGTGGCCTATCATAATCTACTATTTCGATGTGAGTCTAGGAAGGGCAAATAATAAGGACTCCAATTTTGGGAGTAATAACATATGGGAGTCACATTTAATTTACTCTATTTGTTTTCCCCCGGGCTTTTGATGAAACACAATAGAGCTGCCATATTCCTCCAAACCTCCTGATTCCAATGAGACCTGTACCATTAGAATTATTGTGCCAGTTGTAATGAAAGCCCAACTATGATATCCCCGGTGAAAAAAAGAGAAGACCCAGATAATGACCACTCAGATCTGTGCTCCAGGTCAGATGTGTCGAAAGCTACAGAAAAATCCAGCAGAGATCTGAAAGACAAGCAGAGAATACCCCCAAACACAACATTTTCTCACTAGACACCCCCTTATGATTCTCTTCGATACATCATGGACATAATTCATACAAACATACAGTAGATATTTCTGAGGGGTACATTTGCCCCAGACATACCTTTATCAGGCCAAAGGTGTTCTCTTTCGGCATGCTTGCCTGGAGGTATAATACCTCTCGGAACACCCCTGGTAGTTCCAAAGCCAGCTGGTCTGGGGGAAGCAGATTCGCCATTGGGCCAAGTGTCAGTAACACCTGTTCACGGATCTACAGGAAGTAACACAGAAGAGAGTACATGCCTCTGACCTCTGTATGTGGGAAGCAAGGGGAAACTGATTGTTTTTGTATGTCAAAATACTTGTGGTGGAGACGCATATTTATGTCAGGAAGTTCTTACCATAGTCAAAAGGTAACATTTCTTTCCTAATTGGAGAAGTTTCTTGTTTTATTTATCCCATGTTACAAGCACTTTACAGAGGAAGCCAACTTGCCCCATACTCACAAGACCCATGTAATTTGATTTACTCCCATGTCCGGATTTAGGCCCACATCCATCAAAGGAAAAAACGGTCGCAAACAGGCAGATTCTCAGAATCTGCCCCTTTGCGACCGGTATTTTGGCATTTGGGATGCATCATCCCAAATGCAAAAATCGCAAATTGCGATTGCACTTAAGGAATCGCAAATTGCCATGCCTTGAATGCAATGCAAGATACCTTATAAAATAACGATTTCGCTATTTGTGTCCGCTATTTAAAGAGAAATTATACCGGATAGTAAATAACAAAAACGTTGAAAAATGCACTAAAGTGCATTTTTTGAAGTTGTAGGTTACAAGTGTGTGTGCAACATGTGTGCACAGTTCAATTTCAGGGGTGAGACAGGGTGTCCTTTTGACACCCTTGTACCCTTGAAATTGTAGGCGCAATTTCCCATTCATTCCTACGGGCCTGTAGGCCCATAGGAATGAATGGGAAGCCATTCCTTAATTGTGACTCGCAATTTGCGAGTCGCAATTAGGGAATGTTTAGGAATCGCTATTTTTATAGCAATTCCTACTTGCATAGGCTTGTGTGATTCCTTAATTGCGATTCCTTAATAATAGCAATTAAGGAATCGCAAAAGCCTACCTTGATGCATGTGCCAGTTAAAGTCTTACTTTCTTGTAATGGTTAAATAGTATTGTTGACAACTTCTACACATGAAAGACAGCATGGCATATGCCTATGAGTAAATTCAGACGTGATGTGTAGAATGGATTAATCTAAACCATTTGTACTTTGGGTTGAATTCTAATCCATCACTCTTTTGCTCAGTTTGCCACTTCAGATAATGATCAACAGTTTGCAAATCAGCCCCGGTCATTCTACAATAGGAACATTCCATTTGAAGCTAGTATGTTTGCACTGAATGTGAGCATATGCAAATTCAGACCAATGTATGGCTGACTGGGCCTCATTAGTGCCGCTCTGCCTATGACCTATGGCACAATGGACTAGGGCATCCCCATTTTGATGCAGCCATCATGATAGGCACTTAGGCCTTCTCACTTAGGAAAAAAAGTGATGAATAGAGTGCTAGATTTAATCTAAACCATTGGTAATTAATTGGGATTGAATTCAAGTCCAAAGTCTGTTGTTGACTTTGCTACTAAAGACAGTCAGTGACCAACCCCATGGTATCAGTCTGAGCCATCTTCCAGTAGTAGCAGCCAAGACCTGTTTATTTTTTCTCAGTGAAGCACCGTAGATGCTCACTCACTGACAGCTGCATGCTATTTATTATCACTGTTTATGCAGAGAGAGGGGCATCATGATCCTCACAAGGCTCCATCTTTTGTGAATCACGGCCCCTTATTCACATGATCTATGGTGATAAAAGGGATATTATATTTGGCACTTTTGCAAATTTTTATAATGTATGTGGTAATGGTGTCTCAGTAGATAATAGTAGCATGCTTTGTCTCTCTCAAGAATCCGTTCTGACTTGAAAACTTACCTTGCACTTTTCCTTGGTGTTCATGCATGGTATGTCAAGATAGACCTTGCAGATAACATAGCCCTTCAAATATTGTGGAACAAGCTTTGCTTCTGTGCTCCGGGCAAATGCCCAAGTTAAGGATTCAAAGGCTGCAGAGAAAATACAAATCAGTTCTGTCCAGTTGCCCACTTATGCTCTCTCTATACAGACCCTTAACCCTACCAACTTTCCCCTTCCCCAGAATGCATGATTGTGGTTCATGAAAATCAAGGGGAGGGTGGGCAGTTTCTTAATGACTTTTGACACATTCTACTACCTCAGCTGTTGCTTAAAACAATACAGAGCATATCAATTTTACATACAATGTACAGAATCTGTTCATTTTATGAAGAAAAGCGAAATCATTTCTCAGAGATGTATTCAACACCCAGAAGATTTTGGAAAAATTCTCAGACAAACTCTGCGGTTGTTGATTAAAATGATACATACAATTATATAAAATTATCCTTGGTGTTTTCTGAAAAATTGCAAGTATTCTTGTAGTGGTGCTCGCTCCATCCAGTTTCAGAGAAGCTTCCTAATACTAGTTTATACTTACCACGGCAGAAATACCAACAGTGAGCAAAAGTTCTTGCTTTCTTCATGATGGGTAGAAAGCGTTCAAGGATAAAACTCTCAGAGTACTTCATTATGGACACTGTGAGGTGACAACAAAAAAACACAGATCAGACTGGTTGCATAGTGGAGGCAAAAGCCTGTGGTGCCCGGGTGTACACAGGTGCCACAGCAGAGATGGGATTCCTGTAGAGCCCTTCAAACTGAAACATGCAACAGATAGACCTTAGGACTGGGATGTACTTTGAACTGAATGGTTTGCATTGCTTCCTGGGCGGGAGGACGTCTCCAATTGCACTCCTTTATATTTCAATACATTATTCACTCTTTTAAATTATTTTCCAAATCAATTTTATTCATTGTTGCTTTTTAATCCATTGTGTCATATTACTTTCTTCAGTAATACAAAGATGTGTTCATTTTACACATTAATGCATTATCATGCCCAAAGGAGTGCAATTGGAGACGCCCTCCCGCCCAGGGAGCAACGCAAACCATTCATTGAATTCATCCTCATACTCAGGAGAATTTACCAATTTGCACCAAAGACCATACCACCAATTGAATTAACATAAGTACAGGGGAGTGCTACGGTCCTTCCCCGTGGATCCAATATATGAGATGGGTGGCCCAACAGAGAGAGAGTGCAGCCTTTTGGCTCCCTTCGATTTGACACAGGCGGCACACAAAGATTTAGAAGATTACTTTTTTAGGTTCTTTCTGGAGACTAGCTGTGTTTTCTTGTAAGAGATTCTGGGAAATGGACAGCCAATTCCCTGAGAGTCAAAGTCTAAAAGGAGGTTCTTTTTATTCTGTGATCTCAGTAGTATCTGGTTACTGGTGTACAAGAGGCCATACTTATTAGAAGGATTGTTCATGAATTCTCTAGGCCCTGAACCTGGGAGCATCAATTTCCCCAAAATTAGAGGTCAGAAAGTAAAACTGAAGTGGAAGGGGGAGTGGCTAACAAGTAACAATGATATCACAGAGAGAGTACCAACTATGAGGAGTAAAATTCTGCCAGAAATTGTATGGATCAGTAACTTAATTTAAAATGTTCAAGTGAGACAGGCAAAGAAAAGTACTAAGTGGAAAAGCTGAAGCTGAGAACCAGATTGGAGGATACATTTCCGAGAAGCTGGCAGTAAGCAGGCTGAAGGCCCAACAGTTTTTATCTGCTGTTAAACCCTATGGTTATAAGTGTAACTGCCAGAACTACTGAGATTGAGATTTCACAGTGCTGTACTCGCCTAACCGGAGACCCATGTCTGTAGCTATCACTACCCCATTGTGCTTTGAATATCGTCTATCTTGGATTGTGTGATCATTGTACCAATAGTTTCCAACAGAACTTAATCCATTTCCCACTTCACTTAGCATGGTCTTCCCTGATGTAAGGATCTCTCAAATGCCAGAAAACTTACCATGACCTTGAATGACTTGTTGGAGGCACAACGCAACATATGGATGTGGGATGGCCTCTATCTCAAAAAGACCCAGGATGTTCCTAAGTACCACGTTGGGAAGCCAGCGAGCAAGCTCCACCATCACTCTGCAGCAGACTTTCTCTACGTCTGTGAACTCAGACAGCTGTTCAAGAAGATGGGAGATCAGTTAGCAATGAAGACCGACTACTTTAAAAAAACAATCCCTAGTATCAAACCGTCAGACCATAATCTTTAATTCTGTGGAATGTAATATCGAAACTTGAGGCTGGGAACATAGCTGCTGTCAAATACTAAGGGGGAGATTTTCAAACCTTTTGTGCTGGTTTAGCACCACAAAAGTGGTGCTAACGAGCATAAATACTTTTTTTTGCTATTTTCTTTCCAGCGCAAAACTTGATTTGTGCTGGAAAGTGCAAAAGCAGCACAAAGCACTGATTTGCGTTACTTTGCACCAAGGGGGCGATACATGGGTGGTACATAGGCGTTCCCATGCAACCACTCAAGCTTTTTGATGCAAACCAAAGGAGGTGCTAACAGGAGAAATGCTTTCATTTCTCTGTGCTTTTCCAACTCTCCATGCATGCTGCACATATGCAAAGAGGGAAAAGCTTTGCATCATGCCTAGCATGGTATTTTGTACAGGAAGGGTACCCTTCCTGTACAAAACCTATGCTACACTCATGCACGCACCCTAGCGCTGCAGCGCTAAGGTGTGTGCATGGTGCACAGCTGCTAAAATTAGAGCCGGCACAAGGGAAAGGGGGGAGAGAGCCCCTCTCCTGCTCCCTTTCTGTCACACAACGTAGCATGACCTGGCTGGGGGCTGCACTGCAAGACTTTTTAAAAAGATGCCCCTAACTGCGGTGCCAAAAATCCCTGACTATGATGTCTATGACTGCAGTTGGGAGACCGTGAGCTCAAGACCCTTCATCAGTAAACCTTGAATACAGTGTCAGAAGGTAGAAAGCCTGAGTAGCCCAAGGCACAATGCATGTATGTGTGTGCTGCATGGAGTAACTGCACTGCAATATTGAAATGAGTGCAGTGTGTGTTTGAAGATAGATGGTCTGCAGATCAAACCACATAGCATTTATGTGTATGTTGCATGGAGTAACGCATTGCAGCGATGAGCACTTAGGATATTATTTAATAAGATGTTTCACAGGTGCACTCAAAGCATGCCACACAATTACTCAGATCAAGTGTTCACACAACCCTTAGTAAATGCTATGTGCCTGAGTGCTGAGGAAGGAACATCATAAGATCTAGGAATATTTTATAATCTACCTGAGAATCAAGACATTTGCATTTTGTTTACTAATTCAGTGGGCTTCTTCTTTATGAAGGATGTAATCCTGTAAACAAGATTGAGATGGTCATGATTGCTACTCCTCACTACACTCCTCCTCACACCTCATCTCTCCTCGCTACACCACGTAAAGGGGATGCTTGTAAAACAAGTGATCAATGAGCCCACTGTAGTGTCTGGGATGTGAAGGAGGGATAGTTGTGGGGGAAGGTATATTGTCACCTGAAGGATGGCAGATATGACTTGAGCAGTTGTTACTGGGTTTTTTGTTTGTCTCTTTGTAAGAGTAGTGAGTTCACTTATCCTAGACAGTGAAGCTTATTATCTATAATTTCCTTGACGAGGGGAACCTCAAATGGGGCTGACACAGGTCTAGATGTTAGAGAACCTGCAAAACATCTACCTGACCATTTCTATGCACTGCAAACTTGTTGCACGTATTGACAGCCAAAACATTGACAAGTATATAAAGGTACAAATACAGATTATTTCAACTTTGTTAAACTCCACATACACATACCTATGACATTTGTATCTTTACTGTACATGAATGTGGAGTTAATAGTAAATCTGCACTTAACAATTTACACTTCTACAATATTTGTTTTTTTTATATTTTTGCTATGATATTCTTGTAGCAAATATTTCTGTAGTTAATATTGTGACATACAATCTTTCAAGAAGCTAGCCTACTTTAGATATATTTTATACCCTAATAATGTATTAATAAACGCTCTGACCACTGAAACATGGATGCTAGTATGAATAAACAGCAGTAACTAACTTTGCACCTTAATTGAAACTAATGAGAACTGCTGCACATCCCTCGTCTAGGTATTCCTAATCATGCCTAACTCATGGTGCTCCTGTAGTGAGCTACTTGCCACGTATATCTGAAAAGAATGTGTAAAGTCAGAAAGTTCCTGAATTTAGATAATCTGGTAGGGACTATCACAATGTTTTCAAATGTGTTATTTAGAAGCATCTACTTCTCTAACTCCCAAAAAATAATTACATTTAACGGTGGAGAACTGGTCCTGCCAACTTATATGCAGATAAACATGTGTTATCAGTGTAGGGGTCAAAGCATATTCTGAAACATCTGAAAATAGCACTTATATCTTGCCCCTTGTGCTTCTAAGGTAATTTGAGCCCAGATCCCACAAAGATGACAATTCGACCCTCAACACCTCCATACTCTCGCCTCTGAAACGTACGCCCTCGAGAGACATGACAAAAAGCCTAACTCGGCATGGAAAGTCAACTCAAAATACTATCTCCATCGAACTATATATCCACAATAGGCGTAACCGATCGTTTAACTCACTTGGATATCAACTCGCTACGGTACCAAAGGGTATCAACAACATCAGTAAGATTCTGAAAACCCACCCTGCATATGATTGACAATCAAACCGACCCTTCTCCAACATCTCCAGCCAACCCCTATGTTTATCTCAGACTCAGATGAACAGCTGACACACAATTCCCCTCGATAACCAATTTCACAGGCCGAAATATAAAGCTCCATTATGTTCCTAAGGGAGACGATGGATCTAGCGAAAACATACAACCCTACAACATCCCTGGACACCCCCACCTTCAAGATATAGGTAATTTCTGGAGTAGAATGAGACCTTAACCCTCCTTAACCCTCCTTAGTTTGCCAGGCCACCAGCACAGTAGATCAAAATACCTAGGGCACCCCTCTCCCAGAAGCCCAGAAGAAGCAGCACTTCAAACTGCATGCTCATAAACTGTAGATCGGCCATTAGGCACGCAACAGAGCTGGCAGAAACCGTCCTAAACAACGACATTGACATCACATTCATCACAGAAACTTGGTTAAATGAATATTCCTGTATTATCCTTCCTATACTTATTATTATAATGCAATTTGTAATGCATGCAGCTACCCCCGAGTGTTTACAGGCACAGGATGCGATAAGCTAAAATACCCAGGTTTTCAGACCCTTAGGAAAGATCCGGAGAGCATTACAATTCCTTAAAGCAGAGGGGAGAGAGCTCCACAGTTTAGGGCCTAGATTTGCAAAGGAGCGGACTTTTATGTGGGTTAGACGAAACCTCGTTACAGAAAACAGTGTTTGATTTGAAGATCTTAGGGAGCGAGTCGGCTGGTAGGGAGCGAACAGTTTCTGAATGTATTGGCCGTGACAGGCGTTTTCCCAGTGAGCTGGAGGGGTTTGGGCCGGTTTTGGACCGGTGAGGATTGTTTTTGTTACTGGGGGCCAGTTTTGCAGCAGTGCTGCAAAATTATCCCCCTGTAACAAAAGCACAGCAGCAGTGTTTCCCCCCAGCAACATGCTGGTCCGACATAATTGCTAGGGCTGGTTTGCGTTCCCGGTCCGGGCCAGGCCATGTTTTGCTTTAAACATAAAGCACAATGCTTTAAACTCAATGCACTTGATGATCCTCAACCAATGCAATTCCAGACGCATATGGGAGACTGAGGCAGATTTTGGTAAGTGGAAGAGCAGCCTAGCTGCAGCATTTTGCACCACATGAAGGTCGCTGAACCAGGAATCATGTTAGCGCCTAGGTACCACACATTACAATAGTCTGGATATGATTAGGGCCTGGATGACCGTTCTTTGAGCTGCTAAAGAGATCAGCCAAAGAATCTTTTTCAGCCATCTGAGAACTGCAAAGCAAGTAGCAGTGACTCTACTCCTCATTTCATGGAGAGTTCATTATCCTTGAGAATGCCCAGATTTTTCACCAGAGGAGACAGGGTGGGCGGGGTCCCAAGGGACTCCAGCTAAAGTTTAGAATCCCACAATGTGAGAAGCTGGCCTGGTATATGATGTCCACTTATGTAAGTGGGCACCCTGCACCATTTCAGACAACCCTTATGGTGATTTAAGAGGTCTTAGACAACCTTAGAAAGCTTTCTAAGAGGTAGCTGTGGAGAGCAGCCTTCAGGCATAGTCCATACGGAGTATAAAGAAGCTCCTTTTAACAGAATGCAATCTTATAGTATCAATTAAGTGAAAAAGAACCACACAAGGTATTTATAAAAATATGTATTTATTATATAATACACTCTAACTCGTTTAGAAATCTCCTACCTGGAGATAAACACAATGCACACAATACTTTGCATGGAACTACTGTAAATAGCACAGAATACACCGTAGGCCCTAAGGGGATGCCTAACCATATACTAAGAAAGTAGTATAAGAACCACGACTAAGGCCAAGATAATGTTGAGAGGAAGTAGAAGTGCTGGGGACCCAAGGAACCACCCAGTGAGTGACGGGGAACCCCATGGAGAGCGTGTGAAGTATGGGAACACAACTGCATGATCCGTACAAGTCTATGTGTAAGTCTTTGTTGGATTTTTAAAGATTAAGGACCCTTCCCAGTAGACCCTGAAGAAACCCCATAGAAGACAGAAAGTTGGAGAGCGACCGCACCTGTGGATACCCTAGTACCCATGTTACCTACACCAGGGAAGCTGGCTGCATATGTGTGAATTGGTGTCGGAAACCGAAATTGAACAAAATGGAGGTCTTCAGGAAAGTGCCGCTGCTAAAGAAGGAGAAAGTGTCCAGTGGAATCCAAAGGTGGATTCTAGATGAGAGGTACCTGCAAGCAGAGGGGACAGAGTCTATGTCACTCAGGAGTGACCAGGAGACTTGGAAGACTAATGCCCTCCGATGTCGGATGTTGCAGGGGAGATGACAATGACCTTGACTATGCAGCTGTGAAGAGCAGGCAATGATGAGGAAGACCAGGAGCCATGCATAAGCTGTCCCACTTCGAATGTCGAGTGCTGAGGGGTTGGTGTCCGGTGAGAGCACCAACAAGCCTTGGCAAAAGCAACCAATGCAAAGGTCGAAGAAGGCGCAATGTTGGAACCAGGGGACTTACCACAAGCAAGGGAGTCAGGGCAGGCCCTGAGCAATCAGGAGAGCCCAAAAGAAGCAAAGGTGACCTTCATATCGACCCACAGGCAGGAGGCACTGGAGTCACGAGAGGACCTCAAGCAGCTCATCAAAAGATGCAGGCCACGATGCACACGTTGAAGTGTGGCTAAAGATTCTGGTCACTCGAGGTTGTGGCTACTTGGAGCCCGAAGATCTTCTCTGAAGGAAGCCAACAAACCTTTGCAACTGCAAGTTGATGTGGTGCATAGGGGTTCAGGGATTGCAGCCCCATGAGGGATACATGCATAAAACTTGGTGAAAGGGCAGAGCAGGCCTCAAGAGTTGTGGAGAACCACCACTTGTGTTGTGACACCTCTCGGAGTCCAGAGGAGCTCAGGATCAGCAGACCGATCAACTTAGTTGTGGTGCCTGCGAATGCAGGGAAGGGACTCCTTCACTTCAAGGGAGATTCCTTCAAGTGTCTTTGATGCCCACAGGCCGTGGAAGGTTTCTGTATGGTGCACAGGAAAAGATAATCCGCGCAGACTGGAAGGTACAAAGTTGAGCCTAAACAAAGTCCAGCGAAGCCCAGAGTGCCCAGTTGGTAGAAGAAGAAGTGGTGTCTGATCTGAATCGATTCGACGAATCCAGGGACCCACCCACACGTAAGCCCTTAAGAACCATAAGGAAAGAGTTGGATTGATTCAGGGGACCCTCCCAGGGGAGGGTCTGGGCAGGGGGGAGATTACTCCCATGTCCTTTGTCCAGTTTTGCACCAGAGCAGGAGCCAATGGCTCCCAGAGCTGGCTTGAACTGGACTATGCATGGGGACACCAAATGTGCCCCTAATGCAGATTGAGAGGCGCTGGAAAGCACACCCACTCAGAACCCAATATACTAAATCCTGTCTGGGAGGTGGTCACACCTCTCTTTGACAGGAGGTCTCCAATGGGCTGCAGCAGGTATTATGTCACCCATGAGAGACAATGCAAAATGGAACTAGAGGCCCGCCATTGCAACCTGTGTAAGTTGATGCATGCACCACTTACGAAAGATATAGGTCTACTATATCTAAGAGTCACTGCACTTAAAACCAAAGTTACCCCTATTGCAGGCCTTTATAACCCTGAAGGGTGCTTGGCTCTAAGTGAGAGGGTACCCCTGCATGAACAGGACACCCATGCAGCCAACGGAGTCCATTCACCCGGGTTGTCAGTAATGCAGCCATAGGCTAACATATAGTGGCATTACGCGACCACGTGATGACCAACTCTAGAATGGCTGAAACTAACCCTATCATGTTTGGTGTCAAACATGTTGGAATCATACCCCCACACCAGTAACCAAGGTGGGAGGTATCATTCCACCCCTCAAAAGCGAGCTTCGTGAGGTCCCTTATGTTCCTGGTACTAGCCTTCTAGTCCTGGACAGCATAAAATGGTTGCTGCTGACCAGAGACACATTTCTCACCTCCTGCTGCTGAGCCAAGCTCGAGGAGAGGAAGGCAGGACAATAGGCATCCTGTCACAGGGAGGTGTGATCACCTCCCAGACAGGATTTAGTGTATTGGGGATGGGTGGGTGCACTTGCCAGTGCCTGAAAGTCTGCATGAGGGGCACATTTGGTGTCCTTGTGCATAGCCCTGTTCAAACCTGTCCTGGGAGCCATTGGCTCCCGCTCTGGCGCGAAACTGGACAAAGGACAGGAGAGTATCCTCCCCATTGTCCAGACCCTCCCCTAGGAGGGTCCCCTGAATCTGTCCAACCCTCTCCCATGGGTACTTAAGGGCTTACATGGCTGTAGGTCCTTGGATTCTGAAACCAGAAACCACTGAACTTTGACAGACTGAATACTTGGACGTCGCTGGACTTCGCTTGGGCCCGACTTCATCTCCCACTCAGTCTGCTGTGTCGTCTGTGCCTGTGCACCAAACAGGATCTGTGCAGGACATGTGGAGCATCAAGGACAACTGAAGACAATCTCCCATGGAGTGAAGGAGTTACTCCCCTGCATCTGCAGGCACCACATCACGAAGTACCGGTCTGCTGCTCCTGAGCTCCTACGGACCCGAAGATTCCAGCAACACAGGATGTGGGTTTCTATGTCCCTTGAGGCCCGAGCTGACCTCTTACCAGGTTTGAGGTCAGAATCTCTTGTGGGGGCTGCAATACCCAAACCCTGTGCACCGTGTACTTTTGCAAGTGCATGTGATTGTTGAGCATTCCCGAACAAGTGCATTGACCTATTGATAGCCCCAACCTCTGGCTCCATTTCATATCAAGACCTTTGTCCTCCTTGCACTAGTGCACCATGGGCTGTCGTTTTGTGAAATCGTTCGAGGGGGATGAAAGAAGTAGCCGAGTGGATGCAGAACAGCCGCCTGAAACTGAACTCAGACAAGACGGAAGTCCTCATCCTGGGATCTTCACCCTCTGCCTGGGATGACTCCTGGTGGCCCCCGGCCCTAGGCAGCGCACCCAAACCATCAAACCATGCACGCAACCTGGGCTTCATCCTAGACTCCTCCCTCTCGATGACCAGACAAGTCAACGCCGTCTCATCATCGTGTTTTAACATCCTACGCATGCTCCGAAAGATCTTCCGATGGATCCCCACCGAAACCAGGAAGACGGTCACCCAAGCACTCGTCACCAGCCAACTGGACTACGGAAATACCCTCTACACCGGAACCACAGCCAAACTGCAGAAAAGACTCCAACGCATACAGAACGCCTTCGCATGACTCATCCTGGACATACCCCGACACAGCCACATTTACGGACACCTGAAAGACCTGCACTGGCTTCCCGTCAGCAAGAGAATCACGTTCCGTCTCCTCACCCACGCACACAAGGCCCTCCACGACCTGGGCCCCAGGTACCTCAACAACCGCCTGACCTTCTACACTCCCACCCGCCAACTACGATCGACCAACCACGCCCTCGCCGCGGTTCCACGCATCCGAAGAGCCACCATGGGAGGAAGATCCTACTCCTACCTGGCTGCCAAGACCTGGAACTCCCTCCCCATCCACCTCCGTCGTACCCAGGACCACTTCGCCTTCAGGAAACAACTCAAGACCTGGCTGTTCCATCAGTAGCGGACCCCTCTCCCCCAAGCGCCTTGAGACCCTCTGGGTGAGTAGCGCGCTATACAAATTTCTAGATTGATTGATTGATTGAGGTCCTCTTGCGACTCCTTTGCCTCCAGCCTGTGGGTCCACTTGAGGGTCAACTTTAGTTTACTTGAGCTTCCCTGGTTGCTCCAGGCTTTTTCCGACTGCCCTGTGCTTGGTGAGTCTCCTGGGCCTTGCTGGTCCTCCTCCCACATTTCTTTGGCCTCTTGTGTGGGTTGCCGTTGCCAAGGCTTTTTGGTGCTCCCGCTGGACACCCACCCCATAGCACTCAACATCCTTCGTGGGATAGCTCGAATCCGGCTTCTGGTCATCCGTGACATCACCTAGTCCCCGCAGCTGCAGAGTCAAGAACTCCATCAACCAACCTGAAGCACCCGACATCAGTATGCATTCGTCTACCGAGCCCCTGAACACTCTCCAGTGACCCATACTCTGTCCCCTCTGCTTTCAGGTACTCCTCAACCAGAATCCACATTTGGATTATAACGGACACTTTTCTTCCTTCCAGCAGCTGCACTGCTTCAAAGCTCTCCATTGGGTTCGATGGTGGTTTCCAACACCACTTCATACCTATGCACCCGGCTCTCCTGGGATAGGTAACTCTGGTACTTTGGTATCCACAGGTGGGTTGGCTCTCCAACCTTCCATCTTCCAAGTGGCATCTTCGAAGTCTACTGGGAAGGGTCCTTACACTCTAAATCTTCAACAGCGACTTTCCATTAGAATTGTAAGGAGCACGTGTTTGTGTTCCCACACTGCAACTGTCATCCGTGGGGTCCCTACTTACTCACCTTGGGTGGTTCCTTGGAGTCCAGCGATTCTACATCCTCTAGAAACTGTCCTGACTTGAGTCGTGGTTCTTATACCAGTTTATTAGTATATGGTTTGGTCCCCCTCTGGGCCCACTGTGTATTATTGCTACTTACTGTCATTTCTGTGCGTAAGTATTATGCGTTTTGTGATTATCTCCATGTAGGAGATATTGTGTTGTACTAGAGAGTGTTATATTAGTAAATGCATATTTTTATAACTACTGTGCAGTAGCGGCCGCTCCATTAGGGCGTTGGAGAGCTGCCTCACTGCTTTCTCGCAGCGCGAGAAGCAGAAAGTAAAATGGTATTTTAAATAACATTTATTTTCTGCTTCTTGCTCTGCGAGAAAGCAGTAGGCAGGGGTATATGCCTGGTTGGGGGCCGGCTGGAGGTTATGCCTGGTTAGGGTGGGCGGGTCAGGAGGAGTGGCTTGCAATACTCTGAGTGCCCTGACTGTTTGTTCAGCCCTGAGGCCGACCAAAGCAGTCATGCGCACTCTACATTTTCTCTATGTAGGCTGCATGCAGCCTACATAGCGAAAAGGGCCTCCTTACAGGCACCCGGCTAGGCGCTGTCCGGGACTCCGCACCAATCACAACACTGCCATTGCAGCATTGGGGTTGGCTTACATTAAGGGAAGGTCGCGGAAGCATGCCTATTCCGGACTGTCCAGGAGCAGAGGCGGCACGGTACCCGGTCACCGGCGGTCAGGTAAGTTTTTTTTGTTTGTTTTAGCCTCCCCTTCCCCCGTATTGCGAGCTGTGACAGTGCCTGATTGCAAACATTAATCGCAGCATGGACTGTTACAGTTCTTCCTGACATCAAGAGGGGAGGCTTTGAATATTTTATCCTGAAAGTCTCCAGGAGACTCCCATGAACAGGGGTTGGGCTACCAATTTGTAAAATATCTTTAAAAGGGAACAGGAGAAACAGCTGGAGGGGACACTATTCTGTCCATTCCATTGTGTCCACCTTTGAATTAAAGATCCTTCGATATTGCAGAGGGATTTGTAAAGCTCAACGTCTGTCTTTGGCACGTTCTCCTAGTGCTATCTCGAACTGGTTAACGGTTTGCTAAGAACCGCACAATTTTCGCTGAAGTGGCCATCCTAAAATACTGATGCGCGGACCACAATTTAAATATTTTAAAATTAAAAAATACATTTCATAAGATAACCAAAGACCAGACTAGGCCAGTCCAGATTTTATGAACCAGAACCTCAGTGCAGGAAACATTGAGAAATCAGAACCCGAGCCTGGAGTCGGGACCGCTGCCAGCAGGGTCAGAGTGGCCCATGTGCTCCTCGAAGGACGGAATACTCAAGAGTCAGAGCACTTGGCCCGTGCAAATGGTAAGCAAACACTATAAAAATACTGACACAGTGCGCCGCCGATGAAGCAGAGGGAGCTGGGAGCATCCAGTAACGGATGTAGATAACACTGAAACCTAGCTGATTGGTAAGATGGGCGTGCAGCACATGTACTTTGGGGTAGACCGTGTTGAGACCAAAGTGCTTGCTCGCAATGCAGTTGTATGAGGAGAAGCAATGCAGGCGCTGACACTGTATCGCGTGACCAGGCAGTGCCGTGTTCCACATGGTGTGTATGGCAGCTGATACTTCTGATGTTTCTTTCAGTGTGAGCTGGAGCGAGAACAGCTGTACTGGACCGGAGCTAGGGGTGCAGTACGGAGGTGGGTGGCAGAGTGCGTAGTGTGAAGCAGGGCTTGTATGGTGTTGGTACATGGAAGCCGGCTGTGCAATGCGTGTGGCTTTTAACCCTGCTCGTATGAAGTTCTGCCCATGCTTTTACAGGGAGGGCATGGAGTGATCAGTGTTTGTGCGTGTGGTATGCATGAAAGTGCATTCTAAGCCTCCCCTGGGTTCTGTCCACTTCTGGGCCGCATGGTGCACATTGGAGACGCTGGCCGCCCTCAGCAGCTGCTCTTAGTGAGACGGCCCATGCCCGAAGTTCGCCGCCAGCTGTGCCTTGTGCAGAGGGTGACCGTCACTCCTCCCCACAGCATAGGGAAGGGCAAGGACCCGTTCCCTCTGATGCGGGTAACAGACACGTGCTCATGAGAAGTGGTGTGCCTTGGATTCTTGTCCAAGACGCCCCCTGAACACGCGCCTTCAAGCACGCAGTTTGAGGAAAGTTAAGGCCCCAGTTACACAGGGTTATCACTTCACTGCCGTGGCCCAGCTCAGCAGCCTGTATTCACCAAGCCTACCATCAGCAGGGGAAGGTGTGAACCCTAAGGGTTTAATGAAGGTTCTTGCAGTGGACGCATTAACCTGTCGTGCCCAGGCTATTTTATGGCACAAAAAGCTATTTCATTTCCCTGCCTTAGACAGTTTTGCCAGTCATTGTCTTTGTTAGAACAGATTCACAATTGCTTTATTAAACTTTCTGCTTTCTCAAATTTGCTTGAAAATGCACAAATTGCCCAATCTTTTTTCAAATTTTCTCGGGGACAGAACTCCCCGAACCACCCATAGGTGGTTCGGGCTTGCTTGCTACGCTTACTTGCCGCAGTGCACTACGATAATTGTTTTATGATCCACACTTTCAAATGTCACCAGCCGCCACTGCTACTGTCTTGTTCTCCTTTCATTTAACCAATACTTTAAGATTGCATTCTGGTAAAACAAGCTGCTTAACATTCCTTCCAGACTAACCCTGAGGGTTGCTCTCCACAGCTCCCACTTGGATAGCTTTCAAAGGTTATCTTTGACCTCTTAAATCACCATAAGGGTTGTTTGGACTCGTGCAAGGTGCCCACTTTAATTAGTGGACAGCATAGACCAGGCCAACCATAAAGGCAGATCCTACTTTCCTACACACAGATAGGCTTTCTTACGCACTATCATGTCCTCTGTCTTATCCCCATTAGGCATGAGGGAGTTCGTGTTCATCCATGTCAAAATTCTGCTCATGCCCAGGTTCAGAAACAAA